>NC_138090.1:9855000-10455000 GCF_964212035.1 Myotis nattereri
ATTGTACACTTAAATTGATGAATATATACATTGCTCCATGAGCTATGAGATGTTTGGGGAGACAAATGGATTGTGTGTCTGAAATGTAAAATGTCCTTTTTGCCTGGGCTTATAATATTGGGAAAAGGCACAGCTGAGATCTAGAGACCCTGCTCTTAGCTCCTGTTTCAAACCACCTTCCTCCTGCTCATAAGGAAAAGACTATGATTTAGGTCAATGTTCCCCACTGTGTGAGACTTCTTCAGAAAAAAAGAAATCAATGTCCAATGCAGACAACACAGATGCTTCAGATATGGGTTGATTTGAGGCTACTCGGCCAAATTTTAATGTTCATTTTCGTGGAAGATTTGATGCTTGGCTTTGGCATGCCAATGAATCTAATGGATGAAATTATGTGGAAGACATCACAAAATATCGATTTTCATTCCAAGGCTGAGACGAAAATTACCTATATTGAGATCAGAAAGACTGCACCAAAGTCATTGACTTGAAAGGAAGTTACATGAGCATAAGGGAAATATTTCTATTAAATTTGCAAACAATTTACTTTAGGGGATTAGAAGACTGCACTCAAAACTTGTATTTTCAGCCTGGTGGGCATGGCTCAGTAGCTGAGCATCCACCTATGAACCAGGAGGTCACATTTGATTCCCAGTCAGGGCATATGCCCAGATTACGGGCTGGATCCCCAGTGTGGGGCATGCAGGAGACAGCCAATCGATGATTCTCTGTCATCATTTATGTTTATCTCTCTCTTTTCCTCTCTGAAATCAATAGTATATAATTTAAAAACTTAGTATTTTCAGTATACCAAGTGAAATTTAACCAGGGTGTTTGTTTTTTTCCTGTCAAAACTGCATAAAATAAGATGTGATAAAATATATTAGGGGAGAGCCCTAACCGGTCTGGCTCAGTTGATAGAGTGTTGGCCTTGGAACTGAAGGGTCCCAGGTTTGATTCCAGTCAAGGGCACATGCCTGGATTGCAGGATCGATCCTCAGTAGGGGATGTGCAGTAGGCAGCCAATCAATGATTCTCTCTTATCATTGATGTCTGTATCTCTCTCCCCCTCATCTTTCTTCTCTAAAATCAATAAAAATGTTACATCACTACACAGAACTACACAGAACACCCCTTGAAATTGCAGGCATGTGTGTCTTTCCAGAAGATAAATGAATTAACTTCCTGGGGAGGAAAAAAAAGAAAAGAAGTCAAATTTTCTCATTTGTTATTGATGAATATATTATCTACATTCCAGGCAGCCTCTCAGAGCAAGCACGTGTTTATCAAAAGCAATCCTAAAAGGGGATATGGGAAAATGATTCCTGCTCATTTGCACTTGTTTCAAAGGTGACTCCATCCTCATTGCCTGAAAGATGGTTGCCCCTCAGTAACAAATGATTACAGCTCAATGAGTCCCAGAGGTCTGCCACTAATGGAGAACAAAGGGTAAGGATGCGAGCGGTGGCTCAAGATCTATTTTTCATCGCTGCGTAATGTTTTGCTTCACTGATCTGTCACTGAACAAGGCCGCTGGGCTAGAAGCAGAGTGCACCCCAAGAGGGACTCATGCCTCTGTGAGGGACTGGGAGTTTGGGCTTGCCTCAGGCCCTGAACAGTCACCCGCTGAGAAGGAGGACTGGTGAGTTCATGCTACCTTGAATCTTCTGCAAAAGAACTGACTGATGTTCCACACGTCAGCGAGACATTCAGCAGCAGCCTCATATCCTCCTGATAAGCACTGTTATCACTACCCACGTACCTCATCTCTCTGGGAGAGGAGTCATTTGCAAGGAAAGCATGTTTTAAGTTTCCCTCTCTTCGTCCACAACCCAGTATTGATTTCTTTTTTTTACAAGTCACTCAGATTCGAATCCACCCCCACTTTTTCCCCCCAATATATATTTATTGATTTCAGAGATGAAGGGAAGAGGGAGAGAGAGAGAGAAATATCAATGATGGAGAATTATTGATGTAGTGTTTCCTGCACAACCCCCTCTGGCAATTGAGCCTATAACCACCAGCGCTTGTGCCTTGACTGAGAATCTAACCGTGACCTCCTGGCTTCATAGGTCGAGGCTCAACCATTAAGCCACCCTCGTTGGGCTCTTCTACCCTTTTTGTCTCATGCTCTTATGCCTCCTCACCTTGTGTTTCTCCTCTCTACCCCTCCACAGATCCTAAGCTACCATCAAATACCTGCTTACAAAATAGATTTTGCTTCATCTATAAGTTATCCTAATTAACAAGAATCTCTTTTTCCATTTCCAGATGTTGGAGAATGACCTTCACATCAGTCTTCTGCTATTCCACTGGAATTATTTTTGAGCTGGAATTATTTTTTAAGTATTTTCAAAGCAAATTAATGGAGAATCATAGGGACAATAAACATTATTAATGAGATGATGTTTCAAAGAATTGTATAGCTGAAACCTACAAAATTTGTTAACCAACTAGGGGCCCAGTACACGAATTTGTGCACCTTGAAAGGAACTGCGGGCCGAGAGGTTGTGGTGCGCACAGGGGTGGGTCTCAGCTCATCCTCTGTGCCTCCACCCAGCCCCTCTTGCCATGGCCCCTGACCCCTTATCTGCCGGCAGCCCCTCTCCTGCTGCCACTGCCAGCAGTGGGTGCGAGTGGGGCCTGTGATGTCAGTGGGTGAGAGCAGCGGCTGCTGTCCCGATTGCCCCTCAGAAACAGGGGGAGGTAGAGAAGCCCTGAGGGGCTATCGGGGCCAGCAGCCACCACTTGCACACACTGATGGTGCCGAGTGATTGGGGCCGATGCTAGGCGCCAGCAGTGGGTGTGAGCGCTGGGCAGAACCATGGAGTACAGGAGCAAAGAATTTTCAGTAACCACCAGAGGCTCCCTTCGACGAGAGCGACCAGTGCCTGGCCTTGGTCTGGCAGCCCTGCTCACCTGCTCCACCATCCCACTGCAGCAAAAGCCTGCCATGATCCACGCTCTGCCACCTGCTGCTGAAACCCACCATGTTCCGTGTGCGCCCCCAGTTGTTCTGTTGTTTGGTTGTTCCGCTGTCCGGTCTACTTGCATGTTAGGGTTCTATATATATAAATGTTACCCCAATAAATTCATTTAAAAACCTTGATTGCAGTATCTATTATTATTATTATTATAATTATTATTATTATTATTTGAAATGAACATTCCTACCACAATTTTCAGTATTAGTTACATATTAGGATAGATTACTAATTCCAAGAAGAGAGCCATATGTTACTTAATGCTTCTTATGATACTGTTTTAAAAATACTTTTGGTGAGGAGACATGCTGTCAATTCAGATATAGGAAAAATAATAATACTTAAAAACAACTTAAATTTTGCCGAAACCGGTTTGGCTCAGTGGATAGAGCGTCGGCCTGTGGACTGAAGGGTCCGGGGTTCGGTTCCGGTCAAGGGCATGTGCCTGGGTTGCGGGCACTTCCCCAGTGGGGTATGTGCAGGAGGCAGCTGATCGATGTTTCTCTTTCATCGATGTTTCTGACTCTCTGTCTCTCTCCCTTCCTCTCTGTAAAAAAATCAATAAAATATATAAAAAAAAATAACTTAAATTTAAAATTTAATTGCCCAATAATTTACTTTCTAAGATGATAGAGTTATCTAGCATTAAACTTAATTGCAAGTGATTGTTATGACAGAGGAAGTAATTCTTATCACTGTCTTCTTTTCTTTCTCATAATGTTGCAGTCTACAATATTCAGAATGTGATAATGTTTAGAAATGGTATAAGTATACATAGGCCCATCTATTCTTAACAATAAATGTAATAATCACACATTCTACATGACTCTCTTGTTAGAAGGATCACTTGCTTTAGATATTTAAAGCTGTGATCTATTCTTCATTTGTTTAGACAACATCAAAAAAAAAATCATGAAGCACGGATGATATGCCAGGGACTGTATTAGACACTGGAGATGCAGAAATAAGAACTCAGTGTTCACGATTCAGGATTTGGCTTTAATGAGAAGACTGACTTGAAAATAGTCCAACAACTGCCCACCAGGTAATTGGTTAAAATAGACATACGGCACAATAAGAACCTGGATGAAGGCCCTCGTTGGTTTTGAAGCTAAGAAGTAGATTCTAAGTGGGAAAAGCATTTTAATTGAGATTTAAAGGGTAGGTGGAGATTGTAAATTTAGATAAGTATATTATGCTCACAAGAAATAATATAAGAGTGTGGAGGTGGGGCGTGGCTCTTTGTTCAGTTATGTAGAAAGGTATTCAGTGTTGCCAGATGCAAATGTTTGAGGTGAGACCTAGAAGGGGTAGAAATTAGGAGGTGAGGTTGGGTCACTAGCTAGGAAGGAAAGCATAAAGGACATTGCAGGCCTGAGTTTGAAGTTTTAAAATACTACCTTTCTGTTGGGAACCATTCAGAATTTGGGGCAAAACAGGAACACCATCATTCTTTAAATATAGAAAATCAACTATTGAAATATTTCTATGATAGACTTTTTAAAAATCACTTAATAAGAATCCATCTATCTATCTACCAATCAAATCAGGAGTTATACTAATTTTCTATATAGTTATACTATATTTTCTTAGGTGATGTTGATACTCTCAGATGCTTTAGACAAGCAATAATGAAAAATAAATTGTCATGACTTCTTCATATGAATAAAACATTACTCTGATAAGTGAATTAGTCTCAAGTTTGCTAACCACATTCAGAAAAATATGAAGTGAGAAAATATTAGCTCCTACTGCCCCAAGCACTCATTGCTCTGCCCATCTTTATTTTCAAGTTTTCTTTCCTCTAGCCCAGATACTTTCTATCCGTTGCCATTACAACTTCCATTTGTTATTCTGTGTCCTCATAACGTAGTACTTCCTGGTGTTAAGAGTAGATTTTGCCTGGCCAATGTGGCTCAGTGGTTGAGCATCGACCTATGAACTAGGAGGTCAGGTTTCAATCCCCGGGCGGGCCACATGCCTGGGTTGTGGGCTCAATCCCTAGTAGAGGGTGTGCAGACGGCAGCTGATCAATGATTTCCATCATTGATATTTCTATCTCTCTTTCCCTCTTCCTTCCTCTATGAAATCAATAAAAGTATTTTTTTTTAATAGTGGATGTTGAGTGGTGTAGATGTATACAAAATGAATGGATTAGGCTGGACAACTAGATTTCCTACAATAGGAAAATCTTGAATTTAAAATTGTTTTGTGGTTTCCAGATAAATGAGAAAATACATGCAAATCACCTAGCATAATGCTTTGCAGGGTCTCCCGTAGAAGCACTAATGTATGTAAAAGCAGCTCCCATTTCTCTCAGGCAGATAGCACATGGTGATGGTGATTCACACCTCTGTGTCTAGGAGAGTTAAATGCCAGCATGAGGGCAAAGAATGAGAAGAAAGCACCAGATTGGAAAGTGCATCCCATCTGGTACTGCATATATATATTCTGTGGTGGCTTTATTTTTTCTTTTATCTTGAACAGGAAGACGTTTCTTTGGAAATCGTGATCCAAAGAAAGGAAACAGGATGGTTTCAAGACCAGCTGACAAGTTTATTCTCATGGATATAGAATATGCAAACTGTAAAGTGGTGACCCAGGAAAGACAGCTCTGCCACTGGCAGCTGTGCCAATTTCCGGCTACGACATTGAGCATGCTGCACTGTCACAAGGTGTCAAGCTGAACATGACAACAAGAACTTCAAGGATATGGGTTTTAGATTCTTTTACAGTAGGACTCCGGTAATGTCTAAACAAGCAGATTCAATCTCCCATCTCCTCACTTCTACACACACACACACACACACACACACACACACACACACACACATACACCACACTGCAGTCATGGAACTCTCAAAAGAGCTAACAAACTCCATTACCAAAGTGGTAGACAAGAGAACTTGAGTTAGGGACATGGTCCCTGGATCAAGAAACAGCACAGATTGAAATAATATGGGAGACAGAGTAAGAAAGTAAAGAGATGCTATGACAAGGGGTTACACCAATAGTAGGACTCACCCTGAGGTCAATGTCCCCCAGTTCTGTCAATGAACATGTGGCACTGTGACCTTTGTTTCCAGTTCTTCCCAATGTTGAGGAAAGACCATTGCTGAATATTCTATTCTGATCCAATTTGACATGAGATTGGTTTTCATGTGTATGTCTATGTGAGAAGGTGTGTTCACTAGTGGATCCAATTATGGATCTCTGATGGGGAAAGTCAGGGAAACAGGATAAGGATTGAAATATTGCACGATATGAAACATAATGGCAATCTCAGGCACAATTAGTATTTTCCATTAGAATTACACAAATCCACAGTGCCTAGTTGATTCCAACACTTTAAAATGATTTAATCATCTACTTAAGCAAACAACTTGCAAAATTTGACTGAACCAAGAATTGAACTGAATTAATTCAGG
This sequence comes from Myotis nattereri, assembly GCF_964212035.1. Taxonomy (NCBI): domain Eukaryota; kingdom Metazoa; phylum Chordata; class Mammalia; order Chiroptera; family Vespertilionidae; genus Myotis; species Myotis nattereri. The sequence continues at coordinate 9,861,413 of NC_138090.1, forward strand.
AAGGCAAAATCTGTGTAGATGAAGTCAGAATCAGCATACGCATTCTCAGTCATATGCCGTTATCTTTATTCCCTACAACACTAGCCTTACAGGTCTACTGCCACTTCACAATGTGGACATGTGGTGAGGATATAGGACTCTGGTTCTAGCAGCTCATTTATTTCTCGATTATCTTGACTTAACTTATTTCGTTAGAGTGAATTTGGTACAGCAGCTAGTTAATTACTGAGTTTAAGGGCATGGGTGTGAAGTAGTTGGCCTTACAGCAGTCCCTGTTAAATAGAAAATGCATTTAGAACATTCAATGTGCTTGATTAGTCTCCCTAGTTAGAAAATCCTGTTTCAAACCCCATGCGGTGAGGTTTAAATAATTTTTTCCTATCGTTGGGGTTTTTATATTCTTAATGACTAATTGTTTTCTGAAAAAGAAAAGGAAATGTAATGTTTTCCAGTGGGGAACATAGTTCAAATGACAATTGCAAATATAATTTGAAATCCTAGGGTAAAAATAAATTTTCCTTTAAATTCATTTGGGTAATAATATGCAGGCTTTCTATGCATAACATTATGCTGTAGAAAACTATAAAGATTTGCCTCCCATGGTCTCTGCCCTCAAACATTACTCCATTTCATTGGAAGATATGCCCAAAGAACATGTATTTCTACATATTGCAAAATCGTGTGCAATCAACTCATTAAATCGAGGTGTATTTTGGGGTGAGGGTGGTAGGTCAGAACCTTCTCTGGGGTGTCCTTAGAAAACTCAGTGGACACAGGCCAGGATTCTTTTATGAGATTGAAAACAATCATAAAGCCCAGCCACAGTGACTCAGTGGTTGAGCATCGACCTATGAACCAGGAGATCATGGTTCGATTCCTGGTTGTAGCACATGCCCGGCTTGTGGGCTCTATCTCCAGAGGGAGCCTGCAGGAAGTAGCCAATTAGTGATTCTCTCTCATCATTGTTATTTCTATCTCTCTTTCTCTCTCCATTCCTCTCTGAAATCAATATAATCTATATTTTTAAAACACAATCATAAAAAGATAAGCAAGCACCCCTCTCTTCTGTTCATGAAGCCAGAATGACACTTGCTGACAAATAAATCTAGACATTATCCCAAGATTAAGCCATAAGCCTCTGGGTTCTCAAAAGTGAATTGGGGAAGGTGACAGCTTTATACACCTAGAATACAGTTTCTAAGAGAATGAGGAGGAGAGCAGAGTATTCACGAACGTAGATGTCCGCTGCAACTATTCTCACACTTGGAAATCCTTGTTTATCAGAATAGTACTTTGTCTACTATGCTATCCAAACCATGTGACCCCTTTCTTATGAGTCGCTCCTTTAGCAGATTGTAGGAAGATGTCCAGAGTCCTGCCTCTTCCCATTTCCCTGGCTCAGACCCTTTCTAATAAGAACCCTCTGTGTTGGATAAGATCTAGGAGATTTGTGAAGTCTCAGCCAAAGAATGGTGCAAGAAGACTTACAGAGCTCATTCCAGAATCTTTAATGTCCAATCCATGGGAATAAGTTCAAATATAGACCTCAGTTCAAAGTAGCTGAGGATAAACCAGAATAAAGCAACCAGAGGTGTTGGAAGGCAAGCAGGTGTTCCAGGACCTCACCCATCACACCAGACACCACATCACAAAGGCAAGACTTATTTAAGAGCCAAAGCCGCTGACATGCAGCCTTACCTGCTCTGTATTAGAAAAGGGTGGTGAATGGTAAGAGGAACTTCACCGTGGAGATGTTGGAAATTAAAGGTCTTTTACATAGGTGTCTTAAATACCAGAGGGTTATAAAACTTTAAGGTTGGATCACAAGGCAAGAGAAACTAGAGACTAAAAACTAAAAGGTCTAAAGGTATGAGAGCCATCTGTGCTGTCCTAAGAATTGTATTGACTAGAATGCATGATGTGTGAGTCATCTCTAAGACATTCACTGTATTTTGTGTAGACACATAGAAAGACTTGTGCTACTCATTTAGATTATACTGATTAACTTGTGTTACTCAATATAAAGAACCAAGATAAAATATCCCCCTCCCCCTGAAAAAGTAAACAGATTTTAGGATAATAAAACTTTAAGTTAATAATCATTTGAATACCTTGTCCTTTGTTAAGCAATGAGACAGCCTTACAGACCATACAAAAAGAGTAGCAAAAATCTAATATAAAAATAACAATGCCTTTATTAACAGACACTGTTTTAATAATTGTATGTATTACAATAATTGCAAATACTAAATGAGTCCTAATGAAGGTAAGAATGGATGTCTGAGTGCTTAAATTCCAAATAATTATTGGTACCACCAACTTCACCTCCACCCAGGATTTGAATGAATGCTGATCAAGCCTGGAGAATCCGTAGGTTGGATCTATGTCTCACTCGCAGTATAAAATGGCCCTGATGGAAAGGAGTTGGCCAAACAAGCTGCTACCTGTCCATCATCTCCCCTTTCTCTGTGTATTATTGCCTTGGTTTACCCATCACAATCCAGGGCCCCCAATTGTTTCCTTTCTCGCCTTTAGGGCTCTGGGATTAATAAATTAATCTCAACATATTAATTTTTACTAGCTAACAAAACTATGGCCCTTTTTTAAAAAAAAAAACAAACAAACTGAATTGGCCAAATCCTTTTAGTCCCAAACACCTAAATGAGAGAACCCATCCTGCTCAGTCAAGCACATAGAGACAGGGGAAGACAGGAATCTGATATCATCATACTCAAGAGAGTGAATTGGACCTATTTACATAAAGAGGGAGATAAATGGTGATGGAAGGAGACTTAACATGGGGTGGTAAACACACAATACAATATACAGAGGATGTATTGTAGAATGGTAAACCTGAAACCTATGTAATTTTATTAACAAATGTTGCCACAATAAATTCAAAATTTAAAAGATATTCTGAAAACTCAAGAAGTTAGCATTACTGCCAGGACCGTCTGGCCAGCTCAGCCTACGCATTCTTTCCCTCTACAGATGTGTTGTGGCTGTGCTTCAGAGTGGAGTTTGTATGAGTCAACAGGAGAGAATTAGGGAAAGCTGAGTTACCAATCTCCAGAAACTCAGAATCACATAGATTTTTTTCTCCTCTTGAGCAAGACAGAGATCTATGTTTCATTCCTCAGGTAAAATGAGAAGGATTTCAAGGTATGAAGATATCTACATAAAGTAATTCATTTGTCACAGTTCTGCTACTTGAAGGGGATAAAATTAAACAAGCAACATTTTCTAAATTGTATTTTTATTTATTTCAGAGAGGAAGGGAAAGAGAAAGAGAGATAGAAACATCAATGATGAGAGAGAAACATTAATTGGTTGCCTTCTGCACACCCTACACTGGGGATTGAGCCCACAACCTGGAGATATGCCCTGCTCAGGAATCAAACCATGACCTCCAGGTTCATAGGTCAATGGTCAACCACTGAGCCATGCTGGCCGAGCAAGCAACATTACAACCTTTCTTTTTTTTCTTTCTTTTCTTTTCTTTTCTTTTTTTTTTTTTTCTTTTACAAATCTGCTTGCTGTCATTTTTGGTCATACTTCAAATTATCCTGATGCTTGGGATGTATTAATACTCTTAGAAGATGATCAGATTTCTTGTATGAATTCATTCATCAATGACTATGAGTTTGGATTGAGTAGGCAAATACTCTCTGCCTCAGTTTCCCTGACAAAATCAAGCTGATGGAAACCTGTCTGAACTATCATTCAGGATTTAATATTTCAGAATGCTGTCTGAAGTAACATTCTGGATTAAAGAAAGCTTAACAAATAAAATACATCATTTCTTTAGCCTAACTTGCCTGTAATGAAACAGTAATATACAAAATAAAAAAACTTTCACAGGTCATTTCTATGTGAAACTCTCAAGGTCACAGGTAGAAATATGACAGATTCTATTAATTCAATTTAGGAGATGGGGGAAATGAGGCATGGGGAAGTTTAGTTATCTGCCATCATTTTTCTATTTTACATACTCTTATAAGATGCAAATACCAAAAAATGCACCTTGCAGTCAAGCACTTAGAAGATTACGCTCTGCAGAACCCCAGTTTGAGGGAATATTAAAAGGCCAAAATAGATTTGGAAAACTCTAGTTTAAATATAATTAAATGCTAACGTAGGGGGTCCTAAAGAACGATACGCTAGATTAAACTGTTTTCCTATCTCTCTTAGCTAGACGGCTTGTCAAGGCTTCACAGATGGGCAAGGGCAGAAAATAACCTTGAAATAGACTTCCTGTTTTTACCAATAAAACGCTCAATGGCTTTTCTTAGACAGTTAAGCATAAGTTTAGTCGGCTTCACTTACCTCAGAAGAATATATCAAAACTTCTAGGTAATAAAGATCAAAATAAAAGGATAATTCCAATCTCATAGAACTTGGTCATCAGAGAGCAATAGATGGGTGGGTATGGGTCGGAAGCTGGGTCTGGGAGTAGTTGATTCTGGGATGAGGAATGAGGTGGTGCTCTCAGGACTGGCATGCAAATAAGTAGCTTTACATGTGAACTTCAAGTGCTGAGTACAAAGACCTATATTGTGTGGAGTCCATTACTTTTTTGAGTGATGGTGACATTTCCCTGTAGTTACCAAAGAAAGGTCTTGACTATGACAGGCAAAGCAGCCCTGGGCTCCTGTCACCACCTCAGCCTCTACCCAGGAGCGGCCTCACAGGGATGCTCAGACCCTGAGTTCCCTGGACCACAGCTTCCACTGCAGACTCTAACCCTCACCTCTTTCTTTTTTTTTTTTTAAGAAGTATCTTTATTGATTTCAGAGAGGAAGGGAGAGAGATATAAACATCAATGATGAGAGAGAATCATTGATCGGCTGCCTCCTGCATGCCCCACATTGGGGATTGAGTCCAAAACCCGGGCAAGTGCCCTAAACAGGAATCGAACTGTGACCTCCTGGTTCATGGGCTGATGCTCAACCACTGAGCCATACCGGCTGGGCTAACCCTCACACCTCTTGACTGAGCAGCCTGATCTGATCCGCCAGGGAGACTCTCAACGACCACCTGCTTACTGAAACCTGGTCTCACAGTGAGGGTCTAAGTCCTCAGCCACCCAGATCCAAGGTGACAAGCAACCGCATAGAACAGCGGTTCTCAACCTGTGGGTCGCGACCCCTTTGGCGGTCAAACGACCCTTTCAAAGGGGTCGCCTAAGACCATCCTGCATATCAGGTATTTACATTACGATTCATAACAGTAGCAACATGACAGTTATGAAGTAGCAATGGAAATAATTTTATGGTTGGGTCACAACATGAAGAACTGTATTTAATGGGCCAGAAGGTTGAGAACCACTGCCAAAGGATTTTGAGGACAAAGGACATAAAACCTGATTTACTCTCATTATGCTATGATGGCAAATGTATCTTTAGAAACTGTGGGAGGGAATGGAAGGAGTTTAGTTTGCTGACAAGTTTTCGAACTTCACTAACGGGAGCCACCAGCTTTTATAAGAGTAGCTGCCTACTTCTCACAGATCTCCTGGCTGCTCAGGGAGTCAGGGATGTGGCCATTTCCTTCCCTCCAAGCTCTACTTTCCAAGAAGGTTCCCTTCAGCACCCATGTTCCTCCCTCCTCTGTTGGGAATGAAATGAGCCAGGTTGACTTCTTCATAGTAGTAACTACTAAAACTCTGAAAAGACGTGGGCACATAATGAAAAACTGAGTAATCAGCTATTACTATCATTCTGAAACTGATGGTATTTTGCTCCAAACAATCAATTAAACAAATAAACAAAGGAATCTCCAGTTACAATTTATCTTTAATGCAGGATATTTTTTCAGAGCCTTCATTATGCCACCAAGCACTTTAACATGCATTGCAAATCTCCGGATAAATAGTCTTCTACAGTTCCAAGCACCGCATCCTGGAGGCCTCTTTTTCAAAAGCACCTCATGAGATGCACTTTGGGAAGTGCTGAATGCTCTATTCTGAGCTCTTGATCAGTGATTGGTGAGGCTGTGGAGTGCTTCTTACCCACAGCAATTGTCTGGGCTACTGCTGTGGCTTAAATTCAAAGCCAGGTGAGGAATGGCTTTTCACTGATATCCAACTACTCAAATTCCTTTTTCCTAACCTTTTCACTTAGAAGTAGGTATAAATAGCTTAATTTAGGGAAAAAAGATTTCCAATTATTTCACTCAAAAGAGCTCATAAGAGAATTGTTTTCTAATTGTTAAGACCACAAATGTGCATTTTAGGGAGCAGAAAAGTTAAAACTCTGTGTCTCTTATGCTGTTTTATTGGGAGGAGACATGACCTTCTTCCTCCCCTCTTCCCCTAATATTATTACCCTTTGTGTGGAATATTTTCACTAAATAATTCTTCGTTATGGGATCAGTTGCTTCTACTGTTTCTGAATCCTCAGGCAAATATTATTAAGGGCCATTATAAACTCATAGACCAAGTTTCTCTCTCTCTATCTTTCATACTCATACACATACACACTGAAGTTTTATTTTACTTTTCCTTTCTCCAAGACACATCTCTGAACTTTATTTTTTTTCATTTCAGAAGCATCTCTTGAAATCGCTCCTATGTTCTTTAATATTACATTGTTTATTTGAAGAGGGGACTTTTAAAGAAATAATTGAACTGCTATCTACCAATCAGCCATTTTAACACTCACTCCATGGGAGAGTCTAAATGTGTTGTGATATTTTAATCTTTACTATAATGCAAGCAGGCAAGTACTGGTGCCACCTTGTTTAATGATGGAGAAAATGAGATATGTAGAGATTACTTTCTTAGTGGAAAACCATGAGCCACATGGAGGGGATGCCTGAGAGTAAAGGCAGGTCTGGAGCTCCTTGGACTGACTTTCTGTTCAAAATCCCCAACCTGCCTCCAGCTGTCTGACCAACAAATTGTCTTAACCTAGTTCTTTGTTTGCTCTGATTGGGCTCTGGTGTCCAAACTGCCTCTTCCTCCTGAACAAATACTGATCAGTCTTCCTTTCAGTCAAAACAAGGAAATATCATCAGATGACCACACAAATAACATTAAAAAACAAAACAAAACAAAAACACAAGGAAAGCAAATCTAAGGGAGAATCAGAAACAAGATATAGGATATTTGGAACCTAGCCTTAAAAAAACCCCACAAAACCATAAATTAGCCCGGCTGGTGTGGCTCAGTGGCTGAGCATCGACCTATGAACCAGGAGGTCACTGGTTCCATTCCCAGTCAGGGCACATGCCTGGTTTGTGGGCTTGATCCCAAGCAGGGGCATGCATGAAGCAGCCAATCGATGTTGATGTTTCTCTATCACTGATGTTTCTATTTCTCTCTCCTTCTCCTTTCTTCTCTCTCTAAAGTCAATAAATTAAAAAAGAACTGTTGCCAAGAGTCTTTATTTTAAAACAAAACCATGAAGTAATACGTTGTCTCAGGTTTTATTAAGAGTTAAGAAATAGCTACCTGAAAAAATGCTTCTCAATTTTATAAGCATCATGTTATTGAGCATGATTTACTTCTATCTTTAAAATTGATTTTTCTTTGTCTTACAAGGGTTCTTGAACAAACAACTTACGGAAGAAATAGTCTCAAGAGCAACCTGTGGAGAAAGGAAGGGAACAGAGATAAGCAGAAGTGTGGTTTCAGCAGAAGGTCAGTCTTACTCTGGTCTCACAAGGGACTGTGTGACTTTTGTTCCAGAAACTGCCCACGGAAAGGCAGGGGACCAGGCTGCTATCTAGTGTATCGTCCATTACTTTTCATGAGCTATCCCAGGAAGAAGCGAGCACAGCAGCTGCCATGCCTCTCTGGGCTCCACGCTTCCTATCAGCCAAAGCAAATCCCGCAGAGAGAGATTCAGGTTGTAGAGACTCTGGGACAGGCGCGCCAGCCCCGTGAAGGACCTCTTGGTTGGAGGTCAGCATTAACTGCTGTGGGCCTTAAATCAGAGTAAGGCCAAGAAAGGCTCTTAGAGCTCAAAACATGGGGAATCTTGTGGCTGTTTTCATATAGGAATACAAGAGGAAAGGACAACACTCTCCCATTCCTCTTTGGGTCTTGGCCGCCATGAATTTTGTGCTAATTTCTTAGCCGTAACCATCTTTAGCAAATGTTGCTGGTGCAATTATGGGCCTGTTTCCTTGGTCTCCAACTATATACTTTCACCCTTTTTATCATTTCTAAGGCCTGATTTTACTCTGGGCTCTTTTTTTGTGTGTGTGAGTCATTTCAAGCCCTTTCTAGAAGTAGACTAAATAAATAACAAAAGATGAAAGCTAAGGAAATATATTGGTCCGGTGACACAAAGCCAATATGGGTAAATGCAATACCTTTGCAACTACTAGAGCATTTATGTAATCATGACTACATTTTCTCAACAGCAGACTCCATTAAGAGTGACATTTATATGACAAAACTTACCACAGTGCTCATTTTGCATAAGAATATACATTTTTATTTCACCTTTAACATTTATTAAAGTTGTAATTCTTTAAAATATTTTCCATAAAACAATTAGAGAAATATCAAGTCCAAACATATTCTGAAAACCTTTTAATTTAAGGAAGGCGCCCACTGCCCTTAGCACTGATTATTCTATCTAACCAGGCACTTAAAAATGACAGGGTCAACGTCTTAGATGTGACATTTAAACCCTTTGAACGCCCTAAAACAAATTATTCATTATTCACAAATCCAAATTAAAATGGCAAGGTCAACCAAGTGCCCCCACATTTACAACCTGAACAAATCATTAAGCTCCTATAATTATCTTTGTCTTATCAAAAAGCACCCAACCCCCTACCCAGACTTTCTGTGGTCATCTAGGTCACGTCCCTCTGTAATTTCTCAGAAAATAATCAAGAACGCTTGCCCCATTTCAGGACTTGGGGAAACAAATAGCAAATGGTCAACTATTATTAAGAAAAAGAGCAGGGTGAGTGAACTCTGGGCAAAATTATGAAGTCAGTCCTGATTGCTCCACGTTCCCTTTGTTCTTTCCCACTGATAAGTCTGTGATCTGGAAAGAAACGGTGCTCTATTATTCTCATCAGGTAGAGTCTCAGAGTCCCAGCTGGACTAACCGTGGGATTCTAATATGCTTGTGTATGGACAGCTTTTTAGCCAACATGCCTAGGTAACCCCAAGTATTTCAGCTCTCTGGAATCATCATTTACTTTAATATTCAATTAAAATATCTCATAACTTCATGCCGGTTACTGTTGGAAGTCTATCTAGTAATCAAGATTTCTAAGGATCTCTCAGTGTGGAGAGTGTATTTGCAAAGTTTCTTCTGATGTTGGCAAAATCATGGGCTTACCTACTCTCTGCCACCTCCCTCCCTCCAACACAGCCTTCCTTTATTTTCCAAGGCAGCGTTAATACACATTGTTGTAGATAGCAAAACTTCACTATAAGTTTGGCATCCAAGGGAATATAAAACTAGATAAAATCTTGACATGGAATGTTAGCCATGTATGTTGTAAACTCCCTCAGCTATTCCCACCTCCATAAATTCCTCCTGAATTAATATATTTAGATGAAGTGTTAAAAATGCATTTCCTAAAAGTATATTAATAATTATAAAACATTTTGAGTAGTACACACTACTGAGTATCTTTATAAACTTCATATTTTAAAAATATTTATTGTTGAAACCATTACATATGTCCCCTTTCCCCCCTCTTGACCCCTTTTAGCCTGCCCCCACCCCCAACCCCCAACCCCCAGGCCTACATCACCCTATTTTCTGTGTCTATGGGTTATGCATATATGCATACAAGTTGATCTCTTTGGTTGATCTCTTCCTACTCACCCACCCATCCACACCTTCACTGAGATTCTGCAGTCTGTTCCATGCTTCTATGTGTCTGGATCTATTTTGTTCATAAATTCCACATATGAGTGAGATCATATGATATTTGTCTTTCTCTGACTGGCTTCCTTTGCATAACACCCTCCAGGCCCCTCCATGCTGTCTTAAAGAGTAAGAGATCCTCCTTTTTTTCTTCTGCATAGTATTCCATGATGTAAATGCACCACAGCTTTTTTTATCCACTCATCTACTGATGGGCACTTGGGCTGTTTCCAGATCTTAGCTATAAATTGTGCTGCTATGAACATAGGGGTGCATACAATCTTTCTGATTGCTGTTTCAGGTTTCTTAGGAGATATTCCTAGAAGTGGGATCCCTGGGCCCTATGAAGAACTTTATATTTTAATAGTCCCATAATGCAAGGGAAGTCAATATTATCATCTCCATGACATGGATGTGTAATACATAGTGATTTATAAATGTGAGTTCATTTGTTCAAGGTCAAACTAGTGGTAAGAGATGAGTCGGCATCTGAACTAAGGTTTCTCTGATGTTGACGTGCCATTTTTTTAAAAATGGGATGTGGTTTGGGTAGCAGTGTACTCCCTGTGGAGGATGGACAATGGACACATTTACCATTGGACAAATTTGTTGGAACACAGAATAAATATAGATTTTTTTTGAGTAATTGTTCAGATCAGCTTCTTCCACCCTGGTGAAGAAGCAGGCCAGGAACCTCCATTTTGATACACATCAGCAGGAAATGGCGCCAACTGCTGATGTTAGCAGCGGAAGTACCATATGCAGAAAATGCTTTGGCCATAGAACTTTTGTTCTCTCATCATCTTTACGACCACTGCCGCATGGTTGTAGGAGCAATGGAGGCCCCTGAAGCAAACCTCACAGCTGGGAGACCAAGAGATTTTATCACTCAATAGCACTCATTTCCTTTGTGTGAATCTGGTGGCCACTACCAGTCAAACTGTTTACCGTGGAGCTTACATTGATTGCTACCTCTAATCTAGTGCCAACCTCATTCAAACAAGGAGGGAGTAGAGATGTGCCTGTCATGTTTACCAACCGGTTGGCTGGAGGGAAGGTGGGCTCTGATTTGTATCACTTGGCAACTTCTGAGATGCAAACACTCCCATAACCTAAACCAGTGGTCGGCAAACTCATTAGTCAACAGAGCCAAATATCAACAGTACAACAATTGAAATTTCTTTTGAGAGCCAAATTTTTTAAACTTAAACTATATAGGTAGGTACATTGTTATTTACTTAATTAGGGTACCCCTAAGGCTTAGGAAGAGCCACACTCAAGGGGCCAAAGAGCCGCATGTGGCTTGTGAGCCGCAGTTTGCCGACCACGGGCCTAAACGACTAACATGAAATCTCTGAGTGCAGAGTTGGGAAGAAAAGTCCACCATCAGCCCCAAAGAGTCATGAGCGCCTCCTCTAAAATACTACTGACAGCCCGAGAAAGAACTGGCATAATCAGGATCAGACCTAGGGACCTGAAACTAAACCACAGCCCATTTCACAAGGAAAGATGTGCATTATCAGTCTCATCCTTCACAATGAAAGATGATCTGCCCATCAACCCATGAACCAAAAGGTTTCTGGTCAGGGCACATGCCCAGGTTTTGGGCTCAATCCCCAGTAGGAGGCGCGCAGGAGACGGCCGATTGATGTTCCTCTCCCTCTCCCTTCCTCTCTGGAATCAATAAAAATATATGTTCAAAAGTTGGTTTACAGCTGTACACACATGAAACACAGACTTTATTCTTATATTATTATTCATTAATTATTGCATTATTTTCCCTGCAAACCACTGTAAACCCACTTTTTACCCAACCTGCATTTTATTCTGATTAATCTTTATTTGAATCTCAGGCAAAGCAGACAATACCTTAGTTTTAATCTGAAAATCACAGTTTTCCTTTCAAGGTGTGTGATTAATGGTGAAATATTTAGCGCTAGGTAACCTTGGGTGAATTCTTTTAACTCCCATTGATTTTCTCGTAGCAGGTTCACCATTAGACCTAAATGCATTGCTTACGCTTTTTCAGGTGTATTAAAATTACCATTAGACAAATTTTCAAGGCATGTTGTTCCTAACAAAGTCTCTATCTTCCTGTGCAAAACTCAAGCATTTTCAAAGGATTATGTTTCAGGAAGTGTCCCAGCTTAAAACCAGCTGATATATTCGACCTATGCTGACATTACGGAAGTTCAGCATTTGTTGGGTTCATTAAAATTTTTAGTTTTTCCTCTTCCTCACAATCCACCAGTTGGTAAATTAGCAAAAAATGATATGCACTCAAGACAATACAGAAGATCTACACTCTCAAATCTTTTATCTAACCGGCTGTTAGGAAGGTTGGCCTAATTACATTTTCTCTATTAAAAAATGTCCAACCATGGAGGAGTTTAGTTAAGTGATTCTGGTTTTATTATAAGCTCTATAGGAGAAGCACTCCGGGGTAGCTGGCTACATGGTTCAGACTGTCTGCTTAATTGCCTTGATTGTGGCACATTTTCTAAAGCAACAGCAGTCTAGGTTGGGCTAGGACTCTATTGGAAGACTTCAGCAAATGGCATGTTTTTTTGTGGTTAAGCATTTGGGGACTAATTCTAAAGTGGCAATGACAAGTGTGCTCTGTGAAATATGCAAACTTTTGGTGCAGCTGGGTCTGAGATTGTGTGTGGAGTGGTTACAGGCATAGAGTGTAAAGTCTGGCTCAGTTACTTATAAGCTACACAAGTAACTAAAATTCTCTGATTCCTCTATTCCTTCTTCTGGCAAATAGGAACAATTTGCGAGGAAATTAGAATCCGCTGAATATCAACTAACAAAAGGACAATTATAATTGGCAAGTCAGTGGAACTCCTTTATTCTGGTGTTGTAACGGAAGACAGTTGAATCTAAAAAGGACATGATTTCTCAACCTTCATGGCTTATCTTCTCCATTGGCATGGCCCACATCCTTTTACATCTTTCTGGTCTGGAAGCAATCTGAGGGTTAAATTATTGTGACTTCATTCTGTTGGTATGGGTCCAGGCTGTGCAATAAATATTTGTTTGCACCATGGTATAAGGAGACAATTTGGTAATGTCCTAGTGGTGCTATTGCTCTGAAATATTCTTCTCTTGATCCAGATCCAGCCATGGTGTGTGTGTGTGTGTGTGTGTGTGTGTGTGTGTAGTAGGGGTGAGGGAGAAAATGAGGTACTTTAAAAGGGGATGCCTCTTTAATCCTTCATTAACCTTGTTATAATGTTCATTCAATTTATTTTAATTTACTAAACATATAATTAGCACTGCCGCTGAGTCCAGCATCCTTTTCCCTCTTGCATAAAAGGCCAAGCCCTTGATAAGATACAATATGTAATTAGTAAATACTTCAGTCAGAATCGGAGTATCTTAGAAATGGAATGAGTGGAAATCATCTTGTTTGGCTCCCCTCCATTTACAGATATAGATGCTCTGGCTCAGAAACATTAGGGTATGACTAAAACCAGAGGACTGTTGAAGAGAGATGTATAATCAGCTCCAGAATCCAGTCTACTGGTCCTGCTTCTCATCCCTTCCCTACAATATTGCCACGGTTCTAGAAACAGGGTTATCTTTCTTTCTGGAATACCTCTTTCAAAGAGCATAGTAGTTACAAACTAGCATTTGAGCCGGCCAGTGTGGCTCAGTGGTTGAGCATAGACCTATGAACCAGGGGGTCACAGTTCAATTCCCAGTTAGAGCACATGCCTGGGTTGCAGGCTCCATCCCCAGTGTGGGATGTGCAGGAGGCAGCCAATCAATGATTCTCTCTCTCATCACTGATGTGTCCAGCTCTCTCTCCCTCTCCCTTCCTCTCTGAAATCAATAAAAACATATTTAAAAAACAAACAAACAACAGAAACAGACTAGCACTTGAGTACAGGCTGCGGATTAAGGAATTTCATCATGCCCAATAAAGGTTTTCAGATTGGGACAGTTACCTGTTAGACACGGGCTTTGTTTCGCTGGTGTGCTCTGAATTGATATGTCGGCAGCCGTCCCTCTGACATGAGAAGCAGTTGTAATTCTCAGCTTGGGCGCTGCGTGGTTCTCAGGCCGCAGGTGGCTAAGGATCTCACCGGCAGCGCACTCGGGTGAACATCTGCCGCGATGTCAGAGCGGAGGGGGGCCCGCGTCCCGCTGTGCGCCTTCCGACGGAACAGTGAGATGGGAAACAGCATACGCTGCACCTACATGAGACGCAGACCTGCAACGCGGAGCCACCTGAGTCTTGCCTTTTTTCCTCCACGCTACCTTACTGGATTTTCATAAATACAGTTCGTCTTTATTAGGGGATTGGCGGGAGGATCCTTTATGTTAACCAAGCAGCGCGGTGCGCTCAAAGGAGCCTTTAACTCAGAGGAAACGATGCGGGTTCAATTCCCAGAGGGGTCACCCGCCAGGCAGAGAAAAGCAGCAACTTGTGCAAGCTCTTGCCTCACCTATGAAAGGAAACTCCAGTTTCTTCTACCTCCCTCGGAGTTATTCCGTACACCTGGCAAGATTTCTTCATTCATTCATTCATTCATTCATTCATTCATTCAACAGTTATTGCTTGAGTATATTCTGTCAGGAAATTCCCTCAGTCACGGGTTTAGAGTAGTAAAACTAATAACTAATACCTATGGACAACCATAATTGTAGACTTCTTTTCTCCAAAAGATATTCAAAAGAAATAGTTGGCCCTGTCCAAATCAAGAATTGACAGGTATCTGGATTTTTTGATTTTTTGCCAGATAAACAAATGCCTTACATTATAACAAATACAATTAATACTCTAAATAATGGCCCTAAAACAGCTATTTCGAAATGCTTTCTACATCAAAGGCACGTTGAGTGCTGTCAACTCCTTTGTCTCCCTTAGTCGCTGCGTCTAATCAATGTCCCAGTTCTGGAAATTAACCACGCTGCGTAAAACAGCTCACATTAATCCTCTCTCTCTCATCGCCCTGCTGTCCCTGCAGTTCAGACCTGCACCAGCACGACATTTGTGAAACTCTCTTGGCTGATCTCGCTGCCTCAAGTCCATCTCTGTTTCAGGCCATGAAACATGATTCACTGGCTCTTCAGTAAAAAAACACACGGGGAGTGTCTGCCTTACTGCTCACAACCCTTCTGATAGAACAGGTTTTCTATTGATGATAAAAGACTCAATCTCAGCACGGTTTTCAGGACTCCCCGAATTTTCTCTCAGGAAGACATGCCTCTCTACTTGCCCCTTCTAACCTTATATTTCGGCCACACTCCAGCATTCATCTGTTCATTCAAGCATCTGTTAAAAAAGAATGAGGATTACACACCCATACGTCTCTGGCCTGCCACCTGGTAGACTGAACAGGCTATGTAACTTATGCCTTTGCTTCAGCTACGGTATCTTTAAAAGGAGGGTGACAACCACCGCTCCACGCCCTGGCACTAAGCGTGATCATGGACCTGAAGGTACGTATAGATCCTGGCACATATAAACCATCCAATAATGTGTAGTCCTTATTGTCCTTCTTATTGTCAGTGAGCATAATGCTATCTATAAATAAGATCGGTTGAAATTTATTTATAAATTTGATTGTTTTGATCGCAATAAGGTAAGTCCTAGATTTTCACATAAATGGAAATAGAGTATCCACAGACATTTTGTTTGTAGGGCGATAGCGATAACGATGCTGTTATTTATTGTCATTTATGATGTTCCTCTTAAGTCCCACAAGGTAGCATCCGAAGCCTGATAGTTGTTTCAGGGGCAGATGAGTAGGTCGGCAAAGCAGCTACAGGACTGGGAAAATGCAGAGAGAGAGAGAGAGAGAGAGAGAGAGAGAGAGAGAGAGAGAGAGAGAGAGAGAGGCACCTACTATGTTGGGACAAGAGTCAGAGTCCAGGGTAAATAGTCATGGGCAGAAGCAATTCGAGTGTTGTCAGGTAAGGGCCAGAAGAAGCTGGCAGAAACAGGCAGCTGAGCAGCAGCCATTGCTGGGAGGAAACCCCAGGCTGGAAGTCCAGATGTTCCAGATGCTATTTGTCTAAACACACTGGATCCTTTGAGGTTCAAACCTTTCCTTCCTTGAAGTAGCTCAAATGGAGGAAGGGACCCACAAATACATGTATTTATGTGCACAAGTGTTTAGAAGGAGCGAGATACAGAGGATACGATTGAGGTCAGATAAAATGAAGTGAGAAAGGTAAATGGTGGGAGACATTTTCAGCCCCACCATTCTCATTTCCTTACACATTCTCTCCCTCCTTCCCTTCCTTCCAGCATCCTTTCTTCCTTCTTTCCCTCCCACCTAACTGTCTCCACCATCAGACCAAAGAAATATCTTGCCAGTTAAAGCACTCCTTCCTGAGAAGTCTCAGAATTCCACACCAAGCCCACAGCCCCCTCCCCAAAGAAAGTAAGACATCAGAAACCTCTATAGAAAAAAATGAGTTGTCTATAATCGTTGATGATACATGCATTGTAAACCTCATTCATGTCACGTGACTCCCTCCCAAGATACACCTGATTGGACCAGAAACAGGCATGTGATCTAAGGGAAAATTATTCACAGCTGGCTAGCAGGCTTTGAGCTTTGCCCAATAGAGCTAACCCTGATAAACAGAACCAACAGTGCCCTCATGTACAGTGAGTTTCAATATGAAATATACAGAGAAACTAAGAAGTTGGATCAAAAGAAATAAAATGATCCAGAGAGAGGAAGCCGGAAATGGAAGCCATGAGGTAGTGAAGTCTAAGAGGCGGTGCAAGCCCTTAACACATAGAAGCCGGGGATGCACAGGAATGAGATGGAGACCCAGATAGGAAAGAGAAATGCGTAGCAGCAAGACTCCATGGTGGAGACAATAATTAGCTCTCTCATGATGACAGGGAACACGGGGCACAGACGCCGGATGCCAGCTGCCGGCTGAGTAGCTCTCAGAAATGCTTTCACTACAGCCACAGTCTATCTTGAACAGAACTGCAGTCACTAAAATACAGTCCACTGTTTTGTAATTACTGGTGCCTTTTCTTTTTCTTTTTCGCTGTGTGCAATCTTTTATTAAACACCTGGGTTTGTTCTGTTTCTTTTCTAGTAGACTGGATTGCGCTGCAAATATCCACTAGCTCCGTGGGAGAAGCGTACCTGCCCAACCCACTGATGTTGGGACTAACCAGGTGAATTGGCTATGGGCAGTGACATGAAGGTGGGAGTGGCGGTGTGCTGGTCTAGACAATCAGAGGCATCCCGTGTCCTGCTTGCATTGCTCAGTGCAGCCCGGCTGTGGTGACAACAGTGTGCCCCGGGTAGCTGCTTTCTCCCCAGGGGAGGCCCCAGTGGGGCAGGTGCAGCAGACCCGAACTGGATCCACACCCACCGGGTCCACAGACCAGAGTGAGAAATAAATGCCTGTTATTGTACGCTACGGAGATTTGGTTGTTTGCTAAGCAACGGAAGTTCACAATGTGATTTACAATTTAAAAGAAATCTGAAATAACACTTCTTTACAGTTGAAAAAGAAGTCCAAAATAGAAAACATTTCATGGACCTTCATGCACAGAGTAACATTTTTTAGAAGGAAAAAGGAAGGAAATAATCCCAGTGCTTAGCACACTCTGTGCTCTCAAAGTCCTCCCTTCCCCTCCCCTCCCCTCCCTCCCCTCCCCTCCCCTCCCCTCTCCTCTCTGGATTAAATTCCTCTATTGAAATATTTAGAATGGTTTGTCTCTTCTTCACTGACCCTGATGGAAATATGTACTGTTAATGTTCTCATGTTATATAAAAAAAAAACAATAATTAGAGAAGTTGAATAACAACCAAATTTAAAAAAGAGAAGAAAGAAAGCTAGTATGTGAGAAGACAGAACCTATCTATTTTGCTTCCTTATTTGATGATAAAGTAGTTCTGAAAGATGAAAGGATGTCTTCATAGTCTTCAGAAACGTCAGAGTAGTAAGACAGAATATAGTTCTCCACCTCACCATTAATCAGCTTCTTTCCCTTTCCTTTTCTTTTTTTTTTCATGATATATGAATACAGAAATCTCTGTTAAGAAATGACCTTGTGCCTAAAGCAATATTAGCTATCTTCTGGTACGCTGATGATTACTCCAGGTGGTAATTAGCCTAAATCTCATTTCTCATAATTTAGAGAAAAAGAATCAATTTCTCCCTGCTTACCAGTGAGGTGAGAAGGTTTACCCAGACCAGAATCTGGCCATTCTTACTACTGAGAGATTTGATACAGGAACATTTTATCTTTCCCTGTTAGAGTCTGATAAATAGGTTTGAAGACTCTGGAGGCAGAAATAGCTATAAATGAGGGTGATGCCCAAACTTTATTGAAACACATTATAAAGTTAGTCAGCTTCTCTGGCACATTTAAAGGAGATGCAAATAGTCATAGAGAGAGAAATCCTGGGCTCTGCTACACTCTCTAGTTCCTGGATATGGGGTTAGAAATGGCCCCTGTCTTGTTCTAGGTTGGTGGTGAGCAAGGCATCGCCTGAACAACAAAAGTGATTGCTATATATTTGCAAATAGAGGTAAATGCTATCTTAGAGTAGACCCAAATGCCTTCATTTGAGACTTATTATGGGCATTTAATTATTATCAATTTATTTATATATCAGCTCACATCACTAAAGGTTTGAATCACCACCGTTCAGTATTTACTCACCCATTATGCTGAGGAAAATAATATATTGCTCAGTATTTATGTTCATCTGTAAATATAAAGAGGTGCCAGTTTTGCACACATCTCACAGTGGCGGATCAAGTGAGATTATCACATGAGGACAGGGTGCTTTGAACAATAGAAGGTGACATACAGATGTGAGAAAATAGAATTCAGTTGTCTAATCTGTCAAAATGTCCCTCAAGATTTAAGATGGTGGTGTATATTTTAATTAGTCAGTAAATGCCCAAAAGTAGGGCTAAGGGACCAAAAAACAAAAATGACCGTTATGGTTGTGCCCTAAGACACACCTCCAGATTTTTTTCAACCACAAACAATGACTATTTAGCATACTCTGGTGGCTCTGTGGAAAAATGGACAGCCCTTCTTTGAGATTTTCAGTGTATTCCGTTAGCATGTGGGACTTTTCAAAATTCAAATTCCATAGGTTGATTTCACCTATTCTTACTATTTCCTATAGAAGATTCAGTTCCCCCGGAGACAGACTCTGAAATGGAAATTGGTCTTCAGGACATTTTCGGTGGTATTTTCTCACATCCCTACAAGCGTGGGGAGTAAAGTGCCCAAGACTGGGCAGAGACAAAAGCTGGGCTTCCATGCTAACCCAGGAAAGGTCTAAGGCTGCACTATGGGAAGCTCTGAAGCTGGGTGCTCCTAGACAATTATCCTGAATTGGGGCAAAGGGAGCACAATGCCCCGTAAAGTTCACATGACAAAATTCTAACTTCCAGTGTGATGGCATTTGGAGGTAGGGCCCCGGGAAGTAATTAGGTGATAATGGTGGAGCCCTCGTGGATGGGAGTGTGCCCTTATACAAGAGACTCCAGAGAGCTCTCCAGCCCTCTTTCTGTCATGTGAGGACACAGTGAGAAGATGGTTGTCTGTCCTCACCAGATGCTAAATCTACCTTGATCTTGAACTTCCCAGCATTCGGAAGTAAGTGTGAGAAATAAGTGTCCTCATGACATTTTGTTATAGCAGCTCAACCTAAGACAAGGAGCCAAAGCCTTGATCTACTGCATCTACCAACCACTGGGTGCAGAATGACCCTGGGTAGGAGGCATGACTTTGGGAGGAAGTCGTGAACTTGGGTGAATGGACTGGGAACAACTGTAGAGAGGACTCAGCCACAAGCTGTCAGGCAGCTGATGGAATGAGTGCTTCAGTGATGAGGGAACTAGCTGGGCGCGACATATCAGCACCCAGTGCACTTCAAAAAATTTCCAGATTTGCAACTACAATCAGAAAATGTGTTTTTAAACATCCAAGTGTTAGAAGTAATGGTGTATTAGAGAGGGAAAGGGAAAGGGAGAAAGAGAGAGGGAGAGAGAGAGAATCAAGCATCAACTTTTAATATTTGCAGACTCTCCAACATCAAGCCTAAGAAACTGTTTACATCTTAGAATGTCAAAGAATTTCAGTTATTAATTATGCTGCAGGTGAGCAGATGTATCTAGGACTAGATATTTGCAGATGCAAATTGTGAATTTTGCATGTGTAAAGGTAAATAGTTAAAATGATTATTAAAGCACAGTGGAAAATAAAATGATATATAAAATGCAAATGTGCAGCCACAAACACATGGAGGCATTTTTCTCGTGACCTCTGACTTCCAGTAGTCCAACATTTCGGTGCCTCTCTCCTTGCTCTGTTATTTTCCATAATGAGACAGAGTTTCAGAGTGCAACCCCAACGCCCTGCAAATGACATTCACTTATCCAGGTCTCAAGGTTAACATTTGATAAATTACCATTTCAAAGCAGGAGTCACCATCTACATGCAAGGGGACCAAGGTGAGTGTCATGTGACATCAAACCTACCATTTTCTTAACGTGCCATTTCAGATTTTATTAGACAAGTCTGATTTTCTTTATGGGGGCCAGAGCTTTATTCAAGCAGAAAAATGAATTCTCCAAATATAATGTTTTATTATTTTATCTTCTCAAGAATCTTCTTTGACTGTCTAGAATCTCTGACATTAATCCTGAATGTAACGTTACTGCATCCAGGACCTATAAAAACGTATCACCCACTGCCTTTCAATCTTGCACACGGAATGTTTAAATCATGTCCCGACACTTTGGTACAAGAAACCAGCCTGTTTCCATGCCATTTCCCCCACTCTTCTATGCTTGACCATGAGTGGTTTTGCCTTCTTCCCTTCAATCAACGTCATTCATTCATCATCTACTCATCCATTCAAAAATTATCATTTCATGCATACTTTCCCCAGGTGATATGTAGGGTATGAGAATCACAGAAATAATAAAGTATGACTCTCATTCCCAAGTTCTGTGGGAGGCAGACCTCTACATCAATGAAGGAAACATAAAACTGGGCTTTGGAGTTCGTATAGGAGTGTGTTTAACAGATTACTGTGTATTTTAGTAGAGAGCGACATGCATATGGCTTCATGACATTTACAACTTGGACATTTCAGGGAATTCTAAATGTGAGAGCAACACAGAGAGCAAGGAAAGGCAGAACTGGATAAAGAGGTACCGAGGGCCCAGGTTATGGCATCTTTATTAAAGCACACCCTACATGCTTTAAGTCCTCACTGAATCATGAAATTCTCAGCTCACATCAATATCACTTCCCTGTGTTTTTTGTAGCATTAATTATATTAATTATATATCAAAATATGATATTGTGATGAAATTGTTTTTATTTTTGTTTTTATTGTGTTTGTGGATAATGAGTGTTATTTCCTTAGTCATTTGCAGTTGATACCAGACCAGTTGGTTGTAATAAACCAGGCTTTGATCAGACCCGATTAAACTAAACCAGGGAGTTCACTAACCCACTAATTGAAAAGCTAGATTTGAACTTGGAATAGACACAGAGGCAAGCCCACAGGTTGAAGGAGGCTGAAGATAGGCCCTGTGGAAGTTGTTCATTGTAAGTGATTGATGTATGAGGGAACATCGGAGAATGAAATTAGACACTGTGGGCTCCAAAGGCAAAACATCTATCAGCAGACGCTCTTACTGCATTTCAAAATGCAATTTGGAATGATTCATTCCTTAAGCCTTACTGTGGGGACCCAGAGAGGAGGCTGGGTCTCCTTTAGAGCATTTGGAACATCATGTCATGCAAGTCTCACTGTGATTAGCCTCTTGCCCATGTGACAGGCATAGTGAATGTCCTGTAACACCCAATCTCTTACATTAAGTCATCTTGAGTCACATTCAAAACCAGTTTTCTGAAGGGCGAACAGCCAGGATGAAAGCTGTCTTGAAAGGGCCCGCTTCCAGACCCCACACGTTGCTATTCTCAACATCGTCAAACTTGAACAGACTCACCACTCCTCTCAAATATATCCTTCTTAAGGGTCGACAGAATGCCTTCTGTTTTGCTAAATCAAATTTTACCATGGCAAAATAAAAAAAAGAGCAGTTGAAAAGTGTCACACATTAAATAGAAAGAAATGTAAAGATTTTCAGAGCAATAATTAGAAGGCCTATAACTGATATTGAATTCATAATTCTGGCCTCATGACAGAGTTGAAAAATAGATAAATTATCATTACATTGACCACTACTTTACAGATAAGAAATTTAAAGTCCAAAAGGTGAAATAATTTGCTTGAGTTCACATGACTTATATATTAGTTATTATATGAACTCGTTGGTTTGGTATTTCTGTTCCTGTGTTTGAATGTGTGTGCATGTCGGTATGTCCACCACATATAAATTATGCTTTCTTTTATCTAGTCATGCCAATTTCTGGCAAAGCAAGCTCTTGAAATAATTTGTTTTTAAAGCACAAAGTCATTCTTAGATTAAATTGCAGGTTTTATTGAAATAGGCCACAACTTGATCCAAAACAAGGTGCTCACAGCCTGTGCGTGAGATTGTTGAGACATCGGGAAAATACAAAGTTTTTTTAAAAGTTAAAATCCAGAATTATTTTTCCAGCAGAGAAATTTATGCAAGGATAGAGAGAAAGAAGTGAATTTCAGACATTGAAAACTGTGCCTCATGGTAAGAGTATAGCTTGTGGATAGTCCAGGGGGTTGCAACAAGAGATGAGATAAAAGGTAGGCAGGGGCCAGACTAGAGCTTCCATTTCCTCCCCCAAAGCCCATGAAGGTTACTGGGTATCTTTAAATAGGTGTGTTGCACCTGCCTGCTTTGGGACGATCACTGGGTTAGCACTGTGGAGGGTGGGGTGGGTGGGTAAGGGTGAAGTGAGTCATTGTCAATAATCGCCCCGGCAGGGCCTGACAGCTCTTCTGATGGGTGGGGTGGGGAGAGAGGTGCTAAAGACTGAATGAAGTCCAGACCCACTCTCGATGTCCCTGAGCCACAGCCTGTCCTGATGCCCTGGGAACTGTGGCAAATCATTTTGGCCAGATCTGTGGTGCCACAGTCCACATAGTTGGAATTTTTATTTTTTTAAAAAATATTTTTATTGATTTCAGAAAAGAAGGGAGAGGGAGATGGAAACATCAGTGATGAGAGAGAATCATTGATTCTCCTGCACGCCCCCTAGTGGGGATTGAGGCCACAACGGGGCATGTGCCCTGACCTGGAATCAAACTGTGACCTCCTGGTTCATAGGTCTAAGCTCAACCACTCAGCCACCCTGGCCAGGCTAGTTTGCATTTTTAGACATTCTCAAGAGACTGGCTTAACACCAGGGAAATCTGACTCGACACAAAATACTCCGTCAAATTTATTTTTCACTCGGGTTTACAAGAAATTGAGTTAGTAAGCAAGATGCCGTGTATTGCGATTCAAGTTTGAACAGACACAGATTTTTTTTTTTAATGTTACTTATCACTGCTATGGAATGTATCAAATTTCAAATAACAAATATTATTTGGTTGTCGTTTCTCTCCTTGGCAATGCTGTGGCCTCTCTCCATTTGTCACTATAATTAGTGTCTCATCTTAAACAGAGTGATAATTCATTGCATGATATTCAGTCGAAAGTTTTGCTGTTGATAAGTTGAAGCTTATCATAAGGAAAAGGGGGAAAAGTCTATTTTGCCAGAAGAGAACAGAATATAAAAATAACATTATCCATTCAGTTGGATTGAAATCTTGGCAGCTGCTCTTCAAAAATGTTGCTGACATGCTTTATATTATATTAAAATTCAGAATCGCTGCATTTTCATCAGTTTCTCTGTCTGCAGCTGCCATATCTTGTCAGCATCTTTGGATTTACAAAACTCTGTACACTGTAGGGATGTTCCTTTAAATGGACATTTCCATAAGCATGTCTACTAATTGATGTGGTATGGAGCTTTACCGGGTAAACATATGCTATGAAAGTCTCAATGCTTTAAAGTGTAAGTGAAATACAGGAGCTGGGCTTTCTTGGCTCTATTTTTATTAGGTTTGCTTAAAAGCAAAAGAGTCACTGTGGGGTTATTTTAAACATATCTTTTAATTTTTAAATGCATTGATTAGTTCAGCGAGGAAAGTTGTGAAAAGATAAACTCGGAATGATGCACGCATCCAAAAATCTAAATTATTTAAGAGCAGATACACAGACTTTGTGACACTCAGAAAAATGCTATCAGATATAACAGTTGCATTCTGCAACACTATGATAATATATGGTGTCATTTGGTAGAATTATTAGTCTCACATTCAACACATAAACTACTACTAATAATGTAATAAATATAGTTTGGAGAATGTTGAATTCTAATAGATTGTCAGTATTTCATTTCTGTGCATAATTCACAGCTCTTTGGAAACTAATCAATTCTAAGAACTCGACAATTTCATAAGGCTTTTGATAATGTTAAAATATGTGTGCTTACACGTGGATCCTGCAGATATTTATAAGCACTTATGTTGTTATGATGATAAAATGAAATTAACATATTCATATTGACTTTAGAGGATGCTTAAAAATTGGAGTTAAGGCTAAATAAGGCTGGATGTCTGTAGATCGAGAATGATTGAAGGAACTTTGATTGTATCTGAAGTGCTCGGCAGATGAATTTTTGGATTTGAAAATAATAGTTCTGGCTTTTCATCATGTCCATTTAGAATGCACATGTGAGCCTGGCCTGTGTGCCTCAGTGGTTGAGCATCAACTTATTAACCAGGAGGTCATGGTTGGATTCCTAGTCAGGGCACATGCCTGGGTTGCAGACTCGATCCCCAGTGTGGGGCATGCAGGAGGCAGCCAATCAATGAGTCTCTCTCCACATTGACCTTTCTGTCTCTCTCCCTCTCCCTTCCTCTCTAAAATCAATAAAAATTTATTTTAGAATGTACCCGTGGACGATCCAGAAACACTAGAAGGCTGCATACTGTTTCTCATGAAAGGGATGCCCAGAGTGGACACAGCTAGCACGCGGGGAGCGGGGATTGAACTGCAGACTAAGTAGCGCTTATACCCTTGTGACCAACCTGGCTGCCTTCTTACACACACACTCACACACGGCTCCTTTTTGCACAACTTACCTAAGGACATACTAACTTAGCCTCTTTTATTTCTTATGTAAACCAGCAACTGCGTCATCTCTCATCATGACTTTAGAGAGAACCCATTACTATCTACCACTGGTGAGCAAAGAGAGGGAGATGTATTAGAAAAAGCAGGTGCACCATTCTCGGAGCTCAAAGCCCATTTTTGGCAGGAACACCAACGGCCTTGTGGAATCAAGACGATGCCTGAAACTTTGCAAAGCTGAGATAGGTTTCTTCCCCCTCCCCTCGGTGAGACGGTAGTAATTGCATTTCAATAGCACTGATATCATTAATTTATAATTATTACTTTCTTTAGTTGGAAAATAGAAATGTGAAAGTTTTGGCCAAAGTGCAATCTGAGGAGGGGAATTAGGAGTCTTGGTAATCAATAACTCGGAGCAATCAGAGTTTCTCCTTGGTTTTCATTAGCTGAAGGGAGAGCGCATTTAAAGGAATGCTAACAAGTATTGATGTTTAAATTTGATTTATCAGTGCTATCTCAATGTATATCTGCACTGTGTCCAGTTTATTTTTCTACATTCAAGATGATTCTGAGATATCTCCTGGGGTTAAGACAACTTCTAAACAAGATAAAGCACCCTGAGAATTAATTTATTTCGAAGAAACAAGAAAACGTAATTTGTGTCTTCTTTTCATTAAATTATCCTTAAGTGCATTGATTTAACAGAAACTAAAAACTTATTTAGCTAAGGAAAGAAAAATAGATTCAGCACACTAACACTTCCATGCTCCCTTTCTGCTAAGAAAAGAATGCAGATGTGTATGGACACAGGTGTGTGTATGTGTGTGTGTGTGTGTGTGTGTGTGTTCATGTGTATTTCTCTGCATATTCATGGTATTGCAGGTGCTGTTTTATAAGAGAAAAGCACTGTTCAATTCTCTTCAGACACAAACAAAAGAAGCATAACTCGTTAACACTGACTACCTGGCTCTTTACATTTTGATTGCACTACACATAAACACTAAAATTATTGTGATTATGTCATCAACTCAAATAATACAGATTGAGTAACCATTTGCGAGTCATAGGTGCACAGACACCCTAAAGGATCTACTGAATAACCAAATAACAGCAATTTTCTAAACCTTTAAATCAATGGCTAAGGCCGATACCAGAAAATTGAAAAAACATGATAGATTTAGCATATATTGTAAGAAGAACTCTTTCTTTTGCCTGTGTGCATGTATGAAGACTTCATTCATCTGCTAATTTTATCTATACCAGAAAGATGTAAATTACTATTTACCCAGGAAATGTTGAGTCTTGTGAACCTGAATAGATGAACGGTTATTAAATTTGGTCTCTTAAGAGCACTTAAATTCTGATGGTAGCACGGAGACTGCGCCTGTATAAGCTATCATTACATGTTGAAGAACTAACCTCTGTAATTAACTTGCAATATTATACATCGGGCTCCAGTTACAGTAAAATCCAATTTTCCATAGCATACACACCAGGCAGCTCTGCTGAATATTAGATTTTAATGAGATTTATGACCTTATTCATAATTTATTCTGTAAGTGGGGAAAGTTTTGGTTAAAGTTCAAAACAGTATCTTGAAGCGTGAACATAAAATCTATCCTAAGTTTCACTTGGAGACATTGAAGGATAAATTTTGCAACCCAAAACGGGCTTATCTGATTCTTAGAGCCCCACGTGGAAACCATTCTGACTTGAACGTGAATTCCCTGTTGCTTTTCCTTGGTTTAAAGATGATCGTTTATGACTTGCCCCTGTCCTTGGTTACCTGGCAACTTTAATTCATGACAGAGTGTAGTTCTGCACGTCTGAAACGTCCACGTGCTTAGAAATCATTGGTGATGTTGTCAAAATCCAGATTCCAATTCACTAGTGGGACCCACGGCTGAATCTTTCCCCGAAATGATGCTGGTGCTGCTGGATGGAGGATCACACTGATTTGCAAGGGCCAACTTGACGA
Organism: Myotis nattereri; assembly: GCF_964212035.1. NCBI lineage: Eukaryota > Metazoa > Chordata > Mammalia > Chiroptera > Vespertilionidae > Myotis > Myotis nattereri. Next base: position 9,888,335 of record NC_138090.1, read on the forward strand.
GTTTGCTCATGTTTTCCTCTTCCTTTTTTATGGGGAGAGAATGAGGCTCCATGATAGAAAATATTTTCCGTGATTCGTAACCAGGGTCGATTTTTAGACTTGCCTAAGGAGTTGTTAAACCTTCAGATACGGGGGGCCCACCCAAGACCAATTTAATCAAAAACTCTGAGGACATCAGTGCTTTGAAAAGATCTATGCAATGAAGGTTAAGGATGGGATTGCTGCTACGGTCTCACAGCCAATTAGGGGAAGGGCTGAGTCTGGTGGTAGGCGGCTGATGGACAGACTGGTTGATTGAGTCAGTGACGGATTCCTGCTAAACTCAGCACACATTTGTTGAGCTGCACACAGATGTTATTGAGTCTCTTTACCAATAACAGTCTTCTCATCATTTAGCTCTTATAGTAAATCTTATCAACTCAGAAACACCTACTCTGCTCCTGTCTTATCAAGCTATCGTAACACCTACTCTGCTCCTGTCTCATCAAGCTATCGTAACACCTACTCTGCTCCTGTCTTATCAAGCTATCGTGTCATCCTGTTGTTGTTTTTTTCAAGTGTATCACCACTAACTGAAACTCTATTGTTTGTTGGCTTCTTTCCTGTTAGAATGCAACCGCCATAAAAGGAGAGATGTCATTTGTCCTATTCACCTCCCTGTCCTGCCCTTAGTAATCCCAGAGCTGATGTTTGTTCAATGGACTAAATTTAAAGGGAAACAAGACAGCTCAGCCACTGCAAGTGTGAGCTTTGCAACCAGGGAGATTGGCTGTTTCATTGGATGTATTACTCACCCCCCGCAACACAAAACCTTAATATGCTCATTAAAAAATAGTAGCATCTGTTTCCTAGATTTTTGTAATATTAAATGAGGTGAATTTATGCACAGCTCTGAACCCTGTGCTCGACATACAGAAAACATTCAGTAAATAGCTCTGTGATAGTATTATTTCATGACCACAACATCGCTGGGAGTTAGAAACTGTGATCTGCAGTTAGCAAGTGGGGGACTGGACTCATCATTAAAAACAGATCATTTGCCCAAGGTCACAAGTATAATTTCTGAAAAGGCTGGACCAGAATTTAAATGCATAACCTGTTGCCAGTGACAGCCACACATCAGATGAGTCAGCTACATTTAACGCCTAGTCCAGTGCTCCCCACACTACGCCACTGTGCCAATTGATTGGCGGTACAAAATACAGCTCTTCTGCAGTACACCAGTCAGTGGGTTCATCCACACATGTCCAATTCTAGGATTTAGGGTGAAACCAAGGATTCACTGTGCCAGCAACACTGTGTGCTAAAATGTATTCAGCTCCTGCCACGGATCAAGCACCCATGAGTCCTCATTAAAGTCCATAATAATAACTAAGTCACTCCCAGTTTAGAGATGAAGATATGAGATGTCTGAGCAGTGAGGTCAATCAGGCAGGTGATTAGAACTTTCAAAACCTGAGGTACTCACAGCTATGAGTCCCAAAAGAAAGCCTAGAATCAGGGCGAAATGATTACCCCTCATAAATGGTAATGGTCTACCCAGGGGTCCTCAAACTTTTTAAACAGGGGCCAGTTCACTGTCCCTCAGACCGTTGGAGGGCCGGACTATAGTTTTAAAAAAAACTATGAACAAATTCCTATGCACACTGCACATACCTTATTTTGAAGTAAAAAAACAAAACAAAACAAAATGGGAACCAATACAATATTTGTATTTGCATGTGGCCCGCGGGCCGTAGTTTGAGGACCCCTGGTGAGATGGCAAACATACTGGAATCACTTTTCTTCCTTTTTTTTGTTTTTTGTTTTTGTTTTACTTTGGGGTAATTTTCTTTAGAGTTGCTTACCGCACAATAAAATCCTTATAAAATGTGGTTGTCTCTCGAATAGAATACAAGGAGGGTCCAGGAGAGGTGCTGAAATTCCTTCATCAGTGTGTGTGTGTGTGTGTGTTGTGTATACATATATTGAGTTCACACTAATTGTCAACCCCAGAAGACAGCTCATGCAGGAGATGCAATGCTTGGGCTCAGGAAGCTCACACGAATGAGTGCTAATTTATTGAAATGAATCTGGTGTAAAGATGGAAAGACACTTGCTGCGGCAGAGGCGGAAACGACATGAAGTGAGGATGTCCGAGGCTGTGAAGCCTTTGGGAAGGTCTGACAGAGGAAGTGACATTTCAGCTGCCTTTTAAAATGTGGAGTTGGCAGAACCCATTTGAAGGGTATCTCTGCTAGGAAAAAAATGCGTGCGAAATCATGGAATCTGAAAGATTCTGGAGTGTCTGGGGAATGGTAAGAATAGTCTGTGGCTCGAGCAGAGGGTACGTGGGGGGCGTGCATAAAAATGAAAGGAAACTTAGAATTTCATCAATAACATACTTTTTTTTTTTTAAAGTTAAAAATAATTCCCCCTGCAAACTTGTGAGATGCTGTCCCCCCTTGCCTCCTGCCTCCAACAGCAGGAAGGCTCGGCAGGAAATATGCTTTAAGTTCTGCGTGCATAGGTTAACGTTACGCCACAGCTTCTGAGCGCTGCTAATATGGCAACATTTTAGAACGTCTTAAAAGATTTTTTAAAATTTATTTTTCATATGTAAGGGATTGACATTTCTCCCTTTTCTTTGCTTTCAGCTTGCTACTCTGTCAGTATTTACCCAGCGCACTTCCAAGTTTGAAATATCAGTTTACATATGCCCGAGGGAGGAAGAAGACAAAGAAAAAGTCCCTGAAAGAGAACCTAAAAATACTCCCCCTTCCCCCCAGAAGTTGAGAGTCTGCAGCTGGTGAAGGGCTGAGCGCTCCACTTGCCGGAAGAGGTCACATGGCTCTGAACCCTGCCCCAGGGCCTGCCCTAGGGGACACCCATTCCTAAAATAAGTCTGTTGAGTACAATAATCAAACATCCACCCTCTTCTATGGGTAAGTTCTGCCATGAGTCCCACTGCCATATTATAGAAAGATGGGTCCCTGGTGTGATCCACATTCCTTCCCTCTTCAACCTAAAGTAGAAAGTTTTTACCAGTAATCATGGCTTTGCCATGTTTTTTACTGGGTGACTTCAAGGAGCCTGATTAACAAATCTGAAATGTCCTACTGTATATCAAAAATGGGGATGATATAGTTCTTGCAAGACTGTTCTGAATACTAATAGATAGGTAGATAGATAGATAGATAGATAGATAGATAGATGATAGAGTATCTAATGCAGCACAAGTCAAATAAGGTACTCAATTAAAGGTAATTATAATGAGGACATATTGATGGTAATGAGAGGGATGGAGAAGGAGGGAAAGGAAAAGAAGGAGGTGGAAGAAAATATGTGTACCAATGTTGTACTAGAAGATGAACTTATAAATCATTATGTAAACTGGAAATTCTGCCTTGGTTTCTGAGTATCAGCAGCCCCCAAGGGTCTTATCCTGAAAACTAGAATAAGGGACATTCTCCTTCCCCTCCTCCTCTTGTCAACAATCTAGTCTCTTCTTCTTAGGAGTCAGACCCCAATCTCTGGCCCATAAATACTAGCTGGACAACTTATCTCCTCTCCCCAAAGGCTTCTGAAAGGCATACAGAATGTATCAAACCACTTTCTTATGTAAGGCATTCCTTTAGGCCTATCATGGAAATGAATCATCTACTTGTTACAACAAATTTGTGATCTACTCAAAATATGTGCAAAACAAAGGGACTCATTCGTGTGCAAACCTATGAAACCAGGGAAGTTAAGACCCTTTTATTTTATTGGCCTTTGGCTTTCCCTTTCTATACTTGCTTATTCATAATAGGTTTGTACCTTTTCCTGGTCCTGAGCATTATTCCTTTTAAAACTATCTACACTAATCAAAGAGAAACATGCAAATTGGTGTCACTCTGCTATACCCACCAGCCAATCAGAGTGACTATGCAAATTAACCCAACAAAGATGGCAGTTAATTTGCATACACAGGCACGGAGCCAAGACTGAAGGCTCCGGCCAGAGTGAAGACTGAAGATTAATGACTGAAGACTGAAGACTGAAGAAACTTGGCTTCTCTGCTGCGGCCGGACCAAAGGCCTGGGTCCCGGGTGCCGGAGGAAAACCGGTGCTGGCAGCCAGGGGAAGAAAGGCCTATTGTGCAAATCTTCATGCAACGGGCCTCTAGTTATGTATAAATATTATGTTAAACCGTTATATATAATATATGCTAGTGAGTAAATTCTTTGATATATGTGCAACAAAACTGTTTTCCAATTTAAGAGTTAACTTTGAGGTAGAAGGGTATTCAGAAGCTTCCTAAAAATCACCGGGTTGATAAGTAAAGTGGAGTAATGTGTCTACAAAGGCAAGTTCAAGACAATGGACTGTACACAGTTGCCCAGGCTTTGTGAGGGCCCTTAGCAACCAGTGGGCGGCTGATCTTACTGCACCCTAGGCCTCCATACACCAGTCTTTCAAATAGCACTGGGAAGGCGAGTCACCCCTCACAAAAATCAGAGGCATTAATCTAATAGACATGCGCATAGATACCACAAGACTTAACCTCCCCACAGTAGTTTGTGATACTGCCTCTGTTAATGACCGAAATCAGTTCAGCACACCAGCGTTCTCTGTGGGCATGCTGGCTCTGGGAGTGGGCAATGAGGTGACAATGACAGATGTAGTCAAACACCCATCAAGGTATTTTAGGAAGTTTTGTCTCATGTAATTTTATTCATGGACTCTTGATCATTAGAGTAATGCATTTTCATTTCAGAAATTTTGGAAAGCAGTTAATATGTAAATATAAAAATATTTATGCTACCATCCAGAGTCAATCACTGTAAATAAACCTTGTTTATATTTAGGATGTATTTTTTTTTTCATTTTTAACAAACAACGTATAATTCATAAAGGCAAGCTGCAATAAATGCAAACCCATAAAAACTCCTGAGGGCTCCCTATCTGTTCATGGCCACAGCTAATGGGGCAGGCACAGTGGGAGGACAGGGATTCATTCATCCAATAGAGCAGGCCATCCGGCCCGAACAGCCCTGTTTATTGCTCCCTCTCTGATCACTTCAACATTTATGGAAATTTCCCTACCCCCAAAGCTGCATTTCAGTATAGTTTATAATTGTCTGCCTGCCGAAGGGGCCATCTTTGTTCAGCAATCCAAAGCCACAGTGCACAGCTCAGATTGGCAGACAGACCTGGGAGGCCCCCAAGTATCTTAACAGCAATGATGAAAATTAGATCCCCCCGGAGGGGAGCAGCGTTTAGAGGTGGCTGTTTAGGAAGCTGTTCGGTGACACAGTCCATCCATGGGCCAAGAGTAAAGGAAATAATGTGAAGCCAATTGGAGCCCACATGAAATAGCTGCTCAATATTGGGTGGTGGTGGTGGAGTTGAGGTCAGGGGGGACTCTGAATCCCCTTTAGCAAGGAAAAAAGATGGCAAGGCCATATTATTTTATTCTTTTCCATTTTGATCACTACAAGTTCTTAAAATCCAGAGATCCTTTTAACATTGTGTGACAATTTTTCATCAACACCCCGTTCACAAATATATCTGTCCAAGCTGGTTGGGTGGTTTTCCATTGTCCTCCATAATACTCTGGACCTCTTTCAGGCCATCCATAGAAAGAGAAAACACCAGCCCTCTGGTGCCGGTCACAGATTTCGTTCTGAACCACTTTTCTCCTTAGATTTGTCCCCCTCTCCCCTCTCCTGCTTCTCTGCAGAGCATGTAGCTGGATCAGGAGGACAATATCAGCCCACCTTTCAGGCACAGTGTTCAGAATGTCTTTCTGTCCATGTTCTTTACCCCTTTTTACCCATGAGCTAGGCTCACCTCTGCTTGATTGGGATTGTGTGTGTGTGTGTGTGTGTGTGTGTGTGTGTGTGTGTGTGTGATGAGCACACATGTGTAACACACACAACCCTATTCTCTTCAGTCTTGGGACCTCTGTGTCTTATCATCAGCACCACGGACAGCTCCCCCCACACACTCCCCCACCCAACATGAATATTCCTGTAACAGAAACTTAACAATAAATGTATTAAGATATTATAAATATATTTGGCTGGAATATCAATCCCATTCAAGTTCTTGGTAAGTTCTATATTGTAGCAGCAAGCTTACCAGATTAATTCATAGACATATGCCACCAAAGAGAAAAATAAAATACTGTTAACGTGTTAGTAAATGCATTTGATTTACTGTGATTCCTCATATCTGATCGCTGGACTGGACTACGCAATAGAAACAGGAAATAAGCACCTTTCTACACATTAGTCTTCCTGAGGCTATTTATAGATACTTATTCTGAAAATCCCAAATTCTCACAACTCCTAGAAAGAATGCTTACCACCCAGGAAGAACTCACATCATGGTAGGCGATTTTACAAAGAGAGAACTAACTAAAGGAAGGAGGATTTCCATGTTGAACTGGAGCATTTACTTCTAGCACGCCTTTCTTAGACCTGAGTGTCCCTGATTCTTCTTTCTTAGAAAAGACAAAGGAACACTGAGATTCCTCTGGAGTTTATGGTGCAGTCAAAGGCAGTATTTGAAAGTTGTGTTAAGTTTTTTTGTTTGTTTTCAAGGAGGTGAAAGTCGAGCTATCCAGGTGCTACCGAGAAAGTATGCTGAAGGCACGGAGTGTCACAAATTGGTAACACCCATAGGAACTAAAGATACAAACCTGAACTGAAGAAGTGGGCAGAGAGAGGGAGAACAAGAGAAGGAACAGCATAAGAAAAAGAAAAAGAAAATGTTAAAACCAGGTCAGCCTATTTTATTTATTTCTATCATTTGTCCATAACTAAGTCCCATAACATATATGATCAGGATAAGACTGCTCAAAGCAAGAGGTTGCAGATTATAATTTAAATCTGTAGATTTATTTTTTTAAACTTTCAAATTGATATGGAAATTAAAAATATTACTTAAGCTTAAAATATTCTTCTCCAAAATATAGGGCTCTGCTGTTTCTGGCTACCAGAAGCATTCAGAGATTTACAACGTGGAAAAGAACTTAAGGAATACTCTCTTCAGCAGACGAGAGTGCAAGTCGCTAATCACACATTGAGAGATAATGAAGTCTGGGTGATGTGACAAAAGCATTCTTCTGGAAATACAAAAATCAGGGTGCTATGTGGGCTTTGGTTGCTTATCTGCAAATAAAAGAACAAATGTTTGAGAGTAACTAATTTTTCAGCAATATTTTTCCAACTGAGCTTAGTAAGATCTCTTACTCACTATGACCCCACAGTGGAAAAACTACTGTTTGTGGGCCAGATCTGCGCAACCATCTACTTTTGTAAATAAAGTTTTATTGGAACACAAACATGCCCAGTTGCTTGTTTATATATTACTTATGGCTGCTTTCCTGCTGCAATGGCAGCATTGGTAGCTGCAGCAGAGTTGGCAATTCGCATGGCTCGCAAAGTCCATAATATTTACTGTCTGGCCCTGTAGAGAAAATACTTTGCCAGCCCTTGATTCTGTGAGCCAGGAAACTAAATTTGTGGTTTTAGACCAGCAGTCATAACCTGAAGAAAATGATTAAAGAGAAAGGAAAAAGAAGTGAATAGAAGTAATGAGACATAAAAAGAATGTAACGGTGATAATTATTATTTTGGTAAAATATTTGTTTTAGTCAAGTGCCTGTGTGTCTTGGGTTTGGATTAATATATTCCCTAACTGTGTAGCCTAGTCAAGGAATTAAAATCTGTTGATTTAATATGAAAGCTAAGTACAGCTAGAATTCTCGGAGGTTCCTGGTTAACGCCGTAAACTATCTTAAGTTCTCCAAGGCAGTATGAGGCATATAAATCCCAAATAAATAAACTGACACATTTATATCAGCCTTTCAAATGATACTCATAGGTATTTATGGCAAAAACTTCAAAATTTCTTATAGAATGTAAATTTCTCCTAACTCTGTAGATTTGGTTATGCTTTATAGCCTGTTTTATTGTGTGTGTTTTTTTTTAAAGTACTTCACAGACAATGTCCTTTTCTCTACACATGTCATTACAGATATGAGGTTTGTTTCTTAACCTGAAATTGGTCTTTCATGTGGTGTTATATTCTTTTTAATGTTTTTTATTTATTGATTTTAGAGAGTGGGAGAGAGACAAGGAGAGAGGGAGATAGAGAGCTTTAGAATGAGAGAGAGAGAAAGAGGTAGATTGATTTCTTGTTCCACTTACTTATGCATTCATTGGTTAATTCCCATATGTGCCCTGACAGGGGATCAAACCCACAACCTTGGCGTATCAGATGGCACTCTAACCAACTGAGCTACCCGGCCAGGGCATGTGTCATACTATTACTGTTAATATGCAAATGCCTTAAAAAGTGAGTACCTTTAAAATTACTTTTTATATGTAATAAACATACTTTATATACAAAGCCTGTAAGTACACACTTCCGTGAATTATTAAAAATATTAAACATACTCATGTAACCCGACAGAGTGTGGATCCTCTATATTACACATTGGAACACTTTAGAATTATGTATTGAGACTGTTCATTTGTTGAGCATATTGTTAGGTTTTCTTAGACATGAAAACAGACACAGAGCTGTTCCCTGTCATCAAGGAGTTTGCAATTTGATAGGGAAAAGCGTGGATGTCATTGGAATGATCTGACCCCTGGTTTCTCTTCTATCCCAGGACTAACGACAACAGCAGCAAGCAAGGGCCTGAGGAGTGTGCTGCATGGCAGGTGCCCATAGATCTATGCTCTGCTGGATGCAGCTCCTTCACTGGCTAACTTGAGACTTGGCCCAGGGGCTTCATGATGTTCATTGATTAAACTCAAGAGAACTCAAAATGCTGAAGAAATAATAGTAAATGCTCCCTAAGAATCCAGAGGTTTTTCTTTGAAAACAACAACTCCTCCTCCTCCCCCTCCTCCCCCTCTTCCCCCTCCTCCCCCTCTTCCCCCTCCCCCTCCTCCTCCTCCTTCTTCTTTTCCTATTATATTTCACTAGATTGTGCTGGGGATTACTTCCCGTGCTATGGAATGAACCTTTCACTCAAAGGGAAAATGGAAAGTGGCGAGATGTTTATCACTTTGCTGGCTTGAAGTTTTCATTTTTGTTTTTTGGTGGGTTTTTTGTTGTTGTTGTTTTGTGTGTTTCGTTAGGGCGTGTATTAGCTACATGGCATCAATATCACATTTTTCCTGAAGGGACACAGCTTACAAATCACTCCTCAGTTTTGGACTAATATTATAGTGAATAGTGCAGCTGGGAAGAATTTTGCCTCGGGGGACCACTTATTGTCAACTAGCTTCCAGAGTAGCTGGAATAACCTTGTTTTGCTCAACTAATATCACCTTTAACATCATGTTTTTGAAAATATAGATATAAACACAGTTGAGCAAGGACACCTTCTTCTTGTTTTTTTGGTGGGTTTTGTGTGTGTGCATGTGTGTGTGTATTTTACATGCAAGTGTCATCACCCACACCACACGATTCTGGAGCATGAGCCAGTGATTCTGAATTATTTTTAAGATCTCCTTCATGTCTTCTCAGTTAACATAATTTTATCAATCTTAAAAATAAAAAGTGACTATATATGAGAAAATAACAATCATGTTCAACTAGTGTGGCCCATGAACCAAGAGGTCACTGTTTCTATTGCCAGTTCGATTCCCAGTCAGGGCACATGCCCAGATTTTGGGCTCAATCCCCAGTAGGGAGCATGCAAGAAGCAACTTTGGATGTTTCTCTCTCATCAATGTTTCCATCTCCCTCTCCCTCTCCCTCTCCTTTCTTCTCTCTCTAAAATCAAGAAAAAAACATATTTTTAAAAAGAAAATAACAATAATTTTCAGTTTGTTTTTGAGCATCTGTAACTAACCAGGCAATAATGTTAGGTGAGTTGTGCTATTTTATTTAATTTACAGAAACACTTTGAGTGAAACGTTTTAAACTTAATTTTACAAATGAAAGAGAGAAAAAAACAGTTGCAGGGGTTACTCCAAAGATTATAAAGACGATAAATGTCATGCTTAGAATTTGAATCCAGGTCTGTCTGATTTCGTTACCTCCATTCTTTCCTCATTATGATTACTGACTAGCTACTTCATTTATTCAGGTCATGCAGTGTGTATAAGCACATATAAAAAGTTTTTATTTTGCAATCTAAATTAACTCTGGTCACTCTTCTAAGCACAGTAGCATAATTTATATCATTTTTATATGTTTTTATTGATTCCTTCAGAAGGGAGAGGGAGAGAGAGAGAAACATCAATGATGAAAGAGAATCATTGATCAGCTGCCTTCTGTAGTTCCTCCACTGGGATCAAACATGCAACCTGGGCATGTGCCCTGACCAGGAATCAAACCCTGACCTAGTTTATGGGTTGATGCTCAGCCACTGAGCCACATCAGCCAGGCATATCATTTTTAAACATATATAATGTGCCCTAGCTGGTTTGTCTCAGTGGATAGAGCATTGGCCTACGAACTAAAGGGTCTGGGTTTGATTCTGGTCAAGGGCACATGCCTGGGTTGCAGGTTCAATCCCCAGTAGGGGCATGAAGGAGGCAGCCGATCAATGATTCTCTCTCATCACTGATGTTTCTATCTCTCTCCCTTTCCCTTCCTCTCTGAAATCAATTTTAAAAATTAAAATAAATAATATATAATGTAACATTGCTCCCAAGTTTCCTTCCCTGCAAAGAATTAGAGGTGAACATAGAGATTTAGAAGGTTTGTCCTTTGTGTTTTTGTTTTTCTGCATGCCATCTTTAGTTTTTGTTTTTTTCTGTGTGGCGAGGAGACACCAAAATTAGATGGCCACAGATTCATGCAGCTCCTTATGGACCCTACTGACTTGCATAGGCAGGTAGATGATAGGTAAAGAGCTAAGTTTCTTAGCAAAATAAAGTAAAGGGGACTGGATTTTATAAGTAAACCCAGAAGAAAGGTGTCAGTCGGTCTGGCTTCCATAAAAAATACCATAGACTGAGGGGCTTAAACACAGGCATTTATTGTTTGAAGGCTGAAAATCTAAGATCAGGGTGTATCACTTTAGTTGGGTTCTGGTGAGAGTTCTCTTCCTGGCTGGAAGGTAACTACCATCTCACTGTGCCCTCATTTGGCGTTTTCTAGGTGTGTGTGGGAGAGAGGGGAGAGCAAGCTCCCTGGTGTGTCTTCTTACAAGAACACTAATGTCACCCTGAGGGCCCTACCTCATGTCCTCTGTAAACCTAAGTTCCTCCCCGAAGCTCGCTCTCCAAATATTACCACATTAGAGGTTAGGGCTCCAATAAAAGAGTTTGGGGGCAAGGGGGGGGGGGACACAATTTAGTCCATAGCAAGAAGGACCCCGGAGAGAAATGAGGAGAAGCCATGAAATCATAAAGAAATTAGGGACCAAATGAGAAGCTTGGGCCTAAAATCTATGAACTAAATAGGAGGGGCCAATTTAAAAAATCCCCTTGGCTGACAACGAAAGTCCCCAAAAGGCTGGGGTGCCTGATATTCGGTTTGAGACTCTTTACTCTATTGTGATATTATAGTGAGATTCCCCTTTGCCTCAAATTCTTAGCTTGCCTTTATCTGGTGATATGATGGGGAAAATTCTAGCAAAAGGGATTATGTAGTTGGCAATGCCAAGCAGAATACTATCTAAATATGGAGAAAATAAGACAAGCCGTATAACAAAATAGCTGGAGCTCAGGAATAAAGTGGAGGTACAGTTGACTGCACCCCTCTGTTCCCTAATCCCTAATACTTTGGAGAGCTCATAAGAGTAGATTGGGTTTTACATTGGGTGTTCCATAGCATTCATTGGACTTTCAAAGGATGTGGTGCTTAGTTAACTTTTGAGTTTAAAAGTTATTTCTTGAGCATCTGCTATTTCCATAGTAGAGTGTTATTAGACCTACTGGATAAATTGGGGGGTCCTTACAGGGAGTTTTCAAAACACAGAGTGATCTCAACTCAACAGAGAGGTGTTATTTAAGCTTGTGACTATTTCAACAAAATATAGACAAAGGAGTTTATAACTGCAGTAGAGTAGGTATATTAGTTTGCTACCAGGCGCTGTAGCAAAGAACCACAGATTGGGTGGCTTGAACAACAGAAATTCATCGTCTCACAGTTCTAGAGGCTAGAAGTTCAAGATCACATGTGAGCAGGATTGGTTCCTTCTGAGGGGTGTGAGGTAGGATCTGTTCTAGACCTTGCTTGGCTTATAGATGGCTGGCATAGACTGGGTAAAGAGCTATCTTTGTCTGTGTCTCTTCACATCATTTTTCTTCTCTGTGTACAAATTTCTCCTTAATAGAGACACCAATCACATTGGAATAGAGCCTATCCTAATGACTTCACTTTAATTTGGTTATTTCTTTAAATACCTTATCTTCAAATTAGGTCAGGTTCAGAAGTACAGGGTGTTAGGACTGCTGCATACCTATTTTAGGAGACACAATTCAACTCACAACAGTAACAAGTAATATGAGTTCAGAAAACCACTCTGTGTTGTGAAAGCTCCTTCGCAGGACCCTAAATTTACTGCATTGTACAAGACAGCCCCGGATGTAGGAAATGTAGAAAAAAATTAAGATTTAATCAGGTATTAATAGATGGTAAGAGTACTTTCTCTACCTTCTCCCAAATCACAAAACAACCTTTTCTTTTTAAATTTATTTCCTAACACCACCCAGGTATTGCCTATGTAATTGATTTCCAAAATTGTTTCAATAGCACTAGAATGATTTCACATCTCGCCAAATGGGGTACATTTGAAGGAATAACATACAACTGAAATTCAAATTATGGCTAGTTTATTGAAATTTAAGTCCTGTTATTTTATAACATTGATATTGTAGCTTTCTAAATGGGGTTTCTGTCTATAGTTTATATTCCTGGAAATTTAAGATTTGCATTTAATTTTTGTAACGAGGATTTCATATTTCATTTGTGAGGTCTGCTCTTAAAGTTTTATTATTAAACATTTTATAATTATTATAAAACTTTACAAAACAGGGCATACAAAAGTGTAGTGAAATTCTTTTTAGGTCCAGTAAGTGGTAGGATTAAACTTCAATAGTTTTGTGACTTTAAAATATACTTTTTTATTATTTTTACTTTTTCAAGAAGATGGTAGTAGCTCATAGTCTTGGATGCATAGAAGCACTCATACTTAAAATGCTAAAGTTAAAAATTTGCATTATAATGAAACTGGTAACAGTCTGATGTCTTATTCTAAATCACAAAGTTCAAGCAGTGTACCTTCAGGGCCAAGAAGTCAAATTTTCTCCCTAAGATAAGGAGTTGGGAAAAAAACCCATAAAATTTAAATGCCTTTTATTATAATTTTTTAAGGAGGCCTATCTCATATTTTCTTATTTCTACATTGTCTTTATCAATGTAAGCCTGTGACATAAATTTTAATACATGATTTATGGTTACAAATTCATTTTCTCATCCTCATTTATTATGGGGTGTCACATTTTATCACGCCTGCATTTAATCATCTCCCGTCCGCCTATTAATGGTTACAAATATGATACCTGTGTAGACCCATGGAGCCAGGAGTTTAGCTGTCTCAGAGTGTAATGGTTGAGTGCCTTGAAAAGTGGGTTTGGAAAAAAACAACAACAAATCTTTAGATGTCTTTGTACATGCATGTGCATTATAGGATAATTCACGTGGTGAAAAGGATGGTTTTCCACTATGTAGAGGCAATTTGTGTAGATTGATTTTTCATAAGCCTCCCTAACTTGTACATCTATAACTGTATTGAACATGTAATAAGCCTTATGTCAAAATGTGGTGAAATCATAAACAAGACACTAGTAAGTTTTAGTGTCAATTTTAGAGCAATAGCAAATACATGAATGCCACTAGGTACGTTCATTCATAGCCACACATTTTGCATATCGTTGGCTAAAATACATAAATGGAAAGGCATGTTTTTAGGAAGTTAGAGTTCATCTAAACTTGATGACATGAGGTTTGGGGAGCTGAGTAGGAAATCTGCAATCAAAGGAAAATAGGAAACATACTCCTACAAAAGTATGAGTGCTTGCCCAAAAGCATGTACTAACTATATGTTTGATTAATGAATAAGTATCTCATTTTCTCTTGGCAACAAATAATACCTGGGAGCCACATTTGGTACTAAAGCAAACTGAGTTGCAATACTGAGGCAGGATAGAAAGAAGTTAAGAAAAACTCCTGACAAGTACAAGGAGGAAGCAGAAGGGGACATCACAGGCTGACCCATCACTGGGTCCTCTCCAAGCATGATCAAGGGAAAAACAGTTGATGGCAGGAAAGGAAACCCCTGTCGTGGTCAAAGAACTCAAAAACAACAAGGGCTGGCTAAAACCAGATCCATCCAAGGTGGGGGAAAAACTGACCACCCCAAAGCACATTATACATCATTATAATGAAAACTGACACCCCAAGTAAAAGGGGGGGCAAAGGGGATAAACATGAGACTTCCAGAGGGAACCATATTAGAAACAAAGCCCATCCCCTCCCAACCTGAAGGTGGAGTCAGAATTTGGCGCCACAAAGTTCAGTAACACCCACCCTTAGAAACACATAAAATCCCCCAAACGAACTGACCATATGTGCAACTCACTAGCAAGTCCCCCTTTGTCCACTTGGATGTGCACTTTTGCTTCTTTCATAGCAAGATTAGCGGGACTGCAGCAGCCACTCTCAGGCTCACTCCCTCATCCTGTCTCTAGGAACCTATGGCACAGACTCATTCTTTCTCTCTACCTAAATAAAACTTGCTTTTGCTGTCACCCTAACTCGCTCTTGAATTCTTTCCTGCACACGTCAAGAGCCTGGAGGTCCCGGAACAAGCTGGGGCAGGGCCAGCCTCCAGCACAGAACCTGTTGGTAACAATACCATCCACAGAGATGGTATAGGGGGCTAGGTATGGAGGATGGAATGGGGCTGAGTTCTACAAACAAACTACAAGAAAAGGAGAAACAAATCCTGGGTAGAGCATCAGGTGCAAAACAAAACAAAACAAAACCAGGATCAATAAAAAGCCAGAAATAGACAAGAAGAAAAGGAATTATGATAAGCTTGAGAGGGAAGTAAATTGGGAAGTAAGGTACAGAATGTTAACACAATCAGGGAAAAACTAAGTCTGTGACCAGCAACAGAGAATGGGCTGCTGACTAGGCAAACTGAAGGGAAGTGTGGGGACTTCAAGAGCCAAGGAGGAAGGAGGGAATCAGAAATGGGATAAGTTGTCATCTTTTGCTTCAGAGATGGCCACAAGGACGAACTCTCCTAACTCACAAAGAAAACCAGAAGACAAAATTGATGAAGATATTCTAAAGTATAGAAAAGAGAAG
Organism: Myotis nattereri; assembly: GCF_964212035.1. Classification (NCBI taxonomy): domain Eukaryota; kingdom Metazoa; phylum Chordata; class Mammalia; order Chiroptera; family Vespertilionidae; genus Myotis; species Myotis nattereri. Next base: position 9,903,653 of record NC_138090.1, read on the forward strand.
GTAGTTTGTCCTGGATATCTAGGTGCCTGTATATAAGAGTTGAAAATATAGGACTCTTAACCTCTATTTTCAAAATAGACTATTGGTCTTTTTTAATTTAAAAAAATTATTGATTTTTAAATATATTTTTTTAGAGAGATAGAGACATCGATGTGAGAGATATATCGATAGGCTGCCTCCCGCACATACCCCAACTGGGAATTGAACCAGCAAAGTGGGTATATGCCTTCACTAAGAATCAAACCCACAACCTTTTGGTGTATGGACAATGCTCCACCCAACTGAGACACACCAGCCAGGGCTAGTATATTGGTCTTGAAATAAATTGGACCAGCCTCCAAAATCTGTTACTCTAGTTTCTAAATAAGAAAAACTCCCCGACAAAACCTTCACTGTTGAAAAATAAGGCCCTTGGCTAGTCTTCTTTTGATTATATTTTTCTGTTCTTTTAAGAAAAAAAATTAAGGTTAAAATAACAAAAGTGTAATAAAACAAGGTCTATAAAGCTGATAAAGCTACTTCACTTATAGAAATGTATTATTTCTGAAAAAGAAAAGAAATTGTACTTTCCCAGATGTTCATAATAATTATCCTAATAATTATTTCTGTCTTTTCAGACATGATGAAGTTAGCATGAGTAATAACTCTTATGAATGTTGACAAAACCTACAATAGATTTGCAAGGAAATAAAATGCACAATTAAAAATAACAACAGCTCTTAACAATATAACAGCATTGCTCTGTAAGCATTGTATAACTGCCAAACATATAATAAGCATTTTCTTATATCTTATCCTATATAATAAAAACTTAATATGCAAATTGACTGAACAGCAGAATGACAGGTCACTATGATGCACACTGACCACCTGGGGGCAGATGCTCAACACAGGAGCTGCCCCCTGGTGGTCAGTGCACTCCAACAGGGGGAGCACTGCTCAGCCAGAAGCTGGGCTCACAGCTGGTGAGAGCAGCGGTGGTGGTGGGAGCCTCTCCCGCCTCTGCGGCAGCACTAAGGACCCCTCGAGGGATCTCTGCCTGCTGGTGTAGGGCTGCTCCCTGCAAGAGGGCACAGACCGGGCTGAGGGACCCCCCCCCACCCCACCAAGTGCACAAATTTTGTGCACTGGGCCTCTAGTATTTAATCCCTTTCCTGCTGTCTTCTGTTCAAGAAAACACAAATTTGCAGGTGATTGTTGTCAGCACACTGATAACCTGAACTTGCCCTATTATATAAATCTAATGACCATTGTTTGTTTGTTTATTTATTTATTTATCTATCTCTAAAAATTAAAGATGTATTCATAGATAAGAAGAACAGAGAGTTAAAACCTTAAAATTGATTACATGTTGAAATGATAATATTTTGAATAATATACATTGTGAGGGAGGAGTAGGTGAGATCTGGTTGAAGGGAACAAAGTGGGAGGATAAGTGTTGGACATCCGTAGTAATGTCAATAATGACCATTGTTTAAAAATAGTTAATTGTGATGGTATAACTTAGGCCATAATATTAATGGCTGAATATTTCTCTCAAAGTTTTGCCTTTTTATGAGGAAGGAACACAATGAAATTTTATAAGACTTATTAAAGCAAATTGTGAAAAATATTAATACTTGTTTACTTTGGTTGACAGGTATATAAGTGTTATTAAATATCATTAGACTCTTTGCCTTAAGCAGCTCAAGAACTTGCACACAGAAATGTAATCACAGAAATGTAAACTAAAAACATCATTGAAATATTCACTTTTAAATATATAAAATATTTCTTGCAATCTACTTTACTGTATCCCTGTTGAATATAGATGCAAAAATTCTCAACAAAATACTAGCTAATCAAATTCAAGAACACATTAAAGGGATTATACACCCTAACCAAGTGGGATTTATCCCTGGGATACAACCATGATTCAACATTACAAAAATCAATAAATGTAATTCATCATGTCAATAAATAAAAGATAAAAACTGCATGGTCATCTCAAGAGATAACAAAACAAAACAAAAAAAACACCAAGCAAACATTTAATGCAATCCAGCATCCTTTCAGGACAAAAACTTAATTGATGGTGTAGAAGGAACATACCTCAACATAATAAAGGCCATATAGGACAACACCATAGCTAACATTATACTGGATGGAGAAAAGTGAAAGAGTTTTTTCTGAGATCACTAACAAAGCAAGGTTGCCCAACATTAGCACTTCTACTCAATATAATACTGCAAGTCCTAGATAGAACAATTAGGCAACACAAAGAAATAAAAGCATCCTGATGGGGGAAGGAAGCGACATTGTTGCTATTTGCTGATGATAGAATCTTTTATAGAGAAGATTCCCAAGAGTCAATAAAAAAACTGTTGGAATTCTTCAATAAATTCAGTAAAGTAGCAGGTCACAAAGTCAGCTTACAGAAATGAGATCCTCGTTGATACATAAGTGATGTCTGAGAAAGAGTGGCCTAACCAATATAAACATCAGTCAATCAACCCATTGGCCCATCAAAAAAAAAATTTAGAGAGGTCTTCGCTGTGCTGGGGGTGTTGAATGAATGACCGCTTGTTCCCACTGATCTAAGCATGTGCATAGGCCACATCTCCTTTCTCAGCTACTGCAGCAACTGGCTCCTTAAGTAATGAAATCAGAGACTTGAATTACTGTTGAGGATGAGCCTTGCACACACACAAAACCACCAAGGAAAGGGGCAAAGAACACCTGACAGTCTCTACGCCTTTGCCAGCACACACACACAAATGACCAAACCACAACAGGCCCTCAACACAGAACAACTGCCTAAATTATTTGAATTCCTTTGATGAGGAAACAAAAAATTAAAAATGACATTTTCTTGAAGCTTTTTAACAACAACAAAAGTTTGCAGGAGACTTTTAAATACCGATGCATTTCATTAAGTCTTTTTCACTACTGTTTTTTTTTTAAATTATTGATTATGTTAGGTGTGTGTATAAACATGTATTTTAAAAACACAGGAAGCGAAAGACGGGCTGGTAATGAGGCAATATAACAACAAAACAACTTTTGATTTATTTGGCTCACCATGCATTAAATATATTTTGTAAGAAAAACAGATTACATTATTTTACATGACTTGATGGGGGAGGCCTTAGCTCTGCAGCCCTTGGCCCTTCTCCTCAGTAAAGGGAACAATGAGAGATTTCTCAAGGCTTCTTTTGACAATTCAATGCCTTGGTTTTAGGATGCAATTTGTTCTCATAAAACTAAACCTGTCTCTATTTCCAGAAAGGCATTCCCTCTTGAAAGAGGCAATATTAGATGCTGTTTTCTTTCCCCACAAAACAATACTATTCCTTTGAATGTAGGAAATTCTAGCCCAATCCCAGAAAGCTACACACACACACACACACACACACACACACCTATAAGCATACTCATTACACTGTCTTAAGAAGCACAAACTTCCAGCTATAAAATAATATAAGCCATGGGGATATAATTCACAGCATGGTGGCTATAGTTAATAACACTGTATTGTGTATATAAAATTTACTTAAAAAGTAGATCTTAAGAGTTGTTATCCAGAGAAAATTAGTTTGTGACTATGAATGGTGGTGGGAGGTAACAAGACTTATCTTGCTGATCATTCCGCAGTGTATGCAAATACTGAATCATTAAGCTGTCCACCTGAAATTGTATGACAAGTTTGGCTCAATGAAAACACACACGACCCTTTTCTTCCACTTAACTTTCCTGCTAGAACAGCCGTGGGCAAACTACGGCCCGCAGGCCGGATCCGGCCTTTGAAATGAATAAAACTATTGAAAAAAAAGACCGTACCCTTTTATGTAATGATGTTTACTTTGAATTTATATTAGTTCACACAAACACTCCATCCATGCTTTTGTTCCGGCCCTCCGGTCCAGTTTAAGAACCCATTGTGGCCCTCGAGTCAAAAAGTTTGCCACCCCTGTGCTAGAATCTAGATGGGGTCACCCATTTAGCTGAGACTGAGTGAGGCTGGGCCCGTCCTCGAGCTGAAGTTTGGCTCTACCTGCTTCATCTTTTTGGGACCGTGGACTACCTGGGGCATATGCTTTCACCAAGAAGACAGAGACATAAGAGGACAAGAGATGGCAAGGGTCTGACAATATCTGATGAGATCCATTTCCTAGCATGGTGAATAGTCCTGTAACTTTTATTTTCTCAATTTTATTCTGTATTGGTTTCAGGTGTCCAGCTTAGTGCTTAGACAACTGCATACTTTACAAAGTGTTCCCCTCGATATTTCCAGTACCCTAACTGCCACCCTACATAGCTATCACAATAGTATTGACTATATATCCTGTGCTTTCCTTACTCCCGTGACTATTTTGTAACTATCAATGTGTGCTTCTTAGTCCCTTCACCTCCTTCACCCAGGGTCCTGATGCCCCTTGTGGACGAAAGGGGCCACACGCTGACCTGACAAGCTCGGGGAAGGCCTGTGTGGCAGCCTAGCAGACTCAGAGACCTAAAATAACCACAAAGGATGGTCTGAAATTAAACTTTGACTAAAAGCAGTTATGGTGGGCAGTTATGTCCTAGGCCGGTATCTTCACTGACAAGATCAACTTTGATCCTTACTGAGCCCATTTGCCTTTTTGCCTCTAAGATAACATTCCTTTGAAGTGTCTGGGTAACTTGTAACTTCCCTTTTTCTGGAACCCCTGGGGCATAACCAAATGTTCTGGGCGCCAGGGCAGATACTACAAATTCCTTCATTATCATGTTGATTGATCCTGCACCCACCTAAGTATGTGTCCATCATTTTACTTTTTATCCTATCACAGAGGTTTCCCCCGCTTTGCTTAATCCCACCTCCTTAAATCTGTCACCAATGAATTTCATGTATAAATACGAATGTAACCCTGCCATTCTCCGGAGCACTATCTCAATTCGTTGAGGTTCTGCTTCCCGGCATATGTCGACAGTTTGGCTCAAATAAACTCACAAAAATTCTTTACAGGTTTCAATGGTTTTTTTTACGTTAACATTAATTGGCGTAGTCGCGGCAGGATTCCAAAGAAGCTCACCCGGGACCACCTTGCGGGCTCGGACTCGGTGCTAGGATCCAGCAAGGGGCCCATTGAGCCCCGCCGGCTCCCCGCCGTACCAGGTGAACTTGGGTGAGTTTTCTCTTGGATCCAGAACCTTCCCTTCCTTTGGTGGAAGGTCGGACTTTATTTGAGCTGTTTTAAAATCCTCGAGGTGGAATTGGGGTTGATTAGGACCCCAGGTTAAGGGTTCACAGCGGAACCTAGGCTAAGGCAGGACTGGAGGAAAAAATGGGTGGCTGGTTTTGATTTCGGCTCTTCAGACTAGAATTGCTTTCTGAGAGTCTGAGCAAATAAGAAAACCTTCACTGTATAAATGGCTTATCTAGGGGGCCACCTTAAGGCTTGGTCTGCCCGGGCCCTAAACCTTTCCTGTGGTTTTAGACAGCCGGGAGAGAAACTGAGGCCACATTTGACCCACTGCATAACATGTCTAGAAAGTTTGCTCAGACTACAGATATTCAATAATAAAAAATTAACATGGGAAATTGTGCCTCCAAGGCCAGAAACTCCCGAGACACCAGCCCTCATTTAATACTCCTGATAGGAAGCCTTTACTTGCAAGTACTTTAAAATATTAACTGAGAAATGGCTAAAATGCAGTTTGTTTGGGGTACCTATGTTAATATTTTGCATGCAGAAATTAGAAAATGCCGGCTCTGAAATTAAACTGAATGAGTACATGGGAAGCATATCTTGATTTGAAAATTGGAAGCTTCTAGAGAAAAGCACAGGAAAAATTTATTCTAATAAGATGGAAATTAATAAAATTTTAGAGACTGTCTCAGAACTATTCTGAAGTTAATTAATGTCTACACCCTGTTTTTCCTTTAGCCCATTGTTTGTTTGTTTTTTGAATAGTCCATTGGGAATATACTGAAATTCTAGAGAAGGGAAGTTCCTGAACCAGGGACAAAAGACACTGCTTTGGTAGTTTCTAATGCTGGACATTCTTTGCTGTAAACTTTAGTGTGTTCTGTGCGCCTTGATGTTTTTGTGTCTTTGTTGTAGTGAAATAGGAAAAAATTTTAAAATGTCTTTCTATTAATCATGACTTTGGGAAAATACGCCATTTGAGTCATTTGCTGAAACTTCCCCAAAGCAGGATGTGGGGAAGGGGAGAAGGGAACTCATAGTGGTCCAATATGGACGCCTCCTCCCCAAGTATTCTGATTTAAAATCTCCTTCTCGTAATTGAAAAGTTTTACAAAATTTAAAAATGCGTCTGGTACTTCTGTTCACATGTAAAGAGAAAAGCTGGTTTAAAACTAATGCGCGCAATTGTCCTCTTTTTGGACATTTAGATAGAGTTTTAAACTGGAGTCTCTTCACACATGTACAGAATAAAACCCAAGACTGATTATTTCTTAGAAAAAAAAAAATGGCGAATTTTACCCAGGGAAGAAATGCAGGCTTGTTCTAGCAACAAGCCTCCAAAAGAAAATTCAGTAAAATTGTCTCTGTTACAAAAATTTGCCGAAGTAAATGACTTAATAATAATAATTGGATTTGAATCTCAAGAAATTATGTAGCTACAAATTTGCTTCTTGACTTTCCCCAGAGAAAAATGGTCGTTTTAAAGTCAAGGGCTGGGCCAGGCCTGTTTTGCCAGCCTCAGGTGTGGTTTTCCAGAGCTGCTGGGAACTTGAGACCTTAGAGTTTACTGAGTCAAATGATAAAAACTTATGTCTAGGTATTTTGAAGTGACATAATACATAATGTTGATCTGAGTATGCCTCGTACGAAATCTAGAGGGTAGAATTGAATCTGTTGGTTGATTGTGTCTTATATTTTTGAAGTTTATTCTTAAAAATGTTACTGATGTTAAGGTTCGGGTTGAATTGGGAGAAATGTGTAGCTGTGGTAGCTAGATGCCTAAAATGTAGAAATTTTTGAGAAAATAATTTTTGCTTTCTCTGAAATAATTAGGAATTCAAAATATGCTGCTTATTGGTCTGAAAAAGAAAGAAAGAAAGAAAGAAAGAAAGAAAGAAAGAGGATTAACTCTGTGATCTCAACTGAAATTCTTAATACAAAAAAACCAGTTTAAATTTAATTGCAAAGAACTCACAGAGCCAGGTGTAGACAGGAGGCTCTCAATGGGGTAGGGTAGCAGCTGCCCCGTCAGGGAATGGACAGCCAAGAGTCAGGATCCCCATAGGGGCATCTGCCAGTGATGCTCTGGTGTTTGCTTTTCACAGATTGGGAGTTTATGAATTATTTTCAATGCTGAAAACACTGCTTGCAATAAGCCATGTGCCTCATTTTAAAATCTTACATATTTATATTATAGAAAAGCAAAGTTTTTATCAAATCTACAACCATGCCACCTTTAAATTTTGTCATTTGTGGACAGCTTTATTCTGATGCATTTGTAAGGTATATTATATGTTTAGAAAAACCCATGAAAAGGACTCTGACTTAATCTAAATTGCAGGTTTTTAAGCAGGTCATATCTTTGAACTGGATGAAGATTTATAGAACTTCAAGGAATAACTGAATTCAAAACCTACTGGCAAATAATCGGGATAAACAAAAATAACTATGGGACTAAATGAATTAAGGATAATTATTCTTATGACTGTTTAAAATATTGTTGACTTTTAAATCTTTTGTTTCCCAAATATAAGGAAAAGTAAAGAGCAGACATTCTGCATTATAGGAACTTACAAAATTGGTAACAGATTCATTTCACAGTGCACTTCCGGGCGACGAAGATTTCAAAGATCATGGCTTACAACCAGGAGATTTGATGTGTTGGAAAAGATACCAAATAAAAGACTTTCTCCAACCTCATTGGAGACGACCTTACCAGGCACCTGACTGTGAATGGACATCTACTTCCATCTCTGACACCCATCTCCATCTGGAGCGGAGATCAAAGACTTTTCAAGGACGAGAAACAGCAGAGGTCTTTCAAGGATGAGAAGTTGCTGTCCACGAAGGCAGACAGCTATCCCAAGATGACGTCAAAAAAAAAAGGCCTGTATACTCACAAACTGATATTGCTAGCTGTGGTGATTCAAAGTTTTTAATGGGGAATGTTATCTGTCTTTATTGTTTAAGTATGTGTCTTTGTTTAAAATTATTTAGCTAGTAAAATTTCTGTTTGTGTCTCTTAAAAAAAAAAATGAATGTATTACTAATCTGAGGAATGTTAATTATTTACATGTCACCTAAAAATTAAGGCTAAGAGTTCTAACTAACTGGAAAGTATGGCTTAGGTGTGATGGAGGAAGGTAAAGAGAAATACTTAATGGAAGGTCTGAGGCATGGCTATGCATTTTTGAAGGCTATGCATTTTTGAAGGCTAACTTGAAAGTGTGAAATTTGTGAAGGTTTTGTATGTGATGAGAAGGAAAGAGAAATGTTGAAAGAAAGTTGAATACATGATAGGCCAGTAAGCTGAAACAAGTAAAATAGGGAAACTGAGCAGAAATCCTATCTTCCTTAAACCAAGGACACTTGGGAGTAAATGATTTGCACTTGCCTCCCTAAACAAAGGTTAAATCATTTATGTCAATCTGATTAGTGTTATTTGCTGTCCACACCCAAGGACAAATGAAGTTAAAAAAAATTAAGCCTTATTTTGATTAGTTCTTTTAGAATGTATGTTAAGGAATTTTAAAATTGCTCAGACCTTGCTGCCTTGGGTCGGGTTCTGTGTGTGTAAGAAGGGACAGAGTAAGGTTTAGCAGCAGGAGTGAAGAGGCAGGCAGGGCAGGAGCAGGCCAGAAGAAGCTGGCAAGGCCATCCAAACCACCCAGCGCTATCGGCCAGAGCCGCCTGAGGCAGACCTCCTCGGACTGGCAACAGCTGACTCTGACTGGGACAGACTGGGCTCTTTCCAAATGGGCCCCCATGAGTCGATGGTTGAAATGAAAATCGGGGGCCAGACTGGGAACTTTATGGTTGATACAGGGGCAGAGCACTTGGTAGTTACTCAGAAGGTAGCTCCCCTCTCAGGACAGGAAGTCACCATTATTGGAGCTACCGGGACCACAGCTGCAGACTGTTCTGCCACCCCCTCTGATGTCAGTTAGGCGGCCACCAGGTGGTTCATAAATTCCTGTGTTTGCCAGAATGCCTGTACCCCTTTCTTGGATGTGATCTCTTACAGAAATTACAAGCCACCCATAAGCTTGGTCGAGATGCCCTGCGAGTGCCACCTCGGACTCCGTACATCCTTTCCAACCTGGGGACTCAGTGTGGGTAAAGAAGCTCACTACCTAAGGACTCACCCCAACTTGAAAAGGACTATACACTGTCGCCCTGCTGACGCATCCAGACCTGGCTACACCACTCCCAGCTCCTGCACCAGGAAACGGCCTTGATCCCGGCAGCCAGCGGCCTCACCCGTGAGAGCCAGGAGGAGGCTCGACGTCCGCAAGAGTGGAACTGGACTTCAGTGAGGACAGTACTAATGGGGACCATGGCACTAGGGCACTTGGTAACTGTAAGACCATTTTTTTTTCTAGCCAGTGAGAAAGTCCAGGGACAAGTGGGGCTAGATGCACAAGGGGACAGAAGAGCAGGAACAGAATAGAGAATGCCCCTAAAATAAGTGGGGTGAGTAAATGAAAATTAAATGTGCCAAACTGGCAGTTTAGAAAAATTAATTCAGTCTAACTACTTGTAGTTAGAGGGTAGTACAATCCCCTAACTAGTAAAGATGAGTCCATGATTTGGCTCATGTACATAAAACCAGTAGGGAATGAAGTGTGGTACATATTTGCTTTGCTTAGCAGTGGAAAAGTTATTTGATTTTCTGAATTGTATACATCATCCCATTCAATTGAATGACCATCCCATTGATTGTTATCTTACTGGTTTTGGAAAGCACGTTCTTCTGTACCTGGGAAACAGGACAGCGCAATTATCCTAGGTTGTTTTAGTGACCACAGATAATGCATTCCAGTTGACTCAGTGGTCCCAAGGCCAGGGCAGCACAATTACTCTAAATTTAATGAGTTCCTGGCAACTCAGTGGTCTCAAGACCCGAGGGCTCTGGATAAGGTGTTTCTGTCAATCCAGTGACCCCGAGACCCAGAACTATAATTCTGCTTCTGTAAACTGTTCTTTTGCAAACCAGGTTCCTCATTCCAAACCCTGGGATGTAACCAAGACCTTTGTGATTTTTGTGTTCATGATATGTAAATGTTATACTAGATGCAGAAAAGCAAAACTTAAGACAAACAGCAAAAAGACTCGGATCATGATGGCTCAAAAATTAGAAATGATCCAGAATACTTTTTAACCAGGACGTATAGGACCTGACTGCCTCCCATTTACCTGCCCTTTTTTAAATAATAATAATTCGACCTTAAATGCCATCTAAGGTTATGGTCTTGCCCCATCCCCAGTGGTCCACCTGTTCAGCAAGACATGCTGACACTGAGACATCCTAGGAATGAGCCTTCCTAGCACCGTGGGACTCCGTTATCCAACCAAAAGGTTGGTCATCAATGCATCCTTTGGATTGATTTATGACCAAAAGGGGGATGTGTGGACGAAAGGGGCCACACGCTGACCTGACAAGCTCGGGGAAGGCCTGTGTGGCAGCCTAGCAGACTCAGAGACCTAAAATAACCACAAAGGATGGTCTGAAATTAAACTTTGACTAAAAGCAGTTATGGTGGGCAGTTATGTCCTAGGCCGGTATCTTCACTGACAAGATCAACTTTGATCCTTACTGAGCCCATTTGCCTTTTTGCCTCTAAGATAACATTCCTTTGAAGTGTCTGGGTAACTTGTAACTTCCCTTTTTCTGGAACCCCTGGGGCATAACCAAATGTTCTGGGCGCCAGGGCAGATACTACAAATTCCTTCATTATCATGTTGATTGATCCTGCACCCACCTAAGTATGTGTCCATCATTTTACTTTTTATCCTATCACAGAGGTTTCCCCCGCTTTGCTTAATCCCACCTCCTTAAATCTGTCACCAATGAATTTCATGTATAAATACGAATGTAACCCTGCCATTCTCCGGAGCACTATCTCAATTCGTTGAGGTTCTGCTTCCCGGCATATGTCGACAGTTTGGCTCAAATAAACTCACAAAAATTCTTTACAGGTTTCAATGGTTTTTTTTACGTTAACACCCTACTCTCTGGCAACCCCAGGTTCACTCTCTGTGTCTATGAGTCTGAAAAATATGGAATTTTTTTAGGAATCTGGGTGCCATCCTTGCACAGGGGCCATGCTAATTGTCTTTGAATAATTCTATTTTTTTTTTTTTTACTTTTAAAGTACACTTGATTTTTTTTATTTACTTCAGAGAGGAAAGGAGAGGGAGGGAGGGAGGGAGGGAGGGAGGGAGGGAGGGAGAGAGAGAGAGAGAGAGAGAGAGAGAGAGAGAGAGAGAGAGGGAAAGAGAAAGAGAGAGAGAGAGAGAGAGAGAGAGAGAGAGAGAGAGAGAGAGAAACATCAATTATGAGAGGGAATAATTGATCAGATTCCTCCTGCACTCCCCTCACTGGGGATCAAGCCACAACCCCGGCATGTGCCCTTGACTAGAATCAAACCTGGGACCCTTCATTCCTCAGACTGATGCTCTATCCACTGAGCAAACTCAGCTAGGGCTGTATTTTAGTATATGTGCTGTTATAGCGAGCATGGTCCTGCAACTTTTGAAGGTTAAAAGATTTGCTAATAGATGTGGTGGGTACCACCAGAATGTTATCACCCATAAATTGAAAATGATGAAACCATCACTGGAGGATTATTTTGGGACTCACCTGTGAAAATGCTTCAAAAATGCATAACTAACCATTAACTACAACATGGTTGGTCCTCTGACCCATTTACTTCTCGATTACTTTAATAACAGCTCTGCAGTAGTATGTAACACATAGGACATTTCAGTTTCATTTGTCTTGTTACCTCTCAGTTTTTACTTATCATGTGCTATCTATACATATAAAAGCCTAAGTGACCAGCCAACTGGCCAACTGGCCGACAGGCCAGTAGCTATGACACACACTGACCACCAAGGGGCAGACACTCAACGCAGGAGCGGAAACCACAGGCGAGAAAACATGGAACAGCCTGATGAATCTCAGAGGGAAGGGGGAAGGGGGAGGGCGGGAAGACATTAACTAAAGATCTTATATGAAATGCATACCAGAGGCCTGGTACATGGATTCGTGAACCGGTGGGGTCCCTCGGCCTGGCCTGCGGGGATTGGGCTGAAGCCGGCTCTCAGATATCCTCTGAGAGGTCCCAGATTGCGAGAGGGAGCAGGCCAAGCTGAGGGACCCCACCGGTGCACGAATCCATGCAACAGGCCTCTGGTACATGAAATAAAAGTATGTATTCAAATAAGCACATAATTGAATTCTGCATGCATCATTTACTGGTTGTGAGATTGTGTTCAATTACTAGCATTAAGCCTTAAAGAAACCTTCTTAAAAAGCTGGCAAAATAATCCCTCCTCTCTCACAATTATTTTAAATAGTGAAAGGAGCAGTATTTTACTTGTAAGTCAGTTAGCCATGCATCTGGCACATTAATGCATATAAAAACTACTAGCTCTCTTTTCTTCCAATTTAAAATTTATATAACTGGAGAAATGAATAATTTGTCACATGCACATTTTCAGGTAATAGCTCCAGTCATGCCCTCTCTGTATGTTAAATTGTGAATACTTTGAGTGGGTCTATGCTACAATATACATATTTTTGTTACCAGAGCTTCAAAATGCTAAAAATCAATAGATTCTTACTATGTGTTTTCTTTTCCAGGTTTGTATGCATTGGAAACCTAATGAAGTCCGTTTGTCCCCCCAAAACCTGCTATGTCAGCAGGAATGACCTTCAGGTTATTGTGGGGCAGAGGGGAGAGGGACTGTCATATAGTAATCAGGGAAAGATGCAAATCCATAAAATAACATCCTAATTCCATTAGATGCAATATTATGCCAAGTAAGGTGTAACGGGTTGCAATTTTAACAGCAATTCATTCCGAATGGCACTCTGGACAATCCCAGGATGTGGACGACATATGCTAAATTCCTCAGGGTGCAGTGAGAGGGGCGTATGTGCTTGTTCAGGATGTGCCAGGGTGTAGGCAACATATGTATTGGATGATTTCATAACTCACGTGCTCTCAGGGGAAGGGAGGGGATTGCATGCAGAAAGATCTAGTCTGAAAGAAGAGTTTGCCTCCTTTCTCATACAGTTGGAAAAAGTGATAGCATTGAAAGCACACTTTAAATTCATTTTCTCACCCAGAGGGCACCTCAGAACAGAGTTTGGGAACTCCTAGTGTAGAGGAAGAAGCACGGATTTGGAAGTCAAAGGAATTCTTCTCCTGTTACGATCACACTCCAGTTCCTTCGCCTCTCTAAGCTCTCATTTTCTTCCCAATAGAATGTGAATAGTGAGAGCATTTTTTACAGAACTGTTAAAATAACTGAATCATAAGAATGGGAGCCAACATGTATTGAGAGCTTACCATGTGACAAGAACTGTTGGAAGTATTTTCCATGTATGATCTACTTTTCTCCACAGGAAAACTCTATGAAGTAGGTACATTATTTTCTCTACTTTCTTCCTATCTGCTTTACCACACCTTCCTCTCATTGTCATTCATTAAAGAAGACTCCCAAAGTAGCAACATCAGTGTTTGGTAGAGTCGGGGTTTAACCCCAGGCAACTCATCATCAAATCCCTCACTGGATCCATTAGCCTCTATGTGTATACTTAGTAGAGAATTTGCAAAGCCCTGGATCTGGAACATTCTCCGTAAGAGAAAATTCTCTCAATGTCTACTTTATGCCAAATAAGTATGGCAAATAGTCATGATTGCCATATCATTCTTATCGACATTCTACCCAACAAAGGCACATATTTAAATATCCTAGTTCCATGTCATGTTTCAAAAACCTCTGAATATTGATGAAATGATATTTGATGTGGAAATTGTGTTAACTGCACTCAAGTTCTACATTTTTATCCACTTTTATGAATATCCTGAATATTCCCATGTTGCAAAGAGTCGATCCTCCTTTTTACAGAGATGAAGGTGAGGATTTTTATAGAGATAAGACAAGAGATCCACAAGGACACCATATTACAGAAAATAAAGCTAGCATCTGTCACTCCTCATTGTATTTGACCCCTCAGTGGTCTCAGATAGAGCGGACGTCTGCCCCTGTGCACAGGGATGTTCCTAGGTTTTCTCCTGCACCCCCACATTTTCTGTCCCTGTCCCCATTACAGATCCTCTCCTCACACACACCCTTTACATGTTCACCTTTCATGGTGGCCCGACTGAGCCCTCCTTTCCAGTTCACTCTCTAAAACTTACTCAAACTGGTGTCACCAAATAGCCTCCAGGCCATAGCCCAGACCTCACCTTTGACAAGTGAACACATAGTTGACTAGTCCTCCCTTCAGTCTGGTGGCTTGAACACATGGGTCAGTGTGCGTGGTGGCCAAATGGTGTCACCTAAATGTGTTGAGTTGAAGATACGGAGAAAAGTTCATGGGCAGAGTATATATAGTTAAAAAAAAAAAATGAGTTCGGGTTAAACTGGAGGACCTATGGTTATTTTTTTTCTTTCTCTCTTTTCCATCCCTTTCCTCCCTGCCCCTCCCCTACCCCTCCCTTTCCACCTTTTCCTCTGTCTTTTCCTTTCCCTTCCCTCCCCTTTCCCTTCTCTCCTCTAATTCCAAACACTTCACTTGATATCCAGTCCCTTCAATGACTTCGGACAAGGCAGGAATTAGTCGCCTATAGACTACCCTAAACGTTTCCCAGTCCCATTCTTTTCCTTCCCTTTAAGGATGAGGACAGACGACCACTCCTAAAATGACATCCACAGCCTAAGAAACCCAGCACCGGCATACATTCCTACCTCCTTTTCTGACTTACTGTGATTCACTCCATTCACCCCCAACCGCACATCAAGCTTTCCGCCAGCCTACCTTGTCTCTTTAGAAAAGTTGTCTACTTCTAATCACAACTCAAGCTGATTAAAGAAAGCCTTCCCTCCCCTCTCCCCACCCCCAGCCCCCATTTTTAGTACTAGGGAATTCAAAGACAATCTTTGAAGTCATCTAGTTTATGTCCCTTCACAAACTAAATCTTTCTTGACATCTTTTTCCCTCCAGAGCAATGAATATTGAAGTCCCACTTAGCCCCCTCCCACCCCACCCCAGAACCTATTCATTTCATTGTCCTGACTCCAAGCTGAGTGTAGAACTGGATGCGGTATTTGCTTTTACTTTTATAACCCAAACTAGGCCCTTCAACATAAAAGCATTTTCCTAAGAGCTGATCAGGATCCTGAGCTAAGTTGTTCCAGGGAGACGGAATTGACCTGCGAGCTCAGACACATTCCCTGCACTCAGGAGCTTGTGTTGCTCATTGCTGTCATCAGAAAGAGTACTTCCTTCAAATTTTCAAAATCACAGGCCTCAAAGCCTCTCCCAGCCCCTCTCTGCCACTGATATTGAGGGTGAGGTAAGTGGCGGGGATAGGCGCAACTGGAAGAGACAGACTTGGGAATCTGTCACAACAGCTTTAGTGGGTCAGTCGGGGGCTACAGGGGTGACTATGCATGAAAATCTCAAACTCCAGGAGAACCCGCCTGTGATCACCAGTGCAAGGAAAAGGTACAAATAGCCAACTAGGGTTTGAACTGTGTTTATTGCAGGTGTTTTTCCTGCAAAAGGCATGATCCTAAACGAATACATTCGAAAGGCTATGCACTAATCCCAGATGCATTTCTAGCATTTTCCCCCAGCCCTTTGAAGGAACATAACCACGTGAAAATACGAAATGCTCCTTTCCAGGAAGTTACACTGCGGTTCTGGTATCTTAGGTACCACTGGATGTGATACAGTTAATGAGAAGATGAAGCCCTGGCTACAAGGCCCCCTCTTCCTTTGTTCCTAATGAACACTGACATTAGTGCTCAATTAACAATGACACGTATTATCACATGAGCCTTTGCTCTGATTCCAACTCAGTCCGCCTGGACCAGAAGGAGACCCCCCTGGGTGATCAGATCAAAGCCCCTATGCAGAGTGTCTTTTCAGAGCAGGGCAGAGACAAATTAATCATATTTATCTGATTTGAAGTAGCATGGTTGGAGGAACGCGGGGGAAGAGTCAGGGGCATGGAGAAGTCAGACTCTAAACAGGTTTATGTCACGAAGAGACAAGGTCTCGTGCTAAGCAATATCTGTTTGCAGTTATCTGCTTCCTACTTTTTTTTCCTCCTATTAAAAATTAAATGAGCACTTCTCTTTTTTCATAACAGATATAAAAAACATTCTTCGGTCATGATGCTTAGCACGTTAACTACACTTACCTCACTATATCTTTCTCTGCCTCCTTATACATTTTTTGATTTTTTTTTCTTTCCACCCTCTTTGGGGAGCTCTTAGGGAGGAAATTTTGCTAATAACTAATGAGAGGATTCTCCTGAGGAGACCATTTGAAATTGTTACCGATTCTGATAAATTGTCATCTTAGAATCCTTACCAGCAAAATTCGGATTAGAGATGGTTGCATTGGCTCATTGCATCTGGATGGACTGATATGTAAATGTAACGGATTCTGTCGTCAAAAGCCAACATAAAGCAATGCGTATACATTCTTGTAGAACAGGATTCGAGAGCTCACGAACTTTGAGGGAGAATCTGATACCGAGATAATCAAAGCGCATCTCGCAATCCGGGTATAAAGTGGTATGTTAAACTCAATCGCTCTTTATTCTTTCATTAGGCTCTGCCATGGCTGGTTCAAACATCTAAGCTCTTTCAACAATGTCACAACGCCCATTCAAATCATGTCAGTGTTTATCTCTGTCTGAAACATGTGAGAGCACAAAGCCACGGCCATCCAGAGAGCACCGGCTATTGTACATGCTCAGCAAAGGAGTCCCCAGCAATCCATGGGACAGTGACCAGCTGCAAATCACCCAGAGCTTTAACGAATGGCACCAAAATCCAAGGCCAATCTGCAGTGGACAATCCAACCGGACCTGTTCTCTCTCGTTTTGGTTAAGAATAGCGTCTTTGCCCTAACCGGTTTGGCTCAATGGATGGAGCGTCGGCCTGCGGACTCAGGGGTCCCGGGTTCGATTCAGGTCAAGGGCATGTATCTTGGTTGCGGGCACATCCCCAGTGGGGAGTGTGCAGGAGGCAGCTGATCGATGTTTCTCTCTCATCGATGTTTCTAGCTCTCTGTCCCTCTCCCTTTCTCTCTTTAAAAAATCAATAAAATATATTTAAAAAAAAAAAGAATAGCGTCTTTTCTAGCCTGTTATTAATGGTAGGTTCCCATGTAATACCAATGGCAAACTTTATGTCCAAACATCATTCCATGGGATCTTAACAGCAGGTTACTCTGCAGCTCTTTGTGGAATGAGTAAGGTAAGCTAGGAGTCATCTAATCTCGTTGCATGATAAAAACGTGCAGGGAGTTTATCGTTTACTTATTTTGTTGGTTTCTGTCTTTGCTCAAACTCTACCCACAGAGCGTCTGATTTAACTGGGGGGTGGACTGCTGGCATCTGTGTTTCTAAAGCTCCACAAATCATGCTATTTTGCAGCCACGCAGAGAGAACCACTTTTAAGTTGATAGAATGTTTTATTTGCTGTGCCTCAGTTGTGCCTAAGTGAGCCTAATATTAGGCCAAAGGGGGATGCATTCCTCACCTCTGAGATAAGACAATGTTAATATGAACACCCATCCACATCCATGCATTTATTCAGCAAATATTAAATGAATACTTACTGTGTGCCAAGCATGTTCTAGATGCCTCCAGTATAGCAGGGAACCAAACAGACAAGACTACTGTCTTCAGAGAGCTTGTCACCTGGTGGGAAAGACATAGAGTAAACTAGTCAACAAACCAATGAATTAACTGTCCAAATCATCCCCGGAAAATGGACAGTGCTGTGAACTAAATACAACAGTTTGTGAACCTAGGAAGGGTCTGGGACATGGGTCTGCTGTAGAGAAGAGAGCGAAGGAAGGCATCTGAGCAGAATGACATGCGAGCTGCAACTCGGATGACGGGCAGGTGCCAATCAAGCAGAGGTCTGGAAGAAATTTCCCAGACTGCAGACACAGCTGCACGCTCCCTGAGGTAAGGCCTGGCTTAGTGTATTAGAGCAGCGGTTCTCAACCTGTGGGTCGCGACCCCTGGTGGTCGAATGACCCTTTCACAGGGGTCGCTTAAGACCATCCTGTATATCAGATATTTACATGACGATTCATAACAGTAGCAACATTACAGTTATAAAGTAGCAACGAAAATAATTTTATGGTTGGGTCACAACATGAGGAACTGTATTTAAAGGGCCAGAAGGTTGAGAACCACTGGTATTAGAGGAACAGCTTCAGAAACCAGTGAGGCTAATGGGAGGGAGCAGAGTGAACAATGGTGGAGATGGGCTCAGGATGAAGCCAGAGACCTATTAGGCAAAGCCTTTTCAGGTATGTGGAGGAGTTTGACTTTTGTTCTCATTTGTAATGGGAAAAGTTTAGGCGTTAAGTAGGGAGGTCATTAGAATCACTTTGAATCAAGGTAGGAGAGAAAGACCTTAAGAGATGGACCCATACTTCTATATTACTAACCACAAAGAAAGGGCTGGGTATAAGCTGAAGAGGTTTTTGTCTGAGCTTCCGGCTTTGTGATTTTTATTTCCAACATCCTCAGAACGTGATTTATTTCTGCTCTGTTTGTTCCCTTTAACAGCTCGTTAAAAACAAAAGCATATGAGGGAATCCCAAAATTTACATACCAACCAATCACTCTTATCTTCTGAGTTCTTAATATAACTATTTTCAGCAAGAAAATAACCCTTCTGTCCCCACCCCACATGCTTTGCGATATTTCTCGTACATAATTGAAGAGAACTAAAATCAGGTACTTCTCCATTGTAGAAACAGTCAGGAGATGATGGGGGGATGAGAGCAGAGTGGCCATCTCAGAAAAGATGGAGAGAAGTCAAGCAGTGCTGTCAGGATCTCCCCGAGTTTTGAACCCATTTAACACCAGACAGCCCTTGAGAGGCAGGTTTTTCTATCTTCAATTGACATGAGATCCCACAGCTACTAAGAGTGGATATAGTATTTGAGCCCAGGAGATTCTTTTTATTCCAAAATCAATGCTATTAACCAGTTCACTACGTTTTTACCTGCCAGTTGTTTTGAGCTACAGTGTGATGACATGAAAGTATCTCCAGGGGAAAGAAGATAGAAAAGTCCACCTCACGGATGTCACTTCCCTCCTTCTCACAACCCCAGGAACCACCTTACTCACAGATTCCTAGAGCAATCTGTGATACATCGAAGTGGGATAGTAGAGCCTGCTACCTCCCATTTTACAAGCAAGGAAACTGAGCCACGCAGCTTGGTAAAAGCAGAATCAAGTCAAGAAATCAAAGCTCCTCACTTTTAACACCCTGGGCTGCCCTGGGCTCTCCTGGAAAGGATACATGCTTCAACTCAGACTTGTTTCAACCAAAGGACTGTCAGTGCGAGGATGATGATCTAGGAATCTGTTTCCTGCTGCTACAGTGGAATCATTAACACCCACAGTTGCTGATCCAAGCATATTAGGGTTCTCTACAATCTCCACTCTCTAAGGATTGGAGCTATCCCCGAGCTCCAGAATATGCCATGTTTAACCATATAAAGAGTCAGGGGAACTATGCTTCTTCAATCCACAATACTTATACTAGCCTTATCAGATTCATGACTTCTTCATGCTGTTATTCTCACCTAGAATGCAATTCTGGTTTTTGTTTGCAGAGAGTACGGCAAAGCAAGCATGCGACCCAGGACTCTGTCATTATTTTATATCGTACTAGAAGCCCAGCGTACAAAATCGTGCAGCCCCACCCACCCACACGGGTCTTTGGTCCTTCCGGAGTTAGGGCCACGGGCTTTTTATAGGTATAGATGTTACATGGTCTTGGCCAAAGGCAATTGATAATTTCTATGATATAATCAACCTTTCAGCCTGCATGAGGCAGTCATTCATTTATTTTTCAAATTATCTGTTTGGGGCCTTTTATATGTCAAATAGAGGGTTAGGAATTTGGAACATTAAGAGTCATTAAGCCAAAATTCAGGGGAATGATTAATAGGTAAACAAATAATTACAAATAATTTGGTAATCCTCTGGAAACCAATGAAGACATGTTTGCAGTCAGTTGAAGCCAATCAGTATTTAAATCTATACAGTATGACAAAGTCTATTTATATTGAAATTCTCTTCTGGGCTCAGATGATGTCCTTCTGTGTGACATTGTTTTATATACCATTTATTTATGCAACCTATTTAATAACAATTTGTGTTATCTTTATACTTTTGAAGTACAGTTATTTAAAATGCCATATATTTATATCTCATGTTCTGAATGAATCTTTGAGAAGAGGCATTGTGTCATATGTGTGTGTGTATCCTCTAAAAACAACTTATAAAATAAATATTATTATAAATGTTCAATTTTTTTGTTTTTATTTGAAAGTACACCACATAATTCACTAAACTTTACATAAAATTGCATATCTAATAAACTTGAACCTTTCAACAATGATTTGAATCACTTATAATTCTCAAATATGATTTTTATCTCACAGAAACTTCAATCTGGCTGGTATTCATAGCTATAGATTTTATTTTCCTTTTTTAAAAAGTGTATCTACAGTACATGATAAATCCATTAGTTTAACTGCATTATATAAAGATTCTGTCTCTATATAATGTAATCTCCAAACCCCTTTCAAAAGTGTTAATCACAACTTAGCAACCAAATTACAATCTGAATACAGGGACAGGCAATAACTTTATTGGAAAAAATCTTGCATGCAAAAGCAATGCTGTAAGAGAAAAATAAAGTACCTTATTTTTGTTTATTCTAAAAAAAATAAAAATTCTTGACATTGAACCCTTCCCTCTTCCATGCCAAGTTCTTCCAATCGGGATTTTATTTGCCATACTTGCATGCTATGAATGTTTGGAGTAATTGCTTACATGTGTCTGCCAATATTACTCACCATAATTGCTTTAGTAACAGATTGTGCTTAAAAAGAGAATCACAAAAAAACTCATGTTGTCTACCTCTATATTTGAAATTAACTGGCATAGGCCAAAACTGACCACCATGCTCCCATAGATTCTCAGGCCATGAATTTACTATTTACTACAGGATAATGTAGTAATCAGTTGTCATAATTATAACTGAAATATAAAAGAATATCTTAATTTTTATAACAATATTTTTATCAACGGCAGCAAAAATTCTAGAACACAGGGATTTCTGCTCTCTATATTTTGACTATGTTAAAATAATCTGATGGTGAAGTAAAAGGGTGGACGTGGATTCATTTCTACTTATTCTTCCCCTAACTGCAGGAGGGATTGGGTTAGTGTCCACTTGCCCTGACTCCCAGTCTCTCTTTCAATGTGACCACCTTCTGAAAACAAAGACATAGAGCCCGACATAGTCCTGGTTTAATTTAATATATGCCGTATCACCACTTTTTTTCTGATTAAAATAAGGAGGTGCCTGGCTGGTGCCTCAGTGGTTGAGCCAGGAGGTTACAGTTCAATTCCCAGTCAGGGCATATACCCAGGTTGTGGGCTTGATCCCCAGTAGGGGGCATGCAGGAGGCAACCAATCAACAATTCTCTCATCATTGATGTTTCTATCTCTCCCTCTCCCTTACTCTCTGAAATCAATAAAATATATGAATGATAAAATGAGAAACTGATACTAGATCTACTTAACCACACCCATGTGGGCACATCTCTATTCAAAGTCATGGCCATAAATAGAAAGTCATTCTCTTATAAGAAGTATTCTTTAAGTTATTTGCAATATTCTATGTAATACAATTTGGCGCTTCAAATACAACTTTTCATTGAACTGCCACAAAGGGTTAAGGATGAAGTGACATAAAACAATATTTCCAACACTTTCAACTTCATTTTGGCATTGCCTTCTGAACCTTCCACATTTTCTTTCTTTCCTGTATGGAGTAACTTATCAAGTGGTCCTGTCATGAGCCAGTAGAATTACTAAGAGCTTTCTGATTTCATAGCTATTTTTTATTATATTTGAGAGCTCCTCTTAAGTAGAACTAGAACTCCAGGGCCACTATTTTAGAGTAGTAAAGATTGACATCTAAATTATGATCTAAGGAAAGTACCAGGCCATAGCTTTCATTGAATGCGGAAAGAAGTAAAAAATGGATGTGTCTCTGAAAATGTTGGTTATTGGATGTCTTTGAGAAGTTTTCTAGCATATTAAATTCCAAGTCTCAGCAATGAAATTATAATGGATATTTGGCTTACAACTATTATTCTTAGCTAATTTCCAGTTAAAGTTCTTAAATCTAGCTTTAAGTGATTCTCTCTTGTCCTGGGGAAAATATGCTGGCATATGATTTAAGAGGCTATGAATTTCTAGATTTCTTAATTTACTGTTGAAATAGAGTAGGGGAAATAATGTTCTTATACTCTTCTCCAACTTAGGTGTCATGGGACACAGACACACACACACACACACACACACACACACACACACACACACCCCTCACCTTTCAGGGTCATTTTCTGTGTGCATAAACTTTCATGAAGTCAAATCTTTAACCAATAATAATATTGTCTAGGTTTCTTTCTTTAACGTTATGTATTGGGACAAATAACTGAATTGTGCCAATTAAAGAAGCATCACCTACATATTACTTCATCGTTACTGGTAATCTGATTCATTACTTATTTTGGAGACATCTTTTATTTTTGTTAACTATCAAAGTAGCCTACATGACCATTCATCCTTGCCTGGAATATTCTAGGTTTTTGCTTTTGTCCCTGCAAAATGATTAATGTTCATCCGTACTAAAACTTGTACTCTCAAAAGTGACCTGGTTTTGTCATCCTAAATCCTAAATATTCAGTACTCTAACTATTGATAAGTATATCATTGTATTTATTGTTACAGTGCTACTTAATATTCTTAAGAATTATCGTAAAGTAAAACTACTATTGGCCTTGATTACAGTTGAGGCATAATGCAAAGATGAGAGCGGTTTCAGAGGCAAATAAATATATTCCATTCTAAGTATTTCTCTGGATCACAAAAGACAAGATAATATCCTTCAGGGTATTTGCTAGTTTTTTATGTCTTCGTAAGCAGTCCTGGTAGTAGATCGCCCTATGCTTCTATTATCTCAATTGAAATATATATTCTTAGACATTATTATCCAAAAGCAGTGATTTTCAACCGCTGTGCTGAGATGCTGGTGTTCCACAAGACTTTTTAAAACATGCGACATCTAACTATTTAGTGAGAAGCACTGACTTCTTTTCCTTAGATTGTCAAGTAAAAAATGACAATAGCAAAATTATTCCTATATTTTTGTCAGATCAGCAAAGAATATAATATATATATTTTGGCATGCCACAGAACTTTAGTAATTAGTGTATGTGTGCCTTAAGATGAAAAAGGTTTAAAATCGCTGTCCTGGTGTATAATAGAGTATAGCTCTATTTTCTAAGCCTGTCTTGGCAATGTGGCTTGTTATGCATTCAGAAATATTTGAAATGTGAAATTAAACAAAAGAAGCATGCAGATATCAAATGACTGCATTAAAAAAGTCTTTGGCACTTTATATGCAATTAAAATATTTCTAAATATATCTAGCATATTTCTGCTTCCAATTAAAAAAAGAAATATAATTGGTGGCATTTTATTTCATTTCCTATAAATGATATTCATCTAGTTTTTACCCCCTGAGAACCTACAATTACAATTAGTTTCTATATAATGCCACAGTTCATAAAATATGCCCTTTAATTTAACTTATCAGGACTTTGACGAAACAGCTCAAAAATAAACAGATCCATTTTTGCCATTTTTAAAAAATGATTTCTCTTAAAAAATATAGATTCAACCATATATATATATTGGGGGGTCATTATGGATTCCATTTAAACAAGAATCAATCTCTTTGTGGTGAGTAAAATGTCTATTTATTATTGAAACCTCAGCAAGATGAACTGAAAGCAGAGATGTGGAAATGCGTGTATAATCTGCAAGATCTCTTGCAGAAACTATCGGTTAAACACTTTATTATTTTATAATGAAAAAGACACTATCAGGAATAGGTCAAACATTCTCCTGTCCTTGCATTCTTTTCTCTGTTTTTGTGATGGTAAATGCAGTGCTGTTATCTTTGGACAGGATGACAGCTTCAGGCAAGAGATACCACCCCAGGGACTAGCACTTTAATTTAAAAAGCCAAGAGGAAAAAAACAGAGGGGGAAATCAGGCAAGGCAAGGCTGGAAACAAAAGCTGCGTATCACCATGGAAAGTTGGACAGAAAGTGCCTGCTAATCTCAAGCAGGCTCCAGGTCGTATGTTCAATAGCAAAACCAGAAGAAATGGAAATAAAAGGCAGAAACTTCCTTGTTGAGGAGTTGAGGACAATCATTTGGCATTGGATGATACCCAAGTATTGCTTTCTGGAACAGATACATAGGTATGGGCATAGAGCAGCAGTTCTCAACCTGTGGGTCATGACCCCTTTGGGGGTCGAACGACCCTTTCACAAGGGTCGCCTAAGACCATTGGAAAACACATATATAATTACATATTGTTTTTCCGATTAATCACTATGCTTTAATTATGTTCCATTTGTCACAATGAAATTGGGGGTCACCACAACATGAGGAACTATATTAAAAGGTCGTGGCATTAGGAAGGTTGAGAACCACTGGCATAGAGGGTTCTGGCTCTGTGGATAGAAGCAACTGCTTTCTCTAACTTTCTATAAATATATAGGACAGGAGTAGGTGTCTTCTATTCCTTTGTCAATAAAAAGCATGTCCGAACATCTAAACACAAGAAGAAGACAAAGAGATACGGAGACAGAAAGTCATGTTCTAATTCCACGTGTGAGAGCAGATTATTTGGGGACCCAAAGCAGGACTCAAGTGCATGAGATCTTGATACTGGACCAGGAACTCTTGAGAGCACATGCATAGTCACGTTGCTGTCCCCGCCGTCCCCAGGCCTAGCCCACGCTGGCCGGTTCGTTACTCCTCACACAGGCTCCTTGAACTGAGCCACTGAAAGATATGATGGAGAAAAACTTGGAGTGCTCTGGGAGGTTTCGGAGGGACAGGACGATGCTACTCAAAGGTAGAGACTCTTCCAGCTTAGTCTTAAAGAAGCAAACACTAAGTGTAGAAGGAAAGCACACGTGTGGTGACCTGAAATTTGTGTGTGTCCAGCCGTGGGCAAACTACGGCCCGCGGGCCGCATCCGGCCCGTTTGAAATGAATAAAACTAAAAAAAAAAAAAAAAAAAAAAAAAAGACCGTACCCTTTTATGTAATGATGTTTACTTTGAATTTATATTCGTTCACACAAACACTCCATCCATGCTTTTGTTCCGGCCCTCCGGTCCAGTTTAAGAACCCATTGTGGCCCTCGAGTCAAAAAAGTTAGCCCACTCCTGGTGGTCTAAGTGCATAAAACAGAAAGGGGGGAAATAATAAATGATGAAGGGGAGGATACAATGACTATCACGATGGCGATGATGATGATAAAACTGTCAACATTTAGAATTCCTATTGGCTTCAGTGACTGTGTGAAACTGTTCACAACATTAGCAACCGCTCATTAATCTTCATAAAAATCCAACGGAATCAATGCAATTCTCAGGACAAATTGTCAGTATTTTTAAAAGCCTGGAGGAGAATCGCAATGTAGTTACACCGGTTAAATAAAATCACATCTTTCAAATTTGAGGGAAGAAATGATATCAATTCAATATGGAAACTCTGGTTATCTGTCTTATGGTAATTGAATGTTCTGGTGATATATGTATGTACATGCTTTTGAAAAATCAGAATGGAGAAAAGTAGACATTGATTTAAAACACAGTTCATTTGCTAGACAGAAATAAAACATGAGTTTATAAAAAAGATCTCTCATGGCAAAACATTTGAAAACATAAATTCTATATAAACATTTTATTTTATAATCCCAAATTTGAAATAAATTAAGAGGCCTCACAGATGAACATGACGCTGGACCCTAAATTTGCTGACTAGCATCCATGTTTTCTATCCTCTCGGTTGTACAACCAGAAAAAATTGTCTTTTTCCCCCCTCCAAGTTCTTAAATCAATTGTGTAGGTAACTGTTTATGATGTAGTCAAAGAAGTTAATTAATTTTATTTAATATCTGAAATGAAGAGGCCTCCTTCATTTGTGTTCTCCTTTGTTACAAATTAGCAAAGTAACAGCCACTTCCAAGTACTCAATATCTTTACTTCAGAATTCAGCTCCCCCTTCTCCTCCCTTAGATAATATTGATTCTCCCCTATTGCAGCCTACCTCTTACTATGTGCAAGGTTAACATGCTCCTCTTTGCTACCCTTGACTCTGCTTCTCAGTAATGTGATGCTTACTGATGCACCTTCTATTTTACTTTAATTAATAATATTTAAGATTAAGCCCTAGCCAGTGTTGCTCAGTGGATAGAGCATTGGCCTACAGACTGAAGGGTTCCAAGTTCGATTCCAGTCAGGGGCACTTGCCTCGGTTCCATCCTGGTGCTGGCTGGGATGCATGCGGGAGGCAACCAACCCATGTGTCTCCCACACATCAATCTTTCTCTCTCTCTGTCTCTCCACCTCCCTTCCACTCTCTCTAAAAATCAATGGGAAAATAATACTCTGGTGAGGATTAAGAACAACAACAAAAAAGATTAAGAGGAGTTTACAGAAAAATTCAGGGGATAGTATGAGTTCTTAAGTATCCCCTTCTCCAGTACAGTTCCCTCTCCCGACACCACTAACAACTGGCAGTATGTGGTACATTTCTAAAAAGCAATGAGCCGATATTGATAGATTATTAACTCAAGTCCATTAGGGTTCACTTGCAGTAGGGTTTACTCTTTGTGTTGTATATTCCATGGGTTTTAACAAACGTAAAATGACATGTACCAGCCAATACAGGATCATATAGAATAGTCTCACTATCCCCCTAAAAATCCCCTGTTCTCCACCTATTCATCCCCCACTTCTACCAAACTACCAACCAATGACCTTTTAACTTGCTACAGTTTTGCCATTTCTGGAATGCCATAGAGTTGGAATCATACATTATCTAGTCTCTTTAGAGTGGTTTCTTTTACTTAGTAATATTTATTTATTTAAGGCTTCCACATGGCTTGATATTTCAGTTCTTTGTATTATTGAACAATATTCCACTGGATGGATGAACCACAGACAGTTTACCCATTTGCCTATTGAGAAAAATAATCTGAATGTTTTCAGTTTAGGTGAGTATGAATAAAACAGCTATAAACATGGGTGCAGGCTTTGGTATAGACAAATGTTTTCAACTCATTTGGATAAATACTAAGAAGCATGGTCGCTGAATCTTGTGGTAAGACTGTTTAGCTTTATAAGAAACTGCCGAGCTGTCTTCTAAACTGGCTGGGCCATTGGGCATTCCACCAACAATGAATGAGCATTCCTGCTGCTCAGTAACCCACACCAGCATTTGCTGTTGTCATGTTTTGGATAATAGCCATGCTCATGGGTGAGCAGTGGTACCCTGTTGTTTTAAATTTGCAATTCCCTAATGGCACATGATGTTGAGCAGTTTTTCTTTTTTTTTTTTTTTTTTTTTTTTTTTTTTTTTTTAAATATATTTTATTGATTTTTTTACAGAGAGGAAGGGAGAGAGATAGAGAGTTAGAAACATCGATGAGAGAGAAACATCGATCAGCTGCCTCCTGCACATCCCCCACTGGGGATATGCCCGCAACCCAGGTACATGCCCTTGACCGGAATCGAACCCGGGACCCTTCATTCCACAGGCCGACGCTCTATCCACTGAGCCAAACCGGCTTCGGCTGAGCAGTTTTTCTTATGTTTACTTGCAATTTGTGTATTTACTTGGCGGAGATGTTTGCTCACATCCTTTACCCATTTTTTTAAATGGACTGTAGTTTCTCTTATTGTTGAGTTTTAAGAGTTCTTTTTCTATTTTGGATACAAGGCTTTTAAGGGACATGGACTGAAATCTGGGCCTCGCCCTAGAGACTGAAGAACTTATACAATTTCTCAAAATAAAGTTTACATTTTTCTAGTTAGTCCGTAATCATTTTGAGTTATTTTTTGTGCTAGTGTGAGATTTACCTTGAGGTTCTTGATTTTGCCTATGGATGGCCAAATGCCCCAGCACTGTTTGTTGAAGAGGATATATTTCCTCCACTAAATTGTGTTGGCACTTTTGTCAAATCAGATGAGCATATCTGTGTAGGTCCACTTCTTGGTTCTCTATTCTGTTGCTGTTTATCTATGTGTCTATGCTTCCAACAATACCACATATTCTTAATCACTATAGTTATACAATAAGTACTGAAATCAGGACTGACTGATTCCTCCCACTTTATTTTTTTCAAAATTATTTTAGTTATTCTAATTCCTTTTTAAAAAGAATATATTAAGAGAAAGGGAGAGGGATAGAGATAGAAACATCATTGATGAGAGAGAATCATCAACCAGCTGCCTCCTGCACACCCCACCCTGGGGATTAAGCCTGCAACCCAGGCAAGTGCCCTCACCGGGAATCTAACCCTGACTTCCTGGTTGATAGGTC
This sequence comes from Myotis nattereri, assembly GCF_964212035.1. Lineage (NCBI taxonomy): Eukaryota > Metazoa > Chordata > Mammalia > Chiroptera > Vespertilionidae > Myotis > Myotis nattereri. Next base: position 9,932,385 of record NC_138090.1, read on the forward strand.
GATGCTCAACCACTGAGGCACTCCAGATGGGCTATTCTAATTCCTTTTGAATAATATCAGCTATATCTACAATTTTTTTTTTGCTAGAATATTGATAGAAATTATACTTAACTTACCAATTTAGGGATAAATGGCATCTTTATTATGTTGAGCTTTCACACAAATTAATATGGCATATTATTTACTTATATATTGATAAGCGTTTTCTTTTAATAGCATTTTATAGTTTCCAACAAAAAGTCCTGTACAGGTTTTTCTAGATTTACAGTTAAGTATTTTATTTTTTTACTACTGATTACAAATAGTATTATATTTTTAATTTTTGTACGCACATCTTCATTACTATAGACATACAAGTGAACAATTGATATCTATATGCTAATCATATATCCAACCTTACTTATTATAGCTAAGGAATTTTTTTTTTTACATTCTTGGGGATTTTCTATGCGTACAGTCATGTCATCTGCAAATACATACAGTCAGATTTCTTTTCAAATTAGCATAAATTTTATTTCCATTTCTTGTTTATTGCAGTGACTAGAATTTCTAGCACTAAGCTAAATAAGAATGCTTAGAGAAGACATTCTAGTCTTATATCTGAACATCATTAAGTATATTGTTAGTTGCAGGATTTTTGCAGATGCTAGCTATCGAGTTGACAAAGTTCCCTCTTTATTTTTCTGAGATTTTTTTTTATGAATGGGTCTTAAATTTTGATAAATGTCTTTTCTATATTTTTAATATTTTATGTGATTTTTCTTTTTTGGCCTGTGGACATGTTGAAATATTTTGATTTAGTCTTGAATACTGAACTGGATTTAATCACAGGAATAAATCCCATTTGATCATGGTGTATAATTCTTTCAGATATTTCTGAGTTCTATTCTCTAATAAGTTGTCAATATTTTTTTTCTATCTCTATGCATTGTTGAGGGAAATTGGTCTACACTTTTCTTATTTTGTATTATGTTTGTCTGGATATATTATTAGAGTAAACTAGCTCTATAAATTGAATTGGGAATTTCTTCTTCTCCTTTCTGAATTGGTGTTAATTTTAACATGTGTTAAAATTCTCCAGTGAAGCCATCTGGGTGTGGAGATTTCTATTTTAAGTGATTTTAATTTTGCATTTAATTTCATTAACAGTTATAGGGCTATATAAGTTATTTATAACATATTGTGTGAGTTATGGTAGTTTTTACTTTTGTAGAAATTGGTTCATTTCATCTAAGTTTTCCAATTTGTGGGTATAAAGTTCTCAGAGTATTCCTCATTATCCTTTTTTGGTCTGCAGAATCAGTAGTGATATTCCCTGTTACTCCAGGCATTGTTAAGTTGTATCTTCTCTCTTTTTTTGTTGTTGGACATTTGAAATTTTGTTAGTTATTTTTTCAAATAATCAGTTCTTTGCATCATTGATTTTCTCTATTGTTTTATGCTTTCAGTATTATTGATTTTGAATATTACCTCTACTGTTCCTCTTTTGCTTTTTGGGTTTATTTGCTATTCTTTTTCTTGGATCTTAATGTTTGAGCGAGACTGTTGATTTAAAACTATTATTTTCTAAGGGATGAATTTAATACTATAAACTTCCTCTCAACAGTGCTTCTTTTGTGTCCCACACATTCTAATGTTGATTTTGTTCAATCTTTTTAATTGTCCTTTAAGACTTTTACTTTCACATAGGAACAATTTAGACGTTTGTCATTTAGTTTCCAAGTGTTTGGACATTTTTATGTTTTATGTTTTTGACTTCTAGTTTGATTCCATTGTGATTCAAGAACATACCATGGCCGAAACTGGTTTGGCTCAGTGGATAGAGCGTCGGCTTGCGGACTGAAAGGTCCCAGGTTCGATTCCAGTCAAGGGCATGTACCTGGGTTGCGGGCATATCCCCAGTAGGAGATGTGCAGGAGGCAGCTGATCGATGTTTCTCTCTCATCGATGTTTCTAACTCTCTATCTCTCTCCCTTCCTCTCTGTAAAAAATCAATAAAATAAAAAAAAATAAAAAAGAACATACCATGGGCGATTTAAGTTCTTTTGAATGGGCTGAGATTTCTTTTATGGCTCAGAATAGGATTTATCTTAGCATGTGTTCTGTATGAACTTAAAAAATGCATGCTCTGCTATTGAGCGAAGCATTTTATAAATGTCCATGAGATCCTATTGGCTGATGATGTTGAATTCTTTCACAACTTTGCTGCTTTTCTGTCTAGTTTTATGGATTGTTGAGTTAGGACTATTGAAATCTCAAACTATAATTATGAACTGTCTACTTCTACTTCATTTCTCTGTCTTGGCTTTACCTGTTTTGATGCTTTGTTATCTGCTGCATACACATTTAGGACTGCAATGTTTTATTGGTGGATTGTTCCATTTATCATTCTAGTTTCAAAAAGCATATGTTTTGAATTGTTAGCATTACAACCAGTTGCTCAGATGTCCCTACTCTTTTTGGCCTCAATAATGTACTGAGTAGGGTCCATGATTGGGCATAAAGTCATTGTCTGAATTACTAGTATACTAAGCTAGCATCTCCACTGGAATAAGGGTTATTTGTTTTCTTTTATAATTTTCTAAAATTAGAAGAGGGCAGGCTTTTGAGAAATCATATCACAAATATAGAAACAGAAAGTTGTGGATTTAAGGAGATACTTTTCCTCCCAAGGCCAACAGAACCAATATGGTGATAAAGACATGATGCATTAACCAATCTCTCAGGGGAGTTAATATATATGGCTCATATCTGATAAGCCCTGTAATTTGTACAATTCATCATGCCATGACCCCTTTTTCCCAAGCAATATATGAAATTTGGATTTAGATTTACTGGAAATTGTATTTGGAATATAAATTTCTATAGTCAAGTAGGAGAAAATTATTTATAATAAGAAACAAAGTTGAGGAAATAAAGTTCAAAGATGAATGGTGAGCTGTCTAATTATATATTACTGGATTTTGTTTGAATTGTAGGATTTACTGAGAATAAGAAAATGCACATGTTATTGGTACCAATGGGTGATGAGTTCAAACTCTTGGGACATCACATTGTAAACTCATGTTTTATACACACACACACACACACACACACACACACACACTCTCACATGAATTCCTTTTTGCCAAAAAATATCAAATTTTGATAGGAACCTCCATTGCTAGTGCAAAAATTTTAGTTCCCAGGGTTTTGTTTTTTTTTGTTTTTTTAAAATATATTTTATTGATTTTTTACAGAGAGGAAGGGAGAGAGATAGAGAGTTAGAAACATCGATGAGAGGGAAACATCGATCAGCTGCCTCCTGCACATCTCCCACCGGGGATGTGCCCACAGCCCAGGTACATGCCCTTGACCGGAATCGAACCTGGGACCCCTCAGTCCGCAGGCCGATGCTCTATCCACTGAGCCAAACCGGTTTCGGCTCCCAGGGTTTTTATAAGGTGAAATAGGCTATACACATTTATCAACTTATTAAAATGCATAATTAATTACTTTTTTCTATAACATAACTGCTTCAGAAATAATTTGTTAAACTGTATGAATTTTTCTGGCATCCCAGGACATCTTTTAGGTCATTCTTCTGTAAGCTACAATTAATATGATGAATGGAGGCCCATTAGACCAAGTCATACTTTACAAGCTGTCATTGGATGATCCTTTCCCTGATTTTTAGATGTATCCAGAGACCACTTCATATGTTTTAAACTTTCTTCCTTTGCCCACATTGACTTTCATATCATCAGAAACAATTTAATAGCAGAATCCCTTGTACTTAATCCACCACCAAAGACTCTGAGCACTGACAGCTTGTGAATGATGAACAGATAGCACATAACCCAGGTTCCTGAGCAGGAGAGTTTGAAATCCATCCCTTTCTAGTGTCACCTTGTTGACAGAGTTTGGGAAAAGAAGTATCAGCTACAATATGGACACCCATGGGCATCCCTGTCAGCAATGGGGGTTAAGTCTTTGTAACACTGTTCATAGATCTTCTGTTTTGTTTAAGACCTATTTGCCACACAACAGGTAACTGAGGATCAATAAAGATTTCATCTTTTTATAAAAGATGGTTTACAAAAAACTATTAACAGAGGCAAACATTGAGAACTGAGTATTTGCTAAACAATTACTATAAACTGAATACGGAGACTGACCCTGCAGAGCCCATGCTTGTCTATCATTCCTGAGTATAGCCTTGGAACATGGTCTCTCATTCCTTTCTCGCAGATAAGCAGACTGAAACTCAGAGAAATCAGTTCATTTTACCCAATATTGTGTATATGTTTACATATACTTTTTAAATCCTCAGTAATACCACTTATGACATGGGAAACAGCACAAAGCTTTGTTTAAACAAAAAAAAAGAAGAAAAGGCAATCACTTCCTTAGAAGCTGTGGCTACACAAGCATACTTGGGAACCAAAAGCGTTAACAAAATTATAGAAAAAATGAAATAATGAATCCAGAGTGTTAATCTTGAGATATTCTTCTTTGAGTAGGGAGAACCAGGTCTGAGCTAAAAAGATAGAATGTATGATTATGGCAAGAAGAAATAGAAGATATTGAAACTAGATAATACACCATGAATAGAAGTCTGAGATGAACATGATTGAAGAAGAAAAGCTAACATTCATTGGACACTCACCATGTTTGTCTCCCTTCATCTTCACAACAAAAAAAAATAGGAATGGCTCTCTACATTTTATGAATGAATTTGGGGCATTTGACAAGTCTGAGAAGCATCGCAGTGGCAGGTCCAAGCCATTAACACAATAATCGGAAGTCTTGCCACATGTGTTTGACCTTTACCTGTGGGTTTGCTAAGGTGACTGTAAGAATTTAATGACAATAGAGATCAGTACCTAATTATATCCTTGACTTCATTCTGACAGGATTAGATGCTATCCTGCAGATATTCTTTCATTTGCCTTGACCACTCATAGACATTTAAGTGAGAGGAGCAGATGTCCTTTATGGTATTAGAAAATGGAGTGGCATAGTCAGACAAATCTGCTGATCATGAGAAGTCTGACTTTCAGTTAGTTCCTGAAAACAGGAAAGGAAGTTAGGAGATCACTGGAGGAATTCAGAGGATGGCAAGAAACAAGCTGCCCCAAAGCGGGTAAGTGGCCAAAGGAAAAATGAATGACTATGTGGAATACTTCGCAAGTAAACGGATTAGAAAAACTACAGTCAGCAAAAGCGGTAGGAAATGTGGCCATTTTTTCAAAAATTAACTACGTAAATAAGAACGTTACATTTCAAAAGTGGTAAAAAATGCGGCTAAGCTAACAGCTGCCCAAAGCTGATGGATTTATTCACGTACGTTATTTTATATATATATATTTGATAATTATTTCAAATTATGTGACAGAAATGTGATATTAACAAGATGGAATGCTTCATAAAATTCATAAAAACCTCTGATACTTTATTAAAAACAGTGCACTAAAATTCCCAATAAATATATAGTAGTCATTAGGGTTAGTAATAAAATCTGGTTATTTTTATAATATATGTTGATGACAGCAATACTGGTTTTGTCTTATTTGTATTAGCTGGTTGAAGCTGTACATTACTTAGACTGGTTACTGTTCAAATTGGCATATTTATAACCTTCCTTGTAATTACATAATTGGCTTTATTTTTATTATATCATATTCTTGTTGTGAAGTTTTTCCTGACTGTTGGCTTTATTTCATTATGTATTATCCACCAAGGGGCCTTTAATTAGTTCTGGCAACCTAGATGGGAAGGAAAACAGCTATTGGTGAAAGCAAATTACATATTTTTTTCTTATTTTCCATGTAACTCCTTGTATATTTCTTTGTCAGAGTCAGTTAACATTAGCTGAGTGTCTACTCTGTGCTTCTGTCACACAGGGGCGTACAAAATAGCCCTTTCAAAAATCAATGGTTTTAAAGGATCTGCTGAAAGTTGCTCAGTAAGAAGGTCCTTGAAATCAACAGTTTTGAGTGGACAGAGATGGGGGTAGCAAATGTGGGCCAGGTTTAGGAACCAGTGAAAGAAAAGTTGAGACTGACTGAATTAGAAATCAATGAAGATTGGTTGGTTTCCATTAACTCTGTCTATGCTTTTCCGTGTTCACCTTTTATTTACCTCTCTTGTTTATTTCTCTTGAATGAGCCTTCTGTTTCCTGCCAGGACCATCATCATGTTAAACTTCTGCCCTCATCTTCCCAAAACTCAGTGTATTATTTGTGAAATTTCCCCAGCTCTCGATGTGTCCAAATTTTAGAGGTTTGGGAATAAGAAAAAAACAAAAAACGAAACTAAAAGCTATGTATGGATTAAGAGCTAATTAAAGGCTTTAAAATAAAGGCATCATTAATATCCAACAGCAAGACACACAGCTCTTCGATTTGACCTTTAGAAGTAAAAAGGTACATATTTGTCTGCTAAGCCAGTGGCATCATCAAAGCTAATTGTTGCAAAATGTTATTTTGGCTGAGGCACTAGATCTGTCCTTTAGACATCAGCTGTGATGGACACTGAGATGAACTGGTAGAAAGGGTAACGTCAAAATTTCAAAGCCAGTTGTGAATTATAAGTAAAATATAATGCCATATATTGAATTGTCACTCCCGATCCCTTGCTCAATGATGATAAACGGATCCTTACCTGCTCTAAAGTTTTATCATTCACCGGAAGCCAGGTTAAGTTGCTTCAGAGAGAGACGACTGGGATGGATGGGCCACTACCCACGCACGTTTGCTCCCTTTCCTCAGTATATTTCACATAATCCCACTTCTCTTGTGTTTAACGATTTGATAAATTAATGTCAAGTATCACTTTCAAGTGCTCAAAATTATTCGTTTGGGTATGATATCTCTGTTACGCACAAGACAATTAAAAATAGTGACAATTTTAGTTACCCTGAAACTGTCTAACATGTGTGCACATGTAGTATACATGTATCTGGGTGTATGCCTGAATCTTGCTACACATTTATCAGCAGTCCTTCATGTGTAAGTCCTTCTGGCATGATAAAATATTAAAGTCTGTTTGAGAGTAACCTTGAGAATTTTTGCCACACTTGCCTTATGCATAGACCAAATTAGTTCATTATTCCTGCTTAAGGGTCCACAAATTTTCATTTTACTTTAATGCATTTCTTAGAATAAATAATGTGAATGTATTCTGACTGAAAGTCATTTCGATCAAGACTATCAGAACAACATTAGTAAATGGAATAGTCTGTTTATTCATAGAATTTTAAGTCACATATTTGCCTGTCCTTTCCCTCAGTCTGCACCCTTACAAAATGAATCCTATGGAGTTTCAATGCCTTTTTTTGGTTTTTAAAGCACAGCTTATTGTAATGTGGTAGAAAAGAGAAAACCACTGGGAATCAAAGTGACCTAGGTTCTACTATTGGTTCAGCCTCAATTTTTTAAAATTCTCAACAGTGACAGATGTGATTCTTTTCTGAGGATATCCACGTGCTTTTCCTCATCAATCGAATGTGAGCATTCTACTAAATTATCTGTTGCTTCTTGTTTAGTTCTGTCAATATGTGATTCTATGACACATACAGCTCCATGATGCTGGGCAGTACACAACCTTGGTGGGTATCTTACCAAGTGAGAAAACAGTGGTATTAATAACACAAGGCCCACCTAAATCTAAAATATTTTCTTGTTCTATTTAAGTCTCCATTTAAAATTTTTATTTTATACATTATAAGTTATACCATATTGTTATTTCAGGACTCTGGCTACCTGAGACCATCTATCCATGAGTCTACTGTGATAAAAAGTGTGAAAGATTGTAAAAATGTCCCAATTCTTTACTACTTCACATGCACCATCATTTTAATATATCACTTTGCGTCCCAGTCTGGCTCTGGGGTTGGCCATGTGACATGCTTAGGCCAATTAAATGTGAGTAGATCTGACATAAGCAGAGGCTTGTAGTGACTTCCACCTTGGGATTTGTTTCTTTTTTAAATATATTTTTATTGATTTCAGAGAGGAAGGGAGAGGGAGAGAGAGAGACAGAAACATCGATGAGAGGGAATCATTGATTGGCTGCCCCCTGCATACTCCCTACTGGGGATCACGCTGCAACCCGGGCATGTGATCTTGACTGGAATTGAACCCAGGACCCTCCAGTCTGCAGGCTGACACTCTATCCACTGAGCCAAACGGGCTAGGGCAACACTTTTGGTTTTACTGTTAATCTAAGCCCTGGCCAACACCATAAGAAGGACATACCAAACCTGACCTGCTGAGCTGTGAAAGAACATGAGAGACACGTGAAGCATAGCAACTAGCTGCCCACAGGTGCATGTACAGCTCAACAGATGTGCAGACATTGAAGTGAGACGAGCAAATGCCAGCAGTCCCTCAACTATTTCAAATCCATGAGAAATCATTCCTTAGCGTTAACTACTACTGAAGATTTGGGAAAACTTGTCACACAGCAATTCCTGGTTGATTATAATAGGAAACATGCATTGCAAAGAGGAATGATATATTAATTTTTTAAAAAAATATATACTATGTTTTTAATGCAGTGCAAAATTATCATGTCAGTTAGGAAGCAGTGAGCTCTGACTCTGTGAAATCATCCTGCAATATCTGAATTTTGATCTTTGATGTTTTATTATATTGAAATAAATTAAACACAGTTTAATTTATATTTTCAAAAGCGCCCACATTTGAAAACCAAACAGAAACAAATGATCCTTCTCATCTAATTTCGCTCAGCGATCTGGGATGCCAGGGAAGTTGCAAAGGAGGGATGGTTAAAAGAAAATAGTGAAAATATTTCACTGGCAAGGCATTGGTTTTTGAACTTTAAAACTTCTTTATATATGAGTACTTTTGCTTTGTTCATTTGTATATTTTCTATTCCCTTTTCTTATATCCTTAAAATATTTGTGTTAGCTTACAACTCACAAGGAAACAAATACAAACACTTGCTAGCCTTCTCTTGTTTGATGGATTTGGCATATGTCTCAGACAGCACAGATCAGCTCAGAAAACTGACTTCTTGGTGTCAGCATTGGGGAGTTAGTTCCTTCAGGGCAAGGAACTGTGTCCCTTTTATTTTACTATTTCCCACAGAATCGCACAATAACTGTATGGCAAATTAAACCACATTAAATTTAAAATCTATTGAAGGAAATTGCTGTCTATAGAAGTGCACAAAGTTGAGACCAAAGAGCATGACAGTTGAGTTATAACAAGAACCTCCTTCTCAATATGTGGCCATTGCCTGTCATGTCTCTCAGAAAGCATGAAGGAGTGGTAAAAAAAATAGTTCAGTATCTGAGAAAATAATGTTGATAAGTTAATTAAAACATATTTTATAGTAAAAAATATGTCGATATGTTACCAAAGAGAATGAAACCAAATTATCAGTTTTAAGATGAGAGTTAAACCACACACACACACACACACACACACAGCAGATAAGCACAGAGGTACTCTTCTTTCATTTGGCTTGACCACTCCTAGTATTTCAGTGGTAGAGTCTAGGGAATTCTGATTTTCTCTGATCATTTAGTCTCACTTTCCTCCATAGCTCAAACATTCTTCCCAGTGGCAGGCACATTCATAAGAGGTAAAAGTTCATTAGATGCACAGGCAGGTGAATGGATCAACAAGCTACCTGCTGGTGCAGATAAAGATGAGAATGTCTTCAAATTTTATAATATATATCACACACACAAAATAAATAATAGAGAAACTGATAGTTTCTCTAAAAACAGTCACTGAATCTTTCAAGGTCTCATATCTGCATTTCTTATTACACTTATTATTGACTATTTTTATTCTTCATTGTTTTATCAATTGATATTTCTTTTTTACTATTTCTTCCTTTTTCTAAAACTTCATGGAGTGTATAACTGACAAATAAAATTGTAAGACATTTAACTTGTATGACATGATGATTTGGATTATATCTTTTGCTATATTCATGTATCCAAACAATAAAACCACATGCTGCCTGCATGGGCCAGGCACTACCCTAGGCATCTAGGAGGCGGTGAGACAGATATGGACATAATAATTGCCCCACTGGATGTCACAAACAAGCTACAAGAGCTAAGAGAGGGAAACGCAGAGTGCTGCAACAGTTCTGCCCAAGTTCAGACAATATTTCTTAGGAATCTAGTCATTTTTAAGTGAAGTTTGAAGAATTAGGATGAATTAAGTAAGGCAAAGTGTGGAACTGAGAGGGTTCCAGGAAAAAAACAAGAACACTGGAAATACACATGCAAACTACCTCCAATCAAAGGTTGCATAATAGAATATGTAGAATGACCCTTTAGAGCACTGGTTCTCAACCTTCCTAATGCCACGACCCCTTAATACAGTTCCTCATGTTGTGGTGACCCCCAACCATAAAATTATTTTTGCTGCTACTTCATAACTGTAATTTAACTACTGTTATGAATCATAATGTAAATATCTGATATGCAGGATGTATTTTCATTGTTACAAATTGAACATAATTAAAGCATAGTGATTAATCACAACAACAATATATAATTATATATGTGTTTTCTGATGGTCTTAGGTGAGCCCTGTGAAAGGGTCGTTAGACCCCCAAAGGGTCGCGACCCACAGGTTGAGAACCACTGCTTTAGACAGATGTATAGACATCATCATGAGAAATTAACATTTACTAGTTGCCAGGCACAGTGATGAGCATTTAAAATAAAATCACATAATTAATCCATCTATCATGTGAAAAATGTATTATTCTTTCCTGTTTTAAAATGGAAGGACATTAAGGCTGTGAAGAGCTAACTTGCCCAAGTTCTAAAAATTATAAAATTTGAATTCAAGTTTTCTGATTCCAAAGGCTGCTTTAAAAAACTACTTTGCAAGATAGTGATACTTTGTAAAATAGTGAAACTCACATCAACCACAGCCGATATAAGGATAGTGGTTTTTTTTAAAAATATTTAGTAGAAGTAAGTAACTTGTTCAAGTTTATAAAACTCTTCTAGTGGTGCATTTTGAACCTGTGTATCCCAACTTCAAAATCAATGTTGTGACTGCTGAACTAGAGAGAAACATCTGGATTCCATCCAACATGGAGGTAATGGTAAGAGAGTTTAACTCTATTACCCTCGATTTATAGAGAACATTTAATCCACTATATGTGTTTGGTTTTAATAACATCGTCCCAGTAGGAAAGTATCTTTCTAATTTATAAATTCATTGTGCCGTGTAGAACTTCTCAGATCATATGCTTCTCTGTTGTAAGTCTCTATAAAGTTGCTGAAATTAGCCAACTTAGCCAGGATCTATCTAAAATTTGCCTATGAATATCATAACTTGCTTTGCTAGTTGATTTGATTAGCAACAAGTTCTTAAACAAAAGGGTATGCAGTATTAATAAATGCCAACTTTGTGCCAGGTTCATGTTTATGCATTCACATGCATGCTTGCTCATTAAACTTTTGCATCACTAAGAAATATGTTATATCCTCAACTACAAAGGCAAAAAAATACATGATGTGTAGAAAGGTAAGGTATATTCTCATGGTGAAACATGGAGTTAAAAGTAGACTTATGAAATGAACCCAGGTCAGTTAGATTCCAAAGTCCATTTACATTAGATCAAACCAGATTGCCTTGGCTATTTTTAAAGCAAAGCAAATTTTCAGAACTAGTTTTAAATTAGTTTGAAACTTATCTGAAAGCTCGAGTATACTCTACGATTGCCAAAGCATTTCCATCTTTATGTAAAACGGGTATAATAATGCATATAAATTATTCTGCACTCAATAGAGATAGTTCCTCTCCCATTTTTCCTCTGGCATCTGTGATATGGTGGATGATGGCTGTTTGGAAGGTCGGATGACAGATGGGGGCCAATATGTCTCGTTTCAGATTAAGAATTACAAGTTGGAGATTAAAACCAAGAATCTCAAAAGGGGGTTTGGAAATCTTAAAGTCTCAGTGATGCTCTGATTCACATCAAGATTTAATTCTAAAATAAAACGTCTCTCCATTTTAATTTGCATCTTCCTGGGGTTGAAATACAACTGCAGCATCATTGAAATGAAGAGTGGAAGATGCTTTTCATGATAGTACTGTGAGGGGTTCTTGGCCATCAGTGTGGCCTCCAAGAGGCATCTGTTCCCAGAGTCACTGAGCTGTAAGGATTTATGAGCGATTCCTACAAACTCTGTGAGGCAGGAAAGGGCAAATCCAGCTGCTGTTTATTTTCATCAAACATCTTGATCTGTTCTTCAAATATTGCAAATTTGATGAAACCCCAAATACAGTTTGTCAAACACTTTTCTTCTCTAATTGGGAAAATGACTTTGAATGTTAAGAGAAATTGCAAAAGATGGTTCTGAATCATTCATATTTACATAAAGTCACCAATGTTGGAGATGTAGATACCCCAGATTCCCAGGGTCTGCCAAAATAAACAAGTCAAAATATACACAAACTCTCACACACTCACACACAAATATATCTTTCCTCTTAGTCTGTCCAAAAGTGTACAGAGGTTTGAACATTGGCAAAGTGTGTTTGTTCCCTTTAATAAGTATGTTCATTTCCAAACCTACTGAATCAATACCACCATGATTGCTAATAATTGTCCTTAATCTGTATTCAGCATTTTTAAACTGTTCAGGGAATTCCTCAGGCATTATTTCTGTGTATGATAGAACCAAAATGATGGAGTTGAAAGCATTCTAGAGATCATAAAATCCACCCCTTTTATTAAAAAACTAGAGGCCTGGTGCACAAAAATTTGTGCACTGGGGGTGTGGGGGGGTGTCCCTCAGCCCGGCCTATGCCCTCTTGCAGTCTGGGACCCCTTGGAGGATGTCCACCTGCTGGCTTAGACCCACTCCTTGGGGGATTGGGCCCAAGCTGGTAGTCAGACATCCCTCTGGCAGCCCGGCAGCTCTCGGGGGATGTCCACTTGCCAGCGGAGAGCAGGCCTAAGCTGCAGTCGGACATCCTTATTGCTGCTGAGGAGGCAGGAGAAGCTCCCACCGCCACCGCTGTACTGGCAGCCGTCAGCCTGGCTTGTGGCTGAGCAGAGCTCCCCCTGTGGGAGTGCACTGACCACCAGGGGGCAGCTCCTGCATTGAGCGTCTGCTTCCTGGTGGTCAGTGTTTGTCATAGTGACCAGTCATTCCCAGTCTTACTGCTGTTAGGGTCAATTTGCATATTACAATTTTATTATATAGATAGTCAACTCATGTTATAATTTGCCTATAATAAAATGCATCCAATTTAGGTATAGTAAGAGTTCCATTAGTTTTGACAAATGCATATATAATATAACCATGCTATCATTATTTTATTTATGCCCCTTCCACATTAATCTCACCCACCCCTGTCCCAAGAAACCATTGATTTTTATTTTTTACTTTAGATTAGTTTGGCCTTTCCTAAATTGAATATAAATGGTAACTTGCAGTATATTTTCATTTTTACTTGAATTAATTTATCTGACATATTTATGAAATTCACTCATCTTCTTTTTTAAGAATTGAGTAGCATTTCATTGTATGGCTATTCCACAGTCTGTTTATTCATTTACCTGTTGATGATGTTCTGTTTTTGGCAATTGTGAATAAAGTTGTTATGAAGATTTCTACAGAGATATGTATGCGGACATATGATTTTATTTATCTTGGCAACCACCTCTGTGTAAAAGGTTACAAGAGCTAAAACCTGCGTTATCCTCAGCTTGGTTTATCATCCCCCAGTTTAGTAAGGGTCTCCATCCAACCTCATCACCAAGATCTCTAAAATGTTCTGGGGGATGCTTCCTATGCCTGTGACTTAGAGTGACTGTCCATGAGCCTCAGTCCTCTTAGCCCTTAAGGCTCATGTGAATCTTTCTGAAGTGACAGGCACTACACAAGGCGTATGTTCTATGATGAAGAGCAGGAGAGACATGATCACTGTAGAACTAAGATAAAATCAAGATGTATGTGTGTGTGCGCGCGCAACTTCAAGGCATGATGAATTCAGTGAAGAATTTGTACGGAATTCTATAATTCTATTTTTGTCTACATGATTGAAGAACTCTCTAGAGGGAGGAAATTAATCTCAAGGTTGAAGAATGAGAAAGAGCCAACAATGTGAAGAGTTGCCCTAAGAGCATCAAAAAGAGAATAGCATGCATCAAAGTCCTGAGAGATTAGAGGCTGGAGTGTTGTATTTGAAGGGAAAGGTTTCTTTTGTCATTTTTTTTTCCTTTTACGTTTTTACTACTGTAAAAAACATATATATTGAACAGTAAAAATTCATAAATCCAAAGTATATAGTTAGATAAGTTTTGACAAAGGTATACACCAATGTAATCAAACCCCAAATGAGGATGTAAAACATTTCCATTATCCCAGAAAATTCCTGCATATTCTCTTATTTTCAATTGACTCCCCTACCACCACCCTCCAGAGGGAGCCACTCTTATGGTATTTATGGACATAAATCAGCCGAGATTAATGTTGTCTGTTGTTAAAATACACAAGAATCATATCATATGGACACTTGCATCTCTGGCTTCTCTTGTTCAATGTAATGCTTCAAGATTTATCCATGCTCTGCCTTTATTCTTGTTGTTGAATAGCATTCCATTAAGTAAAAATATCACAACTTCCTTTTTAAAATGCATTAACCTATCAATGAGAACATAGGATTGTCCCAGATTTTAGTTAAGGTTTTTATGAAAACTCATGTATAAATCTTTTAGGCAAATGTGTGCAATTCTGGGCATTGGGATGCTGGGGCTAGAGTATAGCAGTGCATTTAACTTCACAAGAAACCGCCAAACAGCTTTCCAAGTATTAGTACCATTTTATTTTCCCAGCAGAAAGGGGTGACAGTTCCTGTTCTTGATAAAATTGCCAATTTGACTTTTTTTTTCTATTTTTCTCCTACTTTGACTTGTTAGCTATGCTTCTTTCTTTTCTTAATTCGTTTCCTTTGTTTATTGTTTTTAGGCTTGCTCTAGGGACTACAAAATGCACCTCTCTGTTATCACAATAAAATGTGAGTTAAACTACACTATTTCATGCATTACATAAGAAATGTATGACTGCTGAAACCAGTTTGGCTCAGTGGATAGAGCATCGGCTTGCGGACTGAAAGGTCCCAGGTTCGATTCCGGTCAAGGGCATGTACCTGGGTTGCGGGCACATCCCCAGTAGGAGATGTGCAGGAGGCAGCTGATCGATGTTTCTCTCTCATCGATGTTTCTAACTCTCTATCTCTCTCCCTTCCTCTCTGTAAAAAATCAATATAATATATTTTTTAAAAAAAGAAATGTATGACTGTGTTTTTATATGCACTTTCAACTTCTGTTGCCACCACCAGATGCCACCTCCTCCTGCTCATGCATGAAGTTTCAGGACTGCTACCTGCATCCAATCAAAAGTGGCAAATGCTCCTTCCTATAGGCTGTGCCCCTCTCCTGGAGCCCCTCTGCTTCACCGTCTCCTGCCCCCTTCACTGGAGCCACTGTAAATTCTTCCAGAACAAATTACATCTTTTTTTCCCACAACATAATGTATAAAAGAGCCCATCAACTCCGGAACAACAGACGTGTTCGCATTTTCTATCCAGTGCTGCTACGAGTGGTTCGGACCGCGTGCCCCAGGTATTCTCTGGCATCAGGCTCAACGAACCGTTTCTTTCCAAAAAGCTTTCAGCTATGAAAGTTTCTGTTGAACATTTACAAGACATTGGTACATACAATTCAGGGAGATAGAATATTAATGAGAGATAACTGTGTAATCAGAAGACTAGTGAAGCCATATCTAGGGAACAGAGAAGGGGGGTAAAGATGACGTTGACTCTACCAAAGAATGTTAAGACGTTTACGTGATTTCAGTTTTGAAAAATGCAGGTACGTTTCAGGCAGCATTGAGCAGGAGGAGAGGTAGAAGAACATGTACAGAGTCTCAGATTAAAAAATAATAATTCCCAGTGACACTAATTTAATTAGCTTGCTATTTCAAAAACATTGGTTGCATGCAGAGAAACACTTTGACACATTTTTATATTTGGAGGGGAAAAATCCGTAGTAGTTACGAGTTTAAAATGCAAGTAAAACATTAAAATATACTTCAAATTTGACTTTATTCAATGTCAATATATCTCAAATGAGATCCTTAAAGATAACTTTCCTTCTAATGAGTCTATGCTTTGAAACTGACAGGTTTATATTTCTTTTCTTTTTCTAATGTTTTATAAACATATTTCAGAAAAAATCAATTATTTTATTTGGATATTGTCTTTTAAAGAAAAGAATAGTCTTGAAGTTTCTTGCTATTCAAAGTGTAGGTTGTGGATCAGCACAATCAATCTCACTTAGGAGCTTGTTAAACGTGTAATAGCTCTGGTCCTCCTCTTGGCCGGATGAGAATCAGAAAGTATTTTAACAAGTTTCTCACATAATCCCATGCATATTCCAGTTTGAGAACACTTTTCCGGTTGATTAAAATAGAAAGACAATTAGTTCATTCGACTTGGGGTTTATGTTACTCCGTCTTTGATAAAATGAATCTGATCCTTCCCTCAGAATAGCAATTCAGAAACTAAGGCCTAAACAGGTCGGTGAATAGGAAGTTACTCTCAGTGCTCATATCAATTGGGAATAAATTTCATTTTTATTTATTACCTGGTATTTGAATTCAGATATTCAGGTGAAGGTGTCTAAGTCCCATCACTCTCTTATTTAATGAAAATGAATATTTCTGAATCCATATCTTGTCATATCTTTTCTTCATTAATTACTTTTTCCTTCCTGTGTGGCTAAGTTTTATTCCTGTTTTGTGTCCTGTGTTGAGTCTAGCTTCCATTATCTCATAAACACAAATGGATCTACACCACATAGGAATACTTCTACTAAAGAACCCACAATTTCGTCAGAATGATTGAACCCACTGCTATTTGTATGTAAATAGAAAAATTATGAGAAGTGAGAATTCCTCTTTGTTTCACAGCAAATTGCTAGGGAATGTGTCTGTTATATCCTTGGGTGTTAACAGGATGCATCTAACGATTCATGTGAAAATGAACAGCACCTCAATGCATGTTCTCCTCAGTGCATTTTGGTAGATTCCTGGCCATTTGGCATGGCATTTAACAAAATGCAAATGCATCTGTTGGTCCCATGGGACCCCTTCCTTCTGGCCTTCCTTTTTCCAGGAAGACTCCATTCTTCCTGAGAGGACACCAGCTGTAGCTATGATTGGGGTATTCATTGCACAGCTGGGACATGCTTTCTGTGAAATGCAGCTGAAATAGGCATTTCAAAGGCCCATATTGTTACTCAAATGCCTCTATTCTCCATGTTAGAGGCAGAAACCAGTCAAGTGCCCAGACACACAGCCTGTCAGGATGGAAGAGAAATTAATTTCTCAAGACTATCATCATTTGTGCTTAATCTTTCATCTGGAAAAGTTCAGTAAAAACAAAATAAGACAAAACAAAACAAAAGACATAAAACAACCTAATCAATAGATGTTACAGCTAAGTTGTCAAATAGAAGGTGTTATTTATATTTCTTTGACTCACACCATGATTACAATAACAAACACGCTAGGCGTTGCCTTAGGAGATGGCACCTGAACACTGAACAGAGAGAAGGGGTGCGGTCTAAATCACAATCACTGGTTTACCCAGTAAAACTAGGACTGTTTTAAAAAATGAAAACTCCAGGATCTCAAAACCTGTTTTCTTTAAACATTAAAATCACATAACTCATTTTCACATACACAATTTTTGCTCACCAAGCAACTTTGATAATTTTGTTTCTCAGATGTTTTTCATCTGAGGGGAGACTTACATGATTGGAAAATGTACGGCATACTAAGAGTGTTTGATGCCTGGTTATCAGGGATAGGGTGGGTGCTCAAAAATTATACTTGAAAAAAACACACGAATGGATACATTTGCATTCTAGTTTGTATTAAACGTTGTAGAAAAGTTGGCATAAGAGGAGCCATTTTATTTTTTTTAAATATTTTATTGATTTTTTACAGAGAGGAAGGGAGAGAGACAGAGAGTCAGAAACATCGATCAGCCGCCTCCTGCACATCCCCCACCGGGGATGTGCCCGCAACCCAGGTACATGCCCTTGACCGGAATTGAACCTGGGACCTTTCAGTCCCCAGGTCGACGCTCTATTCACTGAACCAAACCGGTTTCGGCAAGAGGAGCCATTTTAAAAGAGAGTTAGTGATGCCCTTGTAATAGCCTGGTTATTCTTTAACGGGAAAGGAGAAAGGGGGAGATCAAATACTATAGACATGCCACTTATACAGTTTTGCTAAAAAACTGCATTTAACACTTTCCAAGTCTGTTCCCCACCGATCAATGGGGGAAGGGACTGGAGAGAAGCAATTTAGATGAATGCCCAGTAAGATCTGAATGACACGGGAAGGTGCCTACCTGTCTACTGGTAAATCACACCTGAAAGTGAGTCAGTGGCCAAGATGGGTGTGGCCACTGCAAAGAGAAATCTGAATATATAAACTTGCAAACAAAGGAAGTTCCTGCTTCTTTTCCTTTCCCTTTCCCTTTCCCTTTCCCTTTCCCTTTCCCTCTCCCTCTCCCTCTCCCTCTCCCTCTCCCTCTCCCTCTCCCTCTCCCTCTCCCTCTCCCTCTCCCTCTCCCTCTCCCTCTCCCTCTCCCTCTCCCTCTCCCTTCTCTCTCTCTCTCTCTCTCTCTCTCTCTCTCTCTCTCTCTCTCTCTCTCTCTTTCTCTTTCTCTCTCATTCTCTAGGTTCCTGGCTGATCTGTGGGGCAGGAGGATGTGCTCCTCTGTGCCCACATGGCACACGGCCATGTTGACTCCACACATGGACTCATGGACTCTAGTTAGCTTGGATACTGAACTACACCCGCCTGAAACATGGAACGGAAACTCTAGACACTGGTCCTGCTTCTATCCTGCTGAACTCCCAGCTGCCCCTTTGTCAGGACTGGCTTACGGGAAATGGGACATTGCAACCCAAGATATGTAACTCCATGTCAATAAAGCCTTCGTTCACATCCCATTGTCTCCTGCAAGTCTTAGAAAATTCTGAAGACAGAGCAAGAATCTCCCTCCCACATGTGACATGGGAGTTTGATTCTCAGGTAACACTAGGGCAGCCATTCCAGAGGAACTACCCTTGCCAGTCTTGCTCCTCAAACCTTTGGTGTATTTGAAACGAGGCAAAATAGCTTTTAGACTGGGCCAAACTAACCTTGTATTTCAAACAACTATTTGCAAAGCTAACAAGAAAAAAACTACAATCTGACTACTACTGGACTGAAAATTAAAGACATTCTTTAGAATTAGCACCACCGTCTAAAACTAAGAGATAGCTTATTTGTACCTTTAGAAATTCCCTCCTTCTATTCCTATAATTATTTCTCTTCCCTTTCTGATAAAAATCCCTTGTCTTCAGGCCCAAGTTGGAGAACTATTTGGGTTTCTTCCTGAATAAGAGCTTCCCCATTAGCTATTATTTTAATCTCCAAAAAAAAGCAGGGGTGGAGGTGGGAGGGCTTGTTCCCTCTCACTTTGGCTTTTTATTTTCAGGTTAACAAGGCCAATGTCTAGTGACATTTGTTAGGGTAAAATGACCTTCTCTGATCCAGTCAAGTCTAGAACAATGAGAAGACTGAATTTCTAGCTACATGATTAAAGGCCAGTCATTTGACCTCCAAATAAGGTCATCAAACATGAACTCTGGCCTACATCCATATTCATACATAAAATGTTCCACTAAAGCCAGATTTCACACTGTCCAGTATCTTATAAATTATATCTTCCTTAGTCAAGAGGATTTGAATAATTGAGCATACATGAATTATATTTAACTATTAAAGAAACAAAATTATTATCAATTGATAGCCTCATGAGGCAGGTTGGTAAGAAGCTAGGAAAATTCCTTGACAAGTGGTATGGGGAAACTAAGACAGATAGTTAAACAGCAGAGCAATTTATAGCCAGATAATAAATTGCAAGTTCTTATCTTGCAGACCATGTAGAGGGCAGACTTGGCCCCTCTTCATTGTAATTCTTCGAAGGTGAAACTGATCAGAGAATGACCCTGATCCCTGTAGGCACTCATTTTTATGCATCAGCATATCAAGGGCACACCTGGAAAGCTGATGATGATGCTATTGAGATCCTCCCCTGAGATCGCCCCTAAAACTCCCACCTACAGAAAACAGAAAAAAACAACACCTTAAGACAAAGGACCCAGCCTATAATCTCTCTTGAGCACACCTATGCCTTTCACCCTATTTCCTCAGGCACATAACTTTGATTTCTTTGTCCTAAGCTCTAAAGGTTCCCAGGAGACTTGCAACCAGGGGAGAATTGGGCAGCGACAGCTCATCCTGGGATAACCCCCTGAACCTGTCTCCAAGGGCCCTCCTGTATCTTGTCTTCTGAGTCCATGAAGCCAAGCTGGTTCACATCTTCTGGGGTTTTCTTTGAGCTTTTCTTTCAAAAGGGCCAAGCAGCATGGCCTAGTATTGACTCTTCCTCACATTTCCAAAGGGCCAAGGCAGTACCCCCTAGGCCAGTCATGGGCAAACTACGGCCCGCGGGCCGGATCCGGCCATTTGAAATGAATAAAACTAAAAAAAAAAAAAGACCGTACCTTTTTATGTAATGATGTTTACTTTGAATTTATATTAGTTCACACAAACACTCCATCCATGCTTTTGTTCCAGCCCTCCGGTCCAGTTTAAGAACCCATTGTGGCCCTCGAGTCAAAAAGTTTGCCCACCCGTGCCCTAGGCTCACTCCTGTTGCTGTGATCATGCCTCTTCTACCATAAGCCCTTTCTTTGTTTCACTGTCCCCAGCTTTAACAACTTGAGTCCAGGTACTCTCAAAGGCACCTGGAATCATGTAGTGAAATCTTCCCTGCACAAAGTCAAGAACCCACATATTCATCCCATACCAGGGAAAACCCACCTAGGCCCAGGTCCCTTTTTAGTGGCACTCAAATGCCACTAGCCTGTTTATTACTTCTATATGTAAGATGTACCTTGTCTTATCAGTCATAATTTAAGTTAGCTTAGAAGATACTTCTGTCCTAACTCTCTAATCAGCACTGCATTGACAGGACTTTATTGCTTCTCAAATCATGGTTTTAAACTTCTGATAGCATTATATTTTGCTTACTGATTGTTTCCATAGTGATTCTACGAATAAAATAGTAATGTCACCCTGGCCAGGTGGCTGGAGCATCGTCCTGTACAGCAAAAGCTTACAGGTTCAATTCTGGATCAGGGCATACACCTAGGTTGTGGGTTCAATCCCTAGTCATGGTGTGAATGGGAGGCAACTGATTGATGTTTCTTCCTCACATTGATGTCTGTCTCTCTCTCTCTCTCTCTCTCTCTCTCTCTCTCTCTCTCTCTCTCTCTCTCTTCTTTTTCCTCTTGCTAAAATGAATAAAAACATATCCTTAGGCAAGGATTAAAAAAAAAAGAATAAGGTCTTTGATCAGAGGACCCTGATTTTTATCTTAGGAAGTTATGTTAATGGTGTTGTACACTACATTTGAAGCTATTTCATTTTACAGATGCAGCTTGACTTTCACCAACAAAACTTGAAATAAAAAGACTTTTCTGGTTATATTTGATCATTTCTATCTGAATAGTCTGCTGCTTTCTATCCTATTTAGAGAAGTCTGACATCACCCTTTTGGTTACTTGTACAGTGCTCTTTTTTTCTAGTCCAACTTGTTTTATAGAAGCCCCAAATATGCCCAAGAACAGATTTTAACTTTCCTGTGTCACTCAGAGGAGAGAGTCTGGGCTGGGAGTCAGGGGTCTTTAAATCCCATGATTGGCAGGGACATAAATGTCATCTGCTCCAAAAGCTCATGATGTGATCATTATCTTCAGTATCATTCCCTTTAATACGTCTTCTGCAATTTAGATTTAAAAATTTTTATGTTAAACAATTTTTCAAAATACATATATCAAGAAGTCAAAACAAATTAAAAAAAAAAAAAAGGAAGAAAGAAGGGAGGGCTTGAGTGTGTAAAAGCTAGCAGTGTGATTGGATAAAGAAAGCCCTCCCCACCCTATCCCTTTAAGAACTGGGGATTTGAGCAGGAAGGTGAGATGGTCTTTGAGAAGGGAGTCCACCATTCTCCCAGGCCCCAGCACTTGAATAAACCTCTTTCCTTTTGATCCAGATAATGTCTCATGAATTTGGCTTTTGCTGTCATAGGCAGCTGAACCTACTTTGTTTGGTTTCATAAGGGCTAGGATATTTAACAGGGTTAGTAAATTAACATTTATTTAGGAATAAGCACTTTACAATTTTTTTTCTCATTGAATTATCATAGTAAAACAAAGAGATAAGCAGCTTTAGCATCCATTTTACATTTAAGCAAACTGCAGCTCAAAGAGATTAAGGTACTTGGTCCAAGGGGCATTGCTGATAATCATGTAGCAAATTAAGATTTAAGGCAGAGGTGGTTAGGGGCATCAGGCTGGCAGGGTAGGGTGGTTAGGGGCGATCAGGCTGGCAGGCAGAGAGGTTAGGGGCAATCAGGCAGACAGGCAGGCAGAGGTGGTTAGGGGCAATCAGGCAGAATGGTTAGGGGCAATCAGGCAGACAGGCAAGGTGAGCGGTTAGGAGCCAGTGGTCCTGGATTTCAAGAGGGATGTCCTGAGGGGTCCCTGATTGGAAAGGGTACAGGCTGGGCTGAGGGATTCCCCCCACCCCCACCCCGTGCACAAATTTCATGCACCGGGCCTCTAATTATGTTATAAAAATTTAACGAACACTGTGACTAGTAAATAGCTGGGCTAATCTCTCCCAGGGCTTTGGAAGGGCCCAGGCCAGGAAATGACTATCCTGCATAATTTCACAGTAACATCTCATTTTGTCTCTATAATGGTTGATGAAGGGATTTATTGTGCAGGAGATCTAACTCTTGATTGGAACGAAACTCCAAGCTACAACTCAAGAGACACATTCCGTTCTGCAGGGGAGGTTAAGAGATTTGCTGTTGTTGACCACAAGGTCACAAGAGGTCTGCCATACAGCTGGGAGAGTCAGGGTGGAGTGGAGTCTAATTTATAATGCAAAACACAGCAAAAACAATCAAAGGCAGACCAGACCTCACCAGCCTGCTCTGTGTGACATGAGAACATGTGGAGGAATGAAGTGTTCATAATTATGAATAGCGGCTATATTTCCATAACTACATTATTCATGGCTTCAAATGAAAATGCTGCCTTGAAATTCTGAGCCACTGTTTTATTCCTCCCCCCACCCCAACCCCCTCATACACACACTTTTAACAGCAATAATTTCTCTTGCTCATTGTTTAAGCACTCAACAAAGCTTCCAAATACTTAGGCAGGGGGTGGTTCTTTTGAAATCTCTAAATATGATACACTGGTGAGGTCACAAACAACAAGATTAATGAAAAGAGCTTTTGGAAAGAGGGTCTGGGCGGAGTGGGAGGGACCATCAGGCAATTAGCATCTGCAGGCCTTGGAGATGGGAGGAAACTGGGGCTGCTGATTGCTGTACTCAAGTGCTCTCTCACCCCTGGGGGCCAGGGCAAGGGAGGGTCAGCAGGATTTCTGTCTGTCAACAAGATATTTATCTCCTTGTCTGGATTGTAGTTGCAACTTCTTGCCTTTAAAATGACTTAGGGAAATAGTCCCTGGAAGGCCTTAATTCTTAACAAAACACCCACACACTCATACACACACACACACACACACACACACACACACACTTAACTTTTTTTTTTTTTTCAGGAAAGAGAAAGGGATAGACCCCTTCTCTCCCGGAGTTTAATCTGTAGTAAATAAGATATTTTATTTTATTCTAAACACAGCAATGACAACAACCATATGAGTGGGCATTATTATACCCACAAAAATAAAATGGAGTATCCACAAAGTAAATAGCATTACCCAAGATCAGGTAGTAAAAATAACATAACAAAACTAAACTAAAAAACAGTGGGAGAGTTGCTATTCAATCCCAAGGCAGAAACACAGGAGCTGTCTATTTCGGGCTTTTTCTGCCATAAACAGAAAACCTAGAACCAAACCACAAATAAACACCTGCATGTGGTTCTTAGTTTTGAAGCAGTTAACATGGAAATAATAATAAAAGCACATTTCCAATGGGTCAAGAAAATTAAACTTCTTAAGGGCACAATGATAGCATATTTTAATGAAAACAGCTTTTCCCTACATAATCTGTGCTGAGTAACTGGACTGTGTTTAATAAAGTACATAATGAGAAGCGTTTGCCATGGCTCTGGAAATTTACATTGCTTCATATGTTTCCTTATTGTAAATAACTCTAAGTAAAAGAGCATGTGCAAAAGGTCACCTTATCCCATCTTCCTAGCAATGGGCAGAGAGAGAAACAGTATCATGCCAGTCTTATTTATTTAAAAAAATAAATAAATAAAAGTAACACATCTACTCAGAATAAGGCATTTGCCCCAGGCATGAATGCTTTCCTCTCAGACACAGAAGGTTCATTTAGCTGTTTGAGAGAAGGTGAAGGAAATGTAAGTGCCTATCTTTTTCTATTCTTGCTCAAATCATAGTGTTGTATGGGCCATGAAAAATGAACCAATAATACTCTGAAAAACGATTTATCAAAGACCTACAGCATTTGCATGCATTCCTGCATTCTGTATCACAGAACTCCGCAGATGAACTTGGAGTTATGGTTGCAAAAGGCAGGCGATAAACGCACAGAGATAGCCTTGGAATAAGCGCCAGCAACAATATTGAATTTCAAGTCCTTGGTCAACAACCTCATAAACATAGAGTCTGTTCCTTACACTCAGAGGTTTCCTGCAACTGTTTTCCCGGCTGAGGAAAAATGAACTGTTTATGGAGAAGAAAAACCAAGGAGATATCTTTTATTGTAAAACTGACTCTGCTAGTCAGTGTTTCGAGTTGGAAATAATTGATTCTGATTAATTTAAGAGGAACTTAAATTTAATGGTGGGTATAGGATAGATCATCTAATTTACCTTTGTGTTTATTTGTTTTGTTAATCCTCATGGGAGGAGATTTTTTCCCCATTGATATTTAGAGGGAGTGGAAGGGAGAAGGAGGGGTTAGAAAGAGAGAGAGAGGAGAGAAAAAACATTTATTGTGAGAGAGACACATTGCTTGGTTGCCTTCCGCACGCACCAGACCGGGGCTGGGGATTGAACCTGCCACCCAGGTACGTGCCCTTGACCAGGAATTGAACCTGAGACCCTCTGGTGTGCAGGCCAACACTCTAACCACTGAGCCAGGCCCACCAGGGCAGAACATCTAATTTAGAAGGCCAGAGAGTAAGGCTTCGGACATAGGCAGGGGCCAGAGAGGTTTGATAGCCATCGCAGCTGGAACCAGTTTAAGAGGAGACTGGTTGCCATCGCCTTCAGGGCCAGCTTATTAGGACCTATGACCACTGCCACCAGCCAGTGAGGCTACTTCTGCCTCTTCACCCATGATCTATAAACAATTGCCTGCTCCTTTGAATCACACGCTTCAGATTCAAACACCTGGTCAAAAATGTCGAATACGTTGTTTTTCGGTCTCATACTTATGCTCTGGTGGCCAAGAGTGAAAGTCAGAAGTGTGCAGACATGTTTGGCTTTTGCATTGGCAGGTAATTGTGTGGGTTTGTTTGTTTGTTTTGTTTTTGTTTTTGTTTTAGCAAAAGGTGTTCAAATATCATGTACAAAAGGGCAAAATGGAGAGAGTAAATTCCAATCTAGTTAAGAGACTGCATTGTCCCAAAGCCTTCCTAGAGAGTCCCAGCCCCTATTACTTGCCTCTTACACTGCACTCTCTCCCATGGGACATACCATATTTGTCTAAAGTGACATTCCAAGGTTTGTTTCTTTGATAAAGAGAGTGCCAAGAGGTAGGACTACTTCATTTGTAGGCCACATAGTGTAAAGAACATACAGAAAGCCCAGCTGGTGTGGCTCATTCATTAAAATCCACCTATGAACCAGGAGGTCATGGTTCGATTCCAGGGAAAGGCGTATGCCTGGGTTGCAGGCTCCATCCCCAGTGTGGGGCATGCAGAAGGTAGCCAATCAATGATTCTCTCTCATCATTAACATTTCTATCTCTCCTGCTCCCTTCCTATCTGAAATCAATAAAAATATATATTTTTAAAAAGCACATGCATACTGATTAAGACAATGCATGAATTTGAGAGTCTCCCCATCTCACAGAATCATAGTTTGTTGATGAGTTTCAATGGTGATACACTTACTTTACTGTTTCAAATGATTCAGTATATGCAAAGTAAACATCCAATATCTGAAACCTAATTTAATTGAACTAGAAATATTGCTATTGTGACCTGCAAGTTTTATTTTGAATTCTGAGGCTTGGTTTATGTAATGTATTTATGATAAATTCCTTCTCTACTTAAACAAAATTGGCTTCTGTGTTTGTTTATTTGCAATGAAGCTACCCAGGCTAGATGTACCTGCCCGCCCCACCCTCCTTTTACTGTTGAACACTCAAGTATTTTTGAAGATGGCTTAATCATATCTTTTCTTGAAATCCCTTCTTTTTTGATATAATTATCAAGATCTTACATTCCTTAGCTTTGTGTCTTAGTCAGGCCTCTGTTACCATAACTTCAACACTTCTTGGCACTCTATTTACATGTGTTTCCTCCCTGAACTCCTTGAGGGCAGAAACTCCTTCTGACCTATTCTGATATCCTTAACACCTAGCTTAGGTTTTGGCTCAGAGGAAGTCAATCAATCTTTGCTGAATTAATGTGAGGCTAGGAATGTCAGTGTCAGGGGTGGGGAACGTCTGGCCCCTGGGCCCTATAAGGCTTGCAAAATCATTTGGTCTGGCCCTGCCAAGGCGTTAGGGGTGAGTTCATTAAATGTTTGATCAAATACTGGTGGATAATTTTTAAGTTGATAATGTTATATGGCCTGAGAATGACGTTATAGATATCCAAATGGCCCTTGGCAGAAAAGAAGTTCTCCACTCCTGGTCTAAGTCATGTTGCCCCGTGTGTCGCTTGGCACCTAAGGAATCTCCAGGACTGTCTTCAGAAATAAATGGGAAAACTTTCTGCTTAGCTGAGCTGATATCATCCTCAACTTTTTGCATAGAATCTGCATAGATATTTCCTTTATCTAACTGGCTATAATATCTGCTTACCTATCATGTCTTCATAAAATCATATATTTATTGAAAACAAAGAATACATTTTAAGCCCTGGCTCCACCCTGACACACAGAACACATCCCTGTGGGGTTGCTATAAAAGTTAATTGAATCAAATTTGATAACTGTCAGAGTTGGAACATTATGTGTATTCTATCTTAGGGAATTAAACACATATCACAGAAGAAATTAAAACCTTTCCACTGTGATCCTATAGCTCCTGCTTCATGTTGTAAATGTAAGATTTGGCAATTACAAGGTATCACATTCTCACAGAGTTGGTTTTTTTTTTTTAATCTAATGCAAATGCCTTTATCATTGTTGAGATGCTAAATATACCTTTAAAATGAACATCTGCAAGAAAACACCAAGCTAAGAAAGAGAAATAGATATCTATAGCTTTTGGCAAATGTGTGCAACCTAATTTTAAACAAACATTTAAAGTAATTGAGTTGTGAAATTTTGTTATTTTTCTTCTCAAGTCCACGTTCTAGCAAATAGTTACCAATGGAAAGAAAAACACTTTTCCAATAACATGGAGATAGTATAACGTATTTTTTTACATCCTAAGAAATTTTCAACAAAGAAAAGCTAAAGAGAAATCATCTGCACAATACTAATTTTTAAAAATTGCTTTAGCTCCCCTTGTTAGTACATGCAGGGAAAACTATAGGCATCTAATCTATTCATACCTCAAAGGTGGATACTTGTGTTTCACCAACAAGCAGTTTCTTTAGAATTGATCCAAAATCTTTGAATATACATCATATTTGATGTGTCCATTGTTCCCTTGAAATACAAATTAGAAAATAGAATAATTCTCTGACTTTCGTTCAACCCCGCTGCTATTGGCTGACATTTCAAATTATATATTTGCCATTCTTTTTCTTGCCTTTTGTATCACAAGTAGATTGGGGAAAAAAAATAAAGAGAATATATTTTAAATCTTAGGTATTTCCTTTGAGAGGATTTTCATAATATATGTCATTGCATTTTAATTTGTAGTAATAGAAGTTATGAATAAAACCTTTACAAATGCATAGAACATGCATTTTCAATTCTGACTCAATCTCTTTCTCTCTCTCTTTATTCCTCCCCCTTCTCTCCTCCCAATACAGTCATTTTCCAGGTTGTCAAAAGATGGATGGTCTCCAGGGCTAGTTTGTCATACAAGGTAAAATCAAACCAATGGAAAACAAATACAATGAGCTTGTACACCGAGCCAAGCCTTGCAAGAGTCAGTGGCTGTTTCTCCCAAGTAATCTGACAGGCTTCATTTGTCTCCTTGTTGGGCTAGCCAGGGTGTCACATATCTTGACTTCCCACCATGCCCCTGCCTTGCTCCTCCCACCTCTGCCCCAGGTGCTGCCTGCTGAGGGCACCAGGGAGGCCAGAGAACATCTAGAGAATTTCCCAAATGAATCTGACTTTTAGGAGCATCCAGAAAGGAATGCTTCTCTGTTCACCTCTCTGCCATAGAACTGTCACTTTCTTGGAAAGTTAAATTTGTCACACGAGGAAAGAAAATTTCACCACGGTCTGTTTAAATAAGTTAGGAAGGAGAATCTTCTCCCCGATGCTTTCTCCACAGCAAGCAATTGTATCAATCATTTTATTCTCTGAAATAACAATTTATTATCCATGCAGGAGGCCTCAGATTCAATCTGCACAGCGTTCTGAGTGTCGCATCGGATACTGAGACCTGTCATCGGTCTTTATCAGGGTAATCACTCTGCCCTCGTCACCAGTTTTTAATAATAAAACTATTTATTACCTCCATAATTATTTATGACAAGAAGTCTGCCATTGGCATCACGAATAAATATTGATAAAGTGCTTGGTTAATAAACTGATACTGTTTAAGTGGCTTGGAGAATGTGGAAATGAGAGTGGCATTATTACCCAGAGTTATTACAAAGAATTGTGAAATGTTTATCGGCTGTTGAAAAAAAAAAAGATATTTGCCCAACAGGAATGCCATGAAAAGAAAGTGAGAAATCTAATTTG
Source organism: Myotis nattereri (assembly GCF_964212035.1). Classification (NCBI taxonomy): domain Eukaryota; kingdom Metazoa; phylum Chordata; class Mammalia; order Chiroptera; family Vespertilionidae; genus Myotis; species Myotis nattereri. The sequence goes on from NC_138090.1 coordinate 9,961,574, forward strand.
TGAAAGTACAAAGATTCAGCATGACAGACTGAAGAATAAATATTGAACCATAAAACATACATATCAGGCATCTTACCTAGATGCCAAATTAAACTAAATGAATTGGACTCAGTTTGAGGCATTGCTAATATATACATATACAGATATTTTAAGTAAAAATCAGAGATTTGGAAACTATGCTAAAAACATTTTTTAAGTTGAGATTAACTCCCCAGAGCCACAGATTTTTTTTAATGCCTTTTATGACAGGCTGGAAACATGAATTTCAAATGTGTGTCTGAAATAGTATTAAATCTCATCCTCAGATGAGCTGGTAGGAACATGGGCATAATCTTCCCTTCCAGAGACTATTTCCCTTGGGCCCATCTTCTGGAAATCACAGCGGACTCAAAGCATGACAAACAGTTGCCTGGTCAGTGATGCTAGATAATAGAATATTCAACTTAAAAGTCAGAGTGGCGCCCAGCTGGGGTGGCTCAGTGGTTGAGCGTCAACCTATGAATTGGGAGGTCATGGTTCGATTCCTGGTTAGGGCACATGCCCAGGCTGTAGGCTTGATCCCCAGTGTGGGGTGTGCAGGAGGCAGGTGATTGATGATTCTTTCTCATCATTGATCTTTCCAGCTCTCTCTCCATCTCCTTTTCTTTTCTGAAATCAATTTATAAAGAAGAAAAGAAAACATATTAAAAAAACAAAAGAATAGTGGGGAAGTTGGGTGCAAAGATCAGTGGAAGCCCTGTAGGCAGAAGTAGCCACACTAAACAAGACAGTGTGAGCACTTTGAGAAATGTGAAGATCATCATTATTGCTGGGGAACTGAGCACAGAGGAGAGGAGAGTGGTGTGGAAGATGAGTGCCTGCCCAATTCTGGAGGGTCCAGTGAAAATGTTTTAAGGACACAGACCATTATTCTAAGCATTAATAAGAGATTTTAAGTAAGAGTTTTTGGAAGATCACTGGGTGAAGCAGCAAAGATAAAAACAGCAGATCATGCGACGGCTGCTCTATATGAAAAACTGTCTTAGTCATTTTCATATGTCATAGGCCTTTGGAAAATGCTATCAGCCAAGCTGTTCGAAGTAGTCAACAACCCATCTGACATCATAGTGCCTGACACAGAGTGAATATTAGCTTTACGCTGACTGATGCCAATCTGATGATGATCACATTGGCCCTGCCAACTCCTTGTGGTTCCCTCCACTCACCCCTCTTGAGGTCCATGCTGTGGCTCTGTGATTGACTAGAGCTGGTGAAGAGTGGGGATGAGGCTGGAGCTTGGTTCTATCAAAGTCAGAGCTCCCATTTGTTGTTGTTGTTTATCCTCAACGGAGGATATTTTCTCATTGATTTTTTTTTAGAGAGAGTGAAAGGGAGGGGGAGAGACAGAGAGAGAAATATCAATGTGAGAGACATGCGCCCCCACTGGGTCCGGGGATACAGTCTGCAACGAAGGTACATGACCTTGACCAGAATTGAAACCAAGACCCTTCAGTCCGAGGGCCAATCCACTGAGCCAAACGGCTATGAGCAGAGCTCCCATTTTGATAAGAACGCTGATTTATGCAGACTGAATGTAATCATTCAAGACACTTTAAAACAATCAGAGATTCATCCACCTATATAGAAACCATAGTATTCTGCATTGTTTCTTGGACTTTTTTTCATGGTTTACCTGTGTTTCTGTGTGTGTGTGTTTGTTTGTTAAGTTGGTTGTTTCTTTCTATTGAGGATTTCCTGCTTCTCTATCTCCATCGCCTGTAAAATTCTGATTTCAGAGACGTGGGGGTGGCTTAGGTATCTGCATTAGAATTGAGTTTTCCAGATGACTGTGATACACATGTAGTTTTGCCAGCCTCACCCACTATACATTGAGCATTTAATTAAATTGAAACAACATGAGGGGAGATATCTTAGTGGTTTGTTCAGCCAGCATGGATTAGGCATCTGTTCTCTTGCTCTCTGTAGCCACGATAGAGAGTGGGAGGAACCAGAAATTATTTATATGTGAAAAAAGGAAGAAATCTGAATGCAAAACCCCAAAGAAGATATGCCTTTGAAAGTGGAAGGAGGAGGAAAAGTCAGAGATGGGAGGAGAGTGAATCCTGTCAAATACTTCATCATAATTACGGTGCTTTAATCATTTCTAATTCCTGCTTTTATCCTTATTCAACCAAAATGTTCATAAACATTGTGAAATGGGACCTAATTTACATATTGTGCCAATTATCTGTATTTATGGATAACCACTCGGGAAGGTTTTCCCCCATTACCCCGAATAATTGAGAACTGGCTATAGAAGCAGGTTCCCTTCCCTGCTGAATAAATGTGCGGTGTTTATATCATCCATTACCAGGTGGCAGACGTAATGCTCAGTGATGTGTGTTACTTATCTGAAACTTGAAACTCCTTTCAAGGTTCAAGCGCACCGGTTAATAGAAGATAATCTGTATGGAGCATAAATTTCAAGGAGATGTCTACAATATATCTCTCGTGAGCCTCCCGTTTGCCAAGATAGCTCTTGCTCGGGTTGACTTTATTAGTAGTAACCATTTGCACTAGAATGCCCATGACAGTGATAAAGCTTTTACATTATATGAATTATATTGGACATATTCTATTCTTTCACATTCATTTGTTTACTAACAGAGCTTAAGATAGAAAGCTTTCAAATCATTTGGCAAAATATAATTAAGAATCACTCAGACATGTAATTTAATCAGAAGAAAAGAATACATAAAGGTTATAAATGACTTCACAAATGACTTTAGAATTCTTATTCATACTGATTCTTTTATGATGGAGATTAGGGAAGTGAGTTAGATGGATTTGAAATGTTTGGTTTCCATAGTATTTTAATTAATTGAAACGAAGTCCACGTGGCTAACCTAAGTTTACAAAGAAAACAATTATAATTTAATCCCTTTAATGCCCAAGCCTCTAAACTGTGTCTTAGTATTTTGAACATAAGGAGGTTTCACACTGAGATGATAATAACATTAGTGGATATGGAATGTCACTGGTGGGACTATGTTTTAATATTGTCTTTTCTTCCCAAATCTCCTTTTAAATGGCTCTTCTATTATGTAGAGTTTTAGATTATGGACATTCTTGTTTATTTCTTTGTCATTCTTCCAAAGCACATGAAACCACAGATCATTTTATGCGAGTTTTAATTCTGCTTTTCAGAACAAGGTAAATCATATCCCTGTTTATTTCCCCTTGTAATAGAAAATTACTTTTAAGATCCAATTCTTATTTGTTAAATCAATCAAATTTGGTTACTAAAGCAGAAAAAATAAGCAAATCATTCAAATTTATATTGGAAACATTAAATATGTAATCTGAGGAGAAACACTATCTTGAGAAACCAAGTCTGAGGTGAAAGGCTGTAAGTAGAGTTGTAATATGAGAAAACATTCAGCAAACATTTCAGAATCCATCTGCTTAGACTTAATCAAGCATAGGCCCGCCATCTATAGACACAGGTTAGGGACACAATCCAGTATGACAAAGGGAATCGTCTAGACACCCCAATGCTCAATATGACCTATGTCTTTGGTTGAAATGATTCTGCAATAATTCCCTTGTAATTCACTGTGGTTTGAAGGAGGTTTGGGTTTCTTTCATGAGGTATGTCTGTCCTTATTTTACTCATGCTAAAGTATTTGTTTATCTGTCTACTAGATATATGGTGGCTTAATGAAAAGAACATTTTCTTTGGAGACCAACAGTCTTGAGTTTGAGCTAAGCTCAAATACCTACCAGTTGTAAGATCTTAGTAAATTGATTTTTTAAAACTACACTGGGCCTTTTCTCATCACTTGTAAATTCTAGAAATATTTGGTAGTTAGTGGCCCTGGCCAGGTAGCTCAGTTGGTTAGAATGTCTTCCTGATATACATAAATTGAAGGTTTGATCCCCAGTCAGGGTACATATAAGAAGCAACCAATGAATTCATAAATAGGTGGTAAAACAAATTGATCTCTCTCTCTCTATCTCTTTCTCTCAAGTCAATCAATAAAAAATAAATTAAATAAAAATGGCTCATTGTAACTTTATTGGTCTAATTAGTCAGGCCTTCATCTTATCTTGTCTTCTATGTGCTTGACAGTTTGCAGGTAGAAGGAGAAAGTGCTGAACATGTAAAAAATAGCCCCTTGCTCTCCCACAAAAGTCTTGAGTCACTGCTACCTAAAGTAACTAAAGGGATTTAGTTATAAAATATAAAATTTCATTTAGAAGAATGTCATTTTGAAAACAGGTACAACTAATGCTGTAACATAAACATAATCTTTGTTCTCTGATAAGATAAAGTTACGTAGTAGTCTTTCATGGCATCTTTTTTTTCCCCCACTGTTAACTGACATTTCCATCTTCTATAAAACTCTTCACATTTATTTCAATTAATTTGTTGGGATTCTATTGGGTGGGAAAGAAAATTAACAAGCTTGATAAGACTTACAGGGATAGCCGGAACCGGTTTGGCTCAGTGGATAGAGCGTCGGCCTGCGGACTGAAGGGTCCCAGGTTCGATTCCGGTCAAGGGCATGTACCTGGGTTGCGGGCACATCCCCAGTGGGAGATGTGCAGGAGGCAGCTGATCGATGTTTCTCTCTCATCGATGTTTCTAACTCTCTCTCTCCCTTCCTCTCTGTAAAAAATCAATAAAAATATATTTAAAAAAAAAAAGACTTACAGGGATAATATCAAAGTTAGAATGTCGTTGCCAAAGAAGAACCATGTGAATTCTTGCTTCTGTTGTCAGACACAGTAAGATGAAAAGAGAGCTAGTGAAGGCTCTAGGCTGCTTCTAATACTACATTTGCATCTATACTTGACAACTGGATTGTTTCCTTATAAAGTATTTTTGAAGCACAACTTTTCCGTACTTTTTCAGACACTTTTTTTTTCCAAATAAATATTTCCTGGGGAAACAAGACAAATATATTTCTATATTTGCTAATAAATTTAAATATATTTTATTGATTTTTTACAGAGCGGAAGGAAGAGAGATAGTTAGAAACCTCGATGAGAGAGAGGCATCGATCAGCTGCCTCCTGCACACCTCCCACCGGGGATGTACCCACAACCAAGGTACATGCCCCTGACCGGAACCGAACCTGGGACCCTTCAGTCCGCAGGCCGACGCTCTAGCCACTGAGCCAAACCAGTCAGGGCAAGACAAATACGTAGCTTAACATGAAGGCAGTATAACATATGGGTGAAAAGCACTGACTTCAAGTTCAGACTAATGTGGATCCAAATTGTTCCTTTGCTCAAAAGCAGGTACCTTGTCGAATCTATTTAACTGCTCTAAGCAACAGTCTTCCTTTCTATTAAGTGAGAATAAGTAAGACCTACTTCAGGAAATTATTGTTAAGAAATAAATGAAGCATTTTAAAAATGTGACTTACAGAATAATTGGTAGATCTTATGCATTCAATAAATAATAATCATTAAACAATTCATTCATGTAAAAAGTATTATTTAAGCACATATCATGTCAGGCTTTGCTGCACACATGAGAAATGTAAAGATTTGAACCTCAGTTTCTAGAGAGATAAACAGGTATGTAAGCAAAGTTGAAATCTGTTCTACATTTCTTTTTTTTTTTTCCATATAATTTGGACTCAGCTTTCTCTGCTTTGCTGTTACTTGTATCCCATCTGATTTCCATTTTCACAATATGTGCCATTTTGCTGTTTCTTTTCCCCCCGATATTTTATTTGCCTTTTGGTTCACATCTGTTTAGAGCTGTGGTCAGCAAACTGCGGCTGGGCAAAATGCGGCTCGCGAGCCACACGCGGCTCTTTGGCCCCTTCAGTGTGGCTCTTCCACACAACACCGGCTCTTCCACAAAATACCGACTTCCGTGCATGGGCCATGAAGTTTCATTCGCACTGTACATGCGCGCCCGCATGTGGTATTTTGTGGAAGAGCCACACTGAAGGGGCCAAAGAGCCCCATGTGGCTCGCGAGCAGAGGTTTGCCGACCACGGGTTTAGAGGATAAGAATGTGGTTTTCATCTGGCCTTGTTTAATTGCAAGGCTAATGAGTGCATTTAAAGAAAACTCAAAAGTCCATTGTAAAAAAAAATAGACCAATATTTTTGTACATTAGACACCTCTGTGTTGAGTCTTGCAGGGTGATGCAGTTATACAGACTGAAAATAGGGTAAGAAGCAGAGGAATTGTTTTAAAAATATATTTTATTGATTTTTTTACAGAGGGGAAGGGAGAGGGATAGAGAGAAACATCAATGATATAGAAACATCGATCAACTGCCTCCTGCACACGCCCTACTGGGGATGTGCCTACAACCAAGGTACATGCCCTTGACAAGAATCGAACCTGAGGCCCTTCAGTCTGCAGGCTTACGCTCTATCCACTGAGCCAAACCAGCCAGGGCTAAGCAGAGGAATTGCATATTTATGTGGGGAATGGACTTCATCAGGAAAAGCACTGCAGGCATGGCATTCACATGGGAGGGGCTGGAGAAACTCAGGAGTTCAGACATTGTTCTCTACACCCATGGAAACCAGAAAAGTTGGGATGGTAACAGTTGAATTTACACTTCAAATAACAATTCTTAAAACACTGTGAAGAAGAAATCACTGAGAGAGAAAATGCAGGTGTAGAGGATAGGTAAGAGGCTGCTGAAAGAGACCTGACCAGGCATGAAGAGGGCTCTGGTGCACAGTCTATCTGATGAGCATTACAAATTTCATTTTTGGTGAACTCATTTTGTAACCCTGGGGGTCTTTGGAGTGATGCGTTTCTCTGTCAGACTTAATTCATCTCTCTTAGTTTTTCCTCTCTCCTTCCCCGTTCCCTTCCTCGAACCATCTCTATAAATCCTCGCCAGGGAGGTAAGAGGATGTGAATGCTAATTTATCTTGGCTCATCCATGTTGTATCATAGTGTTAAACAAATTTTTCAGTTCTTACTACCATGAGCATGAGGTGATATGCGTAGACCTTACACATTAGCTTCTTCCTCTGTTCCACCCAAAACACTTCTCTCTGAAACTGGCATTTCATTATGACTCCATCCCTGTCCAGAGTTCCAGATGGTACACCCGGTTTTTACCTCCTATTGGAAAATGGCATCCTTGGGACAAGTTTACGCCTACATAAAATTTCATTGGCAAATTATTTGACACTCAGATAACTTATTAAATTAATTGAGCTTTTAATCTACATTGTTTTATGCAAAAACAGTCTGTTTAATCTCTTTTAAAATCTGGATAGTTAAAAGGAAAGCATATTTTTTTTTTGCTTTTTCCTCATAAAAACCATTAATTTCTCAAACATAGCTAATTAGCCAATAAGGTACCATAAGAGATGAATGCCAGTTTTACAAAAGTTTACACTCTTGTAAGTTGAAATTACTTTGGCATTTATTTCCAATAAGCCACACACTTTGGAACTTTGGCCAGTAGTATAATGTTTATGGTGCATATAGTTTTAAGATTTCATAAAATAATGTGGGGCTTACCAGAGGTACTTATTTGTAAATCAAAACTCAATCATTTTTGAGTTCATATAAACTCAAAAAGCAGGAATTTTATTAGTTGCCGGGCCTCATGAGGTAATCTATGTTCCCAGAACAATTTTTTTTTAAATGCTAATAATTCATAATGGGTGTTTCAGACATCTGGTAGACCTTAGCCCAGATTTTGTAAAAAGAAAATCTTCCCAACATCTGTGATCTTTGCTCTAATTATGTCAAAGCAATAGAAAAATAGATGAACATGAAAGCCTCCCAGGAATTGAGGTCATTAGGGAAAACATTTTAAGGTGCTTGGAATTGTTTTTTTAATTAAAAGTATTTCATTGCTTTCAAAGCAGTTGTTCTCTGGGTAGGTGGCCTTTGCTAAGAGGATATATTCCTGGAAAGATGGTTTTGTGAAGTAATGCTCTAAGGAAAAATAACAGCTGTGTTTGAATCTGATGTTTCCCTTCTGTATCAAGTGCTAATTTTTTAATAGCACATTCTAGATAGATGAGGGTGAAAGTAAAATTTATAAGTGAAAGTTGACGCATGGTCAGATCTCTCAGTTCACACAGGAAGTGTTCAAACATAATGTGACTTTCATAAATTGAGAGATATGAATGAGTTATGAATGTGAGAGACTACAATTCTTCTTTGATGACTGGCGTAAGTTTGAGAAGGTGGGTCTTAATCATGGACCACTGGGGAAATGAGAGAGCATCCATCAAAGGGCTCTAGGGAAACTATCACTGCTACAGTGCTTTAAGTAATGGAATGGATTGAGCTTGCCTGAGGAAAGGTTACATATTGGCGGTCATTCGATCAAGTAAATTTTAGGCCTGGTAGGTAGTATCTAAATAGCTGATGTGATCCAATCATGTGGCAGCAATCATTTTGGTATAAACACACTTTTAGGTATTTTACAATTACATCTCTGTGTTAGATGTTTCCATGTGTGTGTTTCTCTTTTCTGACTAGGGCTCTGGTTTCAACTAGAGATGTTATGTGGTCTAACCATGTAATGACCTCTTAATTTTTTAAATAATTTTTCATGATATTTGCTAAGAGGGACATATTTATGCTTGCTTTTGTTCAACCTCTTTAACTGGATTTATTACCTCTGATAATGTACTGCGAGCAAGAGCATGACTTTATTCCTTAAAATATAAACATTTTTGTCATATGAATAGGTTTACTATAGGCATCCCCTAAAATGAATGGGTAGCAAAATTGATGCTATATAATTGTAAACTTAAGTACTTTGTTGGCAAGGTAATGAAGCAAAATAAAAACATAGGTAGTTTATATTACAAAGATTAATGTCGCTGATGACAATCTATATATGTCCTGTGTAAGATATTAATATAAACTATGTAGTTCCTTTGTTTGTTTTTTAGAAATGCCATCTTTAATGACCTGGAGAGATTTAATTGTCCCTGGTGACTGAGTTGCTATAGTCTGCTACACTTTAATATACTTTTACTGATTTCAGAAAGGAAGGGAGAAGGAGAGAGAGATAGAAACATCAATGATGAGAGAATCATTGATAGGCTGCCTCCTGCACGCCCCTACTGGAGATCTAGCCTGCAACCCAGGCACGTGCCCTGACTGGGGATGGAAACATGATCTCCTGGTTCATAGGTCAATGCTTAACCACTGAGCCTTACCAACTGGGCTAGTCTGCTACACTTTAAATATCAGGGTCTTTAGCAGTATGTGGGCTTTTCTGCGATGGCACTGATAAATGCTCAATTACATCAGTCCATTTGTTAATAGAACTCACAATTGAAATTCTGTAACTTTGGAATTTAGTTAGGGTTGGAAGGGCCATAAACACATCTAGCCAGCATTATGCCTACGTTTTTGTCCCAAATGCTATTTCAGAGTCTATTAATAGGTGTTACCATAAAGAAACATAGGACAGTATGTGATCAAATAAATTAGGGATATTTAACCAAAGTTAAATGTTTCCTTATTGCAAAATCTCTTAGTGCGTATACAAGGATAAGATTTGAAGTGAAGATGTGAGTGAGTACATAGTATTCAGTGATAGGTAAATTTACCACTTCTCTCTTTCCTTTCTCTCATCCATTTTTTACTTTCCTGAGATATTTCATGGGATCAGTGTTTTCTGGAATGTGCCTAGGTCAGTAAAGATGGATTTCATCCAGTCCTCTTTTACAGAAAAGGAAATACTTCATATCTGTTAAGGAATGACTTTGTGGGAGGATGGGAAGGACTAGGTGTATGAAAAGAACTAAAAGGTGAAAGAAACATATATTCTTACAAAGAACATAAGACCTGAGACATAAAGATCATACGGTAATCAATCAATCAACCCACGGCCTTGGTTGTTGTAGTTGGGGAACAAAATAAGAACATGCCATGTTGATGCCTGATACACATACCAAATTCAGGAGAGTAAGTTAAGAAACAGAACTGACTTGGCAGAGCCAAGAGCTTGAGGCTAGAGTGAGATGTATAAACTAACAGGACACTAGACATGACCAAAATTCGAGGAGAGGGCAGAATATAATGATCTCCAACTCCACTTGTAAAGCAAACATATTTTTTAAAATTCAAGATTTAACATAAGAACTCCCTCTTTAGGTTCTGTTTACTATAAAAAATAATAATTTTCCTTACTTCATTATCAGGCAGACTGTTCTTGAGTTAGAGAGATACTATGCTTTTAGGAGGAACACAGGATAAAGTAAAGGGACTATACCCTCTGGAGAGAAGAGGACTTCAATGTTAGATAAGGCTGTGTCTCTCTCTAAATCCGTCTTGGGAGTGGATCAGGGACTGTCTACTCCAGCAGGAGGAGGACTCCCTCTCTAGTTTCTACCAATTTAATCACACTGGCCATTTTTAAATTTTCTTTTTTCCTTCTTCCTCTCTTTCTTCTTTCTTTCTTCTACTCCTTCCTTCCTCCCTCCCTCCCCACCTGACTACCTTCCTTTTAAATAGATATTGAAGTCACTGCCCTATTCTCTCATGTGTGTGTGCATTGTATCTGTCCATTCATTTTACGTTTGTTCACTTGTCCTGATGCTTATCAGCGTAGAAACTAATTCTGAATTTCCATGCAAATGTGAACAAATGCTTAGAGCAAAAGAGAAAGTCCAAATGATTGCAAATTTCGAAAGCTTCCTGATTTTAACGTAGCATTCTTCGGAAGTCTGGTAGACTTTCCAGATGTAAGCGAATCTATCACATTCTCACAGCCAAGTGCACTTGTGATGTGTGTTATTATCTATTCTGTTTTCAAAACTCTGTCCAAACACAACAGTAAAACAATACGAACCAAATAAATAACATTGCAAAGCCTTCCGGGGTCTTTCTTTTAAAAATGGGGAGGTTAGAAACAATGTATGTCTTCTCTGTTCTTCTTAACCGTTTTACAAAATTTCGTTCTTTCTAACACACATATTGCTTTTACACTCATGGGCCTGAATATAATATGCAGCAAAGTCTGGAGAAAGAAGCCTAGTTAAGTAAATAACTTAAAGGGACTTGCTATTATCCACTCTCTCATTCTGTGCATCTGATTCTGTGGTCAGCAACTCGTTCAACACATTTAAAAAAAGAAAAGAAAAGAAAAGAAAATCGATTCATTTATTTAGTCAGCATGAGTTAATTATGCAAATTTATGTGCTAGATATTGCAGTCACTCCTATTTTCACAGAGAACTTTCTAGAGTGTGGGAGAGAACAGGCAAAGAGATAAATGAATACTATTATTTCACATATTGATGAGTAACACTAGAGGGGCATTGGTCTAAAGAGGATGATCAGCAAACGGTGGGGGTTCCAGGAGTGCCTTGCTTGGGTGCCTTATTAAGAGGGGGATTGTCACCTAAAAGGCAGAAGGAACTAGCCATAAGCATCCTAAGCAGAGAAAGCACAAGCGCAAAGGCCCTAAGCCAGGAATCAATGTCTGTGTTGGAAAGAGGAAGTCGAGCAGTGAGCGTGGGCCAAACCAGGCAGGTGCTGGTGAGATATTGTAAGCAGCCCATCTAATTCTACTGAGAGGGCTTTAGGATGTCGAGGAACATAATATCATTTGTGTGTTTAAAAAGACTTTACTCCATTTCAGTTGCATATCTCATAATTTTCTGAAATATATTTAAGTCTGGGATACAAAAGAAAAATATGAGTATTTAAGAATAAAAATGCATATTCTAGAGGAAAAGCTGTATATATGTTAGTTCTTTGTGGTGGGGATATATATATATGTATATATATACATATATATATGTATATATATTTAACTTTTTAAAATGTAATGTGCATAAATTATTCACATTTTAATATCACTGAAATTCAAATGTGTTAAAATTGATGGTATGTCAAAGTCAAATGTGCAGCATATTCTTTCTTACGGGTAAGTAGAAAACACTGATTTTACAACAGATATTCATTTTATATTGTATGGATTTTGGGGAACAAGTGTGTATGTTAATATTTACTCAATGTTTAATATGTCACTCTAGGCACAAAGTACTTTACATATGTTGACTCTTTTTGGGGAGGAGTGAATTCTTTTGGGGGAATATTTTTCCTTCCTATGTCTCAAATGGTGCTGTTCCATCATCCACTCTTCATTCCCAAGGGGATATGTGGCCAAGACCCAGGGCACCAGACTGCCAGTACAAAAACTGGGACAGTCCCAGACAACTGCGATGACTGGTCACTCTCTCCGTTCTTTTATACCATAATTGATCCTGAAACCGGAAAACAAACCAGATTGGTTTAGCAACAGTCCTCTTTGGAACTTTTATTAGTTCCATCAAAAAATGCATGTTTTCTTTTTACACTGATAGGTAGAAATGAGGTCATTGTGTTTAGGGTATTAGCTGACCATCATTCCAGATACCAGGTAAGACCTTGCTTAGAACAAAAAACAACAGAAAAGCAGAAGAGCTAGTTGTCTGATGAAAAATATCTAGATGGTATCATGTGCATTGCTGGATGAAGGTGAACCTATAGACATTAAAATATATCCTATCTAATAAAGAGGGAATATGCTAATTGACCATCACACCCTCACAAGATGGCGGCACCCACAGCCAATAAAGAGGGAATATGCTAATTGACTCCCACATCCTCAAATGTGGCGATGCCCACAGCCACAAAATGGTAGCACCCAATCCCCTCAGCCCCGCCAGGGCGGCAGGTGCGGCATGGCCAGGACCAACCCCAGGGGGTCCAGTCGCTCCATGAGCCTGCCTCCGAAGTCCCCCAGTTCCCTCAGCCCCCCAGCAGCCCAGGGCTGGCCCGAGGTGCAGGCAAGCCTCAGATGGCAGCTACCCATCTGCCCAGGGATGCCTGAGGCTCAGGTAACCAAGGCCAGCCGAGGCTCGCGCTGCTGGCAGTGGCAGCAGCAGAGGGGGCATCACCTTCCCCTGATCGCTGGGTCACCCTCCCCCCCTGAGGGCTCCCAGATTGTAAGAGGGGGCAGGCCGGGCTGAGGGACGCCCCCCTCTAATGCATGAATTTTCATGCACTGGGCTTCTATATGTATAGCTTTTTAGACAATGAACTTCCTTCTGTCCTTACATTCACTGAGTAAGGATATATTTAATAAATATATTTAATAAAATTGTGAGGCATGATTCCTCCTGATCATAATTATATTCACACATACACTATGTAGTACAATAACTTATTTCTTCTTTCAACTTCACAACAATTAATGAAGGAAAAGCTGAATAGGAAAATTCCCAAGAGAAATAATCAGTGTGGTGGGAGAAGAGAGATTTTGCTATAAGGGGAATATAGGTCATATATATAGCTTTAAACATTTTCAAAGGGGTCTTGTTTTAACTATTTCAAAGTTAATGTTTTAAGCATAGCATTTTAAGATGTTTTTGTTTGTTTTGCTTATTTCAGCATAATGAAATAACTAAGCTAAAGATTTTATCTTTGAGGAAGTAGTTTTTATAAAAAAGTGTTAGGCATCACAGTCGTGGAACTAATTGCCTTGATTATTATTTTCTTCTTTGCCAGTTCTTAAGATGACATAAAAGAGGCAACAAAAAGGATTAGGCAAATATTTTTTACTGTGTTTCCAACTCAAAGTCTAGTGAAACTTTAGCTGCTCTAATATCTGACATTCTTATTAATTAAATTTCCTAATTTATTCAGATTTCCCTATTTTTTATTTATCATCCCTTTTTTGTCCCAGGGTCCCATCCAAGATGCCAATTGCATTTAGTCATTATGTCTCTGTGGGCTCTTCTGGGTGTGAGGATTTCTCGGACTTTCCTTGTTTTTGATGGCCTTGACAGTTTTGGGAAGTATTGCAAGTATTCCGTGCACTGTCCCTCCATTGGGATTTGCCACATGAATTCAATTCCAGGTCTCATCAGAGTGAGTGACTGTTATTATCACTTTATCACAAAAGAAATTTTGTTGTTAAAAACTCATGGGTCAGCTACATTAATCTCATAACAGGAAGACTTAGGTCCCTTGGTGATCTGACAAAGTTGGTGGCATTTGCTCAGAATGAGGTCAAAATATATTTCTTAGCCTCATGATTTTTTTAAATTGAGATAGATTGGTCAATGTGCTCTAATATTATATAAAATTCATGGATTAAGATAGTTAATTTATAGGTGTGCATATGTGTGTATGTGCATGTTTGAGATACGAAGATATCAATCATCATTCAAACAATATTGTCACATCCTCATTCCCCCCAACCCCCTAAACAAAAGGCCACTTTTGAACTCAATCACTTTATTTTTCTGAATTGAAAGAAACCTAAAATAGCTGCCCTTCGGAAATTAGAAATTAAAGCTCATCACAGATGGTGGGCATCTCCTCTTATCTGGTCATCTGGCTGATTTTGAACAAATCACTATTTAATTCCTTTCTTCTGGAAAATTTCTAATCAAACCTTGGAAAAGCAACTCCATTAAAAATCCCCCCTCCCCGGCCCACTTCAAAAGGTATTAAAAGAGGAGGAGAAATTCATGACCTTGAAATGTGAGCAAAACATCATCCAATCACCACTGAAAGGAACAGAACCTTCGCATCCACAGAACAGGTGGTAAAACAATTACAGGTGTACAGCTGTTTTACACCATTAAATTCTCCATGGAAAAGCCGGAGGTGATTGTTATGTTAAAAAAAAATGCTTTATCTCTACATAATATATTTAATAAAATGTGAGGTATGTAAATTTGCCAGCCAGAGGTAGAAGCATTTTAAAATTTGACTGTAGTTTTGTTTATATTAAGAAATTACACTTATTAGCGTAAATCATCTAAATCATAAATTAGCATAATAGAAACATCTCTGTAATAAAAAGCTGCCATTCTAGTACTGCATAGCTTTATATCTATAAGACTTTATTAGCAATGAATATCAAGCAGGCCAGGAGATGTAATATATTGCCTAATGCAGTATTGTGGAATGGAAAACATACTCCATGAATATGCAAACTCTATTTCCATACATAAAAAAAATAGGTCTATAAATATATGTCCAGCAACACCAACATGGTGGCTGTTATATTATTTTCTTAGCATATTTCATATTACATATACCTGTAATTATAGTATATTCAAATGGAATCTCTGCTTTTCAGAAAATGAAATAAATAAAGACATTGCACATTTGGGCCTGCTATAGATATTGCATTAAGAAAGACATTATGGAAAAGGATGGATAGGAAGAATGGGAGAAAGGAAAAAAGAAAAACAGATGCTGGAGAAAGGACAGTAAAGAACTAAAGGAAGAAAGGGAAACATTTCTGGCTGTTTATGTCCTTGAGGCCTTAATATGACCCTTGTGGAGGTCATATTCCCATTGCAAAGTTAAGGAGCAGAGACCCAGATAAGGGGGGGACCCACTGGTGGTCACCCAGGAAGTCTGAGTTTGAATCTAGTCCTTCTGATCATGAGCTGCCTGCTCATTTCTTATATCAGAGTTTTTTTAGAGAAAGAATGGAAGAGAGCAGGGTGGTTTCCTGCTTCCATCTATTATAAGAATTCTATATAAGAATTCTGTATACCTTTGTGTTTGAAAAAAAGTTTTGTAACGACTGCACTAATTTGGCCATACCTCTTTGCTCTCTGTGAGTTTGTTGTCTCATCAATATAGCAAAACCAAACCACCCAGAATACCAAAAACTGCCACAAGTATTTCAATAAGGGTGAAATGGGATACCTGTTTAGCACAGAGATGTCAGTGAGGAAACTTGTTGAGAAGATTGAGGGAGGTGGTACTTGACCCAGGTCCTGAAACATGGTTAGAGATAGGAGGGGAGAGGGAAAGAATTAACTAGTAGAATTCTGGTGCCAGTTCCAATATGTGGGCTTTTCCACTCACCAAGCAATTCTCCAGCCAGCGGGGTGTCTAAAATTCAACTCAATTCTGACACTATCCACTTAGGAGTTATCATCCGATCCCACAGATTAAGGGCTCAGCCTAACAAGACTGCCCGCACCTACTTCAGATGTCAATCGCAAGTCCAGATTGTCACCTGTGCTTCAGCTATAAATTGGAGGTTCCCAAGACCCCCTCCTTGAGTTCAATTAACTTGCCAGAAGAGCTCACAATTCAGGAACGCTTTTACTCAGTAGATCACAGGTTTAGTATAAAAGAATACAACTCAGGAGCAGCCAGATGGGAAACACACATAGAGCTAGGTGCATCGGAAGAGGTACTTAACTCGCATGCCCTCCCCAAGTTCAGCACTTCCCACACATTCACCAACCCCAAAGCTGTCTGAACCCCATCCTCTTGGGCTTTTATGGAGGCTTCCTTACATGGGCAGGATTGATTAAATGATTGGACACTGGTGACTGAACTCAATCTCCAGCCCATCTCTCCTCCCAGGAGGTTGTGGGTAGGGTTGAAAGGTTCACCTCCCCCCTGACAACCAGCCCCCATCTTTAGGTAATTTCTAAAGGCCATCTCATTAACATAACAAAATATATCTTTCTCACTCTCAGCACAGGAAATGTCAGAGGTTTTAGGAGCTTTGTGCCAGAAATAGGAACTGAAGACCAAATATATATTCAATATTAGGGATCACAATAGCACTGCTGATTAGGGAGGTTTCTGATTCCAGGTACTCAGATTTTCTTACCAAATAATACTTATTGCAAGTTTCATTAGGAAAGAGTCTTCTCTTAGAAAGAGGGCATAGAAGTAGAAAGAAGAAGTATTTGTTTGTGCAGGATTCCATAGACTGTTGGCTGTGTCCCCATCAAAATCCATATATTAAAGCCTAATCCCCAATGTGACAGTTTTAGGAAGTAGGCCTTTGGGAGGTGATAAGGTCATGAGGGTGAAGTCCTCATGAATGGGGTTAGTGCCCTTATGAAAGAGACTCAAGATAGTTCTCTGGCCCCTTATACCATGTGAGGATTCAGAGAGAAGATGGCTTTTATAAGCCAGGAACCAGTACTACAAGATGCGATTAAGAGATGGACACAGTGGTGGTATTGCAAGATGCACCAGACACTGAACCTGCCAGGGCCTGGATCTCAGACTTCCCAGCCTCCAGAGCTGGAGAAATAAATGTCTGTTGTTTAATAAGCCCCATAGTCTACTGTACTCTGCTACTGCAGCCTTAATGGACTAAGCCATATTACTGAAGGAGAGTAAAGGAGTAATGACAACATTGTCGATGCATGGAGTGATATTTGGAACAGACCATTCAGTCTTCTCCATTCTTTAAAAAAATATCTGAAGGGGGCTTACTACCTTACAACTAAGCCATTCAGAATTGTTCTAAGATGATCATACTAAGGCAATTTGATTTAATAAGTACTGTGTATTGAAAGGCTTCCTTTTATGAAGCCAAAGTTGGTCAAAGGCCCCTACTGTACATGGGAGGTCTGCAAACCATTGGACAACAGTCACTTAATCCAAGGTCCATCTCCAGTTTCCATCCTAGCATGATGATGTCCCTCTCTGATTCCACCCCTATTCTAGACACACTTCTCTGTTGATAGAATATGGGGGTTAATAGCACAGCACTGACACTGGGATTAAATTATCTGGATACAGGTCTCATCTTCAACACCCCTCGCTGATCTTGGGTGCTTATTTAATCACGGGTGCCTCCATTTCCTCACAGGAAGATGAAGACAATCACAGGCATCTCGGTAGGTGGTGGTGATGAGGGAGTGAGATGGCGCAGGTGTTTATCCCAAGCCTCTCACAACACAAATGCTTTATGAATGTGTGTTGTTGTTTCTGTTAAAACTGCTACAGGGAATGTCATATTACATAGGATTAAACTTAGTTCTTGTTTTCTCATATGCCATAGACTTCATACAAAGCCCGTCAAGGTAGTGCTTGCCTCCCCTTCTAATTTGCAAAAACAATATGGGATTATGAGTGGGGCAAATTTCTCTGGAAATAAAATCACGCAGCTTTTCCTGTGTTGAATGGTAAAGTGCCTTTTCAATCTCCTCACTTTGTGATGCTTAATGCAGGAAATTAGAGAGTTGATGAGATGTCACAGCTTCTACAGTCTCTCTCTCATTGCACAGAAAGCTGCGTCTCCAACATGAATCAGGTGATCCAGATGAGCTGCACTCAGAGTTCAGCAAGATGCAAAAAGTAACTGTGTGTGTGCCAACTCTCCCAGCATGATTCTGCAGTTGGCTACCAGGCACTCCTGCAGCATTACTTCTGTCTCCTGGGGCCATACACCATATCTGCTTTTATGATGCCTCTTTGCAACTTCAATTGTCAAAGGTTATTATACCTGCCCCCCCCCCCCCAGGGTGAAAAATAATGTAGTGATGTGATTAAGCGACAGATACTGGGGTTGTATTGGAAAGATTCACATTTTGGCTACTCCCTTACTAATGTGTGGTGTGGATCTGAGCAGCATTAAGTAACCCCAGACCCATAGTTTCCTCATCTGGGAACTTTAATAGTATTTTCTTTGAGGAATATTAAAAAGATATAACACACAAAAATGTTTAGTGTCACATACGCACACATACAATTCATTCAGTAAAGGTTACTTCTTGTTGCTATTAGGAACAGTGAAGTGGGCAGAGAGCTTGGATCCCAAAAGCACACAAAGATCTAGACCAAATTGCAATAGGATGGGTGACATGCAAGTTTCTCATACTCTGTTTAGAGTGGAAAACAGAAGACTGGGGTGGGGGAGGGGGCAGGTGGTGGCGGGGCACCACACACTTACAGAGGCCCTCACTAGGCACTGCCTTTCACAGTTCTCTTGTATCATATGCACGACCACTTATGAAGTTGGTACTGTTGCCCCTGTTATGGAGGTGAGCAAGCTGACACTATAGCTGGGATTCAAGCCAAAATTTGTTTAGTGAAAAAATCAATGCTTCTGATACTTCAGTGTACTTCTTCTATTTATCCTGTCTAGAGAGGTGTGCTCTAAGGCTCATGGACCTCCAAGAAATGAGCTTTGGACATGGCTTGATTGGTCATTAAATTATGAAGGGAGGGGGAGATAACAGAAACATGATATAGATATATACATACATATATATATATATGATTTTTTAATTAATTTTTTTGAAAAAGGCCATTATTTTTATCAAAGGTTATATAACTATTATTTTTGTGATGTTAAATAACAGTTTTTTTTTAAGAAAAAAATAATGGTAGAACACAGTAGATGGTAGAATTTTTTCTTCTCCTTGGTATTCACTGTATCTGGCTGGCCTGTGCTTGTTTGCACACACACCCTGTTTTATTTCTAATAATATTATATGTTATTATTGAAAATCCCCAAATTTACTTTCTCCTTTAACACTTATTATAACTTTTTCTATGAAACAAAGCACGAGTTCTTTAGACTGTTGGAAATAATGGTGAAATGAGTTTTGAGAGTCAACCTTGGAAGTGATGACAATTTTTAGGCTCTTGAAGAAAAAATGAATGCAGAGACCCCAAATATATAATAAATTGATGATAGTCTTTTATATTTGATTCAGGGAGGGAGGAAGGGAGAGGGTGAGGGAGGAAAAGAGAGGTTAGAGAGACTGGAAGAATTGATAGAAAGCAATGGAACCATGAATTTATGAAAGTTACAGAAAGAAGAGGGAAGAATGTGAAATACTGGACACAGCATAACAGCATCAAGATTCAACAGGCCGGAATTCCAACATAAATTTCCTAAGAAAGTGATGGCGAATCTATGACACGCGTGACAGAGGTGACACGCGAACTCATTTTTTGGGTTGATTTTTCTTTGTTAAATGGCATTTAAATATATAAAATAAATATCAAAAATATAAGTTTTTGTTTTACTATGGTTGCAAATATCAAAAAATTTCTATATGTGACACAGCACCAGAGTTAAGTTAGGGTTTTTCAAAATGCTGACACGCCGAGCTCAAAAGGTTTGCCAACACTGTCCTGAGAGCTAGCTTTGTGACTGCAAAATGGTATAGTTTGTCTCATATAGCTTGTGTTTTGCTACTTTTAACTCCAAATACATACATTTTATGTAGCACAGTTCAATGAGTCAATGGATTTCTTTCCTTCTTTCTCTTTCTCTTTTTAGGTCTTTTCTTTCCCTTTCTTTTATTGTTTCTTTTTAAAATTTCCTTATTTAACTCTTACTCTTGAGTGCACATGTGCATTTGCAAACTTATGCACTGTAATAGCTTATAGTGCAAGTTTAAAAGTGCTTGCACGTGGCCCCAGCCAACGTGGCTCAGTTGGTTGGAGCATCATCCTGTCCACCTAAACGTGGCAGGCTCAATTCCAAGTGAGGGCACATGCCCAGGTTGCGGGTTCGATCCCCAGTTGGGGCTCAAGCAAGAGGCAGCCAATGGATGTTTCTCTCACATACATGTCTGTCTGTCTGTCTGTCTCTCTCTCTCTCTCTCTCTCTCTCTCTCTCTCTCTCTCTCTCTCTCTCTGCCTTCCTCTTTCTAAAATCAATTTAAAAATGAAAAGTGCCTGCATTTAAAAGAATATATAACAGCTGTGGCATTTGGGTGTCTCCTACCCGGGGTGACATTCTGCATTCCCCAAGGCAACGTTAGCCTGTCCCACCCTCACGGGGAAGCAACATCCCCGAGTGTGGCCAGAAACAGGAAGCACACACCATCCTGAGAGACGACACGCTTCCAGCACGGCTGCTCTAAGGAGGAGCTGCCATCTCCCTGAGTGGATGAGTATAGTATGTGATTCGATCCAATTATGACAAAACCGGCAATTTAATTCACATTCAGTTAACCATTAGCTTCAATAACGGTGATGGCACTGGATCTGCAGCGTGATTGGCGTCCCGGCACCTGAAACGGAGCGCTGTCGGGGCTGCTGCCGGGAGATCCCTGCACCAGCTGCTGGGTCACTCTGTGGACGCCTCTCTCCCTGAGGGAGGCCTTTCTGTCTGGCAGCTTTACAGTGCTTCTTTGTTCAGGGCAGACAAGAGGTTCCTGGGGAAATCGCAGTAAGAGCCAACTGCGATGCTCTGTCCTCGGTAGAAAATGCACAGAAGCCATAATTTCACATTCAAATTTGAAAGTGCCAGAAAGGCTCCCTCCCTCTGTGAAATGCATTGTAGTAAACGGTACTTTTCTGTAAGGAGACAGGATCCCAACACAACAAGTCTCATACACAACAAGGTTCTGTGCTCTATCCTTTGGGATAACCAAAGCCAGGGTGTGTAGCTTTACCTTTACGCATTTTCTCGGGATTGCAGGAGAAGATTAATTTCTACCAGCTTGCGGTTCCTTCATCCTGCTTTGTAATAATCTCTCCCTGATATTTAATAAGAAGCACCCGTGTGTTGATGGGAACACTCATTTATTTTCCAGTGATCTCCTCACAGCTGAGTCCTGCTAGAGTCTCCCAGTGGGTGGCCCTACAACACCTATCTGTAAGGTTGTTAATGTAACTGTGATTCAAAGGGAATGCTGGCTGATCAGGCCAGTGCCATATATACTAAATGTTAGCGAAGTCACCATGGGTAAGGATTCTGAGTAACAATGGGGAAACAGGACCAAGTCTTTATGCTACTGAAAACTTTATTTTTTTGATGGTACAAACAGAACTTATTCCAAAATGTAACATTTTCTCAATTGCCCTTGTTTTTCCTTTGTTTTATTTTTGGTACATGGCTTTTTAAGCACACTTTTGGTGGTGTTTGACCAAGTCCAAAAGCTAAGTTCACTTCTTTCTTTCTTCTTTTTTTGTAATATATTTTATTGATTTCAGAGAGGCAGGGAGAGGGAAGAGAGAGTTAGAAACATCAATGATGAGAGAGACTCATTGATCGGCTGCCTTCTGCACACCCCCTACTAGGGATCAAGCCCAAAACCCGGGCATGTGCCTTGACCAGGAATCGAACTGTGACCTCCTGGTTCATAGGTCAGTGTTCAACCACTGAGACATGCTGACTGGGCCACTTCTTTCTTTAGGTACTAATGATCACTTCGGCCTCTTTAATAGTTTCCTGGCAAAAAGGTTTGTATTGAGTGTGTCCAACCCTTGGCCACAGTGCTCTGGGGTGTATCAGATGAGTATGTTATAGTATTTGATTCAATCATGACAATGGTCAATTCTTATTCATTTAACCATTAGCTTACAATGATTTTTTTCTTGTAATTTGTAATTAGGAAATAGGGAAAACTGATCTAGTCTTCTGTGGCTATACATGTAAAGTATAAGCTTAGGTAAGTATTGTCATGCTCTTAACACATCAAAACCCCTGTCTTTAATGAAATGAATCTTTAACGTATGCTCTTAAGTTCTGTCTTTCTGAAACCTTCTGTGAGACATTGCCTTAGATCTAATGTCTTGACAATGGATCTTACATTTCCATCCCAATATTAAGCTTGGTCCAGAGGACCTTTCTTCATTTGAGAACGTATTGCTGTCTGAAAGATTGCTCTGATCACTTAATATATTATTAAACTGATACTTAAGAACGGAGTAGTTCATTCTTTAGTTTATCCCTGTCTTATTTGATTACACAAGAAGGCAGATGCATCTTCTTCTCTATTCTATTTGGAAATATCCATCACCATCTCATCAAGTTAATTAAGTGCATTTCACATATTCCACATAACTCAAGGTGATCGTTTTACTAAATTTTCGGCAACTTCAGAAAGTGTTTCCATTTCTAAAGCTTTTGATATTTTCTTCCAAGGGCTGACCAATCAAGGTCCTTGTAGCTTTCCCCATAGTTTCCCGAAGGCTTTGCCTGCTTCCACTTGTTCCCAAGCCAATGCCACAGTTAGGTTTTCATTGTGTAGAGTGTAGTACAGTTAGCTACAGCATCATACTATATAGAATATAGAATATTTTATAGGACTTTACTTTCAAGTTCAAACTTTCTCTTCACTTGTCACTGTTGCTTAACAACCTACCCCAGTACTTAGGGACAGAAGACAACCACTTTACTATGATTATGGATTCTATGGGTCAGTAATTTGGACTCAGCACAATCATAGGGCTTACTTTTACTTCACAATGTCTGGAGACTCAGCTTGAGAAGACTTGATGTTTTGGGGCAAAAACATCTCCAGCGGGGCCTTGACTTACGAGTGTCCTGACTAACGAGTTTTTTGAGATACCAGCTGTCTCTGGGCCGATTTTTTGCACTGAGTTGATAGAGTAATTTGAGTTAACGAGCTCCTTAATGAGCTCGGTCTCGGAACGAATTAAACTCGTAAGTCAAGGCCCCACTGTACTGGTAAGGTGTCTTAATGCTCAAGTATGCCTATTGACTGGAGATTTGTGGCAAAGAATGTTGCTCACTCTTTGGGAGAAATATTAACCAGTTCTCTCCCATTGTACACATATTAAAAAATAATATATTTATAAATAATATCAAACTTGCCATTTCCTGTTGTAAAGGAGAAAGTAACATTCTCATCCTAAGTTTTCAGCCCTTGTGATCAACAAAGCCATCCACTTAGATGTTCACACATGCAAAGTGGGTGCCCTGTTTCAATCTCTAACACAAAGTCAACCACAGACTCTTGTCGATTCCATCTCCTTCATAACTCTGGAATATGGATACTGTTTTTTATGCCCACTTCCAAGGCTTTTTTTTCATCCTACGTGTAACAAACATCATCTATATTATCTTCTGGTCTCTGCTATATGTATCTCACATCCATCTCTCTCAGAGCCTGCAAGCATAAATTTCTAATGCAAACTAATCATAATGATAATAATAGTGCATGTTACTCTCCTGCGTATAGAGCTTTGTTGCTGCCTTTTCCATAAACATTTCCATAAACAATTCAAACCCTTTCTTAAGTTCATATACAGGAAGTTTAGAATCTGACTCTTTCTTGAAATTTTAGCGTCCTTGCCTGATACTCTCCCACACATGCTCCTGTCTACAGATATACAGCCAGCCCTTCATGGGGAAAACTTTTTCAAGTGAAATTTTGTTCTTGAGTCTTTACCAGACTAAATGTAGAAGCTGTCATCTTTGCTGTTTATGAAGAGTAAGGAAGTCGCGATCTCTCAGGAAAGGTGACACCAGCTGAGGGTCCCTGGGTTGGATGTGAAGTTCCCTAATGCCAGGGACAGGAAGTGAGCCTTCCCTGGGTCTCTGACAGCCTTGGCAACGTTCAGCATCGCATGCTCAGAGCCAGACGCCACCTTCATCTGCTTGGCAGAGGGAAAGAGAGGCTGCGAACCGGCTGCCAAGTTTTAACAGAGGGGCTCAGGGATCCGGAGCAGGGACCCTCAAGGACCAGTGGGTTCAGTCCGCCAATTTCATGCCCAAGGATTTGGCAGGCAGTGCGCTGTCCTCATTAAAATCCAGCTTGGATCATGTCACTTTCTCATGCCCATGCAGCTGGCAGCCAAGGAAAAATACAGATAATAGGGGATCACACACACAGAGACACAAATACGTACATACATACATACACAAACACGCTGCACACCAGCCATTTAAATTGCCATTGAAATAGGCAAAACATCAAGTTCACGTTGAATAGCGGTCAACGGAATGCTGTCCAGCAAACTCCACACCTCCAGAGCCTTTGGTGAATCATTTTCTTGTTTCTTTTTCTTTTTCTTTTGTTCTTGCTGCTCTAATTACTCTCCATTTTTAATATCCCCCCACTGGCTTTAATTAAAGTTGCTGTAATTCCAGCTTGTTTGCCAGGCAAGTTCCATCTCGAAGCTCAGCCCAATTCTTGTCCCAGGCAGTCAAGGTTATCAGGGAGGTTTTTCAGATCCCAGCTTCCTCAGGAGTCTCTCTCATTCTCACCCTGTGCTTTCTGTGATTAGTCAACGTGAGCTCAGCCCCGAGGAGGGACTCTGTTTTCTGAGATTAGAGAGACTAATGCTTTGCACACATTTTCTCCCTTGTCACCTCCTCTCCTCATTCCCTCCTAATTGAAACGTACTTTCATCTCATTTTGATTTCACAAAATCTATTTAATCTTCTATTGAGTTGGCTGTGGCTTTTGGGCTCCTGGAGGAAAAAGCTGCACCAGCTCTGGGAGGCCGGGTGTACTGCTGAGTCCACGGGGAAAGGAGACTTATTTTTATTACTGGTGCAAACGCGATGCTGCTACCTGTTTATGCTCATTATTATGCCACAACCACAAAGCTATTGCTAAGGTCATGAAAGAGTTTCCATTATAAAAACTATGTTGCAGGTTTTATGTTCTTCATCAAGTGGAATTTTCTGAGGCTAAATTCTAATGGGGTTTGTCTCCTGATGAGCCTATCTTTTTTTAGGAGAGTTGAGAAATAATATCTTTAGGGAAAATGTTGATGGTCAAATGAGAATGGAAGGAAATGTTTTGCAGTTTTCTTACTGAAGGAAACATTCATTCATTTATTCATTCAAAGTATACTGATTAACTATTTCAGTGGCAGGCACAGTAATAGGCATTACAGTGAGAGAACATGAAACCATTCCACCTTTCAATATGTTCACAGGAAGCTGGGAGACAGATAGGTAGAGACATCATTACAACCTGGTGGAGTAGGTACTGAAACAGAGGTAGGTAAATGGAGACAGTAAGGCAGGTAAATATAGGCAGGTGGAAGGTAAGAAAGATCATCCATAGACCAAAAATTGGTGTGTGTGTGGCGGGGGGTGAGGGGAGGAGGGGGCAGACGGGGGGTGGGGGGTGGGGGGGTGGAATTCCTGGATTATAAAAAATAGATAGACACAGTCGGAAGTGGAAAAATACTCTCAAACATTTACCAGAGATGCCTGGTGCATAATGAAGAGCTGTGTGGGAGAACTCTAAGCCAACAGTTAAGAGCTTGGAAAGTGGAAGTTGTTAAAGACAAGACAATTGACTCAAAATGGAGTCACTTAAGCTAAGCCTCACACACACAGTTCCAGTCTCGCCCAGAAGCAGAATCTTAAGCCAGCCAATCAGGGATCGCCCGATCAGCTGCCCCTTGGAAACACCTTTGTTATATGTCTGACCAGAGACATACAAGGGACTGCATCCCAAGAAGCTCACTCTGTCCTTGGACAGTTTGACTGAGAACATTTTTATTGCTATTGGACTTAAGTCAATATTCCTGAAAAAGATTGGACAAATATTATTCTTGAATAATTTATCAATACCAGTACTTATGAATTATAGTATATTAAAATCATAGATACCCAATGAAAATAATGATAGATTTTAAAAAGCCTATAATGGTTGTAGCTACTTGTCATGTACCCTCCACTCTCACTATCTCCCTCTTCTACTGCTTACACATCCCTACTGTCTCCAATTATTCCATTGTACTTTTCCCCCAAAAACCTCTCATGATGCTAATTCTTCTATTATGCACATATTGTAATATTTTAGTTTCCCCTTCAAGGGGGATGCTCTGAACCCAATAAAATGGCAAATGCACATTTAAGTGTGATTCTGGGATATGATGAATGCGTGTGCTTAATAGTCCTAAGAACCTTTCTGGTTCTGATATCCTGCCATTCCTGACAAGACTAAGAGCATCACTCTAGTGCCCCTTGACATGGCTTCATTTTCAACATGGAACAAACTCATTACTCCATGATACATAAGCATAACACCATGTCAGAAGACATCAGCTGTTGCTTTTCCACAGGCATGGGCAACAGCTGTTTGTCTGCGAATGTAGAATACAGGGTGCCCTGTGTGGCTCCAGAGTCCTGAAGCAGCTTTCCGTCTCACTCATAAAGATGACCCTTCACCCTTCGGAGACTCAGATAACAACATCCCATAAAGTAGAAACAGGTTTTGGAATGATAATAATTTTGAAACACTGCATTTCCCCTTCCTAGCCTGGTGAGTCAAAACCATCTGGTTATTGGCTCCCCTATGCTATTGTTAAAGACTGTGCCTTGTATTAGTCTCAGAGAATTTTTATCTGGTCAATTATTTTTATTTCCTATTTAAATCTCAGGGCACAAATTCTCTTCATTGTGTCACAGCTGTGTAAGGCTGTGGTTTCATCTACCAAGATATTAGCACATGATGGCAATGGTCTCTGATATCCTGTGGGTAAGGTTAAATACATGTTGGCTAGATTCTTATTCCTTTGGATGATGTGATGATGTGATATTCAATGTTATGTGACAACTTGACTGGATGAGGAGTTGTCCCAATCTCTGGTTAAACATTATTTCTGAATGTGTCCCTGAAGATGTTTCTAGATGAGATTAGCATTGGAATTAAAAAAAAAAACACACACAAAAAACTGAGTAAAGTGTATTGCCCTTCCCAAGATGGGTGGGCCTTATGCAAGGCCTTGAAGGCCTGAATAGAACAAAGAGGTGGAGGAAGGGACAATTCACATTGTCTCCCAACCTCACTGTGGAGCTGAGGCATCCAATCTGCTGAGCCAGCTACTCCTGGTTCTCAGGACTCAGAGTTGAAGGACTGCATTCCACAACATCAAGCTCTCCAGTTCTCAGGCCTTCTAGCTCTGCCATCTGCTCTCCTGGGTCTCCCACCCATTTCCAATGCCCACGTTGTCAAACAAATGAAGTGCGCTCCACTTTTATAATTCTGTCTAATAAGACCGCATTTTATTCATTGAACAGAAAAAGATATACATAAATTAAAATGAATAGGTAAGTGAATATAAATGCCTTCTGTATTCCAGACTATGTGTTAGGCTAATGAGGACTACAAAAGTGACCAAGAATGACACAGGCTTTGCTCCAAAGACCTTATTCTGTAAGGGAGGAGACAGATTATTTTACAGCATAGAAAAGTAAATAAATAAATAAAACAATGGCACATTGTAGTATTAAAAATGGAATTTAAAAAGTTAGTATAGATAACAAGAGGGATGATCTATTTTTGACAGCATGATGATAAGCCCTAAAGTTGTGTGTAGGTGCATGGAGGTGATTTACATACAGAGGAGAGTCTCATATATTCAAGAAACTAAAAGAAGATGAGTAAATATGAATCGTACGAGCAAAGGACAGTGGCACAAGATGAGGATGGAGAGGTAGACAGAGGGAAGACCATTCACAGCTTTTTGAGGTATAAGAATTTTGTTCCATGCTCAATGTGAAGCTACTAAAGCCTTTATGGCTTGCTTTATTTTAATTGCTATACAGTGAATATAAAGTGAGATCTTAAGCATTCAGTTAGATGAGTTTTGACACTTATCACCCATGTAACCACTATCCAAAACAAGGTATAGGAAATTATGACCCTCCCTGAAAGTTCCCTGTGACACCACTCCAGTCAATTTCCTTCTTACAATTCATCCACTAACAACCATCTCCCCCACAGCAAACATGATTCTGATTTTGTTTATTGTAACTAGTTTTGTATGTGTTGGGATTTCAAATAAGTGAAATCATATAATATGTAGCATGATCTAATTTTAAAAGCTTAAAAGATGACACTTGATATTTTTGAATGTAATTTTATCAAATAAAGGGAGTGGGCATGCTATTCATAATATAATACCAACTGCACACATTATCTACACTAATAAAAGAGAAAAATGGTAATTGGCGTACGGCGCTACCCTTTTCATTGGCTAATCAGGGCTATATGCAAATTAACTGCCAACTGAGATGGCAGTTAAATGCCAACAAAGATGGTGGCTAATTTGCATATGTAGGCACAATGCAGGGAGGCGAAAGGGAAAGCAGGAAGAAGCCCCCTGCCACTGACAGTGATCTGAAACCCAGGGGGGAGCTAAGAGGCCGCCTTTGCCCTGCCCCCCAGCCATGATCGGAGAATCAGGCGCCTTTGCCGCCCTGGCCAGTGATAGCAGGAAGTAGGGGTGGAGCCAGCGATGGGAGCTGGGCACGGTCGAAGCTGGCAGTCCTGGGAGCTAGGGGTCCCTTGCCTGGGCCTAAAGCGGAGCCCACGATCGCGGGGCCGCTGCAGCTGCGGGTCCCCGCTACCCGAGCCGGACGCCTCAGCCAGAGGCGTCCTGCAGGGGCAGGGGCGGAGCCCGCGCGATCACGGCACCCCCCGCTGCCACTGCGGGTCCCCGCTGCCCGGGCTGGATGCCTAGGCCAGAGGCGTTAGGCCTGGGCAGAGGCAGAGCGGGAGATCGCGGGGAGCTGGGGGTCCCCTGCCCAGGCCTAATGCCTTGGCCAGAGGCGTTAGGCCTGGGCAGGGGTGGAGCCTGCAACCGCAGGGAGCTGGGGATCCCCTGCCCAGGCCTGACACCTCTGCCGGAGGCCTCAGGCCTGGTCAAGGGGCCGATCCGGTGATTGGTGATCGGAGGGTGATGAGGATCAACTCCTCTGGCCGAGGCATCAGGCCTGGGCGGGGGGCTGGGGGTCCCCTGCCCAGGCCTGATGCCTGGGCCAGAGGCATCAGGCCTGGGTGGGGGGCGGAGCCGGGGATTGGAGGGATATGATGGTCCCCTTGCCCAGGCCTGAAGCCTGGGTTAGAGGCGTCAGGCTTGGGTGGGGGGTGGAGCAAGCAATCAGAGGGAGATGGGGGTCCCCTGCCCAGGCATGATTCCTGGGCCAGAGGTCTCAGGCCTGGGTGGGGGTCAGAGCCAGTGATCGGGGGGAGATAGGAGTCCCCTGTCCAAGCCTGACACCTCTGGCGGAGGCGTCAGGCCTGGGCAAGGGGCCGATCAGGCGATCGGAGGGTGATGGGGGTCTACGCCTCTGGCCAAGGCATCAGGCCTGGGCAAAGGGCAGAGCCAGCAATCGGAGGGGCCTGGGGGTCCCCTGCCCAGGCCTGACGCCTGGGCCAGAGGCATCAGGCCTGGGCTGGGGCAGAACCAGTGATGGGGGGAAATGAGGGTCCCCTGCCCAGGCCTGACACCTCTGTCAGAGGCGTCAGGCCTGGGCAAGGGGACGATCCTGCAATTGGAGGGTGATGGGGGTTAACGCCTGAGGGCTCCCAGTATGTGAGAGGGGGCAGGCTGGGCTGAGGGACACTCCCCCCCCCCCCCCAGTGCACAAATCTCGTGCACCGGGCCCCTAGTAATTATATGTTTATATATAAAGAGTTTCAAATCTGTA
The DNA here is from genome assembly GCF_964212035.1 of Myotis nattereri. Taxonomy (NCBI): domain Eukaryota; kingdom Metazoa; phylum Chordata; class Mammalia; order Chiroptera; family Vespertilionidae; genus Myotis; species Myotis nattereri. The sequence continues at coordinate 9,991,469 of NC_138090.1, forward strand.
CAGTATGTATACAAATCTGTGTGTATACATGCATATCATACACCCACATATTCTAAATTAAGGTGGTAGTAACAAAACTAGAGAGAACTAGGCATATTTGAGAGTTCTTTTGTATCAAAGTTTCCAGAACTTGTTCATGATATATTATATAGAGCATTTCAGTGGAAAAAAAAAGGGTGGGAGAGTAAATAGGATGTCACCTTGGACAACTAGATGGAAGGTAGGTTGTGATGGTGAAAATCAAAAGGTAATTTGGAGATTCAATTAAAAAAGATGATGGGAGATTATTCCAGGGCAGGATTATACAGAGTAGACAGTTTAGATAAGCAAATATGAAAATCACAAGGAGGTGTGGTCTGAATTTATAAATCTATAAATGGTGATTAGCATGCCAATGGTGTGTGAATCCTTCAGCTTTAATGACATTATTGGAGAGTGAGGAGCAGTCTGAAAAAGTGACCTGAACCAAAAGTGACTTGTACATATAGGTAAACGCTGTATGTATATTTGGGATAGAATAGAGCCAGTGAAGAATAATGAGAAAGAGAAAGCCAAGGAATGGAAAATCAGTAGAGAGGGGCATTCCAAAAGTCAAGATAGAAGAGGGTTTCAAAAAAGAAAGTAATGGTATACTCTTTTAAAAGTTAATGGGAAACACAGTTTACTGAGGGCAGAGAAAGCCATTCATTTAGCAGCATGAAAGGCTTTAGAACAGTTTCAGGAGGACAGATGAGCAAGGCTAGATCAGAGTGGTCCAGAGAGTGACAGGGGTGGAAGTAAATGGAGAGAGCATGTAGAGACAGTACATTGGAGAAGAGTGACTGACAGCAGAGGACACACACACACAAGAGATGACCTCTGAGCTTTAACTTCTGGGTTGCACTTAACTAGGGAGAATCATAGTAGGTCATCTACACAGAGAAAATCGAGCAAGGAAGCAGGGGGTGCACCAGAGGTGTCTTTGGGGAAATGTCTGTCATCGATTCTGAACAGAGAGTAGATGGGGTGGGTAGTGAGTGGAGAAAGGCAGGAAAGACGGGGAGGTTATATTTAGCCATGCTAGAGAAAGCAACATATACCTATAAACAATTAGTATAACAGCTTCGATGGGGCTCTGGACCTTCTCCTTAAAAAGCACCTCTCTCTTAAAAATTTCACGTTGGCTACTTTGTAAGTTTCTACGCCAGTGAATATGTCCTTCTCTGTCCTGTTTCTTATTATAGCCTCTAGGTTTCCTGCAGAACTGATCTGAATAAAATCCTGCTGAAAGAACAGATTGCAAATGCCACCTTTAGTAGCTTCGAACTTTCCAAGATTTGCAAAATTTCCATTGTCTGGTGATTAGCCAGGATGCATTTTATAAGTCTCAATCTTGAAGAATAGCAACTACTTTCTACTTCCCTCAGAAGAGCAAATCTGTTCCTTGCAGCAGACACCAGAGACAACTTTGAGGGGAGTTATGTACCCCAGAAGAAAAGGATTCCTGGCCAAGCATAGGTGTCTTTGCCGGACCAGAACTGTGTCATCGTGGTGGGGGCCATGGGAATAAGAGAGGGATGTTCTGCAATTCCCTAAACTCTAGATTTGAACTACAGACATACTAAGTAAGTTACATCAGAGATTAAGAAAATTGTAGTCAACTTTACTAAAGTTCCTAGGCAGTGATGCAGTCAAGAGTTAATAAATGTATACACCTTAGCTCTTGGTATGGCTAAATTTAATTATATGGTACATGCAAGCATTCAATTTTATGAAGGTGAAAATAGAATACCTTGCAATAAAATGAACACTGGCATCAAAGTGTTCAAATTTGCAGACTTAATGTGCTTCAAAATAGCTTCATTTTATCACCATTCAATTGCAAAAAAAAAATCAAACTCATCTAGGAATTAATATCTGAAATAGAGAATGACGACATGAAGTTGTCTTTTCTATTTCCGAAGGCATGGGAAATAAATGGTAGTGAGAATGATCATCTGAAATTTATTTGATGACAGTTAACAGCTTCTCCCCAGGTGGTCTTTAAAATAAATACACATACATCATTTAAGGTCTCTCTAGAATGAGAGAAAAAGATGCTAAATTACAATAGAAGAAATGCATTTCAGTCCTCTGACCTCCCTCCTCCTCCCTCCCTCACCATCTAACCTGCTACTGTGATACCTCAAGTTCAAATTCTGCCATATGCTCAAATATAGACCACAACCTTTGAAAACGGTTAAGTAGCTGTCTAGGTATCCTGCAATATAAAATATTATAACAAGCACATTCAAAATTCAAGACAAAATATCCAAATTTTGTACCAGATTGGATGAGATAATTGAATGATATATACTTGAGCAAGATTTTGTGAAGATTTCTGATTATTCAGTTCCTTCAATAGATTCTGACAGCCAAATCAAAGTTTCAGGCCAAATAACATTTATTTTTAAACCTGGTGGCTTCACTGAAATGAACAGGATTAACCAGATAATTGGCAAAATTTTGTTTCTGTTTGCGTGATGGGAAATGGTTTCAGGTGACATGGCTGTCCCACATGTATATTAGACACAGCTGGGACGCCATCTGTGGTCCTCATTACCTTGTTACGTGGGTTGCAGACGCATAGCTATCTCTGTTTGTCTTTTCTCAGGAAGCATGGCATCATTGTAATGAGCAGATTTGCATCCAGACTGTTCTGGGTTTCATCACTATTATAAGACCTTGGACAAGTTTCTTGATCCTCTTTGGCCTTCGTTTTCTCATCTATAGAATGGCAGAATATGATCGCGCCAACCCAATAACGCTATGTCATTGTATGTGGAGCATTTTGTAAAATATTTTGCATGTACACAATACCTGATGGATGCTATTGCTATATATTTCTCATTATAGTTGTTATTAATACACGTATGAAACTGAACTGCTTTTCCACACATTACTGAGTTTCCCACACATATTAGTCTTTGAGAACTTCAAAAGCTAAAACCAGTGGATTGGCTTATGTTGAGAGGATGCTAGCTAATTCAGGAAAGCAAGTCAATTTTTAAATGAAATTAAATGCTTATTGATATCATATAACCTAGGATGATTTATTGTTTAACTACTGTTTTCTCATTTAAAACTAGAGGCCCGGTGCACAAAATTCATGCATGGGTAGGGCCCCAAGGCCTGGCCAGCAATCAGGACCGATCTGTGGGGCAACCACGGTGTGATCAGGCCCCCCTGCTTACACCCGCCTTGGCTGGCCTGGTGCCAAGCTCCCCCCATCCCCCCGCCACCCGCCATGACAGTCAGGTCCTGCAGGCTGGGAGCAGCTCCAGTGTTGAGCGTCTGCCCCCTGTTGGTCAGTGCGCATCACAGCAACCGGTCATTCAGCCCATCATTCTACTGTTCAGTCGATTTGCATATTAGGGTTTTATATAGATAGAAGACATATATGTCCAGTTATCACTTTAGAAAAGATAGATTCCAGACCTCAGAGTCAATTTTAGCAGCATAGGTTAAAATAAATCATATATATCAGCATTTTCAGGCATTAAAAATAATCATAATAAAATATTATATGATATTTGTTTCTTTAGAATTACTTCTCCCATTGTGCATATGAAATGTGAAATATTCTTTGTAAAGAATGTAAAATATTTAGACTTAATTTTTTTATTTTAATAGAGAAATATAAAAATGGAATTCTAAGTCTTCCTCTTCCTGATTTGCAATGATTGATAACCTAATCAAGTAACAGTTCCAATTGATTAGAATATTGGTTGGGATTGATGATCTGATTCCAATTCCAATGGTCAACTGAAGTTACAAGTTGAAGAATAAAGGCTGTGCTGAAAGTCACGTAGTTTGAAAACACTTTTTGTAGATGAGTCTCAGAAACAATGTTGAGCAAAATAGATCAACACAAATGAGCCTGCCATTAGGCTTCACCTAGGTCAAGTTCAAACATAAACATTCATCTATGCTGTGATGACCTCGGGGAAGGAGGGTGGGAAGTAAATGGAAGAGGGAAGGAGAGACTTTCTGAGGGCAGGTAATAGCCTTTTATTTAAATTGGGGTGCTGATTAAAAGGTGTGTTTACTCTGTGAAAAAAAAATTCATTGAGCTATTAAATTATGATTTGTGTCCTTTTCTGCATATCAATAAATCTTATAAAAATAAAAACAGCTCCCCTTTACCTGTGTTTCGACAAAATTCTGTTTTTGTTACATGAAGAAGTTTGTTTTTTAACCTTATTCTGTGTTTCCCCATCTGTGTATTTCATGCTCTGGATATAAAGCCTTGCTCCATTCCTTCTACTGGTTTTTTATTAGATCTCTTTTTCTCTGGCATTCAGGTTTCTTTTGTCTGCCCCTCACACCCTCTCTTCCCAGGTCTCTAGCCCTCTGGGCAGGCAGCCCATTCCTGCATTTTTCCACCCACTGCCAATCAGGGAGCTGCCAATCCTCCTGCCTCCCATTGTTCCCACAGTGAGGCTCTCAGAGCCCACTGGGTTGGCAGCCTTCAATGGTTCCCCCTGGGGCTCTGCAATCTCATTTCTGCCATGGCCCCAAGGCCTGCCAGGCCTGGGTCATTTCCAGGTCTCCTGTGAGAGGTTCTCTCCTTGGCACTGTCCAGCGGGCTTGTATTATTATGATTATGGGTAATGGGCTTTCCATCCATCCTTCTGCTGCCAAAGGCTCTCCCACACTTTATTCCCACTGTCTTTTAATTTTTCACTTTTAACTGAAAGCAAAACAAAAGAAACGCGAGGTTTATAATCCCCTCCATTTAACATTTGCAGTGGCAAAAACAACATTAAAAAAAAAAAGAATAGCAAAAAACACACACACAAAAATTGGCAGTGTCTGAGTGCCCTTGAAAGCCTCAGCTGCCTGTGGGCTTCTCTTGTTTTGTTCTATTTCCCTCTTTAGTCCCTTCCCTCCTCCTGGAGCCTGAGGACTGTCCATGTGGTGATAGTTTTCAATGCCTCTCCCCCGAGTCATGTAACCACGGGCTTTAACCTCTGGTTTCTAGCAGCTTGGTGCACCATTAAATCAGTAGTCAGGAGCTGGAGAGCTATTCAATTCAAAATAACTGTTTTGGAAATTGTGATTGCATGCTGCACCCACTAGTGAAGTCATAGTCAAGAGAGCATTAATCTGTGTTTCCTCTGTGACCAAGTGTTTTGCAAAACTTTGTCACTTGACTTATTCCATGACCCAGGCCAAGCACGTGATGAGAGTTCTAAATTACTCCTATCCTTTCATATAATCAGGAAAATAGACATTCCAACATGGAAGGAAATGGAGCTTTAGAATGGGATGCATGTCTAGTTTGCCCTGAGCTGACTATTTAAGGCTCATTGAAAAGAAGATGCCTTGAGCAACACCCAGAATTTTAGTGCAGGGCAATTTTAAGAACTGCATAAAAATGACTATGGTAGCTCAGCCAGCATGGCTCAGTGGTTGAGGATCAACCCATGAACCAGGAGGTCCCAGTTCCATTCCCGGTCAGGGCACATGCCTGGGTTGCAGGCTTGATCCCCAGTAGGGAGTGTGCAGGAAGCAGCCAATCAATGATTCTCTCTCATCATTGACATTTCTATCTCTCTCCGAAATCCATAAAAGTATATTTAAAAAATGACTATGGTAGGCAGCCTCCAGGATTTTCTCCAACAGCCTCCACTTCTTGGAATCGCACCCTTGTACAATGCCTTCCACTTAAGTGTGCTCGAGCTTATGAATTGCTTCTAATGAATAGAATAAAACAAAAATGATGGGGTGTCTCTTCCAAAATGAAGTTACTAAGAGCCTGTGGCTTCTCTTTGGGACACCCTCTCGGAGACTGTCACTTGCTTACTCAGAGGGAAGTCAGCTGCCCTCTGGATATTCCCACAGGACAAGGAATTGAAGGTGGTCCTGAAGGATAACCTCTAACCAGGAACTGAGCCCTCATTCCAGCTGCCCTCAAAGAACTGAGTCCTGTGAACCATTATGCGCCTGACCTTGGAAGTGTAGACATGACTGCATCTTAATCACAGCCTTCTAAGACACCTGGGGCCAGAGAACTCAGCTAAGCCACACCCAGATTCCTGGGCCACAGGAGCTCTGAGGTCATGTATGTTTATTGCTGTAAACCACTATGCATTAAGATCATTTTCCATTCAGCAATAAACAAATAGCCAACGTAACAATAGTAATACTGACTCCTTACCATTGTTTGCCTAGTGTTTTTTAGTTTGACATTTTTATGTATTTTTACCTCATTTCATTTTCAAAACAAACATAATGTTAGAAATACGACCACTTCCACTTTTTTGAGATGAGAAAACAGGCTCAGAAAATTGTGCAGGTTGCCTGTGCTCACCCAGCTTGTAAGTGGCAGAGCTGGTGTCAGAACCCCGATAATTCTGAACCTTGTGTTTTTTCCAAAGGAAAGTGCTTTGTAAATTTAAAGGTGACACATACACAGGTTCCGGGGGAGTAGGGAGTGGATATCTTTGGGAAGCATTGTTCTATCTCCTATAGCACTTTTTTTGCGGCGGGGGGCGGGGGGCGGGGTGGTGGTGGTGGTGGTGAGAGAAATAAGAAAATCAGGAGGTCCAGGAGGAAGCCTTCTAATACGAGAATCCACAGAAGTTTATTTGGATTAGGAAGAAACCACAGGGTCATGTTTTTGTCTGACCCTCCTTATGATGGCAGGGGACTTCTTGATTGACAAGCCTACACATGAATGGACTTGAATGGCTCACTCATACATCCAACGTCACATCCTCACATACTCAAGGTATATACTGCCATCATCTATTCAAGGGAAGTAATAAATTAAGTGCGAAGTCACTATTTCTGTCACCTACATGTGTCTAGCACTAGCAGGCACTGGGCCTCTGAGGATGGGATTATTTTCTGCTAGAGGCAATGGAATGCACTGGTAGTCCTCAAAAAGTTTTGATGCCTTTGACTTTGCAGATTGGGTATAATTTGGCCTATTTGACTTTAAAGGATAGCTTGAAATAGAAACAAGACTTAAGAAGATGCAGCTGATTTATATTGCATATAGAAGACAGAGTGGAAAAGGACTCCAGGATTAATCTGTCTATTTCTCTCTCCTCAGGTGGGGAAATTGAGTTATCTAATGGAGAAAAAAACTCACTGCTCATAGAAGAACCAAAATTAGTACCTCCTGTTGCCAACTCCAATTTGTTCACTTTATAGGTTTGGGTAGAAATAACTCAGGGTAAAATAACAACAAAAGTCTCCTAAGAAGCTCCATTTTCCTCACAGAAATAACGATCTAATAGATTAAGAGGTTGCCTAAAGAATTCAAAATTTATTGATGATCTGTTCTAAGAAAAGCAGGTACAATTTTTTAAAATCAAAGAGCTGATGCTCCCCCTCAGTGATCTCATTATCATCAATAAAAATTTAATACCTGATAACAATGGTATTAAAGATCCAAAAGAAGAAGAAAAAGGCTCATAAAATCATTGTTTCTCTCATTATTATGTTTTATGGTTAATTAGAGAAAACAAGAAAATGTGAGAAGGGTCTAAACTCTGCCATTTACCTATGTGTTACATAGGTACATTTAATTAATATCTTGAGGTTTTATTATTTTCTTCATCCATGCTCATATTTACAATCTCACTAGAAAATGCAGGTAGCTCACTCAGATTAATTCCTCGGAGGGCTTTTGGCCAGGGTTCATGCAGCTTAAAAACAACAACAACAAAATGTACCCACTGTGCTGTACTTTAAATTTAAATCAGAGAATAATGTTAGTTTGATTATAGAATATTCTCTAAGACCTCCAAAAAAGAACCATGTTCTTGTATTTGAAATTAATGAATTTTATAGTTATATAATCAAAAGCCTATTTAAAACCAATGATGTGACTAACGCCCCTACCAAGTGCCATGAGGCTACAAAATTGTATGGGGGCTTGACTTCAAAGAAAAACAACACATGGAAATGCACCAAAGATCTAAAAAAAAAAAGTAGAACAGACTTACGAGGAGACCAGGAATTTTGTTTCAGTTATTCCTTAAATACAGAAGAATTGACCTCCACATAGTTTCTCTAATTGCCAAGCTCTTTCGCCTACATCATTTCTTTGGCCAGCTATTAATTAATAGAATCCAAGTTCAATTTTCTATAAATATCAGCTTTCTATTTATTCCTTCTTAGTATTTATCATAATTTATTTGCAGTACTTACTCTAGGTCAGATGATTTTGTAATTAATCTGCAAATATTTACTCATTTTATTATCCACTTACATATTTTTAACATATTTTTATTCATTTCAGAAAGAGGCAGGGAGAGGGGGGATAGAAACATCAATGGTGAGAATCATTGATTGGCTGCCTCCTGCATGCCCTCTACTGAAAATCAATCCTAAAACCTGGGCATGTGCCCTTACCAGGAATGGAACCATGACCTCCTGGGTCATAGGTCGATGCTCAACCACTGAGCCACACTGGCTGAGCTGCTTACATATTTTTAAAATGTGTGTTTATCTGCCACTTTCCTCCCACTATAGCCACCAAAAAACTCTAAAAATCAGAGAAGCCCTATCTTTATTGAGTGAACTAAGTAAGAACATAAGGAAATTTCCAAATTCTCTCTGGAGAAAAAAAAAGTCACATGTTAAATGGTCCAATATTTCTTAATCAACTCTGTTGGGTGGTACCCATAAATTGTGTACAATATTATTTCTCCAGCATCTAGCATGGTATCTGACATATACCTAGTAATTAAATGTCAGCTCTTTAACTAAGTGATGAAGTGAGTGGATTTTTTAATATACTTAAGGTCATATAGATTAGAAGTATAGGATTATATTTTATTTTAAAAATTAACTACATACATTGCTTAATAACATATTGGTTTTCCTTTCGAATTGGTTAATAATGAGATGCCTATAAGAAGTTTCCCAGGACAGTCCTCAGCCAATGACTTGCTAATGTGACAATGCAAGGAACAAACTCCCTGGCCAGTTCTTGGAACAAGTCTGAAGGACCCCCCCAGGTTTCGGACTCCCACGTGGAGATGGCAGAAGCTCTGTCACATCTGAGTTACAGCTCATCTTGTCCCTCTGCCCAACCCTCCTTTCTTTCCTTCCATTGCACAGGTGGTGACTCCACAAGTGTCTCCTAATAACTCCCCAGGAAACTCATCTCTGGATCAGAGTTTGCTTTTTGGGGGAGCTCAAGCCATTTTTGTCAGTGCCAGGAGGATTCTGACAAAGCAGATTCTAGGACGGGGTTTTGGAGCTGGATGACGTGCCACCAGCTGGTGATAAAGAGACCCCTTGCTGACTGTAGGTGGAGCACAGAGAGTCCCTGGCACATAATATCAGTGCAATTGTCAAAACTGCCACCAGTAATGAACTGAGATATTACACTGGTACAAGCAAATGTATTTGCTGCTTCCATGTATCCATCAGGAGAGAACTAGTAACTGGAAGAACAGTAGAACTGGGTGATGACTGCTACTCTTGATTGCTTGGGGAAAAGACAAGACATATGGGAGAGTAATTAATCAATGATTCCAGGCCAAGTGTCATTCACTGTTTAGAAAGACTAGTAGTCTGAGGTTAGAATTTACATGAATCTGAATAAGGCGTAGAAGGTGAGGGACAAGAAAACTTGGGGTAGGAGCACGGGGAAAACCAAAAGGGACTAGAGATAAAATGGGAAGATCTTCAAATCCTTTCACAACGCCCACCAAAGAGCATTCACCATTGACAACTAGGAAGAAGACAGCCTACATGTTCAGGTGCGTGTCTGCATTGCCTGCCAGAGGGCATCTGCCATCCCCATCACCATGCAGGGTGTCTCACCTGCCAATATGGAGTGTCACTTTACCTCACTTCATGCCAAGGGAACTGCTCTACAGCAAAGGTACTAGAGGAATGGGCCCTGGACTATGGGTTCCACAGGTCATAGGATATACCACACAGCCCAGAAGCTGCCAGACTAACTGAGCGATGAAACAGGCACTTTAAGTCACCAGCCTGAGGACAATATCTTGAGAAGATGTACAGCCATCCTCTAGCGCAGTGGTTCTCAACCTTCCGAATGCCGAGACCCTTTAATACAGTTCCTCATGTTGTGGTGACCCCCAATTTCATTGTTACAAATTGAACATAATTAAAGCATAGTGATTCATCACAAAAATAATATGTAATTATATATGTGTTTTCCGATGGTCTTAGGCAACCCCTGTGAAAGGGTCGTTCGACCCCCAAAGGGGTCGCGGCCCACAGGTTGAGAACCGCTTCTCTAGGGTGTAATGTACATTTTATGTATGTATGTACATACGTATGTATTTAAATAATACATATTTAGAAAGGGAGGCAGGGAGAGGGCAGGAGGGAGAGAGAGTCACACACAGAGGGCGGGCGTGGAGAAACACTGATGTGAGAGTAATGTCAGTTGCCTCCTGTACTCAGCAACACTGGGAATAGAACCTGCAACCTAGGTATGTGCCCAGATGGGGAATTGAACCCAGGACCTTCTTGGGCTGTTGCTCCAACCAACTGAGCCACACCAGCTAGGGTTATAATGTACACGTTAAAGCATGCAGCCAGGAACCAGGAATGGCCCCAGTTCCCATTACTCCCACTTATTAAGAAAAAACAAAACAAACAAACAAAAAACACATTTTCTGACTTACTTTTGTCATCTTTGCAACTTTTAGCTCTGAATTTAAAAACCTTGATTTCCAAAAGGAAAAGTCCTCCTTCAGAGAACACCAGAGTCCTATTGAGATACACACTATAGCGCTCACCTTGGTCCTTCAGGTTTGATGAAAAGAAGTGGCCAGAACTCAAGAAGCAGAACAATCATCTTAAGAAGGGATCATTAACCCTACTCATTAAAGGGAGGGGGAGCTGATGTGATCAGTGCAATTGTCAAAGTCGGGGCAGAATGAATGCATTTGGAACACACATACGATTCAATTTGATAGTAATTGGGCAAGTTCAGTAACCCCTGCCTACAACAGGAACGGTGAGCTTGAGTCCACTGTCTCAAGAATACAGAGCTGGTCATGCCACCAGGTAAACCAGGGGGAGGTCCCAGCTGAGGTCAGCAGGAACCGAGGATGGACATAGAGGAGAGGGACAAAGACTTTCAAGTGTATCCATACTATTATCCGTTAAGGAGGGGTTGCAATTCATCTCACTAACCTTCCTTGTAGTTTTCCCTGGGAACACTGGGGCATCTACTTCTAAACCTTATACCAATAAAGGTAAGCATAAGCCATGGTAGGTAAGGTCAGGGTAAAGTGTAAAGAGTACTGTATAGGAGGTATGTCACCAGGTCCTCTTTCAAGAAAGAAGGAGCAGGAAAGGATGCTGCTATTGGACAGCCCTCAGTCCCATCCCTCTGTGGGGCTCACTTTGGCTAAAGCAAGTCCTCTCCCTCAAGGATACGCTTCCAAAGCAGGGCATTCCTTTCCTGACGATTAATCAAGGTGGAAGCATTCATGCCTTCTTCCCATGACTCAACGTGGGACAAAGCTGAATGAGTCATCCCAGCTTCACAGTTCCCTGTATGGAGGTCTGAGGACTTGGTGGGGACTGCATTATGGCCAACATCTCCCTTTCCCTTACACAGGTGGTCACTCCAGAAGGCATTTCCCCATAAACCTTTATTTCAGATTCTGCTTCCCAGTTAACTCAATGATCAACATCCATTCTCCATGACACAGGATTACACATCCCGCCCCCCTTTCCAATAGGCCATGTTCTCAATGACTCAGTGTCTTTGAACTCTATCAGCTTGACTCTGACCGTCTGAATCTTCTCATCTTGCAAATGCTCCCACTCTGTCGATGGCATCAGTTATGACAGATGGGCTGTATGGCTCACAAGCCAAAAGTACTTACTATCTGGTACTTAACAGGGACATTTTTCCAGTCCCTTATTTAGATGATGTCCCTTCTACAGTGTATAAACATTTCCACAGATGGAAAGTTTCAGTTCAACATTCTCTTTTTATTTTGCTCTGCTATGAATTTTTATGTTTTTGAATTAAAATAATACATCAGACACTTGCCATTCCCAAGTCCATAACCACTGAAATTACTTCTAGTATTAATTATCCTTGCATAATGCTACTGATTTAACATCAACTTTTAAGAGATAAAGAAAAAAATGTTGTCTGTCTGTCTCCGTCCTCCTCCAAGTAAAATGTACTAACAGAGAGGCATGGAAAAGAAAAAAAAATAAAATAACCAGCATAATTGCTTCTGAGACCTATTAGCATAAACCATCAGAAGCTTGACTTTCTGTTTGCTAAACTGTTTTAGACAAGCTAATTACATTAAAGTGCTTGGTATTTCCAAGTTACTGCATAATGTCATGAGTCTTAGATGATTTAGTCTGGTTGTGCACTTGATAGCTGAATCAATGAAAATGTGCTGGAATTAAAGGGGGAGATTTTCAAAGACATATGTGGGAGGTCTGGGCAGAACTGCCTTTAGTTCCGGACTGTGGGAACACTGCAGAATATTATCAGAGAAAGCACAGACGAAGTTTCAGTGTTGCTCTTTTAGTCACAAAAGCCTGGGGATTCTATGCTCTTGTTTAAAAAATGGAGTTTAGGCCCAGCCACTGTGGTTCAGGGATTAAGTCTGGACCTATGGTTCAATTCCTGGTCGAGCCACATGCCCAGGTTGTGGGCTCCATCTCCAGTAGGAGGGTGCAGGAGGCAGCTAATCAATGTCTCCCTCTTACCGATGTTTCTATCCCTCTCTCCCTTCCTTTCTGAAATACGTGCGCGCGCGCACACACACACACACACACACACACACTAGAGGCCCGGTGCACAGATTCATGCACGGGTGGGGTCCCTCAGCCTGGCCAGTGTCCCCCTCATAATCTGGGACCCCTAGGGGGGGTGTCGGACTGCCGGGTTTGGGCCTGATCCCCACAGGCCTAGCCGAAATCCGGCAGTCCGACACCCCCCCGAGGAATGTAGCAGTGCCAAAGTGGCAGGTGGCCAGGGAGGAGCCCCAGCCAGGCCCGGGTGCAGCTCTGCTGCCACTCATCCCAGCCCGCTGCACCTGCCACCACTGCCACTCGGAAGTGCCACAGTCGCAGCTGCGCTTGCCAGCTGTGAGCCCGGCTTCTGGCTGAGTGGTGCTCCCCCTGTGGGAGTGCACTGTCCACCAGGGGGAATTTCCTGTGTTGAGCGTCTGTCCCCTGGTGGTCAGTGTGCATCATAGCGACCGGTTGACCGGTCATTCCCATTGTTCCAGTTGTTTGGGCCATTCGGTCATATGGTTGCCTAGGCTTTCATATATATATATGAATTTCTGTACAACTGGCTTGTGTGTGCTCAGAGCGGGTGACTGGTTTCTTTTTCTGTAGAAGTTTCCAAAGATTCACCAGCAGTAGACATAGTAACCTGTGTCTCTCCAGGAATAGAATAAGAACTCAAACCACATGGGTTGTTGGGGCGTGGCATTCTCTGAGCTAGTTGGTTTGCATTTTATGCACTCAATTAAAAAATGTCTGTTGGAGCAAGTGTTAATTTTTATGAGAATCAAAATCCCTGCCAAACTAAATGAAGCACATAAAAATACTTTCATATTTATTGTGATGTTTCAGATGACACCTAAATGTGATGATGCCAATCTATATGTATCGGAAACAGTCCCACAAATGCCATTACACTAATAAATAATAATCTTTCCCATAGATGCATGTGAACTCTAAAATATAAGAGTAAGTTAATAGATTATGATTACTCTGAGTAATCAATTGCTTGGCAGAAGACAGTTTGAATTCACCTTCATATACAGAGGCATTTCCAATGGAAATATTTTTTCCACTGAGAGGTAAAGAAAAATTGGCTGCTTCAGCTCAGCCAGTGTGGCTCAGTGGTTGAGCATGGCCTATGAACCAGGAGGTCACGGTTCAATTGCCAGTCAGGGCACATGCCCAGGTTGTGGGCTCAATCCCCAGTGGGGAGTGTGTAGGAGGCAGTGGTTAATGTCTCTCTCATCGACGTTTCTATCTCTCCATCCCTCTCCAAAAAACCAATTTAAAAAATTGGCCGCTTCAACACTTAGTGAGCAGGATGTTTTCTACATCAGTGAAATTGTTCAAGGAATGTATTTATTGGATGAAGACAGACCTCACACACACAGTCTAGAACCCCACATATATTCCATACAGTAGGTGTATGTTAATAACAATTAGCATGCTGATCAGCAAAGATAAATACATGTCATAATCTGGTTTATCTGCAATTTTACCATGGCTGTTCTCTCTCTTGCTCACAAGTGACTTGGTCTTGTAGAACTTTCATACAACAAACTTCGAAAAAGCAATAAACCACAGGGGAAGAAGTTCAGACCCAGAAAGGGACAGATTTTCTGCAGCAGATTTATGAATGTATTAAATATTAAAGGGATAATCTCGATTGCTTTGTAGTTTAAGCAGCAACAAATGAGTGTTAGGATTGATTAAATGCTTGTACTTTACTTCAATGTTTAATTTGTTTTGAACTGTTTATGGAAAGGATATGTAAAAGGAATAGAAATGTTCTATCAAGAAGTATTTATTCCACATGCTGCACTTGGAGGTGATATAGTCATACCTACAATTTTTTTTTTAATTAGGTGAGTATGGTTAGCAAATCAAAATCAAGAAGTAGATTGCAATAAAGCACAGGAGTCAGATTTAGATCACCTGGCTTTTTTGTTTGTTTGTTTGTTTAGTTAATCCTCACCCAAGGATATTTTCCCATAGATTTTCAGAGAGAGAGGAAGGGAAGATGAGAGACAGAGAGAGACAAATGATGGGAGAAAGATACATCAATTGGTTGATTTCCGCAAGTACCCCAGCCAGGGCCTGGGATTGGGCCTCCAACCCACATATATGTCAATCCTGCAACCGAGGTACATGGCCTGGATCGGAATCGAACCCGTGACCCTTAAGTCCATGGGCCAATGTACTATCCACCGAGGGCTAGATTGACTAGATTGTCTGATTTTAATTTTGGTTTGATCATCTTCTGAATACATAGCCTTATGTAATTTCCTTAAATTCTCTATTTAATCATCTGCAAAATTATTGCAAAACCCAAAGTTGAGTACGTGTGTGTATGTGTGTGGAACTTGAATTTGAACCATAATTAATTAATCCTCATAAGTGATTGCAAGAATGAATGTATGATAGATAAATTCACAAGACAGCAAATATTTGGAGCATTTGCTTGGTGACAAAAAGGAAGCCAACGTATGGAATAAAACAAACATTTTCAAATACATGATAAATCATATTGGATATCTATAAGCCAATGCAAACTTTACACTAATAATTCCACTGCTAAAAAAATTTCCAAAGGAGATAAGAAATATGTGTAAATTCAGAATCCTCAGCGATGTCCAAAAAATATGTGTTTTTTTCTATTTTTGCATGATTAAATTTAATTTTTTGTTACCTGAACATGTGTTTGGTATATTGGTGTGAAATAAATATAAAAAATATAAATAAATATAAAAAAAAACATAAGCCTAATTATCTCAACAAGCAATAAATTAATTAGTCATTCTGTACTAATATAGAGAATATTTTTATAGCCTTTGTTTTATTTTGTTTTCTTGATTATGCCCAATTTTGACTGTCAATTTACTTTAAAAATCAATTGCCAAGGCTCTTTGTAATGATCTATTCATTTGTATATTCATGCATCATTACCAGTTTAGTCGCTGTCCCTGTATAACATATTTTAGTGCACTAGAGGGATAAAATGAGATCATAATCATTTAGTAAGTAAACTTGTAATGATCTAAAGTGATAAGTAGAGTTTAATAATCATAAGTAGAATAGGGCAGGATTTCCAGAAAAATAATCTTCAAATTATTTTTGAGGTTATCTTATTATTAGTATTACTATATCTACTTACTATTTTTATTTTCCACATTAATGTGTTAGAGATAATTTGAGTTAAACAAAATTATAGAGTTACTTGATTGTAAGACTTCTAGAACTTGCACTGTGGTATCAGATATTCTCATTTTTATCAAGCAATAGGTTTTGATACCTGTGATCATAAATTATTGATTTTTTTCTTCTAGTGAATCACTAGAGATTAGGTTTCTGTAGAAAAGCATTGGAAATCTCTTCTATAGCATTGAGTAACCATATATCTTCTCATACACATACTAACAACAATGAACCATTATTACCAAAAGTATCAGGATTATACTAATAGTAGTCAAGTTTTCATTCTAAAATATCTCTAAGAGGCTTCAGAACTCATATTAACATTCATTTGAAACACACCAATGATATACTTAAAGAAATCACTTGCTTTGTTTGCCCTCTTCAAATACCAGCCATTAGAGCTATTTTATTCTCCGTAATTGTTCACAGAGAAGCAGAAGCCCCTTCTTGCACAAAGCACATGTGTGAAAAGAGAATTGCCTTTTACTGGTCATATTATCTGGTTTAATATTATGGACCTCTGTTTTATAAATCATATTCTACCTTAGCTATACTATTGCAACTTATTTTCAAATAAGCCAAGTGGTGATGAGAAGACAGGTTTGGGATGTTCTCCTCACCTTGCTTACTTATTTAATTAATCTTCACCAGAGGATATGGTATTTTGGTTAGTTTTCTTGAGAGAGAGAGAGAGAGAGAGAGAGAGAGAGAGAGAGAGAGAGAGAGAGAGAGAGAAAGAGAAAGAAAGAAAGAGAAAGAGAAAGAGAGAAATTGAGAGATTGAGATTGGTTGCCTTCCATACTTACCCCAACCAGTGGTTGGACCACAACTTGGGTATGTGCCCTGACCTGGGACCGACCCACAACCTTTTGGTGTATGGGACAATGCTCCAGCCAAATGAGCCACCCAATCAGGGCTCCCCTCAAGCTTTTAAAACGCTGGGGTGTGCTAAAGGAAATGTACTGAAATGGCTTAGTGGGGAGTTGGTCAATGTGATTAGGCCCTCTGAGGTTCAGTGCACTTATCTATAGAAGAAACAAACTTTTCACAGACTTAGGGCAGAAAGTAATTTTCCAAATTGGCCACAGGGTAGTTGTGAAATCCAACTGAGAGCAAGGAACTCTCCAAAATGAGGCTCTCACCCTCCCACAAGAATTGGAAGACGGGCATAATCCTAAGGACACAGTTTTGGGTCTTGGTCTGATAGAAGCCCTGCTTGACTTTGTCAAGTCTCCATGCAGGAGATTGGATGGGATTATTTGTTTTGAGTATTGTGTAGTTCTTGGAAGCCAACCACATTCTAATTCCATTGTTCAAATCTTTATAGCCATGGAAATGAGATAGTTTATTATACAGATTTTAGAAAGAAAAATGTTTTCATCTCTTAGTAGCAATGTTTACTGTACCCTATATAAGCTGCTCATTTGCTCTATCTTGGGCTAAGGTATAGAGGAAGCTTCTTAGTTTAAAGATCCAGTGCTGGTTGCTACGATATCACTAAATATCAGAGGAAAATTATTCAAACCTTTGGATACACTGCACCTTTCAAGTGACAGATCACAGATGTTTAGGACAACATTCAATTTACAGGAACCAGCAATTATGCGTTTTGGCATCAAGCACATATTGTGCGTACCATATTCACTGCAACAACCATCTGTTTGACAACATTGGCTGACTCTTCTCTGTAAAATCATGGTTGATGAAGGGAGAATGTACCATCAATGCATCTCTATGCTCCGTCATTTCCTTCCCTTTGTGTGTTTGAAAGTAATGCTGAGTTATGTTGTCCAAACTAAACATACATTTTTGGCCCACAGGCATGGGTGACTGTCAAGCTTTCTGGGTCCCTGAAGAATCCATGCCTAATTTTTCTAATTCATCCTAAACTACCTGTGGTTCTTTAAGCATGCCCTGCTCCCTAATGTCTTTGCTTGCACAGGCCCATTCCTCTACCAGAAGTAATCTCCTTTTTTTTTTTTAAATATATTTTATTGATTTTTTACAGAGAGGAAGGGAGAGAGACAGAGAGCTAGAAACATCGATGAGAGAGAAACATTGATCAGCTGCCTCCTGCACATCTCCTACTGGGGATATGCCCGCAACCCAGGTACATGCCCTTGACTGGAATCGAACCTGGGACCTTTCAGTCCGCAAGCCGACGCTCTATCCACTGAGCCAAACCGGTTTCGGCAGTAATCTCCTTTTTTATGTCCATCTGAGATCTTCTATTATTTCTTCAATACCTATTTCAAAGGTCATATGTTCTAAGGTTTCCCAGCCTCATGATCTTTGGGACAATGGCTCGTTAGCTTTATGGTTCTTACCATGCACTATTATCATTGCCTATACTGCCTTCTCCCAACTATACATGTGAGCTCTCAGAGGCTAGGAATCAATACATATCACATAATTATACACGATGGAAGCTGAGACTACTCAGGAATGTATTCAGAAATTGAAATGTTAAGGAAAAAAAACAACACACCTACTTTACATGATTAAAATTTTTTTAAAGGTTATTTCAATTAAGCAATAGGGATGTTTTAGGGAATAAGAAAACTTGATCAAGATGTCCCTCCTGAATGAATTGTATCAAAACAATTCCAATAATATTAATCAAAAGGATAATAATAGCTACCATTATTAACACTAGTAAATGCCTCATATGCGTTATTTCATTTAATATCATAGTTTCCCTGTGAGGTGGGCTATTATTTCCTTCATCATTTTCCTATTATATAGACAAGGAAGTAGAAGCTCTGACTAGCTAAATATTACCAATAATAACATATAGATTTAGGATTTAAATCTCACTATTGTCATTCAAAAACCCATGGTCTTATCCTCTGTATGCCTCCCAATTTGTTCAATCATTCTCAAAAGTGTTCAGAAACATTTGTAATTATCTTTAAATGTGCTTTAAGTTGCATCAATTCTAGCTTTTATTTTTACATGTTGTTCTTAAATGATTATATATAAATATCAAGGTCAAGAAGAAGCTTTTGAAATTCTATAAAGACCATCCAGGGACCCACTGCAAAACATCAGTGTTGTTATATCCTGTCTAGTTTTTTACGCCATGTGTCATCATCCACCTTTTTAATGTTATTGATAAGAGGAATTTTTCCTACAGATTGCACAATAACTTTTATAGAAATGGTACAAACATTGCTTTTTAAAAAGAAATATTACTTAAATAATTAAATGACTTGCCAAAAAAACCCCCTCAAAACAAAAAAACACACAGACCTCAAATTCCCTTGAAACTTTTAAATCCTTCTAATAAAACACTGGGTTCATTTTTTGAATCCTTTCCCAGATAGTTAACCACTGTATATAGCTTTCCATTTTGATTTTTTTTAACTTCATCATAGAATTAACATTCACTCTCTTGGCAGCCAATCCTTTTTTTCAGATAGCTCTACTAATAGTTAACTATCTGGATCTTTCAGGGTCTTGTATCCTTGAATTCTTATTTAAATTCTGTGTACATGTCAGAATAAATCACTTTTATGAAATGATAACCCTTTAATATTAAAAGTTATCCTATATAATAAAAGCCCAGTGACCAAACAGCGGAACAACCAGAACGACCAGTTGACTGGTCACTATGACTCACACTGACCACCAGAGGGCAGATGCTTAATGCAGGAGCTACCTCCTGGTGGTCAGTGCACTCCCACAGTGGGAGTGCTGCTCAGCTGACCGGGATGAGCAGCACTCCTACCGTGGGAGCAGCTGCTCAGAGGACAGGCCCACAGCTGCTTGGCTGATTGTGATGAGCGGCACTCCCACAGCAGGCCGATCCCTGCAGACCACGCTCCCCACCAGTGCATGAATCCTGCGCACCAGGCCTCTGGTTTTTATATATATTTAAATATTTTAAAAGTATATTTTTATTGATTTCAGAGAGGAAGGGAGGGGGAGAGATAGAAACAACAATGATGAGAGACAATCATTGATTGGCTGCCTCCTGCATGCCCCACACACTGGGGATCAAGCCCGCAATCCGGTCAAGTGCCCTGACTAGGAATTGAACCATGATCTCCTGGTTTATAGGTTGATGCTCATCCACTGAGCCATGCTAGCTTAAAGTATAATTTTTAATTTCAATGAGAGATCATGCACATAATATAAAATTCACCCAGGGCTTATTATGTACATATTAACTTATTGGAATATACTTCAAATTTATGATGACTAAATTCATCAAGTTATAGAAATATTACTCCAATGAAAGTGTATTTTCCCTTTCCTCTTTCTGTGCTATAATTGTTATACATATTACATTTATATATGTAAGCCTTGCTTAAAAGCTGAAAGAAGAGGAAGCTCTGGATTATTGGATAAATCCACCCAGAGTGGAGCTACAGTCAAGCTAAGCTGGGGATAGACAGAGAGTGGGTTGTGGCTCAAGTCCCACAGGCTCTCAGAGTTCTTTCCATATTTTATTACATTCCCTGCAGTAAAGGTCTTCTTATTTGTTTTATGCCCCTCAAAAAATTTCCAGATACTTTAATTTTTTTAAAAATAACGTTCACTAGTTGTGTTTATTTCATTGGGAAGAGGGTCTGTGGAGTTGTTTGCAGTATCAATTCAGAAATCAGCTCTTCAATATTGAACATTTAATAATATAAAAATTATCAAATACATTCTATATAATAAAAGCCTAATATGCAAATTGACCAAACTGTAAAACGATTGGTTGCTATGACACACACTGACCACCAAGGGGAAGATTCTCATGCAGGAGCTGCCCCCTGGTGGTCAGTGTGCTCCCACAGGGGGAGTGCCGCTCAGCCAGAAGCCAGGGTCATAGATGGCAAGTGCAGCGGTGGTGGTAGGCGCCTCTGCAGCAGTGCTAAGAAGCCACGAGCTGAGCAAAGCAGGTGGGTGATAAGGAGCAAGGGGTCCTGGACTGCAAGAGGGATGTCTGACCGCCGGCTTAGGCCTGCTCCCCATGGGGTCCTGGACTGTGAGAGGGCATAGGCCAGGCTGGGGGACCCGCCCCCCCCCCTAGTGCATGAATTTCGTGCACCAGGCCTCTAGTATAGAAAAAAAATATTGACCATTATCAATTTTCTCAACATGACTAGGCCCATTTGACAAAAGAGGAAATAGAAGCTTAGAGAAAAAAGATAATATTTACAAGAACTATGAGTTTGTAGGAGCCATATTTGAACTTAAATGTACCTGTTTCCAAATTGTGCTCTTGCCATTTTGTGTGATGCAAGATTTCAAGGAAGTGCTAAAAAAATATAATGGAGAGAGAGCACAATAGGTCTATAGAGCACAGGAGCCAACCTGAAAGAGTTCCCAATGGTCAAGTTGGGTTAAAAAAAAAAAAAAAGTGACTCAGCAAATAGGTAATGCTAGTATTAGGCTCCTACCCAGGAAATAAAAATAAATATCAGGAGCCCATACTGATATAACTAAAATCCAAATAACTAAATAGAGAAGGAAACCCTTCCCATTGAAAAATTCTAATTGATAAAAAATAAGGAAAATATAAAATTACCACAGAAGTATAATACAATTTAATGTTAGTTTAAATTAAAATTCATTTTATAAATGTACACCACTGTAATACATTCTGCATGTGAGATCCAGTGATAAATGCTAAGGTGAGTGGGCGGGATGGCAAACAAAACTCAATTTGAGGGATGTACATAAAGTATTGACTAGTGCTCTTCACAAGTGTCAAGTTCTTGAAAGACAAGGAAAGTGAGTAAGTGCCACATATTGAGGAAGACAAAAGTGACATGACAAGTAAATTCAACATGGGCTCTTGAATCGGATACTGGAACAGAAAAAAAAAACCCCCACACATTATTTTTAAAATGATGAAATTGAAATACACTCTTTATTTTAGTCCATTGTGCCAAGGTTCTGTTATCACTTTTGACAACCATTCTATGGTTATGTTCACTGTTAACATTAAGTGACGGTTATGCAGGATTTCTCTACTATTTTTGCAAATCTTCTCCTTTATTTTATTTTATTTTTTAAAAATATATTTTATTGATTTTTTACAGAGAGGAAGGGAGAGGGATAGAGAGTTAGAAACATCGATGAGAGAGAAACATTGATCAGCTGCCTCCTGCACAGTCCCAACTGGGTATGTGCCCACAACCAAGGTACATGCCCCTGACCAGAATTGAACCTGGGACCCTTGAGTCCTCAGGCTTATGCTCTATCCACAGAGCAAAACCGGTTAGGGCTCTTCTCTTAAAAAAAAAAAAAAAAATATATATATATATATATATATATATATATATATATATATATATATGTATAAATTGATTTCACAGAGTAAGGGAGAGGGAGAGAGAGACAGAAACATCAACGATGAGAGAATTCTTGATCAGCTGCTTCCTGCATGGCCCACACTGGGGATGTAACCCAGGTATGTGCCCTGACCAGGAATGGAACGTAACCTCCTGATTCATAGATTGATGCTCAACCACTGGGCCACACATCTTCTCTAAACCTAAAATTTTCTCAAAGTTTCTTTTTAAAAGCATAATGGCTTAAATTTATATAATATTTCAGTGCTGTCCTATCTTCAAGAAATTATTTTATTTATTGGAAATGAGAATAATGCATACAATCAATCATTATTGATGCTTCTTAAATGCTACAGAAGCACAGAGAAATGAGGGATGTTAATATGGATTGCACTGAGTTTTGTGAGAAAGGGACTAAGGAAGGCTCCATGCAGGAGGTGACATTGAGGACTGTGAAAAGCAGCCAGGTTTTTATTGGTTAGACAAGTAGGAGAGGTTGAAAATAACATTGGTATATACAACAAGGTTAGAAGGTCCATTAAACAGTAAAAAGTCAGGTCTTCTTGTAAAATAAAGTGCATGGAAAAGTCACACACAAATTAAAATAAAAAAGGTTAGTTGTGATCAAATCATACACAATGTCAAATGTCTAGAAAACAGGTTGGGACATGAAGTATAGGTAAAGGCAATCATTTGAGATTATCTACATGGTAGAACACATTCTATGCAATTACAGTAATAGGTACATATCCATGAATGCTGGTTTTATTTGCTGAAAAATCACAAGTACTCTCCATGCTTTTAAAATATGTCAAAATGCAATTATTATCACACTTTTTCTGTTGAGACAATTATGCGTATCAACTGATTTTCTATTCACACTACAAGGTTTATAAAAGGGTGGGATTTTTTTTTTCCTAATTCTTTTCAATCTTGCTTTGAAATAGACTACTGAGGGCACATTTGAAAGGGCCTAAAAATATCAATATTCTTCTAAGGGTTTGTCTTGTTTTTGATAATTTGTGGGGGTTTTCTTTGGATGCATTTTTAATTTTTCTAATGTGTTTCTCCCCCGCCTTCTCTTTTTTTTCTTGCTGAATCTATGGTCATCTTAAACATCATCCACAAGAAAACATGTTCTTGGTTCTTCAGCATTAATCAACCTTTTGACAACACAGCTACGTCTCCTGTAAATTAACCGAATAGGAGAAGATGGAAAATGGCTTTAGATAAAGTAATGCCTTCAAGGCTTTTTTCCATTAGCCTGCTTTCCCCCTCTGATTTATTTTAGTTTTGGGATGTGATAACAGTGTTTCATTCTTAATTTATTTATTCGCCAACTATTTATAGAATTCCTACAACATTTTAGGAGTTCTACTTGCAGCTGCAGAAAAAGCGCAGTGATCCAGCTGCCATATTTCAAGGTCCTTAGAGTTTAATATGCACCATATAGGAGAAAAAACATAGGTAGATTATTCTCAAGAAAATGCAAATACTGATCTAATTGATCCGTATATATCCACTTCTAAATCCCCTTATCCTTCAACTTTATTTTCAGTGCTTCTCACTGAGTGAGTACTACAGTTTCTTGATTCATATAAAATACATGTGTGTTTGCACATGCATGGGTCTGTGAATATTAACATTGTGAGTAAAGACCAATTTCAAACTCATCGACTATTTTAGAACTTGGGGATAACATTTCTTGTGATTATAATATTAAAAGAATTAAGAAAGTATTAATCATCCAAAAGTGTGCCTTATATTTATTGCTGTATTTGATAAAATTTCTATAAAATACTGAATAAGTTCCTCTTCCTTATAAAATAGTAGTGGTTTTTGGTCTCTAGCTTTATGAACAAGAAGTTTCATTAGAATGAAATAAAAATGAAAAACTCTTCCAGTACCAATAATAAAAATATGTGCTCTAAGTTCAATTTAGTTCCCATATTAATGGGTACCTGTGTAATTCAATCTCTTGAAACTACTCCATCACTTGCTAACTGCTTTCAGATCCACATTATTCTGCATTCATACTTTTTTCTTTCCTGTTTTCATTGTTCTTGGTATTAGCCATCTCAAGCACACAATGAGTTCCTAGGATGAAGATAAGCCTCTTTTTTCTTCTTCACCCATGTCCCTAGTTCCTAACACACTGCTGGGCACATAACCGGATGCAGAAAATGCTGACCATGTTGCTGTCTTAGGGTAAAATATACCTGAGTCTCAAAAAATAGTAACTTAGCTTATTGGTTTCTATAGCTTCAAAATACAAAAGATATGAATCTGAATTTTGACTAGAGCCATGAGATAATACACTTGATTCCGTACAAGGAAGATAGATTCCATTCCTAAGTTGTTGAATCAATAAGTCATCAAGTGATTGTTAGGGAAAACCTGTCTCCTGCCTGCATATTTTTGATAGCTCACAATAATGAATATATAACTCATAAAGAGGAGGAAGAAATAAGTTGAAGCATTTTTGTACAATACAGTATAATATGGAAATGAAGATGCATGAATTAGCTCCAAGTATACATAAACATGGCTGAGTCTGCAACATAACTATAGTGAAGGTGCAATGAGGTTAGGACAGGATGTTATGCTTAAAAGGCTTTACTTAGCTTGTTTTTTAAATCACAAAGATAGTGGTCACATGAAATAGTAAACTACAAGAGAGAGAAAATATGTATTTGTTCATACATGGGTCTGTGAATATAAACATTGTGAGTAAAGACTAATTTCAAACTCATCAACTATTTTAGGACTTGGGGATAACATTTCTCGTGAGTACAATATTAAAAGAATTTAGAAAGTATTAGTTATCCAAAAGTGTGGCTTATAACTATTGCTGTATTTTATAAAATTTCTATAAAATACTAAGTTCTTCTTCCTTATAAAATACTAGTGATTTTTGGCCTGTAGCTTTATGAACAAGAAGTTTCATTACAATGAAAATGAAAAAGTCTTCAAGTACCAATAATAAAAATATGTGCTCTCATTGTAGCTTGGTTCACATATTAATGGGTGTCTGTGTAAGTCAACTTTATTTTTATTTATGAATCATTCATACATGATATATCTAGACTCATCATAAAAAAGATATTCAGTAAAATCATATGCTGGCTGTGTGTTTTAAAAATGAATTTGGGCCCCAAATTAACTTTTGACTGATAGCTATGCGTAGGGAAATGCTTCTGTACAAAACAAAGACTACAGTAGTCTATGATTTAAATCAACATGCAGATGCGTCCTGCAGATGCATCTAATACAATGTGAACAAGAATGAAATTATGTAGGCAGAGATAGCATTGCAGGTGTTGCATGTCCTGATGAGAATATATTATAGAAAAACAGGGTTGGCCACCAGTGTAGGGTACACCGGTTTTGCACCAAGATTTTATATTTCCTTCCATGAAATTACTCATGTAGAATGAGAGTCCCAACCTCTGTGTGTCGGCCTGATTTTTTTTCCAATTAAAGTTGACATTCAACATTATTTTGTATTAGTTTCAGGTGTATCGCATAGTGATTAGACAATCATATACTTTACAAAGTGATCCCCCTATATCGCGAGTACCCACCTTGCCCCATTTATAGTTATTACAATATTATTGACTATTATCCCTATGCTATAATTTACATCCCCATGACTATGTTGTAACTACCAATTTGTACTTCTTAATCCCTTCCTTTTTTCACCCAGCCTTCCAACCCACCTCCCCTCTGTCAACCATCAGTATGTTCTCCGTATCTATGAGTCTATCAGACTGATTTTAAGAGCTCCTTAGAAAGAAGAATTGGATGTCACAAGATTCTCCCAGTTGCAGAGAACTGTGCTTGAGACAACAGAGTCCTGCATTTGCCACCAAGATGCTCAGCTCTGAGTCGTATTTCTGCCATGTTCAAGGTGTGCGACTTTGCAAGCCTAAATTTTATGATCTGCATCTGTAGCGTGAGGAAACGAATAACCACCTCTTCAGAGTGCAATAAAGATGCTATGAGATCAATGAAAGGGAAAGTGCTCTCTAAGTGGTAAATCATACCAATGTGAACAGATAATTACAAGAAGTCGTTTGATCCTTGAGTTACAGCATAGCCATATATTTACTCTTGGATCCTTAAACCGTCATTGCTTTAGCCCTCACAATTTGATTTTGATTATGCACAATTCTTAAATTGCATTGATTCTGCTTTCACTCTGGGGTCTTGAGGACAGACTGATGGGACAGTACAACAGTCTGCTCACCTGTCTGCAGTTTGCCACACAGCAAAGTGATTGAAGATAGTTTAACTATTGGAGGGTTTATTTTTTTCACTTAGCTATAATTTACAAGCCATAAAATCTACACAATTTGTACTACAGTTTGACAAATTTTGGATAAACATACAGTAGGTCCTCAGGTTACGTCGGAGACCCGTTCCTACAGAGCGACATAACGCGATCATCACTGTAAGTCGGAACCCACCTACAGAAGCACCTACGTCACGCACATGGAGCACATACACAGCAGTAATGAAGTGAAACAGTAAAAAAAAATTAAAAGAAAGGTAACAATTCCTGACCTTTACTTGTGGTAAATAATAATAAAAAAACATAAAGCACATATGTACATACGTCGAAACGATGGACCTTTTTTAAAAATAAATAAATGGGAGATGGCGACGTAACCGCGAAATGACGAACGTTGAGTCCAACATAACCCAAGGACTGCCTGTATATGGCCCTACAACGATCAGCACAATCAAGTTTTAAAAACTTTCCATCACTGGTGATCATTAACGATATTGTGTGTCAAAGGCCAGTTTTGATGCCTGACTCTTGGTAGGCACTCAGTCAATGTTTTTGTTGTTGTTATTTCTTGGACCTGCTAACTGGTCTAGCAAGGTGATCAGCCTATAATAGGAGACATGACAGAGATCTAAAACATTTGTCACTCACATACAGAGAAAATATATCAATGATATTTTCTGGCATAAAGTGAGAAGAATAAACAGAAGAGTAAATGAATGAAAGGTCAGAGAAAAGTTTAGGAATAAGGATTGGGTCCTACAGTATGTTCACTGAAGTTGCCAACTGTAAAGTCTTAGATGAGTGCATCAGCCTTCTAACCTGTACACCAGAAGTGCTCATAAAATACCGTCATAGAGTGAGTTTTGATTTTACCAGTAAGTGAACTTGCTTTGACAATGGTTAGCATGCTAAGAGACAGGATAACTATTAATTGAATAAAAAATGCTTGAGTGCCTCAATCACTTGCTTTGAGGAAATAAATTTTTCCTTCGGAGACTCCATTCGTATCCATGGTCAACACAATCACAGGTCCATCCATTCTTATTTCTGAAACATATCTCAAAGGTACCCATTCCTCTCTCCATCCACTAAGCCAACCCTTGTCCAACTCAGCATCATTACCTACATGGAAGCCTTCTATATATTCTGTGCCCTGCTTCTATTTTAACACCATTCAAACTATTTCCTACAAAGCAATTGGGTGGTTTCTTCCTCCCTGCTTCCTTCCCTCTGTCCCTTTCTCCTTCTCTCTCCCCCTCTTCCCTTTTCTTCCTTCCTGTGTTCACAGAACATCTGTTTAATCATATCACTCCCTTACTTCTCATTGCATTTACACTAAAATAGAGGCTCTCTAAAAGGGTCTCTCATTTCCTGCGAGATGTGCACTCATGTCAATTTTCACTTCATTTAATTTTTCTCTAGTATATTGTTTTTATTTTTAGTTATTTATTTCTTAGGTTCTTCCATAGGCTGGGAACCTATTGATCCATCTCTGTCTCCCCAACATACCTTAAATCTAAAGGACACCTCTTCAGGGAATCATTCTTACATACCATCTTTTTGCCACCTTTCCCTGCATCCTGTGTGTTTCCCTTTAAGTAAATAACGTAAATTATAACCTATGTGTATTATGGGTGCCACGTGTTCATTGTTTGCTTCTTTCCTTAAATTGACAACTCTGAGAGAGCAAAGACATTGCTTCATTCATATGTGGACATGCAGCCCCTGGTGTATCGCCTGCTAAATCCTCGAGGGATGACCTCAGATGCCCATTCTTACTACTGGATTTGGGATCAGCAAAAACAAAGTTATAAAAGGGCTGCAAAAGTTGTTCAAGTGTGCATACATAACTTCAAGTAAAATGTGTTGAGTGTAACTTTTAATTTTAAAAAAATATATTGCATAAAGCTATGCATTCTTCACTACTTACAAACACATGGAGAATAAATATTTTAATGGTATACTTAAGTGCCTGATTTTACTCTTTTTGTGTATGAGCTATAAGTACAGTTACCTAATATGATGATGGGAAAGACCTCCGATGTACCAGTAATCCAGCACTACCCTACCAGAGATGGCTCATAGTGCCCATCTAAAGGTTCTTTTTTTTTAATTTGTTTTTTTAAATTGATTTCAGAGAGTAAGGGAGAGGACGAGAGAAATAGAAACATCAATGATGAGAAAGAATTATCGATCAGCTGCCCCCTGCATTCCCCACACTGGGGATCAAGCCTGCAACCCAGGCATGTGCCCTGACTGGGAATCAAACCCTGACCTCCTGGTTCATAGGTCAATGTTCAACCACTAAGCAACGTTGGCAGGACATCTAAGGGCTCCCTTGCCTTTGTAGAATCACAAGTAGTCAAGGAAGTTATTTTCTTCCATGACCTTAGTAAGTGAGTCTCTAAAAATGTAATCATATGCAATACACTTCCTAGAGAGTGGACTCCATTCCATACTTGCTTTGATAAGTTATTTACTTCAACTTTATCTCCTAAATGCCTTGAGTTTCTAGGCCCTGGTACCTATTTTTTTTCAAATTTCAACCTTCGGCTCCACAGACAATTAGCAACTCAACTGACTCCTCTTATTTTCTTTTCCTCCTCCTGCCAAGCAAATTCCAATGTATAACAACACACATTCATATAATCTTCATGCAGAGTTTAGCTACAGGAGGAACATATGAAATTTGGGGCCTCGGATAATCACTTTTTTATTATTTCAGAATACTTGGAAGCAGACAGAAAAATAAACACACCTTTGCTAACACAGTCACCCCAGGAACAATGGCTGCTCTATTTTTTTAGAGTATATTTTAGTTATATTTAGTTGTATGTACTGTGGGATCTGGGTTTGCACTTATTTTCACAGATGGCATAGGGCAATTTCGCCAATAACTCCTGGTGCTAGTCACTGGATGGCTAAAATGTGCCCATATTTAATGATTTTAATGAAAAATATTAAAAGTTGACTACTCAGTGTTCCTCCAAAAATTAATAAATCTCTTTGTATGTAACGGATTGTCTCCTTCAGGGAAATATGTTTGGGTCTGTGTGAAGATTGTAACTTATGAAGAAGTTCACACTAAGACAAAATAACGTAAGTAAGAAATAGCTCCTGAAAGGGAGTTGGGGAGGGGTCATTTCA
Organism: Myotis nattereri; assembly: GCF_964212035.1. Taxonomy (NCBI): domain Eukaryota; kingdom Metazoa; phylum Chordata; class Mammalia; order Chiroptera; family Vespertilionidae; genus Myotis; species Myotis nattereri. The sequence continues at coordinate 10,021,133 of NC_138090.1, forward strand.
AGAGTTAGTTCCTTTGGCATTTTTTTTTTTCCCTGTGGTAAGGTAAGTTAAGGGATGATAGCCATAGGAATTTACTTGATTTAGGAAAATCTAACTCTGTCTTAGCCCAGACATCCTCTTATTATGAGATCCTTGGGGAAGAGACACAGAAAGAAAATATCACATCAAAACACTACTTTAGCCCTGGCTGGTTGCTCAGTGGTTAGAGCACCAGCCTACACTCTGAAGGTCTGGGGTTTCCCTCTCTGTCTCTCTCTCCCTCTCTCTCCTTTCTACTCTCTCTGGAAATCAATGGAGAAAATGTCCTACCGTGAGGATTAACAAAAGAAAACACACACACACAAAACACCGCTTTAATATAAAACACACCATTGGCTTTCTGACCCATGCAGAGCCCTGGGGGACAGCTGGGCTAATGGCTTATTACATAAGTCTAAGCCCTAAAGTACACCTATTCCCACTAAGCCACAATTTCAAACTCTATCAGTGGTTCTCAACCTTCTGGCCCTTTAAATACAGTTTCTCTGGTTGTGACCCAACCATAAAATTATTTTCATTGCTACTTCATAGCTGCAATGTTGCTACTGTTATGAATCGTAATATAAATATCTGTTATGCAGGATGGTCTTAGGCGACCCCTGTGAAAGGGTCATTCGACCCCTAAAGGGGTCGCGACCCACAGGTTGAGAACCACTGCATATTAGCAGCCTCTGGTTTACATGACGAGCAGAAAGAGCAAAGAGGGGAGAATGCCCATAAGTGAAGTAGAAAGTAGAAAGGCCCTAGTCCAACTAGGGCAGGCTCTTGATTTTATTTATCCTCCCACCTCACTGATGAGAGAGAGAGAGAGAGAGAAAGAGAGAGAGAGAGAGAGAGAGAGAGAGAGAGAGAGAGAGAGAGAGACCCAGCTAAATGTGGCTCAGACAGGACTCTCACAGGGACTTGGAAGGATCTAAAAATAAATGGGGGGCGGCTCAAGCTTCAATGCCACATTTCTCACAGAGCCCCCTTCTTTGAATCCTCATAATATAAAATACACTGAAGATTCAAGAACTATTTTCTTTGTTCAGTTTTGTTGTAGGCAGAGAAATAGGATATTATTAAACACTGTACTTGTGCTAGATTCGAGTAGTAACTCCACGGTCCTTTATAGAGCAGAACTGGTACTTTCCTGATGAGTAGCAGCACAATAGTACTCCAAATAACTGTGTGAAAACAAACCATAACTTGTTCATTGACCAGAGAGCCCAAACTTCCATCTCAGCATCTCAGCAAGACTTGCACTAATATGTTCTCATCACATCACTGAGGTGCCCGCACATGGGCTGAGACCATTCCTGCTGCCCTGGATGCTTTCAGCTGGGAAATAAATGATGAGGGTACTTATTCTGGGAACTGATTAATTAAATATCTTTCCTGGCAGTTCCATTAATATCAACACAACATGGCAGAGATATTGACATAGTGAGGAAACATCGCTTTCAACAACAGGGCTTTGTTGACAAAACAGTGAGATGTCTAGACCATTAGCAACAATTCAGAAATCCATCTTCTCCATCAACTTGATGTAGTTTACACACAACACACATTCACACACTCACTCGGTCTCAAAATGGGTAGCAGTTAGGCAGAGAAAATGAAGTTAGTGATCATTCAATATCAATGTGGGAGGGGTCAGACACACACGAGGCCATGTAATTGGGGGGAGGGAAAACAGCAGATACTCAATCATATCATCCAATGTTGCCTCATACCACTGAATGTACCAATTAAAAGAGAATGCCACAATTTACTAATTATCTGCTATATCCCTGTTACCTCACAGATATTACCTCATGTTTTCATAAAACCTTTGGGAGTTGTCTTATTGCCCTGATTTTGCCACGGAACACTGTGGCTAAAATAATTTCCAGGGTTTGCTAGAAGTCACACAGCTTGTCAGGAAGCAGAGCTGAATGGGTCCTATTCCAAAGTCTTTACCCTTTCCACACTTCCTGACCCCAGAGGAAAGTGCAGTCCCCTCTTTCCATTCCCTCCCAACCCCCAGCATCTGTGATTCTGCTCAGTTGGATGATGGGATCCATGCAGTGCTTCTGTTTAATGCCATCAGAGGTTCTGTGTAGCTGCTTTATGTGACTGTGTCCTCTGCAAAGACACCTGGCTTTTTGAGTGGGCTGTGATTCCCATGTACTCTCAGATCTACCTCTGGTAGCATCTAGAATGTTATCCCATGAAATACTAGACTGAGAAAGCATAAATGTTTTCAAGAAAGGACACAAAAAATAAAATTAGAAGAATACAAAAAGTCTAATACTGTCTATGCTTGAGCTATATTTAGGATGTAGTCCGTTTTCTAGCCCCTGATTCCCAAAGTTGCCTGGAAACACCATCTTTATAACTTGTAGATCTTGTCCTCAGGTAGCCTGTTTTCCATGATCGCATACGCTGTTCTTTCCCTCCCTCCTTCCCTTTTTTTTTTTAACTCCCTCCCTCCTCTCCTCCCTCCCTCCCCACCTTCGTTTCTTCCTTTCTTTTTTCCTTCCTTCCAAAAACTTCTATGTGCAAGTATATAAGAGACAACTGCTCAAAAAATATCATGAGAAATGGACCATCATGTTATCGTGTGATCACTACTAAGTCAGAAGGAGATGCGCCATATATGTATTGACAACTTGGGGAGCTCAGGAAAGACTACTTGTAGGAGGTGATTAGTGACTGAGCCTTGCACTACAGGAAATGATCAGGCAGAAGTGAATAGAATGGTGTTAAGTATTTTGTGTATCAAGAAGACATACTAACATGTTTGAAGGCTTTTTAAAAATGTCATTTAAAAATCAATTTCACTCAGGAGCTTCAGATTCAAGGACAAAGACATGATGGGTAGGATTTTCGGCAGATTTGCTCTAGATTTATTTTCCCTTATTTTCCAACCTTGCACTAGAATGAGAAGGCTGCATAGTAGGTGTGAAAAGGTATATTTGAAATTGCCAGGGCTCAAGCACAAGATTACAGTGTTAATTCCCTCTGTTCAAGGCTGCTGAGCTTGAAAATAAACTCTGTATCAGGGAAAATCCCAGCCTGAACAAGGGGCATGATACATTCATTGGGGATGGCTACTGACCATGAACTTGGCAGACTTGGGCTTGAATAGCATCTGAGTCACTCACTGATTGTGAGACTCTGAGCAAATTACTTAACGTCTCTGAAATTCAGTTTCCCTAATCTTACAGTGATGATGATATGCAGCCCAGCAATATTTAAAGATTTAATGAGATAATATATATAAACTACTTTGCAAAGATTTCAACACTATATATTTAAAAATAGTATCAAATACTATGGTAATAATAATTATTGACTATATCTGCCATTCCCAACTCTGGGTATATATCAAAATTACTTTAGGGCTTTTGTAAAAGTTCAGATGCTCGTCTTACTTCCTGGAATCCACTTCATCACAGTATCTGCAGAAGGAGTTGAATATGTCTGCTTTAAAACATACCATAGCCCCACCAGCATGGCTCAGTGGTTGAGCATTGACCTCTGAACCAGGAGATCACAATTCGATTCCCAGTCAAGGCACATGCCCAAGTGGGCTCAATCCCACGTGGGATGTGCAGGAGGCAGCTGATCAATGATTTTCTCTCATCATTCATGTTTCTCTCTCTCGCCCCCTCTCTTCCTCTCTGAAATCAATAAAAATATGCTTGAAAAATAAATAAATAAAACACGCCATAGACAATTTCCACATAGAACTAGAATACTTCCAGATTTATAACAGCGACCTTCTCTGAAAACTCCATTACCCATGAGGCTCTAAAAGAGCGTGTGGCCAAAGAGTAGACATTTTCTGTAGTTGCTAAAAATAATGAAAAGTATGGCTCACTCAGTTTTTTTTTTCCAAATTCTTTCCAAACTCAATGTTTCCCAAATTCTTTCATAAGTTCCTTGCTTCCTACCTCAGACCTGATTGATAACAGATAGGTAACAGATTTAGAATTATAGCTATTCTGCTGGCCCACTTGCTGTGCGCCAGAAATACAGGAAGGATTTTGCATAGATATGTCATTCTTCACATACAGCGACACAGCACATGGTTCTTCATGGCCGCTGTGCCTTAGATGAGAAAAATGAGAACCAGAGACACTGCCATTCTTTTCTAAGGTCACACAGCTATCAAGTGTCAAGAGGCAGGCGCAGAGATTTTAGCACTACACTATGCTGCCTTCTGGTGTTCAAACTGATGCGCTTACATCCAAACCTAAAGACATTTCCTATTACACTTTGTCTGTATGGCTAATGTCTGGCATGAATATTGGAGGCAAATATCTTGAAGTATCATCTACTTGAATGGCCTCTGCTGTCCAGGCCGACTGGACTGTTATTTGGCAATTTAGAGCATGCCCAGTTACATTTCTGTACCCAGCACTGAGCCGTCACTTTCTAAAACATTCCTGTACATTCCTCGCCGTTTGTCTATTTAATTCATTGTTTAAGTATCCTTGCTTTTCTGCATGTATTGTTCCATTCCAGCGAGCTGCTTCTGTGTGGATTACAGGCGTTGCATCATTGTGACTGAAACCTAATTGACTTCCACGGTAAATATTAAAGGAAGGCGGCAAATGTAACTAGTTGTCCGTTCAACATGACACAGAATGGCTAATGCCCGTGTGTAATGAGGGGAGACTCTTCAGAGCTTTGACTCTTGCTTTATGGGGGGAAGGAGGCGAATCCTCAAGTGATTGTTGACAAGTCTGTGGCAAATGTGTGCACCGAGTGAGTAGTTGAAATAAAAAGCCCTGTACGAAGTCGTTAAACATCAAGCCCGATGCATTATTCATTTAGTGGCTTCAAAGTTGGACTTGGGAAAATGTAAATAAAACATACAGAGAACTTTCTCCCTTCTGAAAACGATTTTATAGTCATGAACTAAATGCAAGGAGCACTTAAAGTGTCGAACTGCATTGTATATTTTATGTAAATGAAGAATATTGAACAAATTCCCCATTTGGTAAGAGAGAGAAAGAAAATGTACCTCTCTCCTGATGATCAATGCCTCTGAGAAAATAAATTATCTTTATTTTCTCCATTATCTTTTATTGCCATTTTATATACTCTATAAAATATCGACCTGCGAGGTATTCAAATGAAATGTGATATAATGTTTCCGATGCACAAGTCTTTTTTTACACCTTCAGGCATGACTGCAACCTCCTCTACATCCTGAACATGCCTCAGGCTACAATCTGCCCTGGTAATAGAAAATGGTCCAGTGAGAGAGTGCCTTATATTAAAGCTAATGTCGTCCTTGGAGCCCAAAGGGCTGGGTTCAAATCCCAATTCTGCAGTTGAATGCGAGCCTGAGGATACATTAATTCTAATGACGAACGGAAAGCATTGTAAAACTGAGGAGGGACAGAATACACATCCATCAGGTAGGGCCACAAGTATTAGTTAAAGTGGATTCTAAAGAATTCGTTCAGAGACCAGGCCCACACGTTGCTCTTTCTGAATCCACAATAACAGCTTTTCCCAAAGCCTAATAGTCATTAGCCCCATATTTTCATGCACCACTAAAAGCAAGGTCCCTTCCCCCATGTGAGGACACAGTTAGCAGACACTGTGGCGATGAGTCAGGAAGAGGGCCTTGACCAGAATGTGATGAACGTAACCATGATGAACGTGAACGTGCCTTGGTCTTGGATATCCTAGCATCCAGATTGGTAAGAAATACATCTTTGTTGCTTGTAAAAATAAGTTTAAAGCAAGACAGAGGAAGTCACCATTCCAGAAATTGATGTGATCGTGTTCTCATCAGAGGACAGCATCCCAGAACTCAATTGAAAGCCAAGGCAGAGCCAGAAGCCTGGCAAATGTGAATTCCTCAATGGAAAACCCTGATTTTGATTAGGAATACAGAAGAGTGCAGTCAATGGGGACATTTCCACTGACCAAAGCAAAATGAAAATAATACATAAATATATGCGCATAGTTGTTTTTTAAGGCCTAAACGTAAGTGTTTTAACCTAAGTATCCTCAAATGAATGTCTGAGTCAGAAGCCTTGCAGGCTGGTAGTGTAGTTGGGGATCCATTAGAAAGTAACGGAGTGAGTAACCTAGAATACAAGTAAGAAAGGAGAAAAAACCAACACCACGCATGTTTGGTCATTGCCCTGTGCCACTAATGCTTGCTTGGTCTCGACTTCCGAGGAGCCTAGTACAACTGCTCACAAAACTGCCTGCCTGACATCCAAAGGAAAGTCATTTATACACGATCATCTATCATGCATTGGCCAAGGGAGCCCCAAGACTTTAACTCCCATGCATTTCTGGGTTGCACTTGCCTGAAAGTCACTAGAGTTCCTTTGGGCATCTCATGTGTTGATATTAAAAAAAAAGGCCTTGTGTAGAAAGAAAGACTTCCTTGGCATTGGAGTTGCACTTGTGAGCAGCTGTGGAGCCTGTGTGCCACAGGTTGCCTCAATGGTGGCTGGAGTGAGCAGTGTCCAAAAAGCTCATTTTGCAACACTCAAGACCTGGTGCATCGTACCCATGTCCAGCTCTCAGAGAGCATCCTTCAGGATAGCCGGTCTCTGCAGAGACTCATTGTGGGGTTCAGGAGAACAATTTCCTAACTCCACGGCTATGGGTGGTCCGGAGGACAGCAAGTGAAACTCCTCATCTGTCCACTCAAGCACTCCTTTCATACTTCTCTCACCTGTGGCCAGCACTTCTGCAGCTCAGGAATGCTTGTCCAGGGCTGGGTGACTCAGGCTCTTTATTATTTTTATTTATCTCTCTATAATCTATCTATCTATCTACCTACCTATCTATCTATCCATCCATCCATCCATCCATCCATCCATCCATCCATCCATCCATCTATCTATTATTTTAATCCTCACGTAAGTTGTATATTTTTTGCATTGACTTTTAGAGAGAATGGAGGGGGAAAGGGAAAAGAGAAGGAAGAGAGAAACAACTATGTTAGAAAGACACACCGACTGGTTGCCTCCCACATGCGCATGTGCCCTTGACAAGGAATCAAACCCTCAACTCTCCAGTGGGCAGGCAGATGCTCTAACCACTGAGCATGCCAACCGGGGTGTGACTCCTAGCGCCTTCCTGCTGAGTGGGTTTCTAATGGCCTCCTGTGCCTTGGGGTCCTGGAAGCCCTTTGGCAGGACATGAGACCTGGAGACCAAGAGCCGAGGAGGCTCTATTGGCTGCACCAGCAGCGGCTGCCACAGTAGAGGCTGGGGTAAGAGGCGAGGTAGGAAGTGGTATACAGTAGGTGGCCCCTGCAATGCCATCATAAACACATTCCTTCTTCATCTTAAGTAACTATTTTTATTTTTAAATGAATGCCTTCCCAAACTTTCGGTATTAAAATGACTTCATTTATGTTGCTTTTTTTAAAAGGGTAAAATATGAAAACATTACCAATTTTGTATCAATTTTTTCTCACTTCATACACCTGCAAAAACATACACACAGCCCTAATACACATAGCTACAATATGCAAAATAAAACCAGCGTCGATGTGGGGGATGCAGTTCCATCAGACAATCGGAAATTTAAATCGCCACCTTTGTCAACTAGATGACCTCTAGTATAAGAAATGTTTCTGATCTTTAATTTCTTGATGTGTAAAAATTAGATGGTAAGACTGGTATTCACGTTGCACTGTCAAGAATAGCTTGGAGCACACACAGGCAAACATGCACCCCAGAAAGTGCCCCGGAAAGCTTTGGGAGTCTGTGAATCTACTAAAATGGAATGTAAAATTGGACGTGCATTCATGTGTCAGTGCACATGTGAAGTCTTTTCCCTACGCCTTAGCTTTAATGAGAATAACAGGGAACTGCAGTCTATTTCAGTGCCCTTCCTCTTTAACCTCCCCCTTCCTTCACGGATTCACCCGTCTTCTACTGTTACTTATGAAAAGGTTCCCAATGGAAGGCAGCCACTCAAGTTTCTATCCAGCTTTACCTTGCCATGGGATTTTCTGTGACTCCAATCTTGTTCCCCCTCATTTTAAACATTTTTGACTGGGCCCGGCTGTCGTTGCTCAGTGGTTGAGCATCAACCTATGAACCAGGACATCATGGTTCGATTCCCAGTCAGGGCACATGCCCAGGTTTCTGGCTCGATCCCAAGTGGGGAACATGCAAGAGGCAGCTGATCAATGATTTTCTCTCATCATTGGTGTTTCTCTCTCTTTCTCCCTCTTTCTTTCTCTCTGAAATCAATATATATATATATATATTTTTTTTTAAAAAAAAAAAAACATTTGATTGGTTTATTTTATTTTTCTAATTTTGGGGGGGCCTTCAAGCACCCGTTTTGCCAACAGAAAGGCTGGAGTTCCCAAAGAAAATGGTAAATTTGCAACGGGAGAAACAAAATGTAAGCTGTGCTGTATTTTTATGAGATGGAGCCAGGTGTTGGGGTGAGCAAAGGATAAATGTGTAAAAGGTAGCATTTTCTTGCCTCTGGGTGTGAAATACCTCAGGAAGGCAAAGTTGAATCGAAACTTTTCAAATGCCATGACAGTTACAGTTTGCAAAATTATCTCTCAGCCATTTCATCTGAAACAATAATCAGGCCTCCAGGAATAGGTTTCATAGGTGAGCCTTCAATGCAACATAGTCTAGCGCAGATGAAAAATGTATTTTGCAGTACAATCAAAATGATAATTTTTTCAATATGCCTTTGGAAGCAGCCTTTGCCACAGAAAACAACAGCACATACAAACGACTGCGCCAAACTTCTTAGTCCATAATGTAGCAGGAAGCAGAATTAATTCTTTTTACATTTATAGGACTTTTCCTCCTTGTGTCTCTATAGACCTATGTCCTTGTTGGATTCCAAAGAGGTAGCCAAATTTGTGCAATGGAGCTATAGTGTGGTGCTTTAATGATTTTAATACAGTATTGTCTTTGCTTGGGTGACTTAAAAATAAAAGTATCCTATATAATAAGGAGCTAATATGCTAATTAGACTGAACAGCAGAACAAGTGTCCAGACAACCTTCTGGATGAAGCCGGGACTGTGAGGGCCCAGGCAGCTGGGGCTGTGAGGGCCAAGTCCCTTGCACGAATTTCGTGCATCGGGCCTCTAGTAATGAATAAAGAAGGTCTAGGAGTTGATTTTGATTTTCTGTGACCATACATAGTTTAAAGTTAGAAACCTGAGGGTGGTATAGACCAGTGGTTCTCAACCTTCCTAATGCCGCGACCCTTTAATACAGTTCCTCATGTTATGGTGACCCCAACCATAAAATTATTTTTGTTGCTACTTCATAACTGTCATTTTGCTACTGTTATGAATCGTCATGTAAATATCTGATATGCAGGATGTATTTTCATTGTTACAAATTGAACATAATTAAAGCATAGTGATTAATCACAAAAACAATATGTAATTATATATGTGCTTTCCGATGGTCTTAGGCGACCCCTGTGAAAGGGTCGTTCAACCCCCAAAGGGGTCGCGACCCACAGGTTGAGAACCACTGGTATAGACAGTTCAATATTAGGCTCAGTTTTTTCATATGTTAAATTAGAGTAATGGTATAGACAGTTCAATATTAGGCTCAGTTTTTTCATATGTTAAATTAGAGTAAGCATAGCTCCTTAGATTGTTTTTTTGTTTAGTTTTTTGTGTTTGTTTGTTTTTTGGAGGTTTGAATGAGACAATATATGTACAGACATTAGCCCGGGTCTGGTTCATAGGAAGAAAATCACTAGCTGGCTATTATTATTTTGTGATGTTGTCATAAAAAATAATACTAATACTTTTCTGACTCTCTTTATTAAAAAGACATATTATTTCTAGGAGATATCATTGTAGCCAAAACTGATTACTAGAGACATTGCCAAAGGGTATTATTTCTGTAGCATAATCAGGGTAGTGAAGGGGCCATATATCATGCCCAGAGATAAAGAGCAATGGGCTAAGAGTTGAGACGGGACAATGGATATCATTAATATGAACAAGCACTCAAAGGCCCTCATGTGATAGAGAGACGATATCTAAACTCTATGACTCCAGATGGCAGAACTTAGATCTACAGTCATAGAGTAGAATGTCAGCTCTGTGCGTACAAAAGCAGCTTTTTCTATTAATGGAGTTGTGTAGTAATGGGAATTACAGAAGAAGAAAAGTCAATCATTCCTTTCTGCATTTCACAAGGTGTACAGTAACACTGACCTTGGGAGAATGGATCCATGATAGGCCACCGGTCAATGGGGACCAGGGGAAGCAATATTTGTTCCCCCATCCCCCCATCAGCCCAGAATCTCAAGGTCTACAGCAAGGGAGAGAATAAAAGGACTTTTGTTTGTTTTTTGTACTATTTCCTGCTTGGTAGATGTCAAGAACAATCCTTCTACACCTCAGAAGGTTTGGCTATTCATGCAGTCATTCAGCATCATGTGTCTGTGCCTCAGGATACACAAAGGTGAGTCAGACATGGGACTTTCTCCTGAGCACGGTCTGGAGGGAGAGATGGAATTGTAAACCCACAATTGCAACATGGTCCAATGCTGAGACAGATGTGTACAAAGTGGCATGTAGTCAGAAACACAAAACAGCTTCCCAGGTCAGCACAAGGGATTCCTTCAGGAGAGACACTAAAGAGAAGGGGTTCTTGGTGCAGTGTGATAAGTCATGCAGAGGCTTTCTACCACGGCAGAAGTGGCCTGCATGGAAAAGTGGATTAAGCCTGGCCCGTATTTCTCAGTGGTTGAGCATAGACCTATGAACCAAGAGGTCACGGTTCAATTCCAGGTCAGGGCACATGCCAGGGTTCCGGGCTTGATCCCCAGTAGGGGGCATGCAGGAGGCAGCCGACCAATGATTCTCTCACATTATTGATGTTTCTCCCTCTCCCTCTTCTTCCTCTCTAAAATCAATAAAAAAATATATTTTAAGAAAAAAAAAGTGGATTAAGCAAAACTTAGAAATGCAAAAGAATCGGAGTGCTCGTGGGGCAGCAGGTAATTTGGTAGTCCTGGGGCAAAGGGGTGATAGGGAGAAATAGTGGAAGACTGGCTGGTTTCAACCCAGGAAAGGCCTCCAAAGGCAAAACAAACAGCGTGGACTACGTCACCTGCTTTGAGAAGTGGACATTTTACCCTGAAAGGGTGGTGATAGATCAAAGGGTCAAGAAAGATGGCTGGGGAAGGAATGCGGAGCATGGTGACATGTTAGAAATAATAGGCAATGATGTGGTAGCCATGAGAGCAGGATAAGGAGCTGATGGGGAATGAGACCCCTGGTTACTATGCCCTGTTTGCTGAAAGGTGACATTCCAAGTTTCACGGGGGAAATCATGGACTTAGAGTAAGAAGAAAGCAGAGGAAGCCAGGGGTCTGACTCTTACGCACTGTGTTGCTTGGACCTAGATGGTTTCCGGGATCCCTTGGCTTTCCTGTTTCTCAACTCTATCTTTCTGACCTAGGATGCTATTATTTAGTAAATATTTACTGTCTTTGTCTTTGCTCCCTGAATTTAAGAGATCAATGCAGAAGCCCCTTTTGAGTACATATTATTAAAAATTGAATGTCATTGTAATCTTGTTGCCATGCCTAATTTAGCCCCTTCAATTAGAGCCATTAAACTATTTTTGTCTTTAAAGGATATATTTTTATTCTCACTCTGACCCTTCTTAAATGGCTGTTAAAAGTATATTTCTTCACTCTGAATAATAAACTACAACTATTCACTTAACAAAATATATTTAAAAACAAAAACTTGGATGATTGTCAAAGCAAGAGTCTGCTATACACAATTTCAGACCTCCACCAGGAATTAGCAAGGGCTGTGCTGACACAGTAAATGCATATTTACTTTTGTATCCCCCAAAATGCATTGTTACCATGGTAACTCATGTAGTTCCAATACTACCAAGAGATAGAAGTTCTTGGTGGCTATAAAGAAAAAAATAATAATAAAAAGGGAAGAAACAAAGACAAAATAATCAATGAGGATTATTATAAACGCAAAGCCATTTTTATGTACCTCTGTGTAAAAAGCTACAAATTAGCTAGGGAAGGGAGACCACCATCAAGGAAATGCTTCATCTCAGAACACTGCTCCTAATTGTCCCTTTATCAGGAAAAAACCCTTCTGATTGTCTGTCAGATTGTTTGAGCAGCTTCATCAGTGTTCATTCCCATGAAGGAAGATACCCTGAATCTTTGCTTAACATCACAGGGCCAGCGGAGGGCCAACATACAAGGAGCATTAAAGAACTGTGAAATAGGCACAGTTGGTGTGGCTCAGTGGTTGAGCATCAACCCATGAACCGAAAGTCACCAGTTCGATTCCCAGCTGGGGCACATGCCTGAGTTTTGGGCTCGATCCCCAGTGCAGGCCTTACAGGGGGCAGCAGATCAATGTTTCTCTCCACATCAATGTTTTTATCTCTTTATCCCTCTCCCTTCCTCTCTCTCTGAAAAAAAAAAAAATTATGAAATAAATGAGTAAATGAATGAAGGCAATGCCTACAAAACCAATAGTTAAAGCAGACTCTGTTGGAGTAAAATGAGCAAGATTTCCAAATGTTTAATGTACATTAAAAATAATATGGGGAGTTAATAAAATGCAATATCCTGGGCCCTACTCTAAATGACCTGGATTTAGTAGATCTAAGATGGGCCTTAGGATGGTTAGCAGTGTTTAACATGTGTTCTAGGTAAATCTGATGAATTTGATCGAGGAACTTCTCTTTGAACACATTTAGGGAGAACATTGAACTACAAGTAAAAAATTCTAAATTTGCTCTATTGCTAAACCATTTTGTTTCTGCTGAGGGTTCTCTTTTTAGAGAGAATTAAAATGGCATATCAATCATTTTCAAAACAAATGCATTCCAAGGTCCCTATCTTATTTCATTTAAATTTTTTCCCGTCTTAACATTTGGGTTCTATATAAGGTATTCTTTTTCAAAGATGGTCCCTGTTGCTAACCATAATATACCAGTGATAACCTGAAATTAAAAAAACAAGATAACTTTGATAATATCAGTCATATATATATATATATATATATATATGTATATATATATATATATATATATATATATATATATATATATGTATATATATATATATATCCGTCCCTGAAAATCTGGTTTTAGAAATTACCCAAATGATTTGATTAATGCAGGCAGTCTTTTAGAATTTTCTAGACCAAAATAAACCTACTGGAGAATCATCAATAAACTTTACTTACAAATTATAGTTGCCAAATAATTGCCTAATCATTGCTTTTAGATTGCTGAAAATAGAAAGCATGGAATAATACATTTATTTTCAAATAGATTTCCTTTTTTTTACCCAGGAAAAGCACCTCTTGGTTCACCCTGTTAGGAAAATTGCAAAGGCAAAATCTTATTAATGAGCATGTTGAAATAGTCTAGGGGTAGTAAGTAGAAAGAGGAAAAGAGAGCTTAATTTCTAATGTTTACATTCCCTAGATTCCCGATAAAGAAGAAATTCATTTTCAGGAAAAAAAAAATACAGCTGAAACTTTAATCACTGTGTGTTGCAATGATTTAAATGGCTGGGAAATAATAACAAACAACAGAATCTATCATCAACTGTTGCTTTTTCTTGCAAAATAATTTGCCTTTTTGCATCAAGTCCTCCCTAAATGTGCTGAGGGTTAAAGGTTTGGCAATTAGGTCCGCTTCTAGACTAACTGGGCCAACGTCTCCTTTCTGAACCTGTTTCTGAGGGCCTGTTTCCTCCAACCCTTCTTTTTCTATCCCCCTATCTCTGCATCTTCTTTTCCTCTTTCCACCATTAGGACCCGAGGAGGCTGAACCACTATCTCCCAGGTTAGCAGGTCTTAGTCATGTGCACTTCCCACTGGTCAGACACATTGGGAGAATCAGCCAGTGACCTCATCCAAGGAATTAATCTGAAGATGGAAATGGATCTGCCAATTTAAAAGAGGTCAAGCAGCAAGTGGGAATTGAGTGTGAACGGCAAGCAGATGGTGAATGCATTTCAAAGAGAGGAGTACTTCCAAGATGTGGGGCTGCCAACACAATTACTAACCATAGTGTTGTTTTTTATAGGAAAGTCATGTATAAAGAATTATTAATATAAAGCTCATTTAAAATATAAAGCACTTTAGCTACTTATTTTGTTGTTTGTTTTTTTGTTAATCCTTGCCCAAGGATATTTTTCCCATTGTTTTTCTGTTTGTTTGTTTTTTGCTTTGTTCTTCTTTTTTTAGAAAGAGAGTGGAAGGGAGGGGGAGAGACAGAGAGACAGAAACATTGATTTGAGAGAGACACATTGATTGGTTGCTTACTGCGCACATTCCCCAACCAGGGCCTGGGATCGAGACTACAACCCAGGAACCTGCCCTTGACCACAATCAAACCTGGGACTCTTCAGTCAAGAGGGCCAAGGCTCTATCCACTGAGTCAAACTGGCTGGGGCACCTAGGGAACTTGAAAAGGCTGAGTTGAATGGAACCTGAGGCTACACATGCATTTGGGGGTCATGCTGAGGAACTTCTATGTTATCCTGCATACAATGGGAACCAAGCAACAAATTCTAGGCTGGGCAGAAACCTGATTATGTGTTCAGTTTAGGAAGGTGACACAGGCCTTAGCGTGGAGATTGGGGAAGGCAGGGGCAAGAGGGCCTGTGGTTGTGATGGGGTTATGCATAAGGAGGAAGAAGGAACGTATGTTTCCCTTAAAGATACTTTTCTAAATGTTTATTTCTTTAATGAAGTGTCATGTTAAAATCCAAAATAAATTCCAGGTGGGCTCAAATTGAAATGAATATTTGATTAACTCACTTTGTTTGTGGAGTAACATGGAGTGGATCACGGCTCACCGCCTTATCCCCACCCAATTAAACGGGAAGGTGTTTCTGTTTCCCATTTCTGCTACTGGGAAGATGTTTCTTTCCTGCATGGCCTGGAGGGAGCCAGCCCTGCATGAACGAGCGAAGCGACCCTGGCCCTGGAGAGGCGGGATCTTTGACCTTGAGCTGCTGGAGTCTTTGAATGACTGCCAAGATGCTGCCGGCGTCCCCTGGAGAGAGGCTAGGCAGGACCCAGGAAAGATGAGGATGGACTTTTAATGTGCTCAGAAATGTTTATCAGCATAGAAGCTGAGCATTTAGAAGCCACTGCAATGAGCATTAAACTTGAGCAATTCGGATAATGATGGCTAACATTTTTTTTAGTGTTTTGTAAAATCTGTTTGTTTGTTTTTTTAATATATCAATTTTTATTGACTTTAGAGAGAGGAAGGGAGATGGGTAGAGAGATAGAAAGATTGATGAGAACATGGTTTGCTGTCTCCTGCATGCCCTCTACTGGGGATCAACTCAGCAACCCTGATGGAGAATCAAACCAGGACCTCTTGGTTCATGGGTCAACACTCTACCACTGAGCCACACCATCTGGGCAATCGCTAACATTTTATACAGAATAGACACCGTTCTCAACACATTACAGAGACTTGTTTTGTTCTAACAATTCTGTAAAGCACTCTGTCATTCAAGGTCCAAGCAGAAAATACTTAGGACACTCAAATTCCGGTAATTTGCGTAGAGACACGCCAAGGCCTTGTTTACAAAGGTGCGCCTAAGGTGCCAAGAAACCAGAGAGACAGCGAGTAACCCTGGACTAGTGAAAAGCAGGCTCTGCTACTGCCACTAGTGTTCAAAGGACAAGGTCAGAAAGCAGTAAGTGAAAGAGCCCCCTGAGAGGGAGGATGGGGTCAGCACATACTGGAGGCTGAGATTTGGGGGGCAGAGTGAGGTCATGCAAGTATCTGCCTTGACCCTCTAAGAGAGCTAGGGCCCGTGGGACTAATACTGTATCAGCTGGGTTTCTCCAGAGAACCAATAGAATGTATATATACCAACAGATTTATTGTAAGAAATGGGCTCAGACAATTGTGGGGCTGGCAAGTCCAACATGTGTAAGGCAGGATGGCAGGCAGGAATCTCAGGCACAATTTCTGTACTACAGCCTTGAGGCAGGATTCCTTCTTCTGCAAGAAACTTCCATCTCCTGCTCTTAAATCTTCAACTGATTGGGCGAGGCCCACCCATACTATGGAGTTGAATCTTTACTAAGTCGACTGCTGTTAAATGTTAATCATATCTACAAAATACCTTCACACCAACATCTAATGTTACACCAAACACATGTAATGTACACAATCTGACAAATACACTGCCCTTGAAGATTAGGTAGGATAGTTATTGGGCATTTATTCTGTTGGAGGCTGTACACATGCTGCCTCAGTTGGTCCTCCTGTGTGACAGAGAACATTAAAGTGTCTCCCTCCCTGCTACCACGCAATCTCTGTTGGTCTCACTGCACATCTCACATGTCAGTTAAGTAAAGAGACCCCGAGTGCCGGGGGCACCACCTTAATATGCTTTAAGTTGCTGCAAGGGTGGGTGAGAAGAGGTCAACCAAAGAACTTGTATGCATATATGCATAACCCATGGACACAGACAATAGTGTGGTGAAGGCTTGGGAGGGGGGGGGGCGGCTAGATGCGGTATATGGGGGGAAAAAAGACAACATATGTAATACTTTCAACAATAAAGATTTTAAAAATATATATGCTTTATATAACACACTGGACCTGGCTGGGATGTGGAGGCATCTTGATCATGACTTTTGATCTCAATGAACATGCAGAAGAAAATTCAGATTAATGTAAACAGCTAAGAGAAAGTTACACATTTTATTTTTGAGTGTTTCAAAAAGCCAAACCCTAAAACAATGGTTCTCAACCTTAACTTAAACAGTGATATCACTTAGAGAGACTATAAATTTTAACATCAAAGTCACAAACCCAAACTATTAAATAAAACTCTGTAGAGGACAGCATCAGGAGTTTATAAACTTCCTAGGATACTTAAATATACAGGCAAGGTTGAGAGCCGCTGTTGTAAAGTAAGGGAGCTATCTTCAAAAGCATAGCATCATAACCCGGCCTGTATGGCTCATGGTTGACTGTCAGCACAGGAACCAAGAAGTCATGATTCAATTTCCAGTCAAGGCACATGCCCGGATTGCAGGCTTAATCCCCAGTAGGGGGCATACAGGAGGTAGCTGATCAATGATTCTCATCATTCATGTTTCTATTTCTCTCCCTCTCCCATTCTCTCTCTAAAATCAATTAAAAAACATTAAAAAGTATAGCATTTAGCTGGAAAATATATATGGATTGTAGGAAGTAAAAGCACATCATTTGTGTTTATGTACACACACACATACACACAGCTATCACAGAGCCAAGATCATTTGTGTTAACCAATATAAAGCTATTTATTTCATATTCTAACCCTTTATTTAAAAGAACCAAAACATACAAATCATCCCTATAGCTACTAGACAGGAATTCCTCCAGGAATTCCTGCCAAAGACAGTTCTCTATTTAGAAAATCAGGAAACAGGAAACGGGTTTTCAACTCAAAATCGTGTTTTTATATTATAGATGTCTCCCTCTCTGCCTACCTATTTACATACCTACCTACCAGCTATGTAACAAGAGAGAAAAGAAGGGGAACCTGACTCTTGAGCTGCATAGAAGCCCGTATTCTCAGATAAATGAATTGGAAAACATGTGGGAGCAAAGTATTTATCTAGGACAAAGAATCAATTACCCCATTAATAGAGGTGATATGATAATATATGGAGGACGATATACCCTCATCCTTTAGCACATCCTGAAAAAAAAGCATATACTGAGGCTTAATACAGGGAGGGGCAAAAGTAGGTTCACGGGTGTGAGTACTTGCAACATAGTTTATTCTTGTATTATGATTTATTATCATATCATATTCTACATGAAAAACTGTAATGCTACTTTTGCCCCACCCTGCATTTACTAAAAAGAAAAAAAAATAAGTTTTCTCCTTGGGCTACCTCACTCTACCTTAGGGAGCTGTTAATACTTCTCTCACTCATTTTAAGGTGGGAAGTTTATTTGCACTGTCGCTCATCAAAATTCCGGTGTTTAAATGCACTCTCCTATTATGAAGAATTTTATTGTTCCTATTGCCTGGCAAGTTTACTGTGAAGGAAAACAGTTATCCCTAAATAATTGGAAGCAATCTGCAGGGTCCTCTTTGCCAGAAGCACTGCCCAATAAAATGTAAAATCAAAGCATGATCTCTCCTCAGTCTGACATGCCCACTGGCTCACTGCTCCCCATGCGAGGGCTGCGTTACAGAGAATTCTAGTCTCTGAACCATTAGGGAGAGAGGTGGTAGGTACCTGAGTTGTTGGTGGGGAAGGGAGGTAGCAGAAACGAATGCACATGGATAATCAGGAAGCAGAATTCCTATAAATAGAGGTGGACTGCAAAATCTCTGATCATCCAAGTCTGCTTCTGACTAAGAGTAGGTCCTCGGTAATAATGTTATGATTTCCATCCTTCCTGCCTGGACCCGTTTTCCTCTAGGCCACCCTGAGTTTTAGAAAACAGAATGTCTTGCTATCCCAATATTCTCTTTTTGGGTTCTTTCTCCCCCTGGTTTTATAAGTTCTCTGAAGCAGAGACCATCATTTACTCATAGTTCTCCTGACATGGAGGAGTCAGTGCCTGGTATATTGGAGGTGAATAAATGTGGATTATCCGCACACCAGCCATTTCCCGAGCTCCCCCTTCACGTACAACACAAGACCAGCAAAGCTTTATATCATATTACAATAGCAAAGGATAGTTGACAAGTTTACTAAAAGCCGAAGACAGAAAATTAGATTCCAGATGAAAATCACTAACTAAAGGCACACAAAGGGTCATACGCTTAGAGAGCCACAGTGGAAAGTTTGCACCCAAAAGGCACTCCGGTGGAAAAGATAAAACATGAGTATGACCAGTAGGGGGCAGGGCTGTGTTCACCTGTATGTGATTTCTATAGCCACGGGGTTCCAGGCTTGGTGTAGCGCACTGCTATCCTCTCACTATATTGAAATTCTTGGTACCTGTTGAACAACAAACTGTTCATTTTCATTTTTTCACTGGGGTCTAACAAATTACGTAGAAAGGTTTTCTGGGATGAGTAAGAACTGACTCCACTCTCCATCGTTAGCTATTCTTCAGAAGCACAGCTACGCTTTTTGATTTTATATGTATTATATATGTGTGTGCATGGGTGTGTGTACCTCCAACGGTAGTTGTGCTCCTTCTATAAAATTGTTAAGAATTGAGAAACATATAAAAAGCCCCCAAAGTCCCCCAAATGTCAACAGTTAGGAGCTGATACTGACATCTTTAATAAATCTGCCATGTCTATTTTTTTTTTTTTTTTGTTAATCTTCACCCAAGGATATTTTTCCATTGTTTTTTTTTTTTTTTTTAGAGAGAGTGGAAAGGAGGGGAAGAGACACAGAGAGAAACATTGATGTAAGAGAGACACATCAATCGGTTGTCACCTGCACTCGCCCCAACCAGGGCCAGGGATCCAGCCTGCAACCCAGGCAAGTGCCCCTGACCAAAATCTAACCTGGGACCCTTCAGTCCATGGTCCGACACTATCTACTGAGCCAAACCGGCTAGGGCCATGTCTACTTTTGATGCACCTTTCTCTAAAACGTTAAAATAATTTTCACACCTCCCCCTCCCCAACATATGCACTTTTTAGTTCTTTATTTTCATTGGTCTAATACCATAATTAAATCCTTTATAACATTACATATAAACAACTACATGATAACCCCACCATATGAACATACTATATTTTTTAACTTTCTCACTCACCATGTTTCATTATTCTTTTGTTCTTATTGCTATTTTTCTAGCACACTTGTTAAGCCTGCTTTAGAAGCATCTGAGGTTTAGAACAACGAAACAGAGAGAATAATGAAATGGGATTTTCTGACGGAATCAAGGTACATTTTTACCCTACATGTTGCATGCAATATCCATGAGCAGCAAATTAATCTACTGTTCACTAGATATTTGTAACCTGATGTGATTGATTTTAAAACGGCATTGATGTCTATGTTACTCTGCAGCTTTCTTAACCCAGGTCTCCATGGGTCCCTGTGGGTCTCAAGCCCACTTTGAACAGAGTCACCGAGGAAATTGCTGTAGCAACTCTTTTGTCATGTTTTCTTGGAGACCTGAATTTATTTTCCTCCAGCGCTGTCAGGAGTCAGGGGCAGGTTTATAAATAGCAATAGTATGGCAACAGCCCACTCACTGAGAAATATATCATGTGTACCGCAGCTTATCATATGGCCTTTGTAACATTCCATATGCTGGACATTACAGACTGAGGTCACTTTTAGTTTTAAGGAATGAAATGCCAATCAAAGTCCAGCAAGTTTTTTGAGAAGTGGATCACTTCTCGGGTTTTATTTTTTGTTTTTGATTTTTTAATTTTTTAATCTTTATTGTTGAAAGTGTTAGATATGTCCCCTCTTTTCCCCATTGACCCTTTCTAGCCTGACCCCACCCCGTGCCCCAGGCCCTCACCACCCTATTGTCTGTGCCCATGGGTTATGCATATAGGCATACAAGTTCTTTGGCTGATCTCTTCCTACCACCCTTTGTTTTAAAGTTTGGGTCTCACACCCTTACTTGTCATTCTCAGGAGATCAGATAAAAATCATCCCTGGGTGTTAGTATGATATCAGAGCTGAGATGTACAGTAGAAAAATGAGAATAGATTAATCTAACTATTTGGAGACACTGAAGTACTAACTGGTTTTGTTTGTTTTTGTGTGTGTGTGTTTTTTGTTTTGTTTTGTTTTGTTTGTTGTTGTTTTTTTGGTGCTTTCGCAAGATCTCATAGACATAGCTGACTACTTGAATCCGTAGTCACATGTGCTAGTACATCACTCCGTTTCCCCATATACTTAATGTGCTCCTATATGTTTTCCAATTGTGCTGATTAGGGTTTTATGCTAAAACAGGAAATCATTAAAAATGGTCTAATTTGCTGCAGCCTCTAAGGAAAAGCCAACTCTTGTGGAATTTACTTGTGAACTATGTCTAATCCATCCCACCACTAAAGTCAAGGATGCTGAGATCGCATCAGCCTTTCCCCCGATAGGAGCTCAGTACATGGGAGGGCACTGCTAAGTGCAGAAAGACTTCAGTTCTTCTTCCTATGAGGATGTCAAACAAGGAAGCACTCGATATCCACTCTGAGCAAGTTTAAAATCATTGCAACATATCTGCCTTCCGAACAAATCCGGATTGTGATAAGAACCAAATGAGGCAATTAAGGCAAAATAAGATTTGCAATTTTCAAAAAGTGCTGCAGATATTATTGTTATTGGGACAGTCAGCCAGGAGTGATTTTCAGTAACTGAATCATTTAGGTATGCTTTCTCCTGGTCCATTTCATTCCCATAATAAATTCTGTCACTCAAAAGTGAATCCATTTCCATGAGATTCATTTATTGCCTCCTTCCTGTCCACCTTATAAAAGAGCTTCCTTCTTTTTAGTTAATTACTATTTGAAAAGTGTTTCAGAATCCTTAGAAGAAATGTTAAATGTATTTCATTTTGGTATTTACTATACATCATGTGCCTCATACAATACAGGACAAAATATTGTAAATGTTATATAATCATGTATTTGCAACTTATTTCAAAGTTGGTGAATAAATACCAAGAAATAGCTAAGTGATTTAGGATTTTAGAGCAGTGGTGTTTGACATGATCTGAAGAACTACAAGAATTGCTAAACCACATTTTTGATCACCTGTACCAGTGGTTCTCAACCTTCTGGCCCTTTAAATACAGTTCCTCATGTTGTGACCCAACCATAAAATTATTTTCGTTGCTACTTCATAACTGTAATGTTGCTACTGTTATGAATCATAATATAAATATCTGATATGCAGGATGGTCTTAGGCGACCCCTGTGAAAGGGTCGTTCGACAGCCAAAGGGGTCACGACCCACAGGTTGAGAACTGCTGTCCTATATCAGCATTTGTGTTAATAAGTATTTGATACAATAATGAACAAATAGAACCTCTGACTTTTAGGGGCTTACAATCTAAGAAAAATCAATTGAAAGTTTAGAGAAGAAAACATCTGGTCTAACAGTGATCTTATTTGGAAATATTCAATTTATATAGATTAAACAAATATCTCAGTTTTTCATTTTATTTCTGTTGTATGATGAAACCATGTGCTATAAAAATGGTTTTGTTGGATCAATTTCAAATATGTAACAAGAAATGCAGTCCTCAAAGAGTTGTTAGCAACATAGAGACATTAACATTTTAGTGGCAGATTCACTCTTTATTACCTTCAGCTCTTTCAACTCGAACTGTCTCATGGATAATACTGATTTTGCCAATGTGGCTTTGCTGAGATCATTTTGATACTTGCATGGAGACTATGGCATTGTTACACACTTTCAATTATACTTGAAATGTGCTATTTATCCATTACTTAATAGCTATCTGCAGTATCCTATTCCTCCAAAGTATGCAAGAAACGGGCCATGGAATGTTTTATGATGATCAATTCTAGGGTTACAAGGTAGGAGAAAAGTAAAGCAATGGATTGAAAGCAGAAAAAGTGAGCCAGAATTTCAGATGGGGACAGGAATTCTAGTAATGTGCATAAAATACTCTTTAAAAATTATTATAGTGTAGAGAATGCCCAGTTTTATAAGTAAATAGAAGTACCATTATTCAGAACAGGTGAAAGGAAAAATATTATATAATAATCCTTTGGCAAAAAAAAAAAAGTTAAATGTAGACCTAAAAACAAACATCAAACAGAGACTTACACTTAACAGTATTAATCATGCTGAACTATTAATAAGAAGCATGAAGAAAATGACCAATCTTGATGCAAGTCACATGGATTTGATTATTTGTGAATGACAAAAATTAATCAATAAAATAGAGGAAGAGAAACCCAGGCAAAACCAAACCCATTCTACCTTGGGCCACTACATTCATTTGTAGGTGTTTCTGGACAATGTCATGTATTACCATCACTAAGCATGGTGAGAGTCAGCTTCTTATGTGATGTGGGTGGTACCAACGTCAAAATCACAGAGAGATTTTCTGATTACCAATAGGAGGAGGACTTGGATTCTGCTTTTCACATCAGAGAGTTTCAGACATTCTCCTAATTGAAAAAAATATGATTTTACCCTGAAAGCCACGTGTTTCTAATGGGCACCAGCATGGGTCACAATGGTGCATCCTGAGTAGCTGACAATCCCAACAAATTAGGTCTGCCACTTTCTAGTTCTAGTAAAAGTTTAGGAAATATTGAACCACATTAGGCCTCAGGCCTGTAATTCTTAGCTTTGTCCATTCATTCATTTATACTCCTGCGTTCAGTAGTTACTCAGTATCTACTTATTCCAGGCACTGTGGTTTCTGTGATTAAAAAGAAAAAGAAATATTTTCTTATATGAAGCTTTAATCCAGCAAGGGAGAAAGATGTATGGGTATATATTAAATATTAGGTATTAAGGGTGTTAAAAAATAACAAAGAGGAAAAGGAAATCACAAGTGATACGTCATGCAATTTATAGAGGGTGGTCTGATTGCTCACTGAGCAGTGACACTGAGAATCAGGTAGAGACGTGCCCAGTGTAGTCAAAGAACTGCAGCAAAGCCATGATGGCTAAATCACAATGAACAAGAGAGAGGGTATAGAGAAATATTTTCTAAGGGTAGCAAGGGCTATATTATGCAGAGGTAATGATAAAGAGGCACAAAATGTTGAGAACACACTAGGATACATTATTGAAATATGCATCCTTATGTCTGTGATTATGTATCTTAAATAGCCAGTATTAATTCATCTTGCATTTAACCAATGCTTTTGAGTGCACACATTTTCCTCTTATTTGGCACTGAGCTAAAACAAGACATGAAACCACAAGAAAACAATACTCTTAATTGGTATGACATTAAATACTGAAATAAACAGATAAAAACACAAACACTTGAGTCCTTTAATATTTCCCAGAGCCTCTACAATGGCAATGATCAATACTTTAAAACAAAGAATTAAAATATAAGGGTCATTTTTGAGATGTTGCTTATTATATTCCATTATTTCTTTGAATCATCAATTGGCACGTTTCCTAATATGTTCTAAAGAAGCATATATCTACACCATCCAAGAGAAATTTTCTATGACATATAACCTACCTGTGTCATTTTTCTTATCTCATGTCTTAAAGTCTTGAGGTATCAGGGAGAAAACACGAATGGATTTGGATGTGAACAGTCCTGCGACTTAAATAACTGAGCTAGAATGTGCTTCTCTGCGCCATCACTGGGTACGTGACCCTGCCTACACTTCACTGCCTGAGTTCAGAGTCCAATGCTTGCTAACAAATTGTGAAATGGAACCTGGCAATATGAAGTGTAAGTAAGAGCAACTATCCAAACATGTAATGGAGTTGAAAAAACCCATACTGAAAGAGACAGTCAGAGAGAGAGAGAGAAAGAGAGAGAGAGAGAAGAGATTGATCGATTTTGTTTGGTCTCAAACTGCGAAGCCTGGAGAATAAGACTTCCACACAGAAGAACTTCCACGAAAAAGAAACACAATCCAGAATGGGATGGACTTTCCATAGGTAATAAAGTCAACATTCTGGATAAATTAAAGGTGAGCAGCAATTAGCACAGGAAGAGAAACTACAAAGGACCATGGTTCAAAGACAGGACTAATATACTCATTTTTTAAACTTAACATGCTTCTCTTGTTCTGTGAAAACTCAATGTCATACCCATAGGAAAGAATCTCAAGATTATTTTATCCCATTTTTTAATGACATTTCTGGAAACAGAAAGAAATCTATTTGACAGAAATTCAGATATTTGTTGCCTCTGAGATAGATGGCTAGATAAGTAGGTAGAAAAGAAAGGAAGGAAAGCAAGAAGAGAGAAATAGGACAGATACATAGAAAAATATAGGCATTTCCTTTGCCCTTGGCTTCTGGATCTGTAGAGTATCTACTATTTAGTCATACAGTAGCAGGATTTTATTAGCATACAACAAAAACAATTTATCTGATTTCATTATGCAAGATTCATCTATCACCATTGTTTCATAAAAATGATTTAAGCATTTAAAATCGTATTTCCCCATAGCTGTAGTCACAATGTATTTTTCTCTTCTTTTCCTTGTATGATTTGCATTTTCTATGTTTGTACCAGTACATAATAAGCATTATTTGAAACATTGCACAATATTCCAAATACTTCCTACTATTCTACAATTCACTTAACCAATCTAGTATTTTATACTTTTTCGCCATCGTAGATAACATGGTAAAAATAATTAGATGTAAAATGTTTTCCTCCATGTTGTGCATGAACCCTTATTATAGTTTTCCAGAAACTGAACACTTGGCTTGAATAACACAAATATTTTTAATCTATGAATAGTAACTCTCAAATGACTAATAATTCTTTTCCACTCTTTTAAACATGCTTAATACATTGTAATGCAAATTTTTCGAAAGCTGCAATTAGTATTTCTGCCAGTCTATGCATGATACATTTATCCAAGTTTTAATATTAAAACAATGAGCAAATTTCCTTGGAATGTTAGGTGGTGTTGATTCTCATCATGGCTCACACTTAGAGAGGCTTCTTCTATGCCTGTCTTTTTATCTGATTTATCTCACCCAATTTTCAGAACAATCCCTAAATGAGGTCTTATTATTTTCTCTATGTTGCAGATGGAAACTTTAGTTAAAAGAGATGCTGTTTCTCGTCACACAGATAAACAATGATAGAGCATAGAATCTAGGCGGCGAGACTCCAGAAATGGTCATTTTTTTAAAATGACCTCTTCTGTTTATTTATATATTTCAGAAAGTTTCAAACATTGGATTCTGCCTTTTCTAGTATGTTGGTTCTCTGTAAAGTGAGCTGTGTCCACTGGCATGAGACTGATAAACTGCCTCTCCAACAACGACGCCAACAAACCCTGAATTGCAATGTCGGTTGATCACCGCTTTGTAAATACTTCCATTATGGCCAGTTGCAAGCCATCTGCATAACGTCAGCCTGTGACAAATGTGCAGAGATGCAGACACTGAGCTCTCATCAGCGGATGGAGCCAGCTCCTGCTCACCACTGGCTGTGCCCAGGATCAGTGACTGGCTTTCAGCTCCCTCTTCGTAAGACTGGACTTGGCTTTCCCAGGCTTCCTGTGTATGGGCCCTGGAGAGATCTTGGAAAACCCGAACATGGGAACCAAGTTTACCCCTGTGACTCCAATATGCTCGCTTTCAGCAAAGGAGCCAATAGACTGATAAGAAAATGGGAAGCAGCCAGGGCAGAACGTTTCTCAGCCACCTGGTGAGTGGGTCCTGCAAACCAGCTCTGGCCCTTCCTCTCTGGGCCCTTTCATGGTTGGTAGCGGTCTGTGTTGCTGAGGCAGCCACATTCTCTCCCGCAAGAATTACATCTCAGCGTGGCGGGTGGGGAGGGAGGTGCCTTCTAAATTCTTAGTTTTGCTCTTGTTCACCAGCTCTCAGCCTAGACATGTTTGCTGCTTCCTACCGTTCTTTCTGGACCTCTTAGGGCCTTTTAAAAACTCTTTTCATTGTTAGCCATGTACTACATTCATCACGCCATCACACTGATTGCTGGGATGGTTTCTACCTCCTTTCTGATTGCTGATGGATACATGGACTTCATAAAATAAACCACCAAACAAATAAAATGTAGGAAGCAAATCTCTTACCGTCGACCAAGAAGTCCCCATCACCATCACAGCCAAGGCCTACATGAAGCCATTCCTGCTAATCTGCCTCATCCTTCAAGGGATGAGTGGTTTAACCTGAAATTAAAATAAATAACAATAATTATAATCATCATGGTAGCAACCTGCAGTAAGTGTTCCTTACATGTGAGGAACATGCCAAGATCTTTGACACGAAATACACCATACTCAAATTTCTCATTTGAAGTGGACATTCGTTTTAAAGATAAAGCAGCGGCCTTATATTTAAAGGGCCAGTGACAGCTATACAGAAGCAAAGACAGAATGTTAGACCAGTGCCTCAAAAACCTGCTCCCTTCACAGCTCTCCGCTATGTTATTTTTTAAAGGGTCTTTCACTCTAATTATGAAGATATTAATTTTAGGACATATCTGCTAGAAAAAGAAGACAATCCAATGATGAATTTCATTTCATTATAATGTGTTCCAAAATGATGTGATTCTCTTATTTTAGAAGTTAAAGAATCTTCTGGAACTAAAAAAATTCCAATAGTTTCTCTGTCACTTGTTCGTTCCACTTGAAGAAATGACTAGGAAACGAGAAAACTTGCTTCGTTTGGTGCCTACTTGGAATTTCCCCAGTAAGTGCTGAGAATAAAAGAGCTGCCAAATTCATTAATTACCCTTAATATTCAATTCTCGAGTATAATGAATTCCATTTTCACACATATCTGAGAAAATTACATTGGAAAGTTAATATATTGCCTTTTGCTGTGTTTCAGTGAATACCGCGACTGGAATGCAGAATTCACTCTGAACTTGTTGGCAGACTCGCACCTACCCTCCCGGCACCTGCATCAGCTGTCAGCCATGCTCATCCCACTGCACTCCAATACAATGACTCAGAGATGTGCCACCAATGGCCCAGTGCATTCACCTCGCAGTCCTATTTAGACCACGGCAGTCAGCGGTGCTTGTAAAATATGTCACCTACTTCACCACACCTCTCCTTCCCCCTCCCTGGAAAGACGGGGCATGCGACTGTGGCAACTGGGGTCATGGACAGAAGGGTGTGGATTCATTTCTGGATAAAACGTTGAAGAACCACTGCGGTGGGACTTCAGACTCTGCTGATGATGCAGCTACAACTGGGTTTATCAACCTGGACACTGTGGAGTTTCCTGCTTCTTAGAGAAATTAAATAAATCCGGGCCTTTGTACTAAGTGACACCAAGAAGTAAAACACACAACACACACACACACACACACACACACACACACGCAAATTTTAAAAAGAAAGAAACTTCTATGTCAAGCCAATGAGATTTAGGAGTTGATTGCTACTGCTATAGGTTATTCTGATTGTTGCTCTGCCTGTGATTTTTCCAGGCAAACACATGTATGTCCATGGCTTCCATTAGTCTATGATAATTGGCATGTTATATTTTACAGCACTTCTTCTCTAGCATCCTTGAACTTTAGCCATCTGCCATCTTGATAATAAAGGCACCACAGGCCTATGTACTTTGCCCTCTCCAATTGTAAGCACACTTGGGAACTCTGGAGGCTTCTTGTCATCCCCCTTGGCCTCCTCTAGGAATGATTCCCATAGATTTTATTTCCTAAATGTCTCAAACTTCCACCCTCTTCTCCGCACCTCCTGCCATGACTCTCACACAGGCTAACAGATCTGGCCTGGATCTGCACAAGAGTATTGTCACTCCCAGAGTGCACTCCTGTATCATGTAATCTCTTTTCTGCAGAGGAGATAGAAAAATCTTTTAAAAATGCAAATCTGTCCACACTATTCCCATGAATATTAGCCTTTAAAGATTTTTCATTTTTCTCAGGCTAAAGACCAATTATCAATGCAGGGCTTACCCTCTGTAGTTTTATTACTCTGTTTCTCTTTTTTTTCTAGATCTCTAACATTTTCGTATCTCAAAACTTTCCTTGTATTTTCTCATGTGAGGTCCTTGTGCAGGTCATTGATATTGTCTGAACTACCCCCTCCCCAACAAGCAGTGTGCCCCCCAAACCTCACCCCAAAGGTAGTTCTTCAGGAAGCTCCTTTCTGAAATTTCTCAGAAATGCCATAACCTCTCTCAGTACTTGATGTTCTATAGTCCTTAAAATTAATTATCCTAGTGGTGAGATTATTAACATGCATTTTTTTCTCTACATTTTAATGATGAGGCTACAGACCCATCTCATTAGACATTTTGTTGACTTTTCAATACATGGTGTGGTGCCTAGATTATAAGAGACTCCAAATAAGTATTTTTGGAAGGAATAAAAAAAAAAGAGGAAGCAAGGGAGGAAGCAAGGGAGCCAGGGAGGAAGAGAGGAAGTTAGTTAATTAAGGGAACAATCAACAGTTAAGGTTCTGTGTGGCAAACAAAAACAGATTTCAAGCCTAATTTTCTTCCTCTTTCATCTATAGCAGCAATTTTCAACCAGTGTGCCACAAGAATTTTTAAAGCATGCAATACCTGACTAGTTAGGGGCAATGATATCTTTTACTTAGATTGTCAAATAATAAAATAACGACAGCCAACAACACAACAATACCCATCTAGTATGAATTCCCTGTATTGAACCATAACTATATAGGTCATATAATAGAGTTGCATCTAATGGGCCACATCACATAATAAGGTTCCTTCTGATTGGTTAATTCTTGGTCCTGGAAATACTTATATATAAGTATAATCACTTAATTTTTAAAAAGTCACTTTGGAGAAAAATGGGTAGGTAATTACTATTATTATTATTTTTTGTAAACCAATCAAATTATATCTATTTTTGGTCAAAGCAAATAAATTTATTTTGTGTGCTGCAGAACTTTCGTAATTTATGGGTGCCATGAGATTAAAAAGTTTGAAAATCACTGATTTATAGGAAAGAGAAAAATGTTAACAGTAAGCGTACTGGTGAAAAAATATACAATACTAGAGGACTGGTACACGGAATTTGTGCATGGGGGTGGGGGACCCTCAGCCCAGGCTGCACCCTCTCCAATCTGGGACCCCTTGGGGGATGTCTGACTGCCGGTTTAGGCCCCATCCTTATAGGGCCTAAACCAGCAGTCAGACATCTCTCCTAAACCAGCAGTTGTACATCTCTCTCGCAATCCGGGACCACTGGCTCTTAACCACTCGCCTGTCTGCCTGCCTGATCACCCCTAACTGCCTCTGCCTGCTGGTCTGATCTCCCCTAACTTGCACCCCTAAGTTGCCCCCCTGCCGGCCTGATTGCCCCTATCTTGCCCCCTGCTGACCTGATCAACCCTACCTTGCCCCCTCTGCTGGCCTGATTGACCCAAACTTGCCCCCCTGCCTCCCTGATTGCCCCTACCTTGCTCCCCTGCCAGCCTGATAGCCCCTAACCACCTCTGCCTAAGCCCCAGGCCTAAGCCACAGTCTGGCCTCCTTCTGCGGGAGATGATCTGGTGGATCAGGGGAAGGCGCCACCCCCATTACCCACCTGCTACTGCCACTGCCGACCTGAGCTTGGGTCCTTCACAGCTGCACCTTGGCCTTTTGCAGCCTCCCACGGGTACCTGAGCCTCGGCCCTTGCAGCAGCTGCTTTTTTGTCTGGAAGGATGTCTGGAAGGTCATCTGGAAGAAGTCGCCCTAATTAGCATATTACCCTTTTATTAGTATAGATGTTTAGTTGATGTTTGCTACCAAATTAAATGCTATAGAACTATTTAAAACATTTTATAGGGAAATTTGAAGAATATAATGATAGATAACAAAATATAACTAAGAGTTACCGTTTTATATATTTCAAAATACTTCCATGTTTCTCAATTTACATTTACCTTGGGTCTTCAGCTTTATCCCTGTGTGTGTGTGTGTGTGTGTGTGTGTGTGTGTGTGTGTGCTGTACTGTGTGCACATCACCATTGGTATAAGCAACATGTCCATGCTGAGTAACTATGCGTATCTAACACTAGCGGGGTACTTAACACCAAATTAATTTCCTGTCAAAGCCACTGCATCTGTGTTTCAATTACTAGAATTCTAAATTTAGTGGAAAATATAAGTATGCTTTCCTATTATCACTGCATTAGTATTTCTAGGGCAAGAGAGAATAACAACTAAAGTGGTTATTAGGCAAATGGTGTTTCAGTGTGACTTTATGCTTACCAAATATAAGTGTCTTATTCAGATGTCATTTATGTGATTGGCTCTATTTTAGGTACAAGCATTTAAGATATGAATTTTCCCTTCAAACACAAACAGACAGCAATAACTTCTGCTTAGAATTGAACCATGTGTCTTCACCTAGACTATGGATTTGGGGGGAATTTAATATTCAGGTATTTTCAGAAATAAACTGTTTTCATAAGGATGTTTCACTTAAATCTGCAGGAATGAACATGTTTTTTGGTTAACCCTGTTGGTCTCGCAGGCTTTTCAAGACCCTTTGCTAATCATTCTTCTGAACAGTAACAATATGCCTTCCACCTAACCATTCAGCCTAAATAAGGTTTCAAGTGTTCCCTTTTTAACAAAGCTTCTGTTTTCAGCCCAGTAAGTCATTTATGTATTGAGTTCAAGGAAGACTTTCACCAGGACTGATTACAAGAGAACTCCTAAGTGCATTTTTCTCTGAATGCCTCAACCAGTAATTTTGAGTTTCTTATTAAGGATTAAGGAGTTTCCAAATGATTTTACAATGTGAGCTATCCAAATATGTAAATGCAAGCATTTGAGATGCTTACATTGTAGAAGTTCATTTTTATTAAGGAGTATATTGCTTTCTGACTCTCTGTTATCACCGCAGAAGGCAAAATGATATTTTAGGAGGGTATATACTTCTCATTCTGTAACTATCTTGCATTTTTTAAATGAGTTCCTTCTGCTCCAGAAGATTTAGCTACTACTGTATCTTGGAGTAGGTAGCAACCTTGAGTGTCTTTTGCTAACACATATACCTGGAGTTGAAAGAGTATTGATCTCAAAGCAATTCCATTAGATCGGTATGCAAGTTAATCATGAACTTGGATGCCTCCTGGTGAACTGACACTATTCTTTCTTATTACAAAAGGATATATATCTTGCTCTGAATGCTGAACAAAACAAAAAATCTTATGCTCCATATGGTATTCTAAACTAAACATACCCACACACATTAAATATGTATAATTTTCACCAAATTAATTTCTACTCATAATTTAGGTTTCAGCTCATGTCACTTTTCAAGAGGCCTTCTCAGCTGCTACCACCAAAATACAAGTATAAGTTTTTTTTGTTTTGTTTTGTTTTAATCCTCACCTGAGGATATTTTTTCTATTGATTTCTAAAGAGAGTGGAAAGGAGGAGGGAGGGAGGGAGGGAAGCATTGATGTGAAAGAGACACATGGACTGGTTGCCTCCCACACCCCTACAGGACTTGGAAACCTGCAAACAAAGTACATGCCCTCGATGGGGAATCAAATCCTCCACCTTCAGTCTGGGGGCCAAAGTTCTAACCACTGAGAAAAACAGGCCAGGGCTGGGGTTTTTTTTCTTTGTTTGTTTTTGTCTTATATACTTAATTATCCTATCCTTTCTAGTGCTGGTCAGGTCATCTTTATATCTTTATTCATATGACTAATTCATTGATGTCTCTCTCCCTCATTAGATTCTCCCATGTAAGAGGTACTACATCTAATTTTTGCCCCCACTGTATTCCCTGAGCTACAAAGAAGGCAAGGCATGTAGTAAGATTTGAGACTTTCCAAGAAGCACACGGCTTTCAGCAGATGACTGGTCTTCTCAGCCCTTCTTGAACTGGTACAAGTTGGTGCTATTTTAAGTTCTGTTGAAAGTTCCTATTTAATAAGAGCCATCTTGATGAATGACCCTTGCCCTCCAGCCATTGCTAACTGTAACACACTAAAAACCCAATGAGGATGCACACAGCTGTGGCTGGTAAGCAGCTCTTAAGTTAAAAGCTCATTTAAAGGGGGAAATCTAAAAAGAGAAAAATGAGGGGAAATTACCGTTTGGTTAGTACAGAATTAATTCTTGTCATACTTAAGCTTGAGGTTTTGGGGTGTTTTTCAATGCCCTCTAAGGGAATCCTTCTTTTGGGGACCTAAAAACCTTTGTTAAATGACTTCTGCTTACCTTCTGACTTTATTTCCTTGCCTGTCTCATTTAGCACCAATACTAGTATACAAACATTTAAGTCATGGACACCCCCAATCTGAGCTTGAGTTTCCACTTCTTTAAAAAATAAATACTGGCCTGGATAGTGTGGCTCAGAGGTTGAGCATTGACCTGTGAACCAGGAGGTCACGGTTTGATTCTCAGTCAGGGCACATGCCAGGGTTGTGGGCTCGATATTGGGTTGGGGGTGTGCAGGAGGCAGCTGATCCATGATTCTCTCTCATTATTAATGTTTTTATCTCTCCCTTCCTCTCTGAAATTAATAAAAATATATATTTTTAAAAGTCTATAAGTGACCTCAAAGATGCTTCTAGCACTGGCATTCGGTAATATAGTCTTATGCAGTATGGTAAATAGAAAGCCATGTCTAATAGTTTTACTGCAATAATGAGGCCAACTGCATTGTAAATTAACAGCAGCTTATATTTATTCAGCACATTTATCAATAGCCTACAATGTGTTAGGCACTTTGCTAGGCATGTCTGGCTACAACCGAAGGAGGGACTGCAGACCAGGAAATGAGAGTCAATGAGGATAGAATAATTTCATTATCTTCCAAGTATTTGTGTTGGTGCAGAGATGCAAACTTATGGCGGAGACTGGAAGGGTTTCGCTAAAATCCCAAACCACTATTAATGTTTAACTCAAGCCCCATTTTTTGCAAGAGATCTAGTCAATAGTGCTCTCTCATTACCAAGTTTGGTTATCTGCATAGATGGCATCGGAGATTGACATTCAGTACTTCCTGTGTTGTTTCTAAGAGTTCCAAATTTAAGTACCACCTTCTTTATCATATTGAAAGCATCTGTGGCTAAGTAATAGGATACTTATTTAGAGTCAACCTAGTAGAGGAAAGAAATAAACAAGTCCATAAAAAATTAGAAAGGATAGCAACAGTTTGCCATCATCAACATGCTTGGCCTCATATGTGAGTTCCAGATAATACATTGGAAATGTGGTTCCTTAATACATAAGGGAATCTGCCTTTTAAGATTGTTGTCAAAGGTTGAAGTAAGACCAGAGGTTGGAGTATGCGGTACAAGCTGGATTTCCATATGGTGACAACTAAGAACCAAACACTAAATTCCCAAGTGTTAGATTCAGTAGTGTCAGCACTCCCCTTACCATCCTAAAGCCGTCAGGACATAAAGATGGTAATTTGTTTTAGGGTCACTGTTTACAATGGAACATTTTAAAATGAGGTTGCTGGCTTTAGGCAGGATAAAGACAGAAGAAAGAATAGAAGAAAGGGGAAAATAGAGTGTGTGAAAAGTGAGAAGGATGCATGCTGGTTCACCCATGAGATTTGGTGATCTCCAGAGGGGCCAGAAAGCTTCCCACTGTGTTTTGGAAAATGAGAGGGTTTGTCCCATTGCTAAGGCCATGGCAGACATGATGGCATCCACAGCTCATGTGGTGAAAAGGGGCAAGCCTTGGAACTGCCTGTGGCCAGCATATGACATGTCCAACCCTGTGGGCCAAGAGAAAGCCCTACAGGTTATCTGAGAGCAGCAGTGACCACACCCAGGGGCAGTATTAAGAGCGTCCAGATGGGAGATAGTGGCAGAACAGAATTCTGTTATGGGGAACGTGTACAGCAGGGGTCCTCAAACTCTGGCCCGCGGGCCACATGCAAATACAAATATTGTATTTGTTCCCGTTTTGTTTTTTACTTCAAAATAAGGTATGTGCAGTGTGCATAGGAATTTGTTCATAGTTTTTTTTTTGTTGTTTTTTTTTTAACTATAGTCCGGCCCTCCAACGGTCTGAGGGACAGTGAACTGGCCCCC
Source organism: Myotis nattereri (assembly GCF_964212035.1). Lineage (NCBI taxonomy): Eukaryota > Metazoa > Chordata > Mammalia > Chiroptera > Vespertilionidae > Myotis > Myotis nattereri. The sequence goes on from NC_138090.1 coordinate 10,055,774, forward strand.
TGTTTAAAAAGTTTGAGGACCCCTGGTGTAGAGAATAATGGAGGGTATTGCCTTGAAGTTATATTTGGGAAAAAAAAATCTAAAAATTAAAAGTCAATGACAATTTTCCCCATTCCACCAAATATTTCTGTAGATCATATTTAGAGGTCTCACATCATTTTCACACTAATAGTAATGGAAGTCAATACCCACATACTCATTATCTGCAATTCTGTCCATTTCAGGTAGGTATAATTTTTTTCTAAAATTGTCTCTTATTTAATTCAATCTGAAATATAACCCTTGAGAAGAAAAGAACACAATATTACTTTGAGGCCATAGGACAAAATCCCGTAAAATAGCTTTCAAAACCCCAGGTGCATTCTCATTTGGAGAAAATTTGAGTTTCTCTTGTCAGTGTAGGGATCCCTGTCCTGGACCCACAGATATGGAATGCATGTCTCCTCAAACTTAAATATCTGACTCTACGCATTTAGCCCAACACCCCCTCTCAGGTACCTACTTACTAAATTGTGGATTGATTCAACCATATGTTAGGCATGTAAAAGGCAGCAGAAGGACTAATCCAAAAGTTGACCTGATTTTAAAATCCCTCCTAACATATTCATGATCTTTTTTTCCCCTGACAAAAGCCTTCTTTATGAAGTCAGTTAATTAGCTTGGGAACCTCTACTTTAAAAGTAAAATTACCTAATTACAGCAGCAATCAATGCCCAAATAAATTTGCCAGTGAAATAGAGCTTAGACACTGATACTGCTGGTGTTTTCTATGCATAATCAGAACAGCTATTGACCTCTCCAGCTGACCATTTTTAAAACTCAGTATTCTGGCAAATTTCCTTATATGAAATTGATTTATCTGCCTACACACTATAATTGTCTATTTAATAAATTGATTTTGTACCACCTCGATTAAACTATCTGCAATGCAAGTCTTGTTAACTAACTTCAATAATATGTTTTTAATTTGTTGAGATCTATATGACCAATACACATATAATCTATGTATATTTGGATATTTTACTACAGACAGTGTTTTGTTTTGTGTTGTTTTAGCGTAGGAGCATTTAAAATAATCTGATTTGCTCCCAGGCTAAGAATTAATTGCAAAGTTTTTAGAAAATTATAAAAAGATGATTCTTTATAAGCATAGAAGGGGTTAATTGCCCATGAATATACTTTTATTCAAGTTAATGGAGACCACATAAGTGCATCGGTAATTTGACTCTTAATCTTTCCTCAAGTGTAAGACTACATTTTGTGCATTACGATGATAATAAAAGCATTGGATGTGACAGAGAAGACCTGTTAGATTCTCTACCTTTTTGAAAAATGCAATCTTTACCCCACTCTCCCCCTACTATCCCCGGGCCTATCTCAGGTAAACTCTGTTATTCCAAACTTACAAAATTCTGGAAAAAGTGCCCTTGGGAAAATATTCTGAAGCCTGGAGGACCCTTCAGGCTTTTTTTCTTCTTTCTTGAAACCCAGTCTGTTTTAGATTTTTGCCCTCCAGACCGCTCGTACGTTTTATCTCCTGACACGCATTTTACAGAACCCGATGTCTGAAAAAACACCAACTTTCTAAAGAGAGGCTCGGTCTCTATCAAAATCCTAGCCACTAGTCTGAAACGGCCTACCAGGGACGAACCACGCTGTGATTTGCATGGAACAGTCTATCCCTCAGATCCACATTCACAACCGGCTTCGGACAGATGAGTAACGGGTTCAGTGACGTAAAACAGATCACCCCGTAGAAACCAAACAAAGATCCAAGAAAGGGCATAGCCCAGATTCTAACAACCTTCTTACCCATCACAGTCCTTCAGAAATGCACCAAGTGTGTCTCCTGGAAGCCCCTGCTGAGGTTTCGACGCAGAGGTTCCCTGATATGGGAACAGACATCGGAACATCAGGAGCCCTGCTCCCTGTAGAAGCTGTAAGCCAGTGGTTCTCAACCTTCTGGCCCTTTAAATACAGTTCCTCATGTTGTGACCCAACCATAAAATTATTTTCGTTGCTACTTCATAACTATCATGTTGCCCCTGTTATGAATCGTAATGTAAATATCTGATATGCAGGATGGTCTTAGGCGAGCCCTGTGAAAGGGTCATTCGACCCCCAAAGGGATCGCGACCCACAGGTTGAGAACCGCTGCTGTAAGCAATAATTGACCCAGCTTTCGCGCCTGCAGCTGTTGTTCAAGCATGAGGGCCCTGGTATGTCTCTGCGCTTGCGGTTCTCAAGGGGGTCCATGCTAACCCTGTTATCAAAACTACAAATGCATGGAGAGAAGCTTCCAAATCACTAGGCTTACATTGAGATGGAAAAACTGCCCTCTCAAAAAATAAACTGTCCCTTTACGATTGTAATTATATTAGAAAAAACCCCCCACGAACAGACATACACATAAAAATTGTACATACTAAGCGTCCAAAGCTTCCGGGATAACTTGATAGGATCATGAATGTCTCCTCTTCCCCTTTCTGCCCAGTCCGCAGGTTGTTTACCTCCCCGCCCTGCAGCCTCAGGGACTCACACCTGGGCTCTCACTCCCATTGCTCCAGCCACACTGGGCTTCTATCTTCCTAAAGAGGGTACCCTTTCTGCCACTAGGATGAACTAGTTCTTTGCTTGGAAAACATTTCTCTTGGCTCTGCAAATGGCTGGCTCCTTCCCAGCCCAGACACCGGCTCCTCAGAGAGACTTCCCAGAGCTCAGGTTTCCGGAAAGCCCGCTCTTGGGTACCCGGACATCTTGGCTGGCCTGTGACCCTCTCAGCCTTTGTCCTGAGAGTCCTGTCTACTGAGAACATGTCAGTCCCATGTATGCCCGCTGCTTCTGGGCCGTGGGGCAGTGATGAGCCAGCATGCATCCATAAGGGAAGTGCTCTCAGGAGGTTTCCAGGAAGGTGGTGGGGGAAGGAGGGAGGGGAGATGCCAAGCCAGGGGAAGTCCAGTGGAGGCAGAGTAAACCGAATCCCAAAAGGGAACCTGGACTGTTAGGTTAGGCTCTAAGCTGTTCACAACGGAAGCAAAGGGTTTGGGCTTTCTTCATCCCATACCTGATCATCAGAGGCTAACGGGTCTCCCGGGGTGGCCCTGAAAGATGTAAATTTCCAGGCAGGGTCTCCTTTCTGAGCCTTGCAGGGAAGGCAGGTCCCATCGGCCCAAATCAGGTTTTCAAAGAGGGTCAGGTGTGGTTACTTAGAAGCAAGAGCGCACTGAAGCCGAAGCTGGAGAGGAGCACGAGAAAACCCATCTGTTTTATTTTTAGAAAAAGCCTTCCCTCTTCACCCCTAGAATCATTGCTTTACTTTCTTAAAAACACTTACCAATTGTTGGCATTATTCCATGTGCGTATAGCTATCTATATCTACATCTAAATCAGTGTCGTTATCAATATCCGTATCAAAGCATGCCAATTCCTATGTCTATGCGTGTGTATTTTAATTACTTTTCATTTTCCACTAGCATTTTGCTCCAAGAGGTCAGTGACTATCTTATTCACTCTAAATAGAACAGCTGCTCAAAGAATACTGGATAAATCAATACATTAATTGACAGGCTAAACAGTATTCTAGCAGAATGAAATAGCATAGCCCTTGCCTCAACTTCTCAATTTCTCAGTTGCTTCATCTCATAATTCGAATAACCATGTTCATTTATTTTCTGGGGTTTTTTTTGTTTGTTTCTAAGGTTTTATTGCAAAAATACAGTTCCTGCTCCACCATTCTTTAAATCTCTCTCCTTTCTTGTCAATCTTGATTGTCTTTAAATCATACTAACTGAGGCAGAAGAGTTTAGTTCTTAAGAGGATACACTCTGGAGCCCCCTGGAGGGTGTGATTATGGAGTTCAGGTGATTATGACTATGGTTTTTCTTCAACTATAAATGAGCGAATATACTGCCCCTCTCATGAGGGGATGTGAGCATTAATGTATACATAAGCAGTGAGATAATGCCTAGTACATGAAAACACTTAGAAATAATTGCTATTACCAACACTGAATAAAATATTACCAGTTTCCACATGGACTCTGTGTCATTTGGGATTAGTAATCATTTATTTTCCATCCACTTGAACAAAGGATCCAAGACAGTTTGACTCTGACCTGCTATTTAGAGGTTTTCTTTTCAATCATCTTACTAGAAATTGTAGTTAGTAAATTATTTGCATCTTACTAGAAATTGTATTGTGTCCATTTTAACTGGAATTTGAAATCAGTTCTCAAAAGACATTAATTATCTCATGCAACACACACACTCAACACACACAATATAAAAAGTAATTTCTTCAGTTGACCAATCTCTTGGGAGCATCTTGGCCCAGGCCCATTGGAACAACTTTATAGTCTCAGTGATGGCGAACCTACGACATGCGTGTCAGAGGTGACACGCGGACTCATTTTTTTGGTTGATTTTTTTTTTTGTTAAATGGCATTTAAATATATAAAATAAATATCAAAAATATAAATCTTTGTTTTACTATGGTTACAAATATCAAAAAATTTCTATATGTGACACGGCACCAGAGTTAAGTTAGGGTTTTTCAAAATGCTGACACGCCGAGCTCAAAAGGTTCGCCATCACTGGCGTAGGTGGACAGAGCCAGGCAGAGCTGCCTTCTCACGACTTATCAAGTGGTCTTCTCACTACTCTGTTAGCCACTCAGATTTCCCTTAATTGTCCACCACATTCAAGATGGTTTTATTTATACTTCTTAAGAAAGGCATTACTGTGATCACTTATAAAGGGAATTCATATTGCAAGTTCTAAAGGTCCCTATTTCTTATCACACCAGATATAATATGATCTTAAGATTATTTTTATTGTTTCTTATTAACAAAAAGACTGAGATATCCAGAAAACAAAGTCCCAACCTACAGAAAAATCTCTGTTTCAGTCCATCTTGCTTCAGGCAGTTAACCTCTCACTAGCCCAGCCGTGGGCAAACTACGGCCCGTGGGCCGGATCCAGCAGGTTTGAAATGAATAAAACTAAAAAAAAAAAAAAGACCATACCCTTTTATGTAATGATGTTTACTTTGAATTTATATTAGTTCACACAAACACTCCATCCATGCTTTTGTTCCGGCCCTCCGGTCCGTTTAAGAACCCATTGTGGCCCTCGAGTCAAAAAGTTTGCCCACCCCTGCACTAGACCCAGAAACATACATAGATGATTTAATGCTTAAAACAATCTACTGATGATGTCTATAAGAGAGGTCTCTGAGCTTTTCTATAGAGATATTTTACTGCCAAAATGCATTTTAATTAATTCCTTCTTGGCATTTCTTAAGATGCATTCCTTAGAGCAGGGTGGTGGGAACTTTTAACACTGACATACAAATAAATAATTAATATCTCAGAGAAACTCCCGTGTTTTTTTTTTGTTTTGTTTTGTTTTGTTTTTTTAATTCTGAAATTCATTTGCTTACGGTTTAGGCTCAAAGAAATGTGGTATTTAAGAGCCTGGTAAATACATTCCAACAAATGTGTCTATAAACCAATTATATCTTTATGCCTCATTGATCAACATGTTCCAAGTTGGGGAGAGAGAATGTCTGCCGTTAATCTGCATGTTGTAACTTTAAATCCTTCTCTAAAGAGCTTGTATAAACGGGAACGGCACCTTCTCAGAACACGTTTCCATTTAAATCCCAATGTAGCTTAAATATGTTCTAATCCTTCTCTATCCCTCTGCCCCCTCTGCCCCCTCCCCATCTTCATTACTGTTCGGCTCACGGTGACACTCACACTATCTAGGATTTGATAACCTATTTTTTGTTATCAAAAATTTCAAAATCAAATTAGAAAAATCAAGGAAAATTCCACGCCATTGAAACAGGTGCTCATTATGGGAGGAGAGTGTTAGAGCTCAACAAAAGAAACTGACAGAAACAATGCAATAGGACCAACAGGTATGTAGAGCATAGCTCTATAAATAGGGCAGTCTTAACTCTAAAAAAACCCATCTATGATTGAAAGGGCTATACGGTAGTCTCCCCTCTTACCCATAAAGAGTACAGTCCAAGATGTACTGCAGTGGATGCCTGAAACCATGGATAGTACAGTGCCTGATATATATATATTATGGTTGGTCCTATGCATACATCTCTTTCAGTTAAATGAAACACTTTATAATTTCTCTTTGGCATATCTGAATTGCCAGCATCACTATTCTTGCACTTTGGGGCCATTATCAGGGAAAAGAAGAGCTACTTTTACACATGCACTGCCATACTGTGATGGTTGAGCTTGATGACCAAGACAGCTACTAAGCGACCCCCTTCCCAGGAGAGTCTACAGCATGGGGGCGCTGGACAAAGGGATGATTTACCTCCAGGACTGGAAGGAGGGGGGCATCATGAGATTTCATCATGCTACTCAGAATGGGCTTCCATTTAAAACTTATGAATTGTTTCTTTCTGGAATTTTCCATGTAACATTTTTGGTCCCCGGTTGACCATAGGTAACTAAAACCATGGAAAGCAAATCCGAAGATACCGGGAGGCTACTGTAAATTTTTTAGTCAGATGTGGGTGGTTGAACTAATGTGTGAGTCATTGCAATATGTCAGACACTGTGTCTAGTGTTTCATTTATATTATTTAAATTAATCCTCATACAAGTACCAGGAGTTTTTATTAAATGACTACCACCTTATTGAGTAGAGTTGTGGTTCATAAAGGATATGAAGTACTCATGGAATCTAAGGTGGTGGTGGTGAGGGGGGGGTGTTTCCAGGAAGGCTGGACCACAGAGAGATGATAGTCATCTGGTGCCAGGAGCTCATGGCCATTTGGCTCACCATAGTCAGGGTAATTGATCCCCTTCCCACTTGATTTTCATCTGTGGGTCACACTTGTGCAGATGTAAATTCTTAAGATTATAGGATTGGACTAATTGGAACCACCTGCCACCATTGGCCAGGTTAGGCTGGACTACCTTAATTGACAGCTCTAGATGGTAACATATGGGGGTGGGGGAAATCACACAACTGAACAGATGCTGGGCACACAACAATCATAGTCCAAATGCGGTGCCCTCTGGACAGCTATTAATTGATCTGAGATGAAACCTATTACAGTTTTTGGATAAAGTGGAAACCCCTCAGGGTGTTGCCTACTTTATGTTACCAAAGTACTACTCTTTTGTCCCACCACAAAAATGTGTTAATAGTTCTTTCCATCTGTCACCATAAGACCCCCACAGCCTGCTGTGGGTACACGTGATTGAGGCGACACTTATTGCCCTATACTGTGAACTGTATAGATTGTGTGCTGAATCTGTCTCCAAGCAGGTCATTCAACCACCTCCAAGCCCCCATTCCCTCATCCTTCAAATTAAGTTGATAAGAGCCCTTTTACAATAATAGTGACGGTGTGCAGAGAAGACAATGGATGCAAAGAATTTGTCACTGTGCCTCTTCCGTGATGTCCCACTGCTATCTGGGAAACTCCAGACAGCATGAAAGAAAGCAAGGCACTCATTCTTGGGAAACCCTGGCTCAATAAACCAGTCCAAATTCGCCAATGATTTGGGCTGAGAATCAATATTTTAAACAAAAACTCAGAATGTTTGATTTCTTTGGACTCCTGCACCTTTCAAATGAAACTCATACATGAGAATATGACCATCAGCATTTATACATATCATGTTAGCTAAGACACAGTAGAAGATGTCAAAGTCTGTGTTTACTAGTAATTGTATATGGCCTGTTAAAGCAGTACCTGATATCGCAAATAGCCACCAAGTAAGAAAAGGGTTGTTACAAACTAACATCCCCTGGGAAGCATGCTGTAAAATAGAGGGTCAGGCAGCCCTATAAGTGATCTGTTAACTACATCTTCACCCAAGTCACAGACAAGCCCAACTTAATTGTAACTTACATCAAAGAAGCTCATCCCCAAAATAAGGCTACAGCAAAGCTACCAACCTGTGGGGGCCCTGACCAGAGAACGCCGGAGGTCCAAGGCCTGCTCACCACAGGCATGCTTGCAGGCAAGGACAAAGCAGTATTACTATGATAAAGCCATTGCCCTATGCACGCGTGAGAGCAATGACTCAGCAGTAGCCCTGTACATACTGCGCAAGCGCACCCTTATATAACCCGTTTATGTTAATGTGGCACGAGTGTCACTAATGGGCACAAGGCCTCTTTTGTTTAAGCTTGTAGATAAGGTGCCACCAGTTTTTGGCTTCTTTGTTCAAATAAAGCATGTCCCACTTACCTGCTGTCACCCTTGTGTTCTTCCAATTTTCTGCACCCAGAGATGTCAAGTCCCTGTCTGAGGAACTTGCCCCCAACACAACCCTTCCCACGTACTAATGTACTATTAGATATTCATTTTTCAAGTTGGGTATGAAGTGGTAATTTAAATATGAGTGAGTAAAGCAGTCATCTTTTCTAATGGAGGAGAAATATTCCTTCAAACAGTCTTAACCTCATTCTTTGCTCCCCTATTTCAATCCAGAATCCATCTGAATCTTTCATCGTGGCGGTTGGAATCGGTGGTCTTGGCAACCTGGAACAAATTCTTTCTGGAAGGAATGAATTTATCCTCAGAGACATCACAGATCAGTGTTTGAGGAACTTTGAATCTTGTTATCAAAGATGAATCTGCATCCATCTGACACTGACATTTGCACTTTTTGAAAGGTTCCTTGTTCTGACTGGGTTGCAAAATCAGTTTTCATGTTGCATGATCATGTGCGAAAGAGCAAACTCTGTCTAAAGGGAGGCTGGGAGTGCAGTGTGAAATTGCTCTCATTAGAGAAATAAAGAAGCGCTTTGAGGCTGCTAGGTCTTGCTCCTCTCCTCTGCCATCAATCTCTAAAGGACTTACTAGTAAAATTCTTCAGTCTCTTCCACAGTGTGCCTGCGCATGGCCATTGGGGACTGGAGGGGAGAAACTCCTTTTTTCTGTGCTGAGGATTAAGCCAGTGGGGGTTGTAAGAAATGCAAATGAGCCTCCCTCAGGCTTCTATGGGCTGTTTTTCCATGCGCAGTGTTTTTACCTAGAACCAGGTAACAGGTTCCCATATTTGAGAAATAGGAAAGGAACTCTCCATTTGTTTTGGGTACAGTAAAATATTTTTGTTTGAGAAAACTGCCACTTCAGAAGCAGTGTCTTTCTGATATCAGCCATATGGAGAATGTCCTATCAGTAAATGCTACTACCATTGTCATCTTTCCTTGATAATAACAACAAAAACAACCACAAAAGACACAGGATCCAGACTTACTTACCAAAGAAACCCCTACTTGAACAGAAGTCCTTAAATCCATTTGATATAAAACCATACATTGGCTTGTATGAAAAGTAAGAAGAATTATGACTTTTTTCAGTATGGTAGGAAAATACTATTTTCTATATATACATTCAGTATATAATGAGTGATTACAAGTAATTTCAGGAACAAAATCACTAATCTCAAACTCAAAATTCAGCACAAAATATTATTTCTTCATATTAAATAGTTCTTTATATTGTGAAAATCTGTCCAAGGAGCTTACTGATGTACTTTAATTGAATTTATTTCAATGTTCTCCTTTTTTTTCCTGGTTAATAGCATTTCCTTTCTTAAATGTCCATTTTAAAAGTAAGTATGAAGTTTACTTTTTGCCCGGGATGGGACCTGAAATGATGCCTCTTTGAAATGATTGTAATATTTTTCCAGAATCTCTGACAATAATGTAAAAAATAACATTATGGCACCATCTAGTGACCTAATATTTCTCTGTTTTCCTTTTGATATTCAGCTTGAAAGTGCATATTTCTACTGGCTGTATAAAGTTTTTTGTACTTTTAGCAAATGTGCAGCTAGAATTGCGTCCTTTATACAATGACCCATGGATAAAGCAAACTGATCTTAATAAATTCAAATTTTAAGAATAATTTCCACCTTGTAGAATAGAAAGTATTTTTACAAGCAGGTTAATAATTCTGGACCTAGCCTAGTTCTGCAAACAGGTACTGCAATTTCTATCCACTCATATTTGGAAATGAGTTAAGTCCATCTACAGAAAATGTTTTTATCAACAAATGAAACTTTTGGGGGTATCAAAACAGGCAAAGCTGATTTTATTTTTCTTATACAAACAATCATGATTACTTAAGTAACAACAGTATAAATCCAACAATACTGGGGAAAGAAAAGGGATACCTTTTAGACCATCAGAAATAACATCTAATAGAGAAATATGCAAATTGTCCGGGATGCCGTCACAGTAACAGTAACAACTAAACAGCGGGATGCTTGGGGCGACAAGGCCAACAAGGAAGTTAGCAAGGGACTTCCAAACAACTGAACAGCAGGCTTCATGGGGCGACTGTGCCAGCAGGAGGGTTACTGAGGACAATCAAACAACTGAACAGCAGGCCGCATGGGGCGACCAGGCCAGCAGGGGGGAAAGTTGGGGTTGACCAGGCTAGCAGGTGGGGGGTAGCTGGGGGTGGGCAGGCTGGCAGGGGGGCAGTTGTGGGCAAACAGGCCAGCAGGGGAGAGCAGTTGGGGGCAATCGGGCCAGTAGGGGAGGGAAGTTGGGTGTCACCAGGCCTTCAGGGGAGAGCAGTTGGGTGTGACCAGGCCTGCAGGGGAGGGCAGTTTGGGGGGACCAGGCTGGCAGGGGAGGGCAGTTGAGGGGGGACCAGGCCAGCAGGGGAGGGCAGTTGGGGGTGATCGGGCTGGCAGGGGAGCAGTTAGGCATCAATCAGGCCCGCAGGGTAGCGGTTAGGGGGTGATCAGGCTCACAGACAGAAGCAGTTAGGGGCAATCAAGTAGGCAGGCAGGCAAGTGATTAGGAGCCAGCAGTCCTGGATTGTGAGAGGGATGTCTGGCTGCCAGTTAGGCCCAATTGGGCAAGTCCGACAACCTCCAAGGGGTCCCAGATTGGAGAGGGTGCAGGCTGGGCTGAGGGATGAATTTCATGAACCAGGCCTCAAGTGATATAATATATAGCCATTTATACATATTGCCAATATATATGTATTGATTGGCCTCATAATATCAAAATTGATTTATAGATTATTCCTTAAATTCATAAATGCCACTATTTTATCAATATATTATTATTCTAATGTTAGATTGCATTTTAAACAGAGATGTATTATGTTTTGGCGTGTTTGTTTAAATGTGAATTATCAAAGTCTATGTTCCTCTTTGCAGTGTGTTGCTTTATATTTGTGGTGGATTGCGGAATTCAGGAACTGGAACTTGATGAGAACATACTTAATACTGGAGCCTTTCAGCTATAAAAGAGAGTCCAGTGAATTATACCATAAGTAAACCGAATGTGCACTAGTTGCCCTGTAACATGAAACACATTTAAGAAATAAATGTGTCTCCACTGAGGATATTGAATTATGTACTTGTCCATCTTGTAATCAGCATTTGACTGTAATAGTAAAATAATACCTAGCAGGAACAATTCAGGTATTTAAAATACAACATTGCAAAATAAAAACAAAATTGTCATGTTTCAATTTGACACATTTTATAAAACTAGTGGTTGTGTGTGTGTGTGTGTGTGTGTGTGTGTGTGTTTAACAAAGGAGTTAGAAATGATTCGTCTATATCTTATAAAAAGAATCCTGCATATCTCACTACACTATTTATTGATATGAAGCCACATAGAAGCTCACCAGTGGTCCCTGACACTTGTCTCCAGATCCCCGTTCTTATGAAATGCAAAGCCCTTCTACCGTGTGGAAAAGGGTCTGGTCCTAACAGATAAGACCATGGATTCATCAATTGTCAGTGCTATCATGCTTCTCACCATGTATGCTGGGCTTGCTGTGAGATCTTTATTTTGAATCCCAGAATGTGCTTACTCAAATGTGGTCTTTAAGTAACTAATCTTTATCAACTGATTTGCATGGAAGGCCTGCCATATCTTCTATACTCTCTTTAAATTCCGTTGCTGAGTTTAACTATTAGGCCTGGGAGTGTTTCTGTGACTGTGTTTATAGTATGTAATATCTGAGTGTCCTCAAGGTGATATTCTCTTTTATAAACTCAACTAGAGGCCCAGTGCATGAAATTTGTGCACAGATAGGGTCCCTACGTCTGGTTTGGCGATCAGGGCCAATTGGGGCCTTCCAGCCTTCCTTCATTCCATGTCACCCCCTGATGGTCAGCGCACATCATAGCGCACGACCGAACTCCCGTGGGGACAATTTGAAGATGAGGGGACTAAAGAGAGGTGGTAAAGAGAAGACCACTTCAAATCCTATATATATTAAGCCCAAACCTAGCAGAGCAAATTCCATTTAATTTTAGGGTTTGGGAGTCATATTTTTTGCTTAATGTTCTGTCCTCTAGCTTCCCGGGTGTTGTGGTCCTACCTACTGATTCCCCTGGGGCAGGAGCATTGCCCTGCTTGGCCCTGGGCAGCAGCCCCATACCTGCAGCCTTGGGGCAGCTTTGCTTGTGAGGACCTGGGCAGCACGAGTTTGGCCCACCGAAACTGAGGGAAGATAGCCATGTCCCCCAGACTTATTACCGTGGTGGGAATGGCAGCCTTGCACATTTCTGAATCATCTTCAGGGTTATTTTCCCTCTTGGTGAAAGATAATGCAAGTTCACATCTAGATAGCTCCATTGTTGCGTCTTGTAGAATCCCATAAGTCCCACCACAGCTTTCCTTCCTTGTGTCCTGTCTTCATCCCCTTTAGTACAAGTTCGGGCTCTTATAGCCCCATCTCATTTCTGGGCTCCTGCTGTAATGGCTGGTTTGATCTTTGAGCTACATCAACAGTCTCTTTACGGAATGACTGTCCAGTCAATCCATTGGGGTTCTCTCTAAAACACATTTTTTCAACTTTTTTTTTCCAACAAAAATAGGCTGAAAATTTTCTACATCTTCAAGTCTTGGTTCCTTCTTGCTGAATAGCTTATTTTATAATTTATCTCTATCCTCTCACATTTTACTATAAACAGCGAGGGGCAACCAGGCTGCACCTTCGACATTTGGCTTAGACATCTTCTTAGCTAAATAACCAAGTCAGTCACTTATAATTTCTATTTTCCACAAACACTAGAACACAATTCAGCCAAGTTCCTTGCTACTTAATAATGAAGACTGTCTTTCCTTCAGATTCCAACATCATGTTCCTGATTTCTGTCTGGGATCTCAGTTTGATGTCCGTATTCTCACCACTGGTCTCCTCAAGGCAATGTCGGCTTTTTTTAACATGCACCTCCAACCTCCTCTGCTCTGCACACATTACTCAGTTCCAAAGCTTCTTCTATATTTTTAGGTATGTTTTTACAGCTGCTCCCCACTTAATATAAAATCTGTATTAGACTTCACCAGAAAAGTAGAAACAATAGGATTTAGATAGATGATTGATAGATGATAGATAGATAGATAGATAGATAGATAGATAGATAGATAGATAAGGGATATTATCCTTTTGTATGTGTGTGTATGCATATGCAATATATACTGAATATCCATTGAACAGTAAATTTCTCTATGAAAAAAAATGTGTGACCCTTTAACTGAATACTTTAACAGTGTTTTGCAGGACTTAGCATTACTCTATTTACTATATTTACACTTTATTCACTTAATCCTCACAATTCAATCAGGTGTACAGATGAAAGGAGAATAAAACATTACGTTATGGAATGAGTAGTGAATTCTGGCTCTCATAAGCATCTGGAGAAGATGTTGAAAGTAAAGAATTATGAAAGATAGTGAGCAAAGCAGAAAAAAGGGGGAGCTTTCTACAGATTCTTCAATGCCTAAGTGATTTGTCAATTTTCTAAATTTGGAAGTAAAGAAGAAGAAAACCAGATTATATATCCCAAAATATATGCATATATAATTTTATCACAATTCTTTGGACTGACCAGATTCACATGCCCGTCACCCAAAGAAGCACTCATCAAAGAATAAACTATATGAATTATCATAAATATAAAAGTTTTCTTTTTCCTCAAAGCAAAATCAGGCTGTGATTATTATAAGAAGAAGGAATGTTGGAAGACAAAATCCATAGATATCCATTACTCACATTCATCTGAATGTCTGGAGAACATAAATTATTTCTTTTTTAAAAATAAATTTTAATATATTTTTATTGATTTCAGAGAGGAAGGGAGAGGGAGCAAGATAGAAACATCAGTGATGAGAGAGAATCGTTGATCAGCTGCCTCCTGCATGTTCCCTACTGGGGACCAAGCCTACAACCCGGACATGTGCCCTTGACTGGGAATCGAATGGTGACTTCCTCATTCACAGGTTGACACTCAACCATCAGGCACACGGCCAGGCCATAAATTATTTTTATCTCTTTATTTATATGTCTTGCACTTACTAGTACACTGAGTGGTTAGCAAAGGAAAACAGTCTTATAATATCTGGGCATATTTGTAAGACAGGGGGCAAAGAGGGGAGAGAGTGAGAATAGATAAAAATGACAGTTTCATCACAATCCTCACCATTAGGTTCTTTAGCCCATATCCTGTCTGCTACAACCTTAGAGAAAAATCTGACTAATTTTTCTTTTTATTTTATCACTTTGTTTCTCATTGTTTTATTTTCTTGTGTTAGATAAGAGGATTGGAGGCAGGAGAATTTCTGCTCAGTTACTCACACCAAGAGTCTGGATAATGCAATTATAATAACATAAGAATGGATTTGAGAGTTTACTGACACATTGAATTTGATAATGTCTTTTATTCACTTGATTCACCTGTTTTATTTTCTTTTCTCATAACGGAAGCAGGAAGAGGCAGTCATCTCTAGAGAGCGGTTATTACATTTCTGCCTAATATTTTTAGACTCAAGTAATTCACAATTCTGATAAGGTTGGGGACTTTTGAGATGTTAAAATGATTGCGAGAAATGAACTCATTAACGGAGTCCCTATCTTCAAGTCACAAGCCATTAGTTCAATAAACTAATGTCAGATCTTGAGTATTTACCTAACCAGCTACAGCCCATTATTATAATCACACCTAACCATGAGGCCTTAAATGTTTATGGGCAGACTGATGTGCATGACCTTGTTCCCACACAGCCTGCAGCAGCTCTCTGCTTGCCACGAAACAGATCATTTTAATGACTTTACCTGGACTGAGATGGGAGAAGATTCAAATTATATGTCTTTCAATATTTACAAAAAAAATTCCAGAGAGAAAAATGAATGTGAGTGTCTACTTACATTTATGCAGTGATAGATAAACCCAAGCTGTTCAATAGCCTCAAACACAATGCCCAATAACATAAATGCATATGAATGAAATATCTGCCATTTGACTAATATGATATTATTTATGCATATTGATATCCTGAAATTTAAGATTTGAATATAGGGCACTTGTGTTGGATTTTGGATTTTTTTATTGTTGAAAGTTTTACATATGTCTCCTTTCTCCTTTTCCCCCAATTGGCCCCTCCCCCAGCCATTCCCACCCTGGGCAAGCCCCCACTGTCCCAGTGTCTGTGTCCATTGGTTATGCTAATAACAAGTCCTTTGGGATTTTTTTTAAAGTAAAAATAGATTTAGCATATATCTAAATAGAATACTTGAAGCTGACAATAAGGATATATTTTTTGGGGGAAAGGAGGATGGCTAAGTAAATATTGAGTGCAACGATTTTAGTAGTGACTGAAGCTCTAAGTCACAGATGGAGATACGATTGTGTGGTTCTATATTTTAGAGTTAGGTTTACTGTATAAAAATGCATAATACAACCAATCAAAGTGAAGAATAGTCAATATTTTAAAATAATAAAATGAAGGTGTATTCAGTGTTTGCTCTGTGACAGGTATTGTTCAATTTACATGTAATAACTTTCATGTAATAACTCAATTCAAGCACCACACAGGTGCTTTTATCTGGCCATTTTAGAGATGAGGAAAATCATCAGACAGTGACAGGCACAAACATGAGTACAGACTGTGGGTAAAGTGCCACCAGCCCAGGCATTATTCATTGATCCAATAGCCCATCACTTTTTGGTTCCTATCATGTGTCTGACTGTGCATTGAGAACTGAAGTAAGGCCTGAGTCTTGTGTGTAAGTGATTTGGTCGAACAGAAGTTAGCTGTATGTGTAAAAACAAATAATCTGAAGCAATATATGAGATCAATTAAATCCAGGGAGACTTCATGGAGGTGGTAACATTAAAGCTGATCTTGAAAGAGTAAAAAGTACATATCAGGTATAGAAAGAGGATGTATTCATTACATATCAGTGATTCTTCATGTCAACACCATTGACACTTTGGAAGAATGAGTATTTTTGGGGGCGAGGGAGGAAGGAAGCCCTTCTGTGCATGATAGTATCTCTGGGCTCTGTTCACTAAATGCCAATAGCAGCCCTCTCATAACGGCAATCAAAAATGTCTCAGGCATTGCTAAATGTCCCTTAAGGAGGGGGCCATAATCATCCCTAGTTGAGAGCCACTGTTCTCCAGAGGAACAACATATCCATAACCAACAAAATAAAAAATAAATTGGGAAAGGAGGTTAAGCATGGCCGTACATAGCAATGGAGATGGAGAAGGAGGATGCTGAGGAGAGAGCTGTGGAGGCGAGTTAGGTCACACTGAGAAAGCCAGATGGCTACACACACGTAGCAAGTTAGACTTATTCTCCTTGGCAGCTGGGGGCCAAGGGCAAGGAGCAGAATCACATTGGTTATTTGAGGAACTAACTTGGACAGCTGTGAGCAAAAGTTGAGTGGAAATAAGAGTACTCATTCCTTGTCTCCAAAATACACTCTTTGGGAATATCATTTAGAATTGGGATCTTTTCTTTTATCTTATTTCACCCCATTATTAGTTCCACGGTGGGGGTGGGGGAGGAACATTGTGCCCTTTGCAGTTCAGGCTAGATTGGTCTTCACAGCTAAATAGATCCAAAATTTCACCTAATTCTTCATCATCACATATATGTAAAATTTTAATGTCTTTTTGTCAACATAAAAATACTATCTGATACAAGTAAAGATCGCCTCATAAAAGGAAAATATATGTACTTGCTAGTGTTGCTTCTCAATTGCAGTTTTCAAGTTGTCTTTAAAATTCTCCAAAGCTCCCATATTCCCCTAGGTATCATTGTCAATGCTGCCTTTCTTTGACAATTTTCCAAACGTGAGATTTCTTTCTTCCTGCCTCTTCTGAAGATTATGAATGCCATGACCCCCGGTGATCCCACAAAGAGTATTTCTTGTGTCTATCATGACAACTGTAACAATGCAAAATGTCAAACTCACTCCAGTCAGGACGCCACCAGAGATTCCTCCCAGGAATCCTAATATACACGGCATACCTATGGCATACAACTTTATGAATACAATTCTGTTTGGTTAGAAATTCTGAGGCAAGTAAAAAAACAACGAAACTTCTTTGGCCCCCAAATCTCTCAACCTGAAAAGGAAATACACGTGTGTATGTTCACATGTGGATACATGTGCACATGCGCACTATGATTTGAATGATATCAACATAGATTTTCAGGATACCTAACAAATCATTATTTTTTAAATGGACAGACATATGTGTTATATGACACTAGAGGCCTGATGCATGAAATTCGTACAAGAGTAGGCCTTCCTTCCCCTGGCTGCCAGCACTGGCTTCCCTCTGGCGTCTGGGACCTGGGCTTCCCTCGAAGCCCCGGCTTCATCCAGAGGGTCGTCTGGAAGGACGTTCAGTCTAATTAGCATATTACACTTTTATTATTATAGATCAATGATGGCGAACCTTTTGAGCTCGGCGTGTCAGCATTTTGAAAAACCCTAACTTAACTCTGGTGCCGTGTCACATATTGATTTTTTTTGATATTTGCAACCATCGTAAAACAAAGACATATTTTTGATATTTATTTTATATATTTAAATGCTATTTAACAAAGAAAAATCAACCAAAAAAATGAGTTCGCGTGTCACCTCTGACACACATGTCATAGGTTCGCCATCACTGTTATAGATAATGCTTGTCTCAAATGTATATCTCATAGTGACTTGGTTCATTACATACATATTTTTTAACTTAGAGAAAAAATGAGAAAATACTACAAAGTTCCCATATAGCTTTCACCAACTTCTTCTAATGCAATTATGTAATATTATTCTGTAACTATAGTATAGTTATCAAAATGACAGAATTAATGTTGACATAATACATGTTGGAAGTCATTAAAAAACTGTCCTCAGTATTTTATTTTGTTCAGTAACAACTATGTAACTTCAATATTCATCTAAAATTTTGATTACTCAAAATGATATCCATTTGCCTTAACTATTCCATAGTTTCTGCTTAACATTTTCAAGGTTTCAGATATTAAGGATGCTAACTATACTACCAGAAACTTTGATGAGGTGATGTGCACAGTATTTATGGCTGCCAAGTGTCACAAAGTATTAGAATCTCCTCGGGAGAGAAAAAAAATCCCAGTTTCTATTCCCAGTGGTGTGAGAAAATACATTTTTAATAAGTTTCTTCTATAATACTGGTGCGAGTAATTCATAGACTGATTCAGAAAAAAAAGTTGTGTAAGTGGTTATATTTCAGTTATATAAACTTAACATTATCTATCAGGTGATATGAGAAATTTCCCACAGATATGTTTTTTTAAAAGAAGTCTAAATAAACTTGTTGACATATGTTTACTGATTCTATTCTACATATACTGACAAAATACATGAAAATAAGACAAATATCTGGACTAATATTCATCTTTAATGTAAAAAATATGATTAGAAAGAGAGAGAAGAGAGAAGACATCATTAGGAATAAACAGAGGAAAAAATGATGGAGAGAATTAAGAGAGGGTTTAAAAAAGGGAGATAGTGAAATGGGAGAAAAGATAGTTTGGAAAAAAAAAGAAAGGGAAATGAAAAAGTAAATAGGAAATAATTAAGAATATGGAAAAAAGGGAGGGGAGAAAGAAGGAATAAAAGAAAAAATAACTAAGAGTAAAACTACAAATTATCTATTAGAAGATATATGTCACATCCCATGCTATGTGACTCACCTACACAATTTTATTTAATCCTCACAACTCTTTGGAGAAATTCCCATTTTAAGCCCTATGCTATTACCTGTCTCTGCTAGTCTTGATGACCACGTCTCTCAAAGATGACTTACAGAAATTATACTAAGATTTGAAATGACTTTTTAACACTGACCTCAGCTCAATTTAATTACTTCTGAATGCATTTATTTCATCTGTAGTATTATGTCTAAATTTGATTTTTAAATCTGAAAATATATTTATTTCATCTCAACATTTAAAACATATTTTTGTTGGGTGTAAAATTCTCAGTTGAAAAATTTTCCCCAATCTGTTTTCTATGGTTGGAGATTGAAATGAGAAGAAAATTTAAATATGTTCAAGTTATGAGTTGCATAGTTTTAATAAAATTGAGCTATCTTCTGGTGAACCCAACTTCCAAAGTCCAGCACTGTTGTTGCCTGGCGCTGCTCTTTCATTTTGTCAGTGTTTGAGCTTTGAGCTGGGAAAGTATTAGACTTGGGTATTATCTTTCTATTTAGTCTGATCAGAGCCTTAGGTGCCAATCACTCTGAAAATAGATAAGAATGCATGGATTCTTCCTACTTTTTGATTCAGGCCTTCACTATTCTAGAACATGGGGTGGGGGGTGAGAAGGACTATGTTGAGAATGTTAATGTTGCTTGTAGATGTAGTCCTTCAGACTCCAATACATTCTTCCAATTCCATCAGCAGCAGTAACTTTGTCCTCTTTTCTTGTTATTGAGTAAAGTCCTCGGTTTCACACACTTTCTCTGACTGTCAACAATCGGATGCAGCAGCTCATCTCTCTGGAAATCAGTTTCACAGTGTTCTTTGCACATTAGAGATGGCTAATTTTCTGGATTTTTTCATTATAGTAGTGAGGGAGCTAATGATCTTTTTGTCCTTTCATATTTTATTTAAAAGCAGAATGCGCCGAAACCGGTTTGGCTCAGTCGATGGAGCGCCGGCCTGCGGACTGGAGGGTCCCAGGTTCGATTCCGGTCAAGGGCATGTACCTGGGTTGCGGGCACATCCCCAGTAGGAGATGTGCAGGAGGCAGCTGATCGATGTTTCTCTCTCATCGATGTTTCTAACTCTCTATCTCTCTCCCTTCCTCTCTGTAAAAAAAATCAATAAAATATATTAAAAAAAAATAAATAAAAGCAGAATGCTTACTTACAGGATTCTTGAGGAAAGAATACAGCCAGAGTGGGGCTAGGGCCCAAGATCTGGACTAGCCAACTTGTGGAGAACTTTCACAGATAAAAATCTCTAAAGTCGGAAAGGTTGTATGCTTAATTTGAGAATGTAAGACGAGTAAAGATTTTTTTTTTCCTAACTATTCTGCTGAAGTCTAGATATTCACAAATATTCTTTCACCAGCTTTGGCACAAGATTTAAATTGTGGGTTCTCTGACTATGACTTATACCGGTAATTACATAATCCCATTATACATTTATAAATGGTCTGACATTGTTCAATGATATATTAACTGGTGAACAGAAGTGAGTGGTGTTATAAGGAACACATTTTCAACAGTAAAAGGAATCCTGTTTCTAAGGAAGTCAGAATGACTGAGAAGGTGTTTTACAAAGTAAGAAACTGCACTTTGCAAAGAATTTTTTTAAATAAATCGAATGGTCCCTGAAAGACAAACACCCTGAGCTCACTTATATGTGGAATCTAATGAGCCATATAAGCTAACAAACAACACAGAAATGGACTCATATAAATACAGAAAACAGACAGACAGCTGTTAGAAGGAAGAAGGTTTTGGGCTTGAGTGAAAAAAGTGGAGCCCTGACCAGTTTGGCTCAGTGGATAGAGCCTCAGCCTGCAGACTGAAGGGTCCTGGGTTCGATTCTGATTAAGGGCATGTATCTTGGTTGTGGGCACATCCCCAGTAGGGGTTGTGCAGGAGGCTGCTGATCGATGTTTCTCTCTCATCAATGTTTCTGACTCTCTATCCCTCTCCCTTCCTCTCTGTAAAAAAAAAATCAATAAAATATATTTTAAAAAAAAGAAAAAAGAGAAAAAAGTGAAAGGATTAAGCAAAAACAAAAACTCACACAGACAACAGTATGGTGATTACTAGAGGGAAAGAGGGATAGGGGAAGGTAGAAGAGGAAATGGGGGAGGGAGACTTGACTTGGGGTGATGAACACACAATACAATATACAGATAATGTATTATAGATTGTATACCTGAAACGTATATAATGTTATTAACAAATATCACCCAATAAATTCAATTAAAAGAAATAAACAACTTTGTTCTTGATTTTAATAAAGACATTTTGAGTGGCTTTCAGTTCCACAAAATATGAATCTAAAAAATTATCCCATTCATTTGCATGATGAATGACTATTCACATTTAGTTCTTTTATTCTCAGTATGAAAAGATGACAGCTATTGTAAGTTCCTTAAGTGATAATTAGTTCTCTATGACAGTTTATTATGTTGCCACAGCTTATTAAAACTCTTCATTTTCATACTGTCACCAAATTCACTATTGGAAGACCACTTTTAAAATGGAAATTTACATGTAATTGTTAAGTCCTTGAAAAAAAACATTAAAATATTTAGGAGGTAAGGTCAAATGGCAGGACTAAAAGAACACACAAACTCATACACATATGCCCATTCTTTTCTTTTGTTTGTTCTAGCTAAAATTAATTTCCTTGGTTACTGTAAACTTTTCAAAAAATAAAATTAAAAGTTTCTTCTATGTATGAAAAAAATATTATGAAAATGATTTTTCTCCTATTGATTTTCTGTGTGTGTGTTTGTGAGCATCTGGCTTTGTGAAAACATTGGTATATGCTAAAACGTCTTAGTAATGCTTCACAATTTATAGAAGTATGTCATCATAATTTCATACACTAGAAAACAGAATTTTCAGAACCATTTTCTGTTGTGCACTAAAAATGAATGTAGTAATTTTTAAAACAAAAATAGTCAATTTTTGAAAAATGAAACTCCCTTCTTTAATGAGAGGATTTCATTGCTTAATAGTGGAGAACCACTAAGCTGCCATTTCAGGAAGCCTGAAATAGTTCTTGGCTCCTATTCCGTATTATAAAGATTCATTTGCATACTTTGTGTCCTGTTATTTATCCAGCTTATATAATACTTACTCTTCTGTCAAATACTGTTATAAATGTCTTTCCAGTATAGATTTATTTAATCCTTACAACAATT
Source organism: Myotis nattereri (assembly GCF_964212035.1). NCBI lineage: Eukaryota > Metazoa > Chordata > Mammalia > Chiroptera > Vespertilionidae > Myotis > Myotis nattereri. The sequence goes on from NC_138090.1 coordinate 10,077,979, forward strand.
GCAGGAAATGTAACTATTAATAATCTAACTTCACACATGAATAACTGAAGCAAAGAGACGTTCTTTACTTTGTCACACAGCTCGCAAATGACACAGAGAGTATGAACCCAGAAAATTAGAGTATTCATTATACTTACTAAAATGGGGGTACTCCACTGCAACTCTTTCTAATTAATTTATTATCACATAATTATGGAGGATGGAAGTCTGAAAGAGAAGTCTCTCTCTCTCTTCCTCTTGTAAGGATACATGTGATCTCACATAGGTGCCTGCCTTCTAGATAATCCAGGATAAACTTCAACTCAAGATTCTTAATCAATAATTCCCATATAAGGCAATATTCACTCACTTGCCATTTCAGGCAACATTCACAGGTTCCATGGATTAGGAAGTAAAATATCTTCTGAAGGTCAGTTTTTAGTCTATGACACACATAGTAAAGATTCTTCAAAACTTGCTTAGAAAGCTCAGTTACTTTGTAGCATTTGGTGCATATGAATTCAAATAGAAAATATGTTCCTTCAAGTGAAAAATCAAGATTAAAATCTAACTTAAGATAACTAAAAAAATAGACTAGAACTAAAAAAAAAAATGACTTAATTTCATTGAGAGAATTTTATAAGGAAGGACAGTAAACAAGCTACGCTATTTCAAAACCCTTATGACAAAATGTGGCTTGGAGTCAGGCTTGGGGGCGCAGTGATGTAGCACCCTGCCTGCGGACCACTTTGAAAACAAGAGCATGGAGGCTCGGGATGTCTGTAGGGAGGACGGGAGGGATCTTTGAAGTGGGATGTGTGGAATGTACCTCCACAAATTGGCTAAAGACACACTAGGGGCAAACTCATTGCCTAAGTCAAATTCATTAGGATTCCTCCCACTCTTTGCTGGGAGATTCGGGTCCGACACTGGTATCCCAAAGAACTAAAGTGCTGGGGAGTGCTCATGTATTTGCAGTGGTTTGGAAGAATACAAAAATAATGTATTTTTTTTCAAAGCCTCTGAATGATAGGGTGTTTTTATTGAAAAGTCTTAATTTCTTCCATGTGATAATGGTCATAGTCTAAGGAAGCTATACGTGAGACTGTAACAGGTATCCTCCTCCATGTATTTATTAGTGAGGCAGTAAGCTATCTATTGCTTGCTTCTTATTTTTTAATGGCCATTTTAAGTCTAAATGAATACATTTAGTTAATGTCTAATTTAGAAATGATGTAAACATACAATTTTAATCAAGATCCATCAAATTTGAGGCCATGCTATTGATATGGATAAGCAAACATGTGAACGGGTCATCAATAAGCAGCCAAATGAGCATTTCACAAACACTGAAGTACCCAGATGATAAACTGATGGAATGTGTTATCTTTTAAAGTTAAAGCTAAAACTTAATTTGTTTTCATAACTCATTCTTCTTCATCATCACAGCCTATGCCTAAAATTCGATTTTTCCTTCATCAACCTGTTAATCTTTTACCACCATTTATCTATCTACTATGTATACATTTTGCTAAACATCTGTACAAGCTAGAATTTGATGAAAAATGTTCCAATCAGACAAACGTTTCACTTGCATAATTTTTGTACACGGGATTCATAACTAGTGATTAAAATAAATGTTCTGAATATTCTATAAGTTTTAAAGTTAGATTAATCATAGGACTTTTAAATATGACAGGGTTAATTTACTCATAGAAATGAAGTTGTTAGAATTGTATTTCTTATGTGATCCATTGGCTATACTTAATAGACAAATACCCATAGCTGTTTATATCTGTTGTCTATATCTGCAACTGTCTTGATTTAGACAGTTGCAAATGTCCATGTCTTATGTTATTTTCCTTTAAAGATCAGTAATGAATAAGATATGCATCACAGTCAGTTTGAAATCACTGTTTAAATTAATTATGGCAGCCATATCAATTAGACATAAGAGATTTCTAAAGCTAATTAGAGTCTGAGAGTTTTTAATTTGACGTCTGTCTGTGTAATATGTGCTTTATGCATTAAATTAATGAAATTAAGCCGGCATCATTATAAATTTCCACTTTCATAGCTCCATAAGTTTCACAATTATAAGCCATATTTGAATGATAATTGATTGAAACTAAATAATCATGTTCACATTAGCATTGCTTTGGTTTTAAGAATATATCCTTTATTTTTCACTCTCATGTCATCCCAAAGAGGACCCAGCAGTACACAACTTGTTGCCAACAAAACCCTATTGTCATTTCCAAAGTAAGGACAATTTGACAGGAACTTCAAAGGAGATACGGTACATCACAAATGTATGAATAAATTGCAAAACAGGGCAATAACTAAAGGCCAAAATAATTATAAAATCTGATTAATTCACAGTGCAAATTTTTGCAGACTCTTCAGTTTAAAAGAACAGCATTTACCTGAGATGAATAGCTGCTCTTAGACTCAACGCATATATGAAACAAGTTTTACTTTTCAAAATACAAAATTTGATTACTTGTCCTTACTCTACACACACACACACACACACACACACACACACACACACACACACTAAGGTTGTATCACCAAATAATGTTTTGACATAAATTTTTACCATATTCTGTGAAAATAGATATTTATAGTGAAGGAAACAATTTGCATGAAAATGGGACTAAAACATAACTTATGGGAGGACTGCAACCCTGCCTTTAAGATTTGCTTTTGACATTTGTGTTTTAACAGGTTATTAAATTTTAATTTGTCTTATGATGAAAATCAAATCCTTTCTATTTCAGCAGTCTGAAGAGGTACAGACTCAATTACAAAATGAGACTGTGGCTTAAGGTTTCTTGTGCTCTTATGACCCTGTGGTGTGAAACTGATGATAAGCCCATCAGATGATCCACATAAAAATAAGTCTGCACGTAAATGACTATGGGTGGAAAGACAATGTCCAAGAAAAAGCGCTGTTGGTCATGCTCTACATGAGACATTCCAGATGAAAGTCTTATTTGTATTTTTGCAACAACTAGAGTCATGATAACATACTACAGTGGGGCCTTGACTTATGAGTGTCCCGACTAACGAGTTTTTTGAGATACCAGCTGTCTCTCGGCCAATTTTTTGCATTGAGTTGATACAGTAATTTGAGTTAACGAGCTCGGTCTCAGAACAAATTAAACTCGTAAGTCAAGGCCCCGCTGTATTTGTTTGTTGCAAATACTTACTTGGAGATTCTCCTGGGATAGGGTTACAGCACAAAACCAGATGGGCTGTCTCTAGACTCCCACCCTGAGGAGAGAAATGAAGTGAGAGGAAATGCAGAAAGAAGGGGTAAAGGATAGAGAGGGTGGGAAAGAAACTTTACCATAAGCTGAGTTGATAAAATGTGTCTGAATAACATTTGGCTAGCTGGAAATCTACAAGATTTGTGTAATGGCTTCTATCGACTGCTCCGGCCATCATGCATACATCGTTGATTTATATCTGGAAGTTTCTACCTCTTCATCCTCTTCACCCATTTCTGCATTGGCTTCCTTTAGACTCCTTAGAATTTTGTATAATTTAGAAGTGATGCAAGTAATCAGCCAAGGACAAGGCATCCATCTCTTCTTCCCCTTCACCCATTTCACCCAACCCCAACCCTCTTCCCTGTTAGGCAACCATCATTCTGTTCTCTGTATCCACGAGTTTTGTTTTGTTTGTTCATTTACTTTTTTTAAAATAGTCTACATGTAAGTGAAATTATATGGTGTCTTTCTCTGACTTATTTTACTTAGCGTAATACCCTCAAAGTTTATCCATGCTGTTGCAAATGGCAAGATTTAATTATTTTTTATAGCTGACTAGTATTACATTGTGTGTGTTTTGAGTCTCTCTCTCTCTCTCTCTCTCTCTCTCTCTCTCTCTCTCTCTCTCTCTCTCTTCTGATGGAAATTTAAGTTGTTTCCATATATTGGCTACTATAAATAATATTGCAATGATCACAAGGATGGATATATAGTTTTGAATTAGTGTTTTCATTTTCTTTGGATAAATACCCAGCAGTAGAATTGCTGGCTCATATGGCAGCTCTATTCTTATTTTTTTAAGGAAACTCCCTACTGTTTTCTATAGTGGCTGGACTAATTTACATTCCCATGCTCCAGGTTCCTTTTTCCTCCATGTCCTTATCAACACTTGCTATTTCTTGTCCTTTTGATAACAGCCATTCTGACAGATGTGAGGTGGTACCTCATTGTGACTTTGACTTGCATTTATCTGATGACTAGTGATGTTAAGCATCTTTTCATATGCCTGTTGGGTATGTGCATGTCATCTTTGGGGCAAAATATTGTGTATCAGATTCTCTGCCCATTTTGTAATTGATTGTTTGATTTTGTCATTGAGTTCCTTATGGGTATTAAACCCTTATCAGATATATGATGTGCAGATGACTTCCCCCATTCAGTAGGTTGCCTTTTTATTGTGTTGATGGCTTGCTTTGTTGTGCAGAGCTTTTTGGTTTAATGTAGACCCATTTGTTTATTTTTCCTTTTATTAACATTGTCTTTGGAGTTGGATCCAAAAAAATGCACCAACAGTGATGTCAAAAAGTGTACTTTGAGTTAAGCACCTTTACATTTTAATAAAAAATGTTAATTCTTTTAAATATTGGTATTACTCAATTTATGGAGTCACTGGGTTTTAATAATATTGGATACACAAGTAAAATGTTTAAACTATGCTGCTTTTTGATTGGCATATGGATATAAATCTGATATAATGAAAAGTCAAATATTTGCTCCTAAACTGAGTTGACAACTGGGTTTTGATATTGACAAGCACAGTGCAATGCTGAGCAACACACTGTAGACCATTTCAATAGTTGCCAGCAAGATCCAATTGTTGCTTGCCTGGTTCTATTTTCTTTTAAACCACCTAATATATTTTGAAGAGATTTTGCCTTTTTTCCAACCATATTTACAACTCATTTCCTATTCCTCTATCACTAGGTACTCACTCAAAACAGACATTTTTACACACATTTATCATAACTTAAGATGTTTTTCTGTATCCTGTTTACTAATGAATTATCTTGGGTCTCCAGAGAACAAGTTGCCAAGAGGACAATGAACATGCTGACAAAAGTAGAAACAGACTCTATACTGGGACGAAGTTGTGACTCCTGTGAAAGAGACATGATAGGAAGGAGGATGGTATAGAAATAGTCTCAAACTGCAGTGCAATCCCATCTAAGTTTTGGCTAACACACCAGCCACTCTTCAGGAGGAGGCCTGATGGAGGAGTCCCAGGTTTTGCTGGACTGATCCTGCGCTGGGCCCACAGTCATGCTCAGGCATCAGCTGGGTTTTGGGGTAAATGCAGGGGAGGATCCACTGGGACAGCAGCTGGGACTGGCAGTCAGTTCTGCTCCCTGCAGTGGGCACTGGGCAGGGCACCTGGTCATGGTCAGGAAAGGGCTTGCAGTCATGGGAGCTGTTGGCAATGGCCTTCATTCACTGGGACCTGCTCCAATAGCTCCATCTAATACCAGTATGCATGGCAGACCAGTTCTGCTCTGTGTCCCTGGGACTCTTGGGGTCCCAGGGGAAGTTAAAAACAGATTCCAGGGTGAGGCTTGTGGTCTACCAACACTCATCAAAGAGAACGTTGCTATGGTGAATGGGGGAAAGGGTAGGTAAGGAACAGGCCTTAATTTGATGAGAGGGACTAACATGAGCCTTCTCCATCTCGCTGCCCATGACATTTAAAGCAAATTCAGTTTGCAGAAGGCTTTTTTGATGGTGTTTTGAGAGCAACAGTTTGGTTGCTGGAAGTCTTCAGACCATTGTTGCTATTTTCATTTTCTGACCCTTTGCATACACAATGAGTACAAACAGCCTGTGCCACTCTTCCCTCAACTCTCTTCACGGTGTGTGACGTGCAGGGTTTGTTTGCAATAGGAGCTGTAGGCTGCACGAACACTTGCCTCGTGTGCCGTTAACATCCAGGGGCACTCAAGGTTAATTGGAAATGGTAATAAGTTTAATCACGATGAACTCATTTGGTGCTGATGCGGATGTCACCTGCACTTCCATAAAAATTCCATTGTAATTTCGCATTAATTAATGTCCACTTATCAACGAGTGTTACAGCAAATTAGTACAGGAGTGACAACTTATGTGCTTAAGAAATGCTTGATAAGGGGAAAAAAACAGCATTTACTAGGTCATCTTAAATTATAACAGATTGAGATGTCTTTATTATTTAAAAGAGGAGATTAAAATCACGTAAAGTGGTGATAATTAGGGGAGATTTTGATAAGAATGTGTCTGAGAACTAATGGGGTTATAGCAAACATTAGGAATATAGATTTGGTTAGATTACCATTTTTTAACATAAATGACAGAGAAGAGATGGAGCTGCTCTTATCATTACCCTGTAATAAGGGAAGCTGCCGAATTCTCAATCATCATCATGAAGTAATGGTCTTATTCATGTAAAATGAAAGTATTTTTCTCCATATGTAAAAATGCTATTAGACATATTTGAAGGCATTATACTCAGATATTATTTTTCCATTTCTGTGAATGACAACCATTAAATGCAATCGTAGCTACATGACAAGACTATTTTTACTACATCAAAAGGAAGAAAGGGATTAAAATGAATTTATTCAAAGGTGTGATTTGTCAATTTTGTGCTCTTATCAAGGAGCACATGGGACAGCTTTAAACCTAAACACTGAGATCTGACCTCCCATTTGAATAAGTTAATGTGATCTGGTGTTCTTTGGGAAATACAGAAACCTCTTTTGTATCCAGAAATCCCCAGAGAAATTTTTGCTTTTAGGCGGTCAGCTCTAAGGTTCCATTTCTTTTCATCACTTCTCCTTTTATCACTTGGCAGGTCTTGACAGCTTAGAGGGTTTTCTAGGTGTTTCTGGCACGCAGTACAGTAGGGAAAGAAATTTATAGTTTCTTTACTACTACTTAGATCTTTTAAAGGCATAGTATACCTGCTTGGAAATCCTTCTTCTGAAAGAGAGACAGAGGGGGAAACAAAGACAGAGGAGGGGAGGGGAGGAGAGAAAGAGAGAGAGAGAGAGAGAGAGAGAGAGAGAGAGAGAGAGAGAGAGAGAGAGAATTATAAATGCAATATTGAAATGCATCCTTTAGAGAAAAATGTAGAGCTATCAAATTTTTATTGAAGTATTTCTTGGAGTCCAATTACAAATTTTGGGCTCCATTAATTTATATATGTTCTTAAACATTTTAAATAATTTTAAAATGATATTTAAAATATCAGAACAAAAAGATATTTATTAAATGTTCAATAGCTTTCTTTGGGATTTGTTCATCGAGCCAGTTTTAGTTTTAAGGGTCAATCTCCTCTGACTTTGAAGACGTGTATTTCCTCTAAACATTCAACGATGGTGGCATATATGCTCAGGGGAAGGAAGAGATAGATTGATAACAAAATAGTTGACATTAAAAATGGAGTTTAGCAGATATCTTATTTCTACAACTATTTCAACAGGACAGATAGGCCTGGTACCTTCACTCCCTAGTCAGTGGGGATATAAGGTGGGCGTTGTGGCAGCAGTGTCAGTGTGAGTAAAATAAGAGGGCAGATCATTACTGTCCACCTCTGAGTGCTCAGTACCCACTGTGGTACCCCCACGGATCCAGTGTGTGCTTGTACTTTGGATGGAAAGCAGAAGTGGGTTTGGCATTCCACACAGAAACACAGCATTTCAGCATTGAATTATCCTTAACGCTAATATTCTCCAACCCCTTGAAATTCCCCGTGAAAGCATCTCTTTTGCTCATACCCATAAGTGGTTAGCTTTGTTTTCCGAATTTTGAATGCCTAAATGAGTAAATTAATCAATGTTTCTAACAACATAGAGGACTATTCTTTTAAATTGAAGAACTATATACAGCAAATTGCACAAACCTTAAGTGTACAGCTAAATGGATATTTACCTATATTTTCACTCACAGCCACACCACCTACCAGAACAAGATACAGACTGTTTCAGTCACTCTAACTAGCTTCTTCTTGCCTTCCAGAATATATGTAAAATTAGTTGAAGGAAATATCCCTTTTTGTGAAAAGAATAAGTCAAATAATAGCTTTATTTAGGTAAAAAAAGAAAGCAAGCCACCCAGGACTTAAGTAAGAAAGAGTTGTTCAAAGGTGTGTCTGTCCATATCCCACTGTCACACTCTCATTTCATTTCATGCTACCAACTTGCAACTGTCAGCTCCTGCAATTTCTTTCCTGAAGGCTTCCTTTGGGGATGGGAGCCAGCTCTACTGGCTGAATGGATGTGTGAGGGTACTAAAACCACGCAGAAATAGCCTTTCGCCAATCACTGACAAGAAGAGTTGGTGTAGCAGTAGCTCCTTTGGCTCTTAAATGAGATAAACTCTGAGGCAAGGATGTGTACTCTTTACCTGAGTACTGAAACAGGATGAAGCCCTAGCTATCTAGAGTGGATATTTGCTTGATAACTCGCCAGGTTTTAGCTGTCCTCCACGTTCTGTCACAATTCCCTACATTCCTACCAATATTTCTTGGAATAATTTTTTAATATATTACTGATACTCAGTTCCTTTTTTTAGGTAGGGTCCTTTTGTGAGGCAATCCCAACTAAACCAGGTTAAAATGCCTCATAATCATTTTTTAAGGCTCTTGGGTTCTTATTCACCAGGGAGAAGGAGGAAACACCATGAGTCTAGAATTTTTGAAGAAGCTCTTGTTATCTGGGTCCAGAATGCATCCTGGCAAATGGGTGTTTTATATCCTGATATAATAGTTTATACACATAACCTAGACATATCAAGGTGTAAAATCCCCTAAATTGAAATTTAGAATAGGAAAGTAAAATACCTTGGGAACAGGTTCTTTTCAGCACCACGGAGAGCAGCTAGAGACTCAACCTCAATTCCATGAACTGGACAAACTTCTAAACATCCTCATTCTCATCAAACAGCCAGACCAATCTGGCTGGTGATTGCTTTCAAAAGACTAACATTAGAGGCGAAGGTACAAAGTAAATCACACAGAGAGGCTTCTACCTGGGAAAATGTTATCTTAGCACTTGCGGATGACATGGTACTGAAACAATTCTCCAAGCTTTGGTTTTTCACACTAGACATATCAAGGACAGTATGTACTCTCATACACATGACACCAAGAGAGGACATAACAGGTGGATTTCCACCTAAATGCCCTGGAAGAGAGCTCAAGCATCTCTGTATGTGTGATGGAAGCAGGCAAAAATAACACAGTTTGGAACTTCTCACTATTATGAGCTCTTTGTGGATTGAGACTAAATAGTTCTTGGTATGGGCGCAAGAAATCTGGCTTCATCATAGTTCTTCTATGCACCCTTTTGTCTGCATAGTCTGGTGAAACCAAACCCTTTACCTTTACTAAACCTCTCCTTCTTTATTCCCCTGGTACTTTGCATTTAATATAACTTCTTTAATTTATATTAAAATATGTATAGTGGCACATATATTTATTCACAGTTCCACAATTGGTAGTCAACCCCTATATGAAGTCCTTTTTGGCTATTTAAATCAAATGTTTATTGATTAGTTACTATGGGTTAGTCACTGATCTATGCCTGAAAAATACAGCCATAAAAGTAGAAAAGGTCCCTAAGTTTAGAGTGCATATAGTCCAGTTGTTTAAAGCACTAACACATAGTTACTATTAAACATAGTTTGGACAAAAATAAAAATGATAAAAAATAAGCAGAAATTAAAACAAAGAAAATTTCTTCTAGGTCTTATTATACTTAGGCTCTGAATAAACAGAACCCATATAAATAATATAATTTTAAATTAATACATTTATTAGTTTAAGATTAACTCAGTATCTAAATACTTTATTCAGATATACAGATCATGGCTTAGCTCCTGTTAAGGAACTTGATCTGCCATGATGCCCTTAAACTCTTTACTCAAGTAATCTGAACCAACCCCAGTTCTATAACAATTTCTCTTTCTCTACTGGGTCATAGTTATTCTTCCTGTTTAAATTCAGTGATGCCCCTTTGGCTGTTGTCTTCCTGGAAAATTACTATTCAACCTTCAAGACACAGGACACTGAACAAACATTACTGGTTTGATTATATATCAATTATAGTTCCAGACATACAATTCCATTTCCTTTGACCTCGAAGCACGTTACACATCCCTAACTCAATCACACTACTCATTGCATATCTCACTGCAGCATATGCAATGTTCGTTTGCAATTTTTTAACAGTATTTTGTTCATTGTTGGACTGTTGATTCTTTTGACCAAGATTTCTCAAACTTTAATGTGCATATGGAAGTACCAGGAGATCTTGTTAAAATAGAAATTCTACTTCAATGAATCTAGGATGGGGTCTGTATTCTGCATCCCAAGCAAGCTCCTGGGTGATGGTGATATTTGGTACCACCTGTTCCTGAACTGCACTTTGTGAAATGAGGCTTTAAAGGCTATTTGTTCCCCTTTGAATCTTAACTTTCTAGCGTGAAATTTGGCATTTCCTGGGTACATCAGTGTTTATATCTAAATGGTTTGATCCACATGCTGTTATCCTTTCAGATGGCTCCAATACCAAATGGCAGAACTCCTTGGATTTCTTTGTTTTCTTTGCAAGACTTCCTTGAAGTTTGTATGTACATAGGGCTTTCTCTAATTAGACATATCTAAAACACAGTGGTGAAATCATGGCTGAGATTTGCAAGAACTGGTCAGTATAAAATTAAAAGGTAAAATGTTTCTGGCATATTTAACTTTTGAGACATAGCGATATATTAAAGAAACATATGTATATATCCAATACCGTAATTAAATTTTAACGCATAAAAAATAATCAAGTCCCTACAGGAACAGTACATTTTCAGTTCAGAAACTACTTATCGTTTCTATAGCCACACAATGTTGAATGCGCTGTTTGATCTTTTAACAATTTCATTTTAAAATATTCACAGAAGAGTGGTAATTAAATTACATGGGTACCATGGTAACCACAGCATTGAATATGCTTAGACCCCGTGCTCTAGCATTTTGGGAGGGAAAAGGGTATTCTTATCCTGTGACAATTACAAACTGCAGGTGTTCAGGTTAATCTCCATTGGAATAGGGTGAGCATGTTGAACTGAAGTAGAACCAGGGATGGAAGGCATTGCTCAGGTATAAAGAAACCCTGTACCAGAGTAGAAAGTGCTTTGGACTGAGAATCAAGGTTCCCAGCTCTAATCCAGGCTCTGCTACTGACTAGCTGTGTGTTCTCTGATAAATGGATCACTTTCTCTGAGCTAAAAACTCCCCATGTGTAAAATGAGAAGGTTGAACAATGGATTGGATGTTCTAAAATACAACCTAGTTCTTTCCAATTCCAAGGAATCTTTATGATTGAATAATCACTACTGATTTTTGATACGCTTCATAACTCATAGTTTTTGTATGAGGTCCCTAGGGCTGCATTACAAAGTACCGCCACCCCTCTCTCTTGTGCTGGGCCCATTAAACAGGGATAGGTACAATGGGATTCATTTCTCCTGAGGAAAAATATGAGCCTTTTCCAGTTCTGCATAATATAATCCCTATCTTTGGGTACTTTTGCTTCCATATTTAAGAACATGGTGATGTCTTTCTGCAAGTTTGATACAATGGCTCTCATCTGGGAGGAAGAGCCTTACCCAGGAAATATTTGACAATATATGTAGAGAGGGTATGCGTTGCCACAGTGACTGGCATGGGGGATGCCAATGACATTTAGAAGTGAAATTCAGGGAGGTTAAGTATTCTGCAATGTATGCAGTGGCCCCATCCATAATACCATGTGTTTGTTCTTCACTGAGAAATACTGCTAGAATATAATTGCACTATAGGTACATTTGTGTTACCTGAATTTAAAGAGAAAAAAGTACTGTATCAATAAATGGCCTATTTAGAGGAATAATGTAAAATAAAATAATCAGCATGTCTGTTCAAATACAAAGACTTAAAGCATTTTTTCAAGCAGACCAGTATGCGAAATGCATGTCCTGTTTCCACAATTGCCACATGCCGCTGCCACAGTAGTTGGAAAAAGGAAATTCCAGGCACATTTTTTTCCCCGGATATATCTTGAATTAGGACCACTATGGATTGTGGGAATTTTTAAGATCACATATCTTACATCTCTTTTGTTTACTTTTTTGTAGTCCACATTAATAGAAATGATAACTCCCTATCAGATCCATAAAGTCTGTCTTACTTTAGACATTTGACATATATGCTACGGAGAGGAACCCAAGAATTAAAACAAGTTCCAATGGCTAGAGCTGTCTGATATTTGGGTAACTTAACTGGTGATGTTGTAGATCTTCAGATGTTTAGAATTCCTGGGAAAGTACATATTTAAAAAGTAATTCCCAGGAAGCAGAAATAAAATAAGTATCTTCCCCCAACCCCCATTCTATTGCTCAAGGCTCTCATAGTTTAAAATGGGAATTATTATGGTTTATGGGTGAGGCTTCAATTAGGAGGAAAAAATAGTAAGTATGGAAAACTTTTATTCTGAGACTTAGTTTGGAGCTACACTTCGAGTATCAGAATGTCAATTTTTAAAAAGTCCATTATTCTGCAAGTCAAACAGGTTGTCACTTCTCTTACATTGACCTAAAGGGTCATCGCTTTAGTAAGGACAGTTACGTCAAAAGTGATCAAGGGCATGACATATTCTCAACGATCTCTATGTAGCATACTCTACATGTATGTGGGTGGAGGGGTAAGGAGATGCATGCAAAGGAAGGAGCAATTAATTATAGAAAACAAACACTGGATGTGGAGAGGGGTAGACTTCCATTGAAATTCTGGCTCTGCTTCTTTGGAACTATATGATTATGCAACTTAATATTTCTCAATGTATGTTTCCTTGGCTTCAACATGGAGATAGCAGTGCTGTATCAAATCCACCACAGGCTTGTTAGAAATATTTAAATCAAGCAAACTGGGTGAAGGCCGTGGGAGTTCATTTTCTGCATTGTAGGCACTCATGATCATGGCTGATTCTGAATAGCATGTCGCATTTTAAAAGTGTGTAGAGCCCTAACCGGTTTGGCTCAGTGGATAGAGCGTCGGCCTGCAGACTGAAGGGTCCCAGGTTCAGTTCCGGTCAAGGGCATGTACCTTGGTTGCGGGCACATCCCCAGTGGGGGGTGTGCAGGAGGCAGCTGATGGATGTTTCTCCCTCATCAATGTTTCTAACTCTCTATCCCTTCCCCTTCCTCTCTGTAAAAAATCAATAAAATGTATTTTTTTTAAAAGTGTGCTGAAAGACTGAGTTTTATTGTTAATGAATGTTGTAGCATGTTGTGTTTTCTGTTGACTTCTGTTATACTTAGAAGCAGGTGATTATAATAGGAGAGAGAAAGGTGTGGGGGCATAGCATCCTGCGTTTGTGTGGTCAACAATCAACGTTAATATCCGGTGGGAAGCAAATGCGTTCCTCAGAGTGAGAGTGGCCCGCTGCCTCTCCTGCTACATGGACGTCAGGGCGGTGTGGTTTTGCGACAGAGGTCACAGCAGCACCTGATTGTGTTGCATCAACCATGAAAGTCACGACACTAGCTGGGAATACAGACGCTAGGCATGGGGTCATTAATGCAGCTTGGAGCTAAAGTTTCTGGCCCTCCCTTTCTTCCACTAACCTTTCCAAATAAATAAAATACTCAGGTTTACCTACAGCTTAGGGACTCTCTCTTCCAGATGGCACCAATAAAGGGGAATCCATGCATATTTCTGGAATTGGTAGGTTTTATTGTTTTTCCTCCCAAACTTGAACATTTAATTTTTTCCTATGAAACACAAAGAGATAAAAAAAACATTCGCCATAGTCCAAGTAAAGCACTAACTCTACTTTTAGAATGCAAGGGGGATTGGAAACCCAATAGTAAGCACAAAATACCTAGAGCTTTATTACTTATATTAGATAAACAGGAAAATTATTGTTTGTATAGCATGCCAGAGTTTACAAATGACTTCTTATATATTATTCTCTGTTAAGAAATTAGGACTCATTATTATTTTATTTTGTATACTGGAAAAGCAGGGCAGGGGCAGTTAATTTTCTTAAATGCCCCCTGGATCCTTCTCATTTCAAGGTGCTGTTTCCTCTACCTGAAATTTTCTGTCATTCTCTAGCTCCTAGGACTGTTCCTCTTACGGAGTTATTGCCTTCTTGGCTTTCAGATTCATATTTAAACTCCAAAGCCTCAGAAAGGCATTGTTACCTACATTGCCCTACAATTTTAAATCTTCCATTTTCCCATGAGCATACAATAGTTTTTCTTTAAAGTGTAATTAAGCCATCTCATTCCATCATTATTTGGATCTGTATTCTCCTTTCCATGATAAGCTTCATGAGTTAAAGACTCCCAGGTCTTGTAATCTGCTATAGCCCAGGGCCCAAATCAGCATTCAGATCAAATAGATGCTCAGAAAGTATTTGCTGCATAAACAAGGAAACTTACAATCACATTATACTAGTCTTTTATCTATACGTGCATTAATAGAACTTGATTGTTTTTTCCATTTAAACCTTAAGGGAATCATACTGCTGGAGCATGTGAGGGTCTGTTCTTCACCTGGCCCTCATTTACTAGGAAGAAGATAACTAATGCACCATACCATCTGGAAAAGCATTTTGTCCTACATTATCTCATTTTAAAAATTCTCTTAAACACCAAGAAGGATACAAAAAAGTAACTATCACTGACTTTTTTTTTTTTGAAAGAGAGAACTGATCCTCAGAACTTCAGAATATTTATGTGTGGGATGTCTGTCTGTGTGTGAGAGAGGAGAGAGAGAGAGAGAGAGAGAGAGAGAGAGAGAGAGAGAGAGATTACTAGTGTGAAATTATGTTTCCTAGAACAAGGTCACATATCTGACAACCAAAATCTTTATCTTTTTGATAGTTCAAACTTATCTTTTTATGAGTAATTAAAATTTAACTGAGCATGAATATGTATTATGCTAATATAATGTTTTTAACACATTTCTATTTTAAACATGGGTAATGAGGTTAACTTGCTTTTCTCCAGGGTCCAGAAAAAGCTGGAGAAAGTTCACCAAGTGGTTGGAGCAGAACCTACTGGCTGCTCCTCTATTCCTATCCTTTGCTACTTCCTCAGTAATACAACCGCTAAGTGATTGGTTCACAAGGCCTCCAAAATGATGATATTTGTGTTATACCTTAGATGTGGTAATATAACTAATTTATAATGAAATGGACCTAAGTGAAATGTGTAAGTTCTAGAAAGTGCCTCAAAGTGAGTGCACATCCTTCCTCTTTTCCAATTCTGGTGGGAGGAGCTTGAGCAGCTGTACTGAGCCTTCTGGCAAGAAGATGCACTGATCAAAAATCGTACACCTATGGATGAGGACAGTGTGTGTGGGGGGGTAAGGGCAGAGTGTGGGGTGAGAACCAGGTAGAGGGGAACTATGGGGGGGAAAGAGGAACAACTGTAATAATCTAAACAATAAAGATTTATTTAAAAAAAGAAGATGCGCCGAAACCGGTTTGGCTCAGTGAATAGAGCGTCGGCCTGCGGACTGAAAGGTACCAGGTTCGATTCTGGTCAAGGGCATGTACCTGGGTTGCGGGCACATCCCCAGTAGGAGATGTGCAGGAGGCAGCTGATCGATGTTTCTCTCTCATCGATGTTTCTAACTCTCTATCCCTCTCCCTTCCTCTCTGTAAAAAATCAATAAAATATATTTAAAAAAAAAAAAAAAAGAAGATGCACTGATGATGACAAGACCACAATTGAGAAGCAACCTAGGTCTTTGATATCCTTGGATACATCTCACTGGTCCTAGGCTCTGCCTTCCAATGATAAAATAGGTAATTGTGAAATAAAGATCAGAGCATCACTAAAGAAAGTATTTGCAAATAGTTATGGGTAGGAATCATGCAGTAATATCAGAAAAACAATGATTCATTGTTTCAGAACATACGGCATCTTGGAGCCCTATCTAGAGGTGAGGTTACAAATGTAGCTTTGGCTTGAAAGGCATTTCCTTTCAAGACTTGCTAAGGAGTTTAGACCCTTACATAATGCCCTGTCATAAATAGACTCTAACCTGCAATTAGAATTAGAGTTCTTTCTTGTATAATGGTAGAGGATTTCAGTGAGGTTGTAGACATATCCTTCTGCTCCTGACATATGGCTTTTTCCCCAATTATTCAGCCCAAAGGAGGATGACTTTATTCTTTCTTGAAGTGCAGACATTCTGCAATTGTGCTTGCCTGCTAGAGGCTGACATGAGAGCTAATTGTTATTTATATTTGATAGTGGTCCAAAAATCAATCTGATCCCACGGCCTCTGCTGTGGGGTGGCTATAGAAAACGTGACACACAGGAAAAGTCTAATTTAAGAAACACACCTGTCAGAATATAGAGCACCTTGCCCTAAGGATATCATCAACCCTGGAGATTTAGTCTCCTGATGTAATATGTCTAACTTGTCTCATTCACTGACTATGTTGACATGTAATGCATCGCAGAAGAATAGAAAGAAAAGAAGGTTGTAGACATTTTTATGACTTATTGACAGTATATTCAGTGCTATAAAAAAAGCACAGGAGAAGAGGTTTTTTTCAACTGCGACTCAGAACTGTGATCATGAAAGAATAGAATATGTTTGGACTATTGTGCTCTTTTTGAAACTGATTATCCAAAGATGTGCATAAGATTTTCTTCCTGGGAAAAGAAAAGCTCTCTGGGGAACGTCACATAAAGAGAGAATGGCCCTTCATATGGCAGAAACAGGCCAGGCTGCTTGATTGTCATAATAAAACATCTCCCGCTCTCATTGTCCATGTATCTGAGAGCCAAAACATATGTTCCCAGTGACTGGGATTGGACGTAAGATGCTATAGAGGGTGGTGATCTGCTAAAATATGAAATGCCAACTTAAAAGAAAGTAAGAGGAATATATTCCTGGAGAGGAGAATGCTTCTCTAGGGATATTTGTGGTTCTTATTGACTGAACTTGCAGTTCCAGTTAGTATGCCTGACTTTCTTGTTCCTAGTGTACTTATTGCCCTGAATACGAATTATCTTTCAGTGCTTGATAATCACTTACAAGATCCTGTGAAAGACAAAGGACAAAATAAACCACCTTTCAGCTTCTTCCTGTATCATGGAATCCCTGACTCTTCTATACTACGTTAACTCAAGGAATTCTTAGTTCCCCGTATCTATGACCTTGAACTAGGCCATGAATGTCCTCTTTCAAATATGACTCTTGAATATGAGTCTGATTTTATTTTAAATTGGCTTATGACCTCGAGCTTGCACAACCTCAATAGTAAATGTTAATTCGGTGACTCCAATTTAAATTGTTCCAGTTTCAATTCGGTAGTGCCACCTTGAATATCTTGTATTCAAGCACTATTTTAAATGTCCCCTAGTACTGGCAACTTCTGAAATTGTAACTGGCTGCTGCTAACTTTTAAAACTTCACCTGATAGTCCCAAGATAAGAATCAGCCATTATTCATACCTCCTAGTGCCAGGTGACATCCAGTGTATGATCCTTTCACAAGTCATATACCGTCACATCAAAACCTGGAGATGGCATCAGGAAATAGCAGCTAATGATAGGGCCATTGTAGCCACTGAGGAGTGAGAGAGCCTGAGAAGCAAAGCTAGAAATGTAGACTTTCCCTGGGTCAAACATTTGGGAAGCATCAGGAAACAGGTACTCTAGGGACAGCCTAAGACAAGTTGAAGAAACAAACACAGGAAGTAGTAAGAGCTGTTAGATTAGAAAGCAATGTAGGATTTCAAAAGCCAAGTGGACTATAAAAATGGCCAAACAGGGAAGTATTGGCAGCATTATGACCTAAGAAGCAACCGAGATCTGTCATCGCCAGGAAGACACTTACAGAGATTCTAGTTGACTGAAGCCAATGTCAGAGCTTGCCAGTAGAGGTAGTTAAATTCTATTAGCGAGGTGGTATATTCATTAATAGAATTAGAGAGGATAGTATGGACCTAGAGCTAAAGTCAAACACTAAGAAAAAGACTCGCAGACTTTCTTTTGATAAGGCCCTTTATTCACCGATGCTACTAAGTTCTAGCACTATTCTGAGCACAGAAGCATCAAAGTTAATTAAGAAACAGGTCCTAAAATATAGGAGCTAACAGTCTAAGAGGAGTAATTTATCATTAGGAAGATATGTTTTATCACATTTTAAATTTAGAAACACTCCTAAGAAGGCATAGGGGATGTATTTGTAATATATCTGAGTGGAGAAGGCAGTAATAATAATATTGGCAATAGCTAATAAGGTTTTAAATTAAGAAATGCTAGATTTGTGTCTGTGTGTGTTTGTATGTGCATGTGTGTGCATGTGTTTGCATGCGTGCTCATGTGTGACATTTGAAACCATGATAGGATTAAACTGTGAAGATAGAGGAAAAAAGAATTAGACCATGTTCGTGGTATCTAAAAATGTCTAACAGTATTACCTGAAATAAGGGACAAAACAAAGGGCACTTTCTTTTGTGTCAAACAGGAAGGGAATCATTTCTGAGCAGCAGTTCTAATGACTCAATTACCTGCTGTCTTTCTGTAATTTTCAAGAAGATGGATACATCAATCATGCTTGGTCCATGTGGTTAGCAGAACAACTCTGGCTGAAAAAAAAATTCCTCCATTTATTGCCTTTAGTTAAGTGGAAGAAATCAATTCATGAATTTTCCTTTGTTGGCCTTACAAAGAAGGAGCTAGAAAAAATACCAAACAGGCCTAGCCAGCTTGGCTCAGTGGATAGAACATTGGCCAGCAGACTGAAAGGCCCTTGGTTCAATTTTGGTCAAGGGCATGTACCTCAGTTGCAGGCTTGGCCCAGCCCTGATCAAGGCATGTGCGGGAAGCAACTAGTTGAGGTATCTCTCTCACATCTATGTTTCTCTCTCTCTCCCCCACTAGCTTCCACTCTCCCTAAAAAATCAATGGAAAAATATCCTTGGGTGAGGATTAACAACAACAACAAAATTATCAAACAAGGAAAAAGCACAGAAAGTTATTCATCTGTGGGCAGAATATTCTGATAATGTTTTTTGTTTTTTTTTTAAAAAAAATTATTACTTTCAAAGGGAGAAGTAACTTCTTTTTCTTATTTTTACAAGAGTAGTTTATGACCATATCTATGTATGTGGGATAAACTAAAGGCCACAATTATCCAGATAAATGCTATTCATAATGAATACTGGCTAAATTATTAGGATAATTTAAGAGACCACTGCCCTAATTTTACTTGACTGTGTCTCCAAGAATCAGTGTTAGAGATGAAGTACAAAGAGAGGTAGCATCAGAAAGAACTAGGTTTATATCTTGCATCTTCCACTTACTACCAGATCAGTATTCATAATATTATTCAATTTCAATACAATCTAATTTTCTCATCTAGAAAATAAAATAAACAGATTTACGGAATGTAAATCAAAATACATAATTTAACACTAGAGGCCCAGTGCACAACATCTGTGCACTGGGGGAAGCGGGGGTACCTCAGCCTGGCCTGCACCCTCTCACAGTCCGGGACCCCTCAGGGGATGTCCAACATGCCAGCTTAGGCCCGCTCCCGCTGGGGTACATTAAGCTGAGTAAAATAACCCAGAGGCAGAAGACCAATACTGTATGATTTCACTTACTTGTAGAAACTAAAATATTTCCAGAATGGAGCAGTGAGAATTTTTAAAATACCTATTATGTACCTAACACTGTACTCAACACTGTAAGGAATACAGACTATTCAAGATATGGACACTTAACTGGAATGTTGCCTTATTTCAAGTGAAAAGGTAACAGTTAGACCAAGATAAATGCAAACAATTCCAAATTCTGTGATTCAGGCAAAAATTCCCCTAGTAAATTACTAATGAAGGTACCGTGACAGAGCATGCATCGAAGGTAAAGAAGGAGAAAGGAATTACAATATAAGGGGGTTGGAGGAAAATCATGAATCATAGTTCAGGGCTTCCAAAAATCACCATTGTTAATCATAATTCAAATCTTTTATGAGGTTTTCCTATATGACACTCTTTATAAATGAAGGCTTTTAGCCAAATGGTGATAAAACTGAATTAATGAAAATTTATTAAGATCTCTCACAGTGTTCCAAACACTGTGCTTTACTCACCTATGTTAAAAAAAAGATTGGTATAATTGCTACAATTTTATCATTTTATCCCAAGGGGATAAAGAATATTTTACTGTGGCATAGTATTTATTTCAACCGCTTTTCACTTTTTGTATCCGTTCCGTTTAACATTTAGGGAGAACTTGATGGCATCAAAGGAAACCAGAGCACAAATCACAACTGTCAACTCATAGTTTTAGGCTTTAATGGACTAAGATGAATTGCTTCATCATTGAATAAATCATTACTAATCATAATTTGTGTATGTTCTTGGGCTGAGAAATTGAGACTGGCGATACTGCAGCCTGCCCAGAACTAATTGCTATAAATGTGCCAGATGTTGTAAAAACCTGGACACGTTTGTGATAAAGCAGAATGGTGCAAATTTGGTATGAAGCTAGAAGAGCATGATTTAAGGGTGTAATCTATATTTCTGACATTATAGGTCAAAGAAATATAGAAAGTATAGAGAGCCTTTATTAATATTGTAAAAGGTTATTTCCCTCTGCACTAAAAACCGTTTTTTTTTTCTTTTATGTCTTGATCCTAATAGATCTGGGCTTGGCTATAAATTTCCATGCTCCAGCAAAGGGCATTGGCCTGTAGAAAAATAAGGAACCAAGGTTTAAATTAGAACACTTCTTTTTTATTTTAGATATTAACAGAGACCTCTGCCTTGTTATACACAAAAATACATAATAAAATAGATGTTTCCATTCTTTAAGAGCCCTAGGACTATTAGAACAGAAATAATATGATAGGAAAAGGAGAGGGGGAAAAAAATCCTCCTTGGCACTTCCTGATTCATTTAGAATTAAGCTGCATATTCCTACATTAAGTAATAAGCAAACATTACTTAGAGGTTATGGTATCAATATTTCCATTTTCCGTACATTGTTATGGTAATAAAGCCTTTTAGTCAAGGAAAATATAAAGCCATAAAACTTAATGCTCTATTTGAGGAGCAATTACAGCAAATTATAAGCAACTGGGTTGTACGAAACTGCTGTGAATAAAATTTTAAAGTATAATAATATAGTGTAAGCATTTATCCAGCTGATACTATCCATTTATTTTAAGTGTCAGTCTTTCTAAAGATAATTACCAAAATAAAGCTGGATTCCTGAAATAGTTATCATGGTGATTCCTTAGAGGGGCAGGCTTCAAAGAAATTTTGGATTAAGAATTTTTAGTGGAGCTCTGGTATGAAAGACCACATTTTCTGCCCCATCTCATTTAATCCAATAGAGAATTAGTGGCATGCTTCATAGGAACATTTTCTCTGTGTGTGTGTGTAATTACCTTAGCAAGAACATTGTACATTGACTGTTCACTATTTTTGACTAAGATTGAAGACATTCTATAGAACGTTGAGAATTTTACCCATGATAGTTTCATATGCTTTGAAACCTACTAAATGACTGGACTTTAGTACATACCAACTACCAAATGTAGTGTAGAAAATTACCTTAATGAGTGTTTTCCTGTGTGTGCTTTTATTCAACCATAAAATACTAAAAGCAATATGTAACCAAGAATATATCTGCATTTTACATCAATTAGTTATTGACTATAAATAATGACTGATGTTATCTTTTTATTAAAACTATTTCTTAAGCCTGTGTAATACCAATTTAAGAAATATTTGTGCTTAATTGTCATTTAATTCTTAACTATTTATTTTGGATGAATGTAATAGTATTAATAAACCAATTAACTTGACTATTATGATGAATTTAACTATACATTGTATATGTGTAATCTGTTCAATATCTAATGTGCTTGTTTCCCCACTAGTCTTTTTAAAAAAATATATTTTCTGTTTTCACTTTTTCCTATAGATTATTTGGGATGATTTGCAGTAAATAATGAGATATTTTGGCTAGTTATTGGTTTATTTAATAATCTTTTAGCACAGCTACATTACTATCTCTTTGCAGTGAATCATTCTAAATGTTTTTGTTGATTACATGTATGAATGCAATAAAAATATATACCATAGACATATAATTGCCTGCCTTACCCATCTGTTACCAGATTCTCTGATATATACCATGCCCATAGAAGTTGCTAAATGTTCGGCCTACTTATCATATTTTTTATAACTTGACCCACTGGCAAACACTGATTAGCTTGAAGATAAACACCTGCCCAACTAATTGTCTGGTTAGTGAGATAATTTATTTTACTTAATGATGGAAATAAGAGAAATGCCTTAAGGTGCTATAATCTTCTAAACTGAAATATCTAATGGGATGAGAAGAGTCAGAGCCTTGGAAACCAAAAGACACATGCTAAGCAACATAATGTGAGAGGCAAAACTATTCATAAGAAAATAAAACTTTTATTGAGGAAGCAGACAGAAGCACACAGAAACTGTGCTCAACACACACCCACACACACAAAGAAAAATAATGCCGTGCAATCGCTGTAAGTGAGAATTCGGAAAGCACTTCACTTTTTGTGTATTATGTTCAGCCTCCAGGTGGTAAGGTTTTTCTTTTTGTTCATTTGTTAAGGGATAGCTAAGGAATTGAATTTTGCATTCTCAATTACTACCTTTTTACTATAAGCTATTTTCAATAGGTTTACTAGAGCTGCAATCGCAAGCCCATGACATAGTAAAAAAGACCAAAAAAAAAAAAAAAGAAAAGAAAAAGAAACAAAATTACAGAACTTTCTAAGATTGCTTTTAATTAATTTGAAATTTCAAAAAAGTTTCAAAGAAAACCAGGCAAAAAAGCCTGTGGTTGGAAATTATGAATACTGGCTTCCCTGAAAACTGCTCGGGGTTCTCCATGCCCAAGGTCCAGGTCCCTGAGAGAATTCAAGAATTCTTCACAAAGGATTCACCCTTGGGAACCCTTCTTTAGCATATCGATGAGATGTGGGATACCCCTCTAGGCAACTCATTTTGTTTTCCTAGATTTATTTGTAGATTATGTCCCCTAGTATTCGGCACTCACAAGTTCAGCTATAACACATGGAGAGATTCTTAACCTAATAATTATAGATAGTAAGGAAGGAAAATAAACAGGAAACTAGAAAGAGAGTAATGAATGTGAGATAGGGTGACAGGGATCAAAAGTGGCCAACTCTGCCCTAGCGGTTTTGGCTCAGTGGATAGAGCTTTGGTCTGCAGTCGGAAGGGTCCTGGGTTTGATTCTGGTCAAGGGCACTTCCTCAGGTGTGGGAGGAAAGCAATTGAGGAGTCTCTCTCACATTGATGTTTCTCTCTCTGTGTTTCTCTCCATCCCTTCCACTCTCTAAAAATCAATGAGAAAATATCCTCAGATGAGGATTAACAAAAAACAAAGAGGAGAGAGAGACAGAGACAGAACAAGCCAAGACCTGAGAAAAAGAGTAGAATATCAAGCATAGCACGGAAACAGTAGCCTTTTCCAGTCCACTTCCTTTACAATGCTAAGAGTAATTGCCATAATTTACAAACAATTTCTACAGCAATGGGACCTTTTGTTCATCAAATACCTTCATTTTAGGAGACTCTGTTTCCAGCCACCATGATCCCCCATGTGATATGAGCTCAAAAGAGAAGGAAAAAAGTAACCCTTTAGATTCCCCCGAGCCCCAGTCTTTGGGCTCTTTATTTTTTTTCTCTTTTCCCTTAAAATCTCTTCACCAGTTCAGAGTCCTTATATCATTTTTCTTGCTTCTCTAAGAAAACAACAGAGTTTTGGTTATTGAGAAATGATAAAGAAAAAAATTCTGTTATAACTATGAAATGATTATAGTTTACTTTTTATTAGGATTTTCAAAATCATTTTTATATTATTGTGTAAAGTGTGTGGAATTGCCTTTTATGAGATATACTGTAAGATTATGATTATTGTTAAAAGGCCCTTACATTGAGCTCTTTCATACTATTCTCTTTAGGTAAGTCATAAGCCTGAAGAGCCACGAAATTTAATAAAACACAACCAAAGCCTAAATAAAACTAGCATCCATTGGTCTACACAATTTATGGGTGAGAAACCAGTGCCTACATTGTCCATGTTTACTAGTGTGGCAGGTCACATATTTTCAGTTTGCAGGGCTAAAAGGTTTCACACATGGGCAGCATATCATAGCCTGTATTCTTTTTCCAAGCAGTTAGAGGGACACCAGTGGTTGGTATGTTTCCTAACCTAAGAACAGACCAAGCCATATGGGATACTTCCTCTAAATATCTTCTCTAAAATGGGGACAATTAATTACACATAAAATGTTCTAAAAATTAAAAAGGAAGGAATAAAAGAGTAAATTAACTACTTACTATGTGTAGGTAATTATTCAACTGCTGTTTATTGATATAGCAAATATTCAATTAATGGTGATTCTGGTCATTTGTATAGTCCACTAGAGGCCTGGTGCATGAATTCGTGCACCAGTGAGGTCCCTCGGCCTGGCCTGCAGGATCGGGCTGAAACTGGCTCTCCGACAGCCCCCAAGGGGTCCCGGATTGTGAGAGGGCACAGGCCAGTCCTAGGAACCCCACTGGTACACAATCAGGGCTGGGGAGGGACCCAAGAGGTTGGCCAGCCAGGGAGGGACAGCGGGAGGGTTCCAGGTCATGTTCAGCCTATCTCGCTCAGTCCCAATTGGCTGGACCCCAGCAGCAAGCTAACCTACCTGTCAGAGCATCTGTTCCCTGGTGGTCAGTGCACATCATAGCGACTGCTTGACCAATAGATTGTCTGTCCCCTGATGGTCAGTGCATGTCATAGTGAGCAGTTGAGCAGCCTTAGCATATCATTAGCATATTATACTTTGATCGGTTGAACAGACGATTGGACGACCAGACACTTGGCATATTAGGCTTTTATTATATAGGATTTTTTTATTTTGACATATAATATCTGGGTTAATGGAGCACAACTGAGAAGGGATACAGGAATGCATTTAGCCAGCAAAATCTAAGTCAAACTATGACCAAATCATAATGTACTTCTTCTGGGTGACATTGCCATCTGGTTAACTGTTTGGGTTCTTAAATCATCTTTGAGCTCTTACAGCTCATATATTCAGCTTCCGGTGGAACAACTAACACTGCTCCCACTTGATGCTACCTCTTCAATGTTGATCAAAGCCTGTCACTTCATTGCGTTTTCTGTTACCATCCTAGAATCTTCTTAAACTAGAGGTCCGGTGCATGGATTCATGCACCGGTGGGGTCCTTCGGCCTGACCTGCAGGGATCAGGCTGAAACTGGCTCTCTGACATCCCCTGAGGGGTCCCAGATTATGAGGGCACAGGCCACGCTGAGGGACCCCACCGGTGCACAATTAGGGACGGGGAGGGATTGCAGGAGGGCTCCAGGGCATGTTCAGCCCATCTTGCCCAGTCCCAATTGGCCGGACCCCAGCAGCAAGCTAACCTACTGTTGGAGTGTCTGCTCCCTGGTGGTCAGTGCATGTCATAGCAACTGGGCGAATGGTGGGCCACTTAGCATATTAGGCTTTTATTATATAGGACTACATAGGATTCTCCTGTGCTCTGGTTTTATGGACACAAGGGCAACTAGAAGTTCTTATTCTCCATTATCTACGTCAAAAGATTTATTGAATATGAAAGAGACTTTTTCTTCCATTTTAAGTAATTATTTAATATTCTGTTGCCTAGAGATAGGAATGGCATAGAGCAATACAGATAGTGAATCTGAAAGGTGCTAAGACATCCTAAGAGGCAGCTAACACAGCAAGGCCAGTTTTCTACTAATTGATCATGTTGATATCATAGCTCTTATTAGTTATTAACCTGAGGAGACATGCATTGAAATCTAAAAGTTCGCAATGGAGGGATATACACTATGTTGATGTCATTATTTTTTATTTCAATTCCAGTCTTAAGTTTGATTCTCGTTTATAATGGGTCTTAGATGATAATGCCTAAGGTTAATGAGACAATTAACTTTATACATGATACCAATCACAAAGATTGTCTTACTGTAATTACACATGGTGACTTCCGGCAGAGTTCTTTACACCCACAAACATATTTTACAGGCGGTCTCAAGGCTTAAGGGAATTATTTTGAAAGTTTCAAATGTATATCAGGAAGCCAGATGTAGATACACTTAATTAAGTTTTGAGCTGGGAGGTGGAAGGAGCATGAATCACGTGACATGCAAGTTTGTTGTAGTCAGCAGTCTATCAGTTTCCAAAGAGATAAATAACAGGCATTCACGTGAGAGCTTTTAGTGTTTCCAGAACCTCCCGTTTGACCTTTTCTTAAGTCTGTTTTTCAAATGGGCTTGTTCTCTGACTGATATATTCAAAACGCCCCCGTTTCTGCTGACGGTGCCTGATTTTGTTGTTTTATGGGGATGCAGCTTGAGAAATTTGCACAGACATGACCAGTAGCTCCTGTACAAAAGTGGATTTCAGAAATTGATGGGCCGTAATGCTTCTTGTGTTTTCTCTCCACACAGTGCAGCTTGTCAGCAGCTTATGCAAATGAATTTCATAATTCTACAGACTCAGACCTTTCAAGGGATAGGATTCCATTTGCTTTGGTGGGACTTCCCCCTGCTTCTACGGTCATGAGACTTTAAGTGTCTCCCTTCAGGTGCTCAGAGACAATGAGTCGCTTGGACAAAGTAATTGGACATCAGGATGAGGCCGACAGACGAAAAACAAGCTATTTTCTTTTATCTTTAAACACAACTCTAGAGCTTTTATTTCTATTATGCTGTCTGTCAGTGTTGAGTGAAGCAGTAATTAATTTGCTTTCCCGTGATTGTATGCAATTCTCTATTTTATTTACATTTTTGAAGATTTCAATGCTTTCTTCCCCTTTTTCCCCCTAGAATGACATCATGACATATCTCTGTACACTGTGTCCTAATTACTTTATCTCCTGACACCGTTTTAATTAGCTTTATGATATGTCTGGCTGACTTTTCCTCATTGACAATCGCTGCTGCGCTTCAAACACAATGGGATAGTGATGTTACAATCTCATTTACTTTTTGAAATCCCCCCTATAGCTAGCACAGAGAGATGATGTTCTTCTTTTCGTGAACAGGAGGCATAACTTACAGTAAAACAAACAGCAGCCCCTGATAAGCAGCCCCTTTTGGACATCTGGGCCCTGGACAGCAGTCTGAAAGTGTCTGGGTGTAGAGCCGATTACTCAGCAAAGCAGTCTCATCGCATTCTCCATCAGAACCAGGGATCCCAACAACGCCTGCAGACTGCAGCAATATATGGTCCAGGGCGAGATGAGCTTCTTTGTTTTGTTGTTATTTTTTTTAAAATATATTTTTATTGGTTTCAGAGAGGAAGGGAGAAGGAAGAGTGATAGAAACATCAATGATGAGAGGCATTGATAGGCTGCCTCCTGCTCGCCCCACATTGGGGATCGAGCCCACAACCTGGGTATGTGCCCTGACCAGGAATCAAACCATGACCTTCTGGTTCATAGGTCGAACTCTGAGCCACTGAGCCAGGCTGGCTTAGCTGTTGTTTTTTAATGCCAGTATGTAGCCCTGTGAAGATTTTCTTAAATTATTTCACACTAGTGCTCTACTGTAGTTTTCCCGTTCTTCTAAATTGGCACAACATACTTCTCATTCTACACGGCAGTTATTGAGTTTCCCTGGTGGGTTAGCATATACAGATTGCTTGTAAGGTGGTGAACATTTAATAGATCCGCAGCCTCATTCCCGGATTACTTGCAAGATGTAAAGTAGGAGTTTGGGATTCGCAATCCGCTGTAGAAAATCCCTTTCCTCCCTTTATCCAGCTACTCAATTACAACTTGAATCAGTTATTGAAAACCAGCATGCAATCTCTAGCACCTACTCCTGCGTTTTGAGTACAGAGTGGTTATAGAAGAAATACTCGAATCAGGAATATCTGGTCTATTTCATCTGTAACTGGGATAAATATACTCCTGTTGAAAAATAACTACTATATTAAAAACACACAAACTCTGAGACATAGTGTCTCTCCTCTCTTTTCCAACTCCTGAATTTGAATTCCAAATCCTTGATTGGAGCCAAATAAAGGAACTCAATAAGCACATCATAGAAAATTTGAAAGTCTGGCTATTTGAGATAAGATTTTATGTAGGTCATAAGAAAAGGGTGTCATAAAGTTAAACAACAGTAATATTCCAGATGACAAAAAAAATAGAGTTAACATTGTGTTTTAGGAAAAGATGGGTACGCTGTCACAAAAGAAGTTATGAAATAAAAAGAACCCATGCTTTAAAAAAGTCTGCCCACCCTAGCCAGTTTTTCTCAGTGGATAGAGCATCAGCCTCGGACTGAAGTGTCCTGGGTTAGATTTTGGTCAAATATCTCAGTTGCAGGTTGGATCCCTGGCCCAGGTCAGGGTGCATGAAGGAGGTAACCAATCAATGTATCTCTCTCACATTGATGTTTCTCTCTCTCTCTGTCTCATCCCCTCCCGTCTGCTCTCCAAAAGAAGCTGGGCCATGCAATCATAGGAAAATTATTTAATTTCTCTAACCCTCATTGAATCATATAGGCGATAGGTATGATAACACCTACCGGAAGAGGGGAAGAAGTATTAAATAAGCTAAGGCATACAAAGAATTTAGCATAATATCTCAACAAAAATTTCCCTTATAGTTATTATTATTGCATTCAGATTTGGCTAACATTGGACTGGTAAGGGATTTTATCAATCTGATTACTTTCTTTTTATATGAGTTATACTTCTGTCCATGGTATTATTGAGTTACGTTTTGACTTTGACTACAGTGGGGACTTTCAACAAATCTCTTGATTACTTTGACTGATTCAAGACCACAACACATAGAAGCATTTCTGTAATTGTTATAGTCAGCCCACAATACCAGTCAGTCATCCTACTCATGCCATCCCAAATCTTAAAATTAAAAAAGTGAACTTTTTCCTTCAGGGTGCTGTGAAATTCACATGACACCTCAGAAGCTAAGAAGATTTTCTTTTTCCCTTCTTCATTTCAAACACAACATTAATGACTTTGCAGCCAAACTGATAAGAGCAGTGTCATTTAATGTCTCAGATGGAATAAGAGGGGGCAAGAGTAGGTGTGTATTTTTAGCTGCTAAGAGGCAAAGCTCTTAATACACTGCTTTACCTTGTCAAGAATTTTAATACCGCCGGCTGAAATACCGATACACCTCAAAGTAGATCTCACATAATCAAAAGCACCTGGTGCCTTAGTGCCTGAGAGATTAGCACCCAGGAGTTACCCCAAGTGAGAATGTCCTCCAAACTCTGCAGATTCCAAGTACGAGATAATGATGTGATTGTCTCAAGCCTGGCGCTGCCGGCTGTCTTCTCCAAGGTCACTCAGCAGTACATCTTGTTACTCAGGTATTTACCGTTTACCGTTGCTTTTATGCACAGCCCAATTACAGCTCCCTGGAATGCCAAAGTCTTTCTGAGGTTACCGAACAGAGGCTGCTACCAATACTGTAGCAAAGCCAAGGTAAGATGGGTGAACCTTACTGTAAGTTTTCCTAAGTAAGTCATGCATTTAAAATAAAATTTGGGGTTGTCTTGGCTTTTCTGCCAAAGGTATCATACTATAGGGAAAATCACACTTGAGATAATTAAGAGTTTGGTGAAGTATTAGCGTGAAATAATAGACTAAGACTGGATAGAGGGGAAAAAAGCAAAAATCAGCAGAGACTGGCCAACTGGAAGAAATTGGGAATGGAAAGGGTGTCCGTTACAGTTAGTGAGGGCCACGCATGCGTGCCCTCATGCTGCACTGCCACGTGCACGTCAGACACAGAACATCGCAGGCTACCTTGGCCCCAATGCAGCTTCTCGGCCCTTCCCAGCGCAGCCTTCCAGGAGGTAAGGCCAATCGACCCCACTGTGCCTCTAGGTCAGTCTCACAGACACCATGATTCTTCATCCTGTGGCCTTTCCACAAGTCACTGGATTGGCAAAAAAACCCAAAAAACAAAAAACGAAACAAAAAAAAAAGAAAAAAACAATGGGAAGAGTATTGTGCATGTAGGTAGATGATATAAAAGAAACACTTCGGATGGCTAGTCTTTATGGGTGTTGGAAATTTAGCATCACCAGATAATAAGAAAAGTGAGATGAAAGGAAGGTGTGGGGCGGGGCTGTCCAAACAATTTACTAGCATCTGAAGGATTATAATGGCACCAGTCCCCATGAGGTTTCCAAAAGTGCAGGAGTGAAGGTGTCAGATTTAAAGGAAACCTGAAAAATTAGCTTAGGGTGTAACAATTAGGGTTAAGATTTTGAGGAGAGGGTGTGGAAAAGAACTAGGTTGCATGTAATAAAGTTTATCCTATCCCAGGGACATCATCCATTCCCAGGCCTTGCCGATTCAGTCCATAGGAGGGGAAGTCATCATTATCAACATTCCTCAGACACTCTGTACAGTGACTGAGGCTAAGCCCTCACTAGGAATATTCTTCTCCCACCTATAATTCTATCTATCTATCTATCTATCTATCTATCTATCTATCTATCTATCTATCTATCCATCCATCCATCTATCATCTGTGGCTGTCCCAGTGGAGGTTCCAAAGAAGTCTTCCCTAAGAAATGTGACCTTCCATGATCTTTCTTTTTCTGGAGTCTCATCATTTCTTCATTTTACCCTTTCCAAATATTAGAAGAGAAAATGTTTGTATTTAAAAATAGAAGGCCCTCAGTGTCTGTGTCAGACGTAGGATAAACCCAACCTATACAATATTTTCAGAGTAGGCATGATCTGCATTTATGTCCAGTTGATTTGTAGGCTAAGGTTGCTCCAAGCCTGAGTCTGGCCAGAATAAGATACGGAGAACCATTCCATGAGAGGTTAATGAATATGCATCTGCCGGGAACAGATCAGAGCAGTTAAGGGTGCCTATTGTCTTGAAAATCCCAATGCAAGTTAGAAAACAGTCCTTGCAGTCCTAGGTGGATGTTTTATTGAGTTGTACACTTGCAATCTGTATGGTTTTATGAACTGATGTCACCCCAATAAATTTAATTTAAAAAATAAAAGTGAAAGAAAGATCACTTTCTTGAAAGCTGAGGGCTGATGCCAATGTCAAGTGAATCTTCATTCCAGGAAATTGTTAGGTTGTAATCTGATGTCTCCCTCCCAGTAAAGTGGAGATAAGTTTGGACAAATGGCTAGAGAGGACAAGAGGACTTCCTGAGAACTTCCTATTTATTCCTTCACCCCCAGTTCTGGAAAGGCAAATGATGTGGCTTCCGGATGACTGTCTGCCTCCATGCTTTGATTTTCTATGAGCAAAGACATGTAAGAGGCCTCAGCATATCCAAGAGAACGTGCTTTGAAAGAAATGCTGCACCACCCAATGTAAGACCCAAAGGTGGTTATTATATATACTTGCCAATGTCCAGCAAATTGGCCAACTCAAAACCCATACTGCTGTTGTGTGTTCTGGTGCCGATGAGTTGGTTCCAACTCCTGGCAACCATAAGAATGAGTGATGTCCCCAATGCCCTACCCTCATTTTACTGTTACCATACTCATTAGGGTCACCCTGAAATCATTACAGATACTCATGCTAGAAACAGGGTAATGGTTATATAACAAACACAAATTCTACATCACTAATTTTCTCAACAACCCTGCCCAGTAAGAGTTACTGTCACCCTTTTATAGAAGAAATAATTCAGACTTTCACAGATGAAGCATTTTGCACAGGGATAACCAACTAGCAATAATGGAATGAGAATGAGTCTAACATACCAAAGTCAATGCTTTTTTTTCCCTAGTGTGTCCTTAAATATATTAAACATGAGTTTTAAAAAATCTGAATCTCATTCAAGATCTATGCAGATGTTTCAACTCCATGACCTGGTTTACAGCTAACTGCAAAGGAGGTGTGGCAGATACACTGGGGCAAACATCCAGCACAGCCGTTTCACTGGCATTGAGACAGCTTTGGTTGGAGTAATTTTACCTACGGAACTCTGTCTTTCATCTCTGAATGCTCATGCACTTCCCCTCAAGGTCTAAAGGAATTTGAATTATGCAAAGGAGTATAAGAAGTTCAAAGGAAAACTGTTATTTTTATCCAGGTGAAGTTTTTGAGAAAGTTAATTTCATTAGAAGTGCACTTATTTCTAGAGGACTTTAGTCTAAATTTTCATGAACGTATCTCCAACTTAGTAGGCAAACCTTCAGAGCCATCTCCACCACAACTTATGCTTCAGCTACTATCTACCTATTCAGCAACTAAATAATTTACCAAGGACTAAACACAGTACACACTCTCGTGCCTCTGTGACCTCATGGCTGTTTCATCTACCTTGAAGGAAATCTAATTTTACCACTTAACTTCTATTTAGTGTTATCACATGTTTTGTTTTTATTCCCAATTTAAAACATTTCAATTCCATTCAGATTTCATTGGTTATTATTACCTTTTTTTTTGCCCACAGCACCTTGCCCCCAAAGTTTTATCAACATCCCACCACATTTAATTACTTCTCAACACGTATGTACTGCCTGCATACTTTAAGCATACAAGTCTCCAGGGAACCGTATTACACCTTTGTGTCCCTTGAGTCTACTTCTACATTTGACACACTTATTAGCAGATATTCAGCTAAAGGTTGTTGAATGAACATGTAGATTGATGAGTGCCTAGCCAAGGTGGTCTACACCATAATGGGACTGGGAAAATCTCCATAACTCAAAGTGCATTTGGGTCCGTGAGCCAGAACTTGAACTAGTGTTTGTTTTGATTTGCTTTTTTTTTTTTTTACAGGGAACCATTCCTTGCATTTAAGGCCTGTTTCTGCCCAGTAGTTGGAACATCAACCTCTAGATCAGTGGTTCTCAACCTTCCTAATGCCGCGACCCTTTAATACAGTTCCTCATGTTGTGGTGACCCCCAATTTCATTGTTACAAATTGAACATAATGAAAGCATAGTGATTAATCACAAAAACAATATGTAATTATGTATGTGTTTTCCGATGGTCTTAGGCAACCCCTGTGAAAGGGTCGTTCGACCCCCAAAGGGGTCGCGACCCACAGGTTGAGAACCGCTGCTCTCAATGCTGTGAACCTTCTGAATCCAAAGCCAGCATCCACGTGGACTTTTGTCCAGGCAAACAGAAGTTATCTCGCTTCACAGCATTCTCAGCGAGGTCCTCATTGTTCCTGCAAAACCAGTTTGCACATTCACATCAAAACTTATAGTAAAATAATGTGACAGACACAATAAAAAACCCCCAAAAACAGAAATTCATGTAGAGGGCTGAATTGCACCATATGGCTTCCCGTTCTGTACCTAAACTCAACAGGGTGAGCTAAGAAAGTCATTTTGGCAATGTCCTGCTGTGCCCGGCTGTAGAAGGGCATATGGTGTATTGTCCCACGTTGCAGCTATGATGCATTTCCTTGTGTTGAGCTTTGCCTCTCTCAAAGTTTTATTTTTATTTCCCACACAAAGGCTTCTTGTTAGACTGCTGTTCTTTTGCCTCTTTCATTACCATCCACACCTGAAAAACTATACTTGCGGTGCTTGACTCAGTTATTTCTTATGGCAACTATAGTTTTTAAAAGGAAAAAAATTACCAGTTCTTGAGGATTTGGGGATTTGAGGTCATGAGGGAACTGATTTCTGATGAGTAGTTATCTTATACTAGTATCTTGCCATTAGGGAGAGCACAGCAAATGGAAAGAGACTGAGGGTATGTTAAGTAGGAAGAAATTAATCTAGCCATATGAGTAGATGAATACTACATGCTTAACCCTAGTCTAGGTATGTTGTATAATTAATCTAAATTCCCTCTCAAGATGGGATGAATAAGCATGTTTTCCCCCATGTCACTTACCACCTTATAAGAGAGTAAATTATATACTTACCTATTGGGCTTATTTATTGCCTGTTTCTCCAACTTGTATGTAAACTACACAAGAGAAGATATTTTCCAAATTTTGATCAATAAAGGATCCCATGCATCTAGGACATTATCATATAATAGATGCCGAATAAATGTTTATTGAATGCATAAATTATATTCACTTTGAAGAAACTGAGAATCAGGTAGTTTAGATAATTACATTCATGTCACAGGGCAAGGTGGTAATGGAATTGGGATTTTAATCTTTGTGCATGATTGTCAACACCTGCTCTTTATTCTAGCATGTTGTAGTATGTGTAGTATGTGTCGTAAAAAGAAAGTATCTGTGTTGGCTCCCAAATAGATCACTGACTAGCACTTTAATCTAGGGAACTACTTATTCGTTCTGATTTTGCAAAATGGAGAAATACAAATACATAAAGATATTATTATCTAGATATAGATTAGATGTAAAAATGGACATACCTATATACACACACTAATATATATATATATATATATATATATATATATATATATTCTCTCAGTTAGTATTTATAACAACTCTAAAATATAGACAGAATAGGTATCATTATGTCTATTTACAAGAAATATAAAAAAGACCAAATGAATTATGAGTATGGAGTCTCCTTCATAGGTATGGTAGGTTAACCAAATGAAAAAATGTTGGTAAACTGCTTAGCACAGTACCCGAAACACATTAAATACTCAATGATATTTTTCCTTTTCTGTCTTTTTATATAACTTGGTTGTCTTTTTTTAATATTATAGCTCTCATTTCAAAATCAATACAACTGAATAAATTTGTATGGATTTTGGACTAATTCTACCTCTAGATTTCCATTCACTCTTTTTTTTTAAAAAAGGAGAAAAACCTTTTATTTTTAACAATACTATCTATATGCTATGTTGAAAAATCTTTCAATAGTCACACCAAAAATAACTACATAAAACAAACATTTTAATGCACAGTTAATATTGAAATAATAATTATTTTTTAAAGTCCAAAGGCTTTTAGGGAGAGGGAAAGAGATAAGGATGTTTAGCTGATGCTCACAGTATGGCCATCCTGAAAGTGCCGATTTCAATGGCCAAGATATTAAGAGTTTTTTTAAAAATTCTTTATTGCTCTTTATTGTTTAAAGTATTACATATGTCTCCCTTTCCCCCCATTGACCTCTTCCCAGCCCTTCCCACTCCCCCGCCCCTGAGCACATGCCCTCACTCCTCTACTGTCTGTGTTCATGGGTTATGCTTATATGTATGCATACAAGTCCTTTGTTTGATCTCTTACCCGCCTCCCCTCCCCATTCACTCTTGTTACATGTTAAGCTGCTGATGGACGAATCCCTTCGGATACCCTATTTTCATCAGTTGTTTGATGATTTGTATATTTTTCCATTTGAATAGAATACCTGGATGTAAGGACATGTTTGGTATGTTTTCAGGCACAGGAATACAATTAGTTTCTACTAAAGCAATCCTCAGAAAATAATAACAAATGCTGAGAGTTAATTTTCAAACATCAAATGTTCAGCCACAAATTACAATAAAAACTTCAAAGATCCGGATTTATGAACATTTTAATGATGAAGTCTACTTTTTCTTTTAAATGAAAAAATATGTAATTATGTAAGTCGTGTGCATGTGTGTGTGTATACATTCAAATCTTTATATAAACGTTTCTTTCTTTTTCTTCAATCTAGCAGAAAGAATGATCAGCTTTGAAACAAAAAACAACCTGCTTAAAGCCAGCAAAAGTGCTGAGCTTGTTGAAATGGGATGATTTTCTGTTAAATGCACTTTTTCTTTTTTAACCTGAAAAAAAGGTAATTTATAATAAAAGCTGGAGAAACCTAAAGATGTCCCCAACATTAAGTTCTTGGTAAGTCTTAAACGTTCTAAAAATGGCCTCTGTGTGACATTTTGCCCCACTTGTCAATTTTCCCTTTAGATGGTTTCAGCGGTTTGAGAGTTGGATACTGCTACTAGGCACTTTTCAGGAAGTTTGAGGATTTACGCCTCTCTGCCCTGCTGTTGTATTTCATCATGAGGCAGGTGAGATGTGCTTTGACCGTTTGCACCTGGCAATGCACTGAGGCGACAGTGCTTAGAAAAAATACTGTGCACTGATGTCAATATATGATGTTTACAAAACAACCATGATGTATTAATATGTATCAAGCAATTAAATAGAACTTTGAGTATGAGGAAGGTTAATATCCTATAAGTGAAAGTGTAGTTTCTGTGACATAGTGACTCTTTAAGCACCAGACATTATCACTTATTAAATGCTGGCCTCTCCATGGATAAAGTTTTGGCATTTAGTTATAGCTACAGTGCATAAGTGCAGGTGCAGCCCAGCTGGTTAGTCAACGGTTTGTTAATGTTTGAAGCATAGCACACTAAGCACTTCAGCGCTTAGAGACCTGATATGACAATGAATTTAGACCCTAAATGAAGTCAGGCAAAAATGTCATTACATTAAAAGATTAAAAGAGTAAGTTTAAAGGAAATGTAAGAAAATTTAAAGAAGACCCCAAGAGAAATAATTTCTAAATTAAGATATAGAGAACTTTGTAAACAGGTTATGTATTTTGTAAACAGTATCAATGGGATGATATGCACAGGGGTAAGTAAAAGGAGGTTTACAGATGTCTGTATGGAAAATAATACAATAATTAATAAATAATACTACAAGAATATACCATGTGTTTCATGTACTCCAACTGTAAACCTACTTTTGCCCAACTCGTATACGATAAAAATTGTCTGAGTGAGCATCACCATGAAACCTTGAAATAAACAGAAATTCTCATCCACCTAGAAGAATGTCAGATCAGTCCTTACAATCTTTTCCCAAATTTAAATGAAGAACGTCTTCAGCTCCTCACACTACTGCGTCTCACAACCCTAAACTTGAATGACTGCGGCACGGCCTCAGCACACCTTGTTCTCTAGATGTCTAATGGGGAGTGGTTGTGGATACACTCTGAGCCTAAAGAAAAGTGACTTCCCTTCGGCTGCCTTCCAGATCATGCTGACGCTACCTTACAAGGCTGCCAAAAACGGCCCCATCTTCGGGCTTCCTAATGGCTTCGTTTTCTCCCACTGTGGCACAGGAGTTCTCCTCTCCCTCCCTACCACCCGGTGAGAGAGGTGCCCCATTGCATTTGACTGCCACCTCCGTCCGCATTCTGCGTCATGCAGCCCATGAGCAGCGGACCTTTCTTTCCTGCACATGCCTGCCTGTCTCTCAAAGCGTGGCCTTGACGTGGTATTGGGCTAAAACATGCTCTCCCAGCCAGAAGGGAGGGCGAAGAGGGATAAGGGTGATGGAGAGCAGGACTCTATGAAACACGCATGTAGAATCACGGTACAGCATTAGAAATATCCCCTACAATTAAACAAAGCAAATTGTCATAGCTAGTAGCATGCTCCAGTCCACAAGCTAAGTCATTCTTAGGGACGAAAATAGTGAGATCATAGGGTCTATGACCAAGGATCTCTTTTGATCTCCAAGGGTTTAGCAAAGATCTAGAATGAAATTGGCTGAGAATCAATAGGAAAACATTAAGGGGGCAGTGGTGGGATAAGGCATAATCAAACATTCCCAGAGTAACAGACTGTTTCGGTCGCCTCCCCTTCGACCCAGTGTCGAGGGAGGGATTCCCACCTTGGAGTTATGGAGATGGATGAACATATGGCCCCTGCCACTGGGCAGATGCCGGGGAGGAGGACACACTGCACAGTGCTTGGCCGTATTGGAGGACGCACTCAGGAAAAATGTGAGCAACCGGGGGCTGTGAGAAGCAGCTTTGTAGTGAAAAAGGGGTGAGGTGAACCCTGGTTTTTGAGAGAGGAAGGCATCGGCTTGTTTAAAGAATTCCACAGGCTGGCAGGGAACTGCAGTTCACTTCTCAGGGACAAGCAGGGATGATGCCTGGTCCCATAAGAAGGGCTGTTTGGCTATGTGACCTAACTTGAAGGAGCACAGTCCATAGCAGGGCCTGTGGTCAGGGCTTCTGAAGTTGTCTGATCTTATCAGCTATCAAAGCAGCACATTTCAAGCCTTACACCACACATAGCAGCACAGTGTCTACATGGAAGAGCAACGTAAATTTTCTTTATGGCAGGGGCTGTGATGATAGAAGATGGGCTAGCTGGCTAGAGTGGGACTTTTTTGTCCCACTAACTCCACGGACTGGATCTTAAGCCATGCAATGTTTGAAAGGAGCCAGGTATGGGCCCTCTGGACTGGAAATCGCTGGGCTTACCGTCTTCTAAAAGTGAAGAACGGTCAAACACACACTGTGAGTCACCAGCGAGCCCTGCTCAGCTGTGGAGGGTTTAATTTAGATTTCTTATCAGATAACAGCCTGGCTTGTGTGTGTGTGCTTTATTTCCTTTATTTTTATGACAGCAGTAGAACTTGCGTGGGGCCATTCCATTGACATAAAAATAGCATTTCTATTGACACCGTAGCAGCATAGACACCTGCACTGGCAGGGAAATGACTCCTGTGGGGCTGTTACTACGTCTACGGAAGTCTATTAGACACTTCATCGACATCCCTAACAGCTCCAGGGCTTGCAACGAGATAGCAAGTGTGCCTCCAGTGCTGTTGCTATGGCAATGTAAGTGCACTGGCGCTTACCTGGACACTGCAGCAGAACGTGCACTCATACTTTAGGCACACCCATGCAAAACACACACATACATATAGCATTTGTGCTGTACTTTTGACCTAATTTTTAAATAATATTGATTATATATATACTTTATCTTATTTGTTAACTAGAGGCATGAAATTCATGCACTCGGGGGGTGGGGGGGAGTGGACCCTCAGCCCGGCCTGTGCCCTCTCACAGTCCGGGAGCCCTCGGGGGATGTCCAACTGCAGGCTTAGGGGAGCGGGCCTAAGCTGGCAGTTGGACATCCTTAGCACTGCCGCGGAGGCGGTAGAGGCTCCTGCCACTGCCGCGGAGGCGGTAGAGGCTCCTGCCACTGCCGCGTGCTCACCAGCTGTGAGCCTGGCTTCTGGCTAAGCAGCACTCCCCCTGGGGGATCACACTGACAACCAGGGGGCAGCTTCGGCATTGAGCCTCTGCCCCCTGGTGGTCAATGTACGCCATAGCAACCAGTCATTCCACCATTTGGTTGATTTGCATATTAGCCTTTTATTACATAGGATTGTATATGTGTTACACACACACACACACACACACACACACAATAAAAAGTTTCAACCACTGAGACATACCAGTCTTGCTATGACCTGACTTTAGACCCACAGAAACTGTGAGATCATTAAAGGTGATATTTTTAGTTAAGTTTGTGGTAACTTGTTACATAACAGAAACCTAATAAAGTTTAAAAGTTCAAATAGTACCTATAATTAGGTTTTGAAGTATTTCCTCTCAATTCTTAATTTCACTTTTCTCCCCTTTTTATTGAATATATTGGGGTGACACTGGTTAAAAAAATTATATGTCTGGAATTTTTTTAAAAGATTGAGACCACCAAATATATAATCATGTATACTTTAAAATGAACAAGTGTCAGTAAACCATACTTCAAAATATTTTGTATTTTGATTTTAAAGGCTGATCTCCCTTACAGAAAATAATATTCATTCATTGTGGAAGATAGCAAAAATTGTAAGAAAGATGAAAATCTAGGATAATTTGTGTTAATAATTTATAGGCATATCATTTAACTTTTATTTTAATGTCATATATGTTAATTACAGAAACTTTAAGGTGTAATGAAAGTTAATAAGAAAAATAAGGTCGCCTGCTGTGTATCCATCAGCTAAACTTTATTAATATGTAAATGTTAGGTAGAAAGGCAGGCTAATTGCATTGACACAGGATGAAAGATTTCCCTAACATGTAATTATGCAATCAAAAAAGAGAAGAGAGAGTTAGTTTTATTGTTCTCAGACACATTTACATATTGGAATTACCTGGTGAATTTTTTTTTTTAAATGTTGGTGCCTGAGTTGTCCCTTTCGATATTTTGATTTACTTGGTCTAGGGTTGAGCCAGGTCTGTTATTTTGTTTGTTTTTTTATAAAAATGGGGCTGAGAGTCAAAGTTGGATGAGGAAGAGACAAGTAAAACAAAAGGGTGATGAGTTGGGAGAAAATAGATATGAAATCTTCCATAAAATGGAAGATTTGTGAAGGTCTCAATGAGTTCATAGATGGTGATAATAGAAACACTAAACAGTGAATCTCAAATTTAATATGGTACCAATTACCCGAGGATATTGGTTCATGAACTCCGGATGGGATCTGGTACTCTGCTACAGCTGAAGACAGCAGGAAACATAAATTTGAAAGCAGGCAGTTGTGACTAGAACACAAAAGAATTGAATTTGTAGTTTTCAAGGAGATACTTGTTTTACTTCCAAAAATCCTAAATGAGAAGTTCTCAGCATTGTTAAGTGAAGGATTCCCTCCCATGAAGTATTTGCTTCAAGACTCATGGGCAGCAGAAGGGGGCTTGGTTAAGATTGTATTTAGAGACTTGTAGCCCAAATGGATGGTTCTGGTGCTCAGACTATGTTATGCATAGAAGAGTGTTCATTCTTGCATTTGAATGTGGACAGTGCTAATTCTAACCTCATGGTGCTCATGTTAAGAATAAGCTATCATGGCAAGTGACAAGTATATTACTTGGCAAAAAATAAGTGCTCAACAAAAAAATGTGCCTACTTCTTTGCCCCTACTGATCATTTATATCTACCTGGGAAGCAGAGGTCACCCAGATCTCCGGAATTCTCTTTCAGGAGCGTCACTATCTATAAATAAGTAGAAGGTTCCAGATGTTGATACAAATTAGTATCTGCAGTTCAAAGCAACATATATTTACCACCTAAATTATAACAATTACAGCCTTTGACAGGCAGTTTGGTGAAATCATCATGTAATAATTTCCATTATTTACAGCTGAGTGGTTGTTGGAAAAATGATAAAGAGACTAATTTATGTTTGTTAAACAAAGCGGGACTTATTTCATTTTCTACGTATCAGAGCAAGTTGAAATAAAATACCATGCAAGATTTGCTTTGGAAATAAAGCCTGGTTACAATGTATACTGAATCCCTTTAATGCAGTAATACATAATATATATTTGTTTAAAATTACAGATATAGAGTTGACTCATTGTCCTCAAGAATTTTCTATCCAAAGTTCAGCATGCTTTTCCACGTTAAATGTACAAACACATTCATTTATTGATTAGACATATTGCAGGGCTGTCCAAGTCTAGCTACCAGGCATGTGGTGGTCAGCTCTGCATGATTTTCTTCCGATAACATAGGCATACGAATCCAAAGACCTAACAGGAGCTCTCTGGAGTGCAATGTGGGGCTTTCATGAAGGACAACTGGAGTGTAGACGAAGGACTTTCCCTAAAATATTTTAGTCCAATAATTTGAAGCCCCTCAGTGACACCCATAAAAGATAAATTTTGTTGGTTTGTTTTTAATCTTTAAGTACATGCTGTGCTTCCCATGATGATGCATCCTTTCAAAGGCACTGAGGAATAGTGGGTGTTCAGACACATGTGATCTGGACAGTTGTTTTGCTCTTGTTAACCGTATAGCCTTGGGAAATAAACTCTGTGAGCCTCAGTTTCTTGGCTGGTAAAATGGGAGTCACAACACATTTTTGTTATTAGATATATTGTGTTTAGATGATTAACTATGGCGGGTGCTTACAATTTTGTGTGTTTGTTTAGTATGCCACAGGCCCTACCTATGACCTGTGTTCATTTCACTCCTTGGGTTTGGAATGTCCCAGAGGGAGATGAAGGCGACAGATCAGCCACAGGGAGCCTGGTGGTTCTGCCATCTGTGCTGATATAATTGCAAAGACAGTGGAGTCCTCCCTCACAGAGGCATCCAGGAAAATAAATATTTGTACCAACTATAAAAGGAAATGCCCTTAGGAGGAAAACATTTATAAAAGTAAAACATATGAGCAGAATCCCTAAATTTCCAATTAAAAAAAAAAAAAAAGCGGGGACACAAAGAATACAAATGTGAAATAAGCATGGCTAGTTCACAACTAAAAAAAAAAAGTTTAATTTTACTTATTTATCTAAAAATATTGGGAAGTGCTTACTATATGCTGAATATCATTATAGGTACCAACAATCCAATGAAGAAATAAATATGTGATTGTCATCAAAG
This sequence comes from Myotis nattereri, assembly GCF_964212035.1. Lineage (NCBI taxonomy): Eukaryota > Metazoa > Chordata > Mammalia > Chiroptera > Vespertilionidae > Myotis > Myotis nattereri. Next base: position 10,120,180 of record NC_138090.1, read on the forward strand.
ATAACCACCTGTTGTAAAATGTAAATAATTACAAAGGTTTTGTGCAAGAGATACATTGATAAAGTCATAAATAGAATTCAAATCTTGACTGATTAAGTAACTTCATGATGATAATCTACTTTTATAGTAGTACTCTTTTTATTTCCTTGCATTAAGTTGAATGATTTCCAACGTGTATTCTATAATTTGTTTGGTATTTCAATACATTTTAGTGTATCTAACTTTCTTTCTTAACTTATTGTTATTTAAGCCCATTTTTCAACACTTGCAATGACTCCTTCAATTAGTGAAAACTTATTATAGAGAATAAAGATGTTATGGAGAATGAAATTAAAAGCCGGAGAGGCATCAAAATCATTCTGAGACATTTGGATTCATATAATGAGCAAAACTCAAATATTACTGAGCAAGTATGCTAAGTTTATCAAGTTACCACCTTAAGCAGTGCCACCCTGGGACCACAGCATTAAAATGACACTTGCTAGCTCGGTTTTGTCATATGGGCCCCCCCAATGCCCTTCTAGTTTCTTGGAAACAGGAAAACTCAAAATATCACTGGGCACCAATGGTAGATTTACCACAATGGTAGATTATTTTTTTTCAATCTTATGGAAAAAAACACCCTATAATCTATACTAAAAGTATTAATAATCCAGTGTTATACCTCTTATAACACTATTCAATATTAGTCTATGCCTTTTTATTTGTATAAAACTATGATGATTTGAATTATTATTCAGTGGATATTTACTCCCCTTCTACATTGGACAGAGTTTACTACCCTTGCTCATTAATTTCAAGCATAGGAATGTGATTTGCTTTGACCAATGGACATGACTCAAGCACAGTTTGGCTTAGCATTGGCGATGCCAGTAACACTGACCCTAAGAGGTCCAGGTCTTAGGTCATCACAGCCCCTTCACTCTGGCCCAAGAATGAACACACATGGTGCCGACCCAAACCCAACCTGCAGTCGGAAGCAGTACTACCTCGCTGAGTCCTTCCTAGAAAAGCCGAACCATCATCAACCTGCAGCTGAATGAGTGGGATGCAAATGTGTGTTTTTATAGGCCCCCGAGTGTGGGGTGGTTTGCTATGCAGCTCTGTTATTTCAATAGTCACTTCATATAAGAATCAGACCTGTATCATTTTTGTCATTGTCTGCAGTTGCCTTTTTCCCCCTACTAACCCAAGTTGATTAAATAAACATCACAGATGTACGACGCAGGCTCAACAAGACAACATGGACATCGTTGCAGTTCTTACAGCCACTTTTTGGACTTGCCGAGTGAGGGATGAAGATGTGCCATCTTCCCGTGAAAAAACGATGTCAGTGTGCCAGCTGGCCCAGGGCCCTGATTGAAAGGAATAGTAATGAATGAGGCAGAAGTAATGGCCACCATCTGGGTAAAGCTCAAGTGAGCTTGTTTGGACAAGGCTCCAGGGTCAAGTAAATGGAACGAACTTTCATTTCGAGATGCAGCTGCGAGTGAACAAGTCCCCACTCCTGCAAGCCATCGCAGGTGTGGGAAGATGTCGGCAATATGTTTTCAAACGGGGTGGGGTGCAGTTGTGTCTTGGAGGCACTGGCAGTTGTCATGTCTGGGAACCACGTGAAGTGGCCCCTCAGCAAGCCCCGAGATGCGGGAAGGTATTATTAGCGCTTCCTTGAGCCAAAAGAACAGCATGGGGCTTGCACCAGAAGAGGTCTGTTTCTGCAGGGCTTATTACTGCGTGCTGAGTGCTTTTTCCTCCGCAACCTGGATTGCTAAGAATGACACTTTATTGAAAGGCCTGGATTGCCCGGGTTTTGTTGCTAAGTGTTTAAATTGGTGAAAATATAGCTAAGCATACGCATCCTGCTGATTAATGATGCCCTCTTTGGCAACTGGGCTCCATGCTTTCTGAATCAACTTGGGTTACCAGAACATACTGAATGATTTTAAAAAGGAGGCAGACATTGGAATGAACAACAACAGCAACAACAACAAAAAAATCAAGGAGACAAAAATTGGTTCCAGGACCACCGTGTGTGCGGGTTCATACTTGAAGGATTTCACTTGGGAAGTTCTCATTTTGTCCTGTTTTGGGGTCCAGCCAGTCTAATAATCTCCTTAGAACAATGGTTAATGGCCTAAAAGGAAACATGTGTGTCCCCTAAATAGCCCTTGTGTGGGATGTGCTATAGTGGCTGACTAGACTGCATACAGTGGGATGGATAATAAATGATAGTAAGTAGTTGCTAGACAGCAGCTAATAATACTACAACTTACCACACTCCCAATTTCAGAAAATTATTTCTTGAAGTTGACAAGGTAGAAAAAAATAATAAACACCTGGTGAAGAATAATTCCTTTATGTTGCTTAAGACATGAGATGGTAACATGGGGACTGTTGAGAAAGGGTAGCCCATTTAAATCCTTGAGTGTGAGGGTGAGGGAGCTGCCAGGTGAGTTACTAAGTTCAGTCCAAGTGAGGACAAAGCGGCCCAGTAGATGAGGAAGACGGGGTGTGAAGCAGGTGCTATGTCCTAAAATGTAAATATTTGCTAGGGATGCAGGAAAGCCCTCAACAGACAGTTTAAATCAAGGGGACTACATTAAGCAATAAACCTTTCCAATAGATAAAGGCGTGTCATTGTGGAATCTTTTTCATGCTTCTCCTGGTATTACCTGCTTCCTTCAGGGTATCTTTGTGATGAATTAGAATTTTGATCACTAGAATCAGATAACTTACAGGGTGGGAGTAATGTTTTACTGTTCTCTGTCTTCTCAATGATTAGCATAATGCCTTGCTACTAGTATACTATAGGTACTCTATACATACTAGTGGATTTGAAGAGAATGCAACCTATTAGTACTTAATGAAATTAATCAGGATTGAAATCACTATCATATTAGAAAAAAATAGTCATGGCAGCCAACGTGAGCTTGGATGGGGAGAAAGAAGTTCATGTTTGTTACTGGCATCTATATAAGCTGGTTTCATCTCCTTTGGAAAGATTAGAAATGTTTATTATGACATATGAAAAATATGCAGATCCATTAGACTAGTAATATTGCTTTCTGGAACTTCTAAGGATATCATCCAAGGAAGAAAATAAGTTTTTGCAGAGAAGTATCAATGAAATATACTTTCCAAAATAAGAAAAGTAAGAAAGTATCAATGAAATATACTTTCCAAAATAAGAAAAGTAAGAATTGAATTATATTACTTTTATCAGGGAGGGTAAGAAGCATTGAAAAATATTGTGAAAAATGTAGAAACCAAGGTAAATGTTGGAATGATGACATTAAGTGAAAACAGTAAGTAAATTAGTATGCTTGCAAAATTTCTAATTATGCAAACCTGTGAAATAAGTATATAATGACTGAAGGCAATGTGTTACAGATAAAATAATGGTGGGAGGAACTATTTTACTGGGAAAATTTTACTATGCTTTCCAAATTTTATAAAACCTACAGTTTAACTGTGATCCAAGTAATTGAATATAAATTAATATAAAATATACTCAGCATTTTCCATGGAGTACAAAGCACTGTGCTACTCTGGTGTTTCTGCTATGAAGGAGTTTATTGTACAATAGGGATTTAGTTATAACAAACATATTACACTGTATTAGCTAATTGCTGTGTATTAGATAGAATTCTGCACAAGGGCAGCTTGGGAGGAGTATTCTATGTAGGTGGGAGAACTGAGGGAAGAAAGAGTTGGGTGGGGTGGAGGTGTATGGATTAAATAGGATGAAATCTACAGACAGCAAATACATTGCCTACTCTACACTATTTTTTTTTTAATTTCAAGCAAACCAAAGTAAGAGGTTGTATCCAAGGCAAAGGGACTGAAGTTTGGAGGCAGAAATTTAACAGTGAATTCAAGTAGAGGGGGGAAGATGCTATGGCAGAGGGGGTAGATAGAAATCTTAAATTGTGGAGTTAACCACAGAGAAGACAGGAAGTCAGAGGACTCACTGCAAAGGGGAGTGTTCTGTATTCTTTCATGAGATGGTCATTCAGGTGTGGCAATAAGGAAACAGAGGAGAGGCTCGGGAGAACACGTTTATTACACACACAGGTCCCATAAACAGGAGGCGAACTATATCCTGCAGGACCACATGGGAAAGACACTTGGGGGTCAGCAAGCAGACAGCTTTACAGTGGGGAGAAAGCTACAGACCAGAGCCTCTCCTGGGGTTTCTATAGGAGAGAAACGAGAGGGTAGAGGGGACAGTTTAGGTTGGCTAGTTTGAACTATTTCAGTGGGCTCTGGTTGCCTGGTACCTGGCCCTGGGATTATGAAGGCAGAGGGACACTGCCCCCCAGGGTGTGTAGAGCAAAAGAAACTCTGACTTGGTTAGTGTCCTCATCAAAGATGTTCTAGGCTGGTCCTTTCCTACCTCTGATAATGATAGTCTCTCCTGAGCCAGAAATATTTTTATAGATGGTAAAGCATCATAATACACACAAAATTGAAAATATACATATATTTACATAAAATAGACTGAAGTATTAAAGGAGAAAAAAAGAACACATATTCTTCTAACTTACCAATAAACAATGGATCTGAGTTTCTAGGTAGAATAACTTGATCTCATTCTCAGATAGATCCCTCTGTGTGCCCGCACCACTTATCACTTACTTGGTACCTAAGACTCATGCAACACCGGCACTTATTTTTCAACAAAAAGATTATTTCCACCATTTCTTTTGAAACAAAATATTATATTTTTAATGTTTTAAACTTAATTGTGGTTTTATAGAGGCAGTGTTTTCTTCTTAATGGAAAGGGAATGGAGTAATATATCTCCAATAGACTTCAATTTATGTTTAATATCTGTCTTTTGGATGCAAGATACATGAACCAATCATTTAAAAATTCAGTGATGATTATTGGTTAGTATCAACTGATAAGGATGGAACATTATGGACTCAAAGAGAAATGGTCTGAGCTTTACCACATTGAGTCAAAGAGCTAAAATAACATTGAATACCAAATATAAGTAGAGGCTTTATCATAGATGAATTAAATCAACATTATTGTAATTAACTGCATTATATCATCTTCAAATAACAGCCAGAATGAGTTTTTAATTCTCATTTTCCATGTATGAAAAACTGGATTTTAGAGTGGTCAATTAGCTTAACCAAGGTGTTATATATGTATAAGTTTTGTCAAATTCAGTTCCTCCCAAATACAATATCCAATTTATTACTGATGGTATATTCTGCACTGTGTTATAATCTCCTTAATCTACATAGAACACTCTAGTGCACATGTGCCATGGATATCAAGAGTACATCAATGATGCTGTCACATGCGACTCAGTTCATTACATAGACAACCAGGAGGTGTCTGGCAAGCTCCAGAATCTGGTGAAAAGGAGATGAATCAGAATCCGTGCTTGTAGACTTCTTAGTCTCCTGGAGTGACTGGTATGTAAACAAATGGTTGACATATCTTGATGAACATAGCTGTAGTAAAATGTCACACAAGATTGAATATGAATATTTATGATGGACAGATGTTGTCCAGGTGAGAAAGTCATGATATGAAAGGATGGAGAGAAGTAAAAGGCAGGAGGTAGAGGAAGTGATATGATACCGGGTGCATCCACCAGCTCTGTGATATCAATGACCATCGCTCACAAGTGGCCTTAACAATACAGGGCCATGCACTCAGCCTCTCTCTCTCTTTGTCAAAATTAGTCCAGAGAAAAGGGAAAAGGCCAAATTCTCTGATGAAAAGGTGGTTCCTTTCCTGAGTGCGATTAGTTACAGGAGCTGACAATCTGTCACTCTGCATCCATTTTTAGGAAGGGCTGGAAATTATTCTGTTGGGAGAAGCTTGCATGAAGAATAGGTTTGGGGACGCTGGCGCCTGCCCCTCACAACCAGGCAATCCCTTTGCAAATCCCGGTTGCCATAACAACCAGATAGCACTTTTGGTCCCAAACACAACACACTCTTTTATGGTGATGATTATTATTAGTCAGTTTGCACTCCGGGCAGAAATCTGATTTACTTTCCCCGAGGAAAGTCACCATATGACATGCGAAATGTCAGCGAGAGAATAATGCGGAGTGGAAGCCGGGAAGGGCTATGAAATAAAACATGTGTGGGAAAATACACCTGGTGAGCCCTTTATTATTTTTAAGTAAAAAGGTGCCAGGTTACTCAGCCGGAAGTGCGATGTTAACTGTATCATGTCAGTGAGCAACATGACAGTTTATCATGAAGGTGGTGGTTGTAAATGATCTATCATGGGGTGTTTGATAAAATGTGACACCTGAAAACTTTGAAGGTGTATGATTTTTTTTTAACATTATCCTGCAACTCGACTGATTGAAACTGAAAAATCCATTAAAAAATGAGGTGTTTCCACTAGCACGCCAATCAGAATGGAACATATGCCTAGTTTTCTGGGCATCAGTTTAAGAATGGGAGAAAGCAATTTCACTCCCAGAAGATGAGTGATCACACTATGAATAAGTTATTCTGTTCCAAATGCGCTGCTTTGTAAAACAAACGTAGAATTTTAGCAGTTTCCTTCCCAGTCAAACTTCCCCAAACCATTATGTTAACCTTTAATGAGGTTTGACCTTCAGGCAAACACAGAAGAAGAACACTTTTTGGAATCTCTTGTGTGGAAAAGAAAATTGCATCTGCTGTACCAGCCGGCTATTTCTTCATGGCATGTTTATCAGTAATGTGCCCCAGCCCAGCAAAATTGTGTCCTTGAACCAGGGATATAAAATGATACTATTAAGGGAGCCAAGCCAAGTCTGGTCAAAGAAAGCCATTTATTTCCACTGACCCAGCTGGTCAAGTGAATTTAGGTTCGGCAGCTTGGCTCACTTGAGAATCGAGCACTGCCATCATGCCTGTAATTACAGCATGAAAGTGGTTTCCAGGAAAGAACATCAAAAAGGAAACAGACTTTCCTTGGCAGTGTTATACTTCAGAACAGGAGAGTGGGCAAGGTGAACAGGAAGCACATATTTTCATGTGATTCATACTGAAAACACTCTATCAATCAGCTATTTTTACATAATAAGCCACCCCAAACTTAATGGTTTGACACCATAAACATTAATTATTGGTTCAAATTCTGTGACTTGACCAGACAGTTTTTCTAACTCTGGGCCAGCTCATCCAGGCTGGATGGCCCAGGATGGTCGTCCTTAAATATTCAGGCTTCTGATGGGACTATGGGAATGACCTCGATGGATGATCAGGCCTATCTGTTGTTTCTCACCTGGCAGGAGGGGAACTGGAGCATCTCCATCTGGTCTTTAAAGGGTTCCCAGAATTAATAATGGGCAAGCTCCAAGGCAGAGTCTTCCCAACGTCTCCAGAAATCACGTTTACTAATGTTACATTGGCAGATTCCAGTCATATCACCAAGTCAAAATTCAAAGGATGGAGAAGTAAAATAGACCAGCTGTCGCCAACCTTTCGGACCACACGGACCACCGGTTGGTGACCACTGACATAGACAACCTCTTGGTGAGAGGGATAGCAAAGAATGTGGGGGATTGTTTTTAATGTACTTGTAATGCATTCTCACTGTACTTGAGGATTACAGAATTATAGATTTCCATATGCGTTTTTTCTTATAAAGAAAGAGAATGCTTCCAAATACATTTCAAGGTAGAAACAGTAGCAGTGAGTTCATCAAGGTTAAACACATAATTATAGCTGCTTCTACAAAATCTAAATTGCATGATTTGCAAATTAAATATCCGAGTAAGTAGGATTAGTTGGGGTTATCTTCATTTTATTTTGTTTTATTCTTCTACATGACATAAAATCCTTGTGTGGTGATGTCATCTACCACAATGGCTAACAGGGAAGGATACTGAATGTGTTCAGAAAGGACAAGGATGGAATATTTGTTTTCTTGCCATAATTTGAGATAATCAACCAATATTTGCTTACTATATTCATGAGAGAAGACCATGTAAAAGGAAGTTAAAGAATTTTTTTTAAAAGTCACACAGTGTTCAAGTCATATTTCTGTATTTAAAAATTACCCCAAATTCATAGATTAAAACAACAATCATTCATTCTATTCTCTCTTAGCATTTGCAAGTGACTCGACTATAAGATGCTGGGACAGAGTCTTTGATAAGTTTGTATTTAGAATGTGACTGGGGCTGGTGTCATTTAAAAAGCTTCTTAACTTACATTCCATGTCTGGGACCAGTGCTTGGAGATGTCAGCAGCTGGGAGCTCAAACAACTGTGGCTCCTCCAGCATCTCTCTCTCTCTCTCTCTCTCTCTCTCTCTCTCTCTCTCCTTCTTTTTCTCTCCCTTACTCTTTCATTTCTTTGTAGAATCTCTCTAGCATGGAAGACTTAGAGTGGGTAGATTTCTTATATAAACACTCGAGGTCCAGTGCACAAAATTAGTGCACCAGTAAGGTCCCTAGAGGCTGCCAGCTGTCAGCCGGGGCCTCCCTTCCCCAGCTGCCAGCCAGGGACTTCCTTCATTCCATGACACCCCCTGGTGGTCAGCTCACATCATAGCAAGCGATCAAACTCCCGATCTCAGTTGAACTCCAGAGGGGACACTTTGCACATTAGGCTTTTATATATAGAAAGATGAAGTCCCCAAAGGTATGTGTCCCATCAGAGATCCAGATGGAATGTGTATCCCCTCTTCTAATATAACCTCCACATTGTCACATAATCACTTCCTGTATGCTCTATTCATCAAGGTAGCCACAAAGGTGCAACCAGAGTCAACAACACAGACCCACCTCTTGATGGGGGAATAACAAGTTTCAATAAGGGCAAGTATGACTGAAAATAACTTTTGGTCAATTATAGGGAAGTATAATCTGCTATATCTTGGTATACATTAAACTTTGTGACATAGATCTTTAGTATTATCCTTCTCATTTTCTTAGACACAGTTCTGATTATATTATCACATAGTTCCACATTTCCTTGAGCATTTCAAGATTATAATTGACATTTGTTTTGTGAACCTTGGTTTATTTCTGCTTCAATCAACAAAAGAGCCCGAGGAAGAGCTTGAATACAAATATCTTATTTGGGAAATAATCTGGGAAAATAGAAGAGGAGAACTGAAGAAAATAAAGGAAAAATCAATGCAAAGATGCATGGCCACGGTGGTAGGTGACTTGTGTTTTCAAACTTGCCTGGGCATTCTGAGAAGCCTTATGAACTCCATCTCAGAACCAGGCATTTGGAGGACTAAAGAATGGAACAAATATTCTTGGTTTAGTTAAAGATGGCCACAGGGTCATTAATTCCCCTGCATTTCCAACTTGCTCATGTAGGAGCACCTACTGCATTCCACAGGTAACCCGCAAAGGGCATGCAGGGAAATGCCAGGGAAAAGTAAGAGGTAGGTGAAGGTGGTGCTTAGGGATGCCCTCTGTGCTGCCCTCAGACTGTGCTGGTAGAAGACTGCTCAGAGAATGAGGTAAGGCTGAGATCATTTCTAGTGCTGCCCGAGAACTGTACGATGCACATTCATTGACACCAAAAAGAATCGATGCTGAGCACTTACTGTGTGCTGGACTCTGTCCTGCCCGCTGGGACACAGAGGTAAAAATACACAGTAGTAGACCCTTTGTGGGCCCTGGTATGATAAAGCTCCAAGCAAGCAGATCATCACAACACAATAAAATAAGTGGCATGAGAGAGGAATACACTATGCTATTGATGAGTAGAAAAGGTGGAAAACACGTGTACCAAGGAAGACAATGCATGACCTGAGAAACCTTTATGAAAGATTGATGACTGACTAAATCTTAATCAGAGAAAGGTTTTTCTCAATGGGAAATGGAGACAAAAGGAGGCAGGCAGTCCAAGCAGACAGTGAATGATTATATATGACAAAGGCACACATTTGACACTGTGATAAACCTCAGGACACACATTTATATATTCATAAACTGAGATTCCATGGATGGAGTCAATTGGCCGCTCACCACTTTTGGATTGACGATTCCGGCAAAAACCTAGAAATCCTGTATCCTCACCCAATTTTTTTTCTACTTTTTAGGCTTACCAAATACTAGTTTTCAATCATTTGTTGAAAAACAAATATGTTATACATCATGTTACTTTTTTCCCCATTAGGAAACTTCGTTTCCTCCCTCCTTATTTATTTATTTTTATTTTTTTTTTTTAGTTCTTATAGGCTGGACTAATAATAAAATTGACACATACCAGATCAACAGGAGAAAAAGCAATTAATATTTGCACATGGGAAAATCATAAATGATAGTCAAAGAAAAGATGAACCAGCCAACGTGTTATACTTTTTAGACAAAGAAACAATAAATGTGTGAAGAACTGGCAGGTCAAAAAAGAGTTAGTTTCATTAGAAAGAAATCTAAGCAAGATTTGTGTATGCATTAATGAGCAATCTAAACAAAGCTTGAGTGTAAGTAGTAAAACAATAAAGAGGCTACAAATTTGTTCACAAAGGCTGAAGATGGTACCTAATGGCCAGAGAGCTTACCTTGATCCTCCTAGCCCATGGTCGGCAAACTGTGGCTCGCAAGCCACATGCGGCTCTTTGGCCCCTTAAGTGTGGCTCTTCCTAAGCATTAGGAGTACCCTAATGAAGCTAAGAACAATGTACCTACCTATATAGTTTAAGTTTAAAAATTTGGCTCTCAAAAGAAATTTCAATCGTGTATTGTTGATATTTGGCTCTGTTGACTAATGAGTTTGCCGACCACTGTGACCTAGGCCATCTTCATCCCCCATCCCACACCCATAATATTTATCCAGCTACTCTTAGATGTTTGAGGGAATAAAACAATATGCACTAAGAACATTCCAAACTGACGTTCTCCACTTTAAGTGCCTGCTTCCTGACAGAAAAGGGGGGACATTGTTTCCAACTAACTAAAAATACTAAAACAATTTTTATATACCTGAGTGTCTTCTGCAATGTCCGTAAAAGGAGTTTCAGATGACTAAGGTTAGAAAGCCAAAGAGTGAATGGCCCATGTTTCGGAACACTGGGCCAGACTCTAGGGGGGGCATCAAGGCATACCCTCTGTGTTTCAAGTTTGACCATCTTTGGTGTTTGATTTATTCTGACCCTCAGAATCAGAATCTGTAAGAAAGGTATGCTAAGGTACAGTTTCCAGCCCTCCCAATCCGCCCCCCCCCCCCACCAGCTAATGAGTTAGCATCTCTGGCAGTGGGTCAGAGTTCCCAGCTTTCCAGGAGCGTCTATTGTGAGCCTTAAACTCACTGGTGAGTCTAATCAGTGAGGCTGCTCTTTGCACACCCCAAACAGCACCTGCAGGCATCACTTAACACCCACAGGGCACTTGAACTTGAATCAAAGAATCGCTCCAGGCTGTTCTTTCTTCATCCTCATGAATGTCCTCAGGAATCCTCTCTGCTAGCACCACAGACACCCCCTTTTTCTCCTCTTCTCCCCTCATCTAACTCAGTTTTCATTTGGTGAGTAGACTTTCTACCTCTGCCTTCATTGTCACCTGGCAACCCTTGCCCTGGGTCCTGGAATAGCTCAACGCGGAGACCGGCCCGCTAATACCCCTTAGGTAGTTAGTTCCTCCTTGCTTTTGCAACAGGGGCATTCTCCTTTAATATAAAATGTTTATAGTGTGGCTGAGTCCTCAAGCACCCGTAAAACATGGTGGTGCCCTCGTGACTATGGCCGTTACACATAAGTAAGTGGAAATTTCTGGCTTCTTGTCTCAAGACAGAAAGCACATGATGACCCACTTTGCAACCTTAGCCAATTAATTTAGATTCTCTGGTACTCAGTTCAATCATTTTAAAAAAATGGATTAAAACAGAAGGACTCTGACACTACGTACTGCAATTTGGGGGGTGGGGTGAGAACTATCCTGTTTATTGTAAAAAAGTTGCAATAAGCAATATTGTCTCCTAGCATTGCCAAATGTCACCTGGGATGGGGAAAGTTTAAGCAAAATTGCCCACAGTAGAGAGCCACTGGACTGAAGGTGCCCACTTCACAGGATTCTTAAGATAGTAAATGAGATAAGGTATATAAATGTGCTATTAGAGTTGAACAGATTGTACAAACTAAGGGGCTGTTTTTATAATAAATAGGAACTGTATCATGTTTCAAACTAGCTGTCAGTATGATTCTAGCTATTTAAACATCACAGGACATTAGTGATAATGATATGATACTTTTAAGTATGCCAGTCAAAGAGCTGTCCAAATGGGAATTCAAGCACACTGTGACCTTGGTCAATGATCCGGCAGAGAGGGCCAGACAAAGATGTGCACGGCCCAGAGGCAGCCCAGCCCTCCTCTGTGTAGGATGCTTTTGATGAAATGTTTTATGTCTTTATAAATGTAAACCCTTCAGATTGAGTCACTAGTCAGCTTTTATGCCTCAACAACAGAAATGTGTTTTAAATGGGCAGTCCTATAATATCACCCCATCAAACCAGTGTTGGAAGTCCGTAATTTTAAATTTGCCAATCCCATTTTAAAATACTGCAGCTAAAATAGCTTAGAAACTAGAATGAAACCAAACCCTATAAGGCCTTTTCTTCAAGACAGAAAATTATATTTTAGTTTCCTTCCATTTATTTCTATGAATTATTATTCCCCTCTGAAAGCATTAAAGTCCCTTCCTCTCTCTACTTTCTTTCCTTTCCTTTCCTTTCCTTTCCTTTCCTTTCCTTTCCTTTCCTTTCCTTTCCTTTCCTTTCCTTTCCTTTCCTTTCCTTCCCTTCCCTTCCCTTCCCTTCCCTTCCCTTCCCTTCCCTTCCCTTCCCTTCCCTTCCCTTCCTCTCTCTCTCTCTCTCTCTCTCTCTCTCTCTCTCTCTCTCTCTCCAAAACATCTTGCAGCTCACGATCAGGTGAGAGAAAGACTTGGTTTCTAATGCTGCTGCCAACCTGGCACAGAGGAACAGCATTGCCTGTGTAGCCGGGAACCCTGTTCATATCTCCTCTCTGGCCTTCTCGGCAGCTGTGGGTCACCTGCGAAGTCACCATATGAAATCCGTTTCCTCATCTATAATGTGTAGGCTTTAGTGTCTTCTTTGAAATACAACTGTGCGTGCTGGGTGAAAATAAATATCTACCCTGGATAAAACAGTAGCTATTTTAAAGAAGTTGATTTCTTTTCTGCTCTCATTTTTTTCCTCAGGCCCCAAATTTGTAGGAAAGTGAGTAACTCAGCTTGGCTGGGGGTCGGGGAGAGGAATAATGAGTAAATGGACTTGTAGGAGAGGGTTCAAAACCTTTTCAAAACTATAGAGGGAGAAAGAGAGGTAGAAAATGGCTCCTTAATCCAGGAAAATGTTCTCAGCCCTATATTAAGAAATAATCCTACCAGGAACTCAGGTCAAGTAACCTATCAAATGGCACGATGGCCCTTGAGTCAGGAGAACTAATGTCACATCCTGGCTCCATGTGTCGCCAGTCGTGTGTCCACTGATAAACATTTTGTCTGTCAGTTTCGTTCTCGGGAGAATGGTGGGAATGCTCTTACATACCTGGCAGATTAGTTATAAGGAGCAAATGAGACAAGGCATATGAAAGGCCCAACTCAAGATAAATTCAATATTAGTTTCAGGAGTGGAAACAAGGACCTTGATCTCCTGCCAGTTTTTGACCCCATTAGCACCAACTATCCACTCCTTCCCTTTTTGTGGATTATAAAATGGAGAAAAGGCTGTCTCTCTCCTGGTTACCACATTAACCAGCAGAGAACTCTCACAGAAGCCTCTGTCTCAGGTTCCAGGAAAGCCTGAGTGAATGCAAGGCATTGCTGACCTAAGCATGGATTGCAATCATGTTCCCCAGTGGGAACTCCAATCCATGCAGCTATGGGTTTCCTTCCTAATGGACATTCCCTCTACCATTACAGCAGCATAATTCTATGTGAACCTAGGAAAGAGGGCCACAGCTAAGTGTTTCTTTGTTTTTATTTTGTTTTATTTATCTGCCTTCCCAAATATTTACAAACTAGAGGCCCGGTGCACAAAAATTCGTGCACTCGAGGGGGTCTCTCAGCCCAGCCTGCACGCTCTCACATTCTGGGACCCCTTGGGTAGGGTCCCGTCCCATCACAGCATAGCTCTGGTTCCTGGGCCTGTGGGCCTGTGGGGAGGGACCAAGGGGCCAGTCCAATCGCAGCATGGTTCCGGTTCCCCGGAGCCTGCAGGAGGGGGAGGGATCAAGATTCCAAGATTGCAGCATGGCTCTGGTTCCCCGGAGCCTGCAGGCAGGGGAGGGACCCAGAGGCCAGTCCAACGGCAGCATGGCTCCATTTCCATAGCTCCTTCCCGCCACCGTGCTGCGGGCAGCCGGGACCCAGGACTGACTTCTGCCATGCTAGCAGGGACCCTACCTGTTGTTCGGTCGTCTGTCTGGACGTTTAGGTCGTGATGGACCCTAGCTCTTTATATATTAGTATAGAACCTTGAGCAAGTGACTTTCCATCTCAAATGTGGGCTTCAGCTATGTCATTCTTAAATGCACAGATTGGACAAGGTAACAGCCAATGTTTGCTCCAGTTCCAAATTCCAGGGACCAGGCAAAAAGTTAAACACAATAAATATCTCTTCATGATCCAATATCCGTTATGCATAAGTTAATTTATTAATATTAGAGTTCATTAGTGAAAAACAGAATTAATTAATGCCACAGAGATTATGAACGTGTACCAAATTTTGTTTGGTTTTATTTTATGATATGCAATAAAAAAGATCTTCCACCAGTTAACATTTTGTTGCTAATCTTGCTTGCAGTACTGCCTAATGAAAAACAGCTAATTAATATGCTTCTAATAATTAACTACACCATATCCTTGGCACTAAAATATCAACATTCACAAATAGCTGGAACCATGTCGCATGGGCATGCCTGTAACCTCCAATCTTTAGAGAAGACTGTGAGTTACATACAGTATCTAATGAATTATTTATAACGGTAAGAAATGAGCTGAAACATGCATACCAGCCATGGGGAAGAGTGAACTATGATAGCACTTGGAACAGCATGAGCAATCTGGGTGCCAGGACTACGTATTAGTTTGAAGAGCTTTGTAAGCAATTTCTGGCTTATTCAGGCTTGAATCTCTTTAGGAAAAAAAAAAGTTAAGGTAGACCTTCTCAATTAATTTCCTCTGAGTCTGTGATCATCAGTCTTTTGTGAAAATAATATCATCTTTCCCAATGTTCCTACTCACTCTGTCCATCAAACTCCTTTATTTCAGTATTTTTTAAAATGATTTGTTCCTAAAACTGAAAGAAAACCAAAACTTTTTATGCACTGGAGCTCCAGATAGACATTTAAAAAACAGAAGTATTATTTTTCTTGCTTGATAAAATGATATACAAAGCAAATCTGAAATAGAAAATATCATCCCTATTGTAAACTCTATCATTTCATCAAAAGCTTTTTGAGAAAAGAAACTAAGATTCATCTTCGCATCCTCCCCTAATACCGCGTGCTTGCTCTGTCTCACAGTGTACACTTATAATCTAGAAAGTTTATTGAGCTCCTTGCAAAAAAGTAACTGGAACTTATCTGAACAACAAGAGGCAGCAGCCGATGAGGGAGAAAAGGCCACCCTTTTGAAGCAGTGAATATCATAGTGTCATAGAATGAATGTTTGCTGAGTACTGAGCAATTTTAACACCAGAACTTATTTGTTTCCTGATAATTAAAGGCAAATATAAATGCCCAATTCCTCTTGTCCACAGTCTGTTCCAATGTTTTCGCTTGGATCTGACTGTATATTCTTTTTGTTTTCTTTCTCATAATGAGCTTTTTTCCCTCAAGTGCACTTATCCTTTCTCATACCCACTTAAAAACAAAATCTAAATATGTAGATATCTATCTATCTATCTATCTATCTATCTATCTATAATTTTATATATCCTGCAATCATGGACCAGTCCAATATGCCTTGAGATGTGAATATAAAAATTAAATCAGTCATAGCCCCTGTCCTCAATACAGGAAGAAACATTTGAAAGAAGTGATCCCAGAAGAGGCAAAAACAGTGTAAAATTCTAGGGGTAAATTAATATTAAGCAGCATATCCAGGAAATTAGACTTTATTTTGGAAAGATTTCACTGTATAGACTGGAAAATTATTACTGGTAAAATGTCCATACTACCCAAAGTAATATACACACATGTTCAATGCAATTCCTATCAAAATCCCAATAGCATTTTTTTTTCACAGAAATAGCGCAATCTGAAAATGAACATGGAACCTAAAAGACCACAAGTAGCCAAAGCAATCTTGAGAAGGAAGAACAAGGCTGGAGGACGTCAGTATCCCCCTGATTTCAAATCCCATTATACTCCCTGATGTCAGCCTATATTTCAAAGCCATAGTAATTAAAGCAGTGTGGTATTAACATTAAACAGAACAGAATATGGTCAATTAATTCATGACAAACGAGCCAAAAAAACACAATGGGGAAAGGGCTATGTCTTTAATTAATGGTGTTGAACAAAATTGGAATATCTACATGCAAAAGAATGAAAATGAACTATTGTACACCACACAGAAAAATTAACTCAAAATGGATGACATAGTTGAATGTAAAACCTGAAACCATAAAGTTCCTAGAGGAAAACATTGGGGTAAATTCTTTGAAGTGGGTCTTGGTAATAATTTTCTTGAATCTGACACCACCACCGAAACTAAACAAGTTAAACTATATCAAACTGAAAACCTTCTACACAGCAAAGAAAACCATCAACAAAATGAAAAGACAACTGATGCAAATCAAAACGACAATGAGGTACCATCTCAAACCTGTCAGAATGGCTATCATCAACAAATTAACAAACGACAAGTGCTGGCGAGGATGCAGAGAAAAAGGAACCCTCGTGCACTGTTGGTGGGAATGCAGACTGGTGCAGCCACTGTGGAGAACAGTATTGAGTTTCTTTAAAAAATTAAAAATGGAACTCCCATTTGACCCAGTGATCCCATTTCTAGGAATCTATCCCAAGAAACAGAAACATCAATCAGAGAGGATATATGCACCTCTATGTTCATAGCAGCTCAATTTACAATAGCTAAGATCTAGAAACAGCCTAAATGCCCATCAGCAGATGAGTGGATTAAAAACTATGGTACATCTACACAATGGAATACTATGATATGGAAAAAAAGGAGGCACTCTTACCATTTGCAACAGCATGGATGGACCTGGAGAGCATTATGCTAAGCAAAATAAGCCAGTTGGAGAAAGATAAATATTACATAATCTTACTCCTTTGTGGAATATAATGAACAAAATAAACTGATGAACAAAAATAGAGTCAGAGTCATAGAAGCATCGAACAGGCTTCCAACCTAAGAGGGAAGGCAGGGGAGGGGGTAGTGTGGGTAAGAGATTAATCAAAGATCTTATATGCATATAAGATCATGCATATGAGCATAACCAATGGACACAGATAGTATGGGGGTCAGGGCAAGTGCTGGGGGGTGGGAGTGGCTGGGGAGAGGTCAATGAGGGGAAATGGAGACTTATGTAATACTTTAAACAATAAAGAATTTAAATTAAAAAGTAAAAAGATAATCTACTGAATTGGAGAAAAAATTTGCAAATCACCTATCTGATAAGGGACACATATCTAAAATGTGTAAATAACTAATATAACTTAATAGCAAAATATTCCAAACAAACTCATTAAAACTTGTCAGAAAATCTGAATAGACATTTTTCCAAAGACATGCAGATGGCCAACAGGTACATGCATAGAAGTCCAACACCAGTAATCATTAGGGAACTGTGACTCAAAACCACCATGAGATATCACTTCACACCTGTTGGAATGACTATTATTAAAAAAATCAGGAAATAAGTGCTGGAACCCTTGTGTACTGTTGGTGGGACTGTAACTGGGTCAGCCAGTCTGGAATTTTGCCAAACATTTAAAAATAAAACTACCATAAGACCCAGCAATTTCACATGTGGGTATTTAGCAGAAGAAAATAAAGAAATAATTCAAAAAGTTATATGCACTCCCATGTTTACTGTGGCATTATTTACAATAGCCAAGATATGGAAGCAACTTAAGTATCCATTAGTGGACGAATGGATAAAGAAAATGTGCTACATATATACAATGGAATACTATTGGGCCATAAAAAAGAATGAAATCTTACCACTTATCACAACCTGGGCGAACCTAGAAGATATTATGCTAACTGAAAACACAGACAAAGAAAGACAAGTACCATGTAATTCACTTATATGCGGAATCTAATAAACAAATGAACACAAAATAGAAACAAACTCCTAGATACAGAGAACTACTTGATGACTGCCAGATCAAGTGGGGCTGGAGAGATGGGATAAAAAGGGTAAGGGATTAAGAACTAAGTAAGGAAGTCCCACTCTTACAGAATATATATATTTTTAGGGAGGGGTCTGGACAGTGCACTTTTTAAAAAGGTTAGTTTATAGGACAAACAAGGGACAGGGGAACATGTGAAATGATACCATAGGATGTAATCAGAAAATCTCAAAACAAAACTAAAGGACAAAGGATGTGATTTTTCCACAAATACATTGCAAGGAAGAACTTTCATCAAGATGGCAGAGGAGAGAAATGCTGTGCTCACCCCCCCCCACCCCGACCTCCGCCCTCCACCCCCCCTTCCGCCCCCCGCCCGCCCACCACTACATCAAAATTACAGCTAAAGTACAGAACAATCCCCCTGAGAACAGCCTGAAGACTAGCTGAGCAGAAGTCCTGCATAGTTAAGGATGTGCAGAAGAGGCCACACTGACACTGGTAGGAAGGCTGGAGAGGCTGAAGGGCAGGCCCCACACTCGCATGTGGCAGTTAAAAGTGGGGGTGGGAGGATATCCGGGCTGACACTCCTCAGCCCAGGGTCCCAGTGCCAGGAAGAGAAATCCCCATAATGTCTGGCTGTGAAAACGGGCAGGGATTGTGGTTGAGTGACAGAGAGAGCTGCTTGCTGGAGTCTCAGGTTCCCTTTTAGGGGCTGGTGCATGGATTTACTCACTGGCAGACTCATTTGCTCTGAGCTCCAGCTTTGGGGCAGCAGCTAGAAAGGCACCAGGGATGTACAGGGAGGAACTGCTTTGTCTGGCTTCCGAGTGAGGGCTGGAGGAGCAGCTTTCCCCCAGACAGAAGTGCAGGCAGAAGCTATTGTTTTTTCATTGACTTTTCCCCCACCCAACTTGCATCCTGTCAATAATTTCTTGAAATGTAAATAGTTTAAAGGCTCCTATCAAAAGACTAGTTTCCACCAATACACAAATAGATTAAGAAAAAATGGGACATGTACACAAGGGAATATTACTATGCCATATAAAAGAATGAACTCTTACTATTTCTGACAACATGGAATGGGCATTCAGGGCATTATGCTAAGTGACATAAGTCAGAGAATGACAAGTGCCATATAATCTCTCTTAAATGTGAAATCTAGAATGCACACACACAATCACATATACCCCATGCTCTTAGACAGAAGAACAACAGATGATTGGTTGCCTGGAGTAGGGGTAGGGTGTGTCCCTCCTTCCCAGCACTTATGATTCGCTGTTGGTGCTATCATTGTTGTTGTTGCTGTAGTTTCAAGTCAATAACTCACTTTTAATGTTTTTGCACATCAACAATTTGAAGGAGAATTCCTGTAGCTTTCATACCATAGTGTTCCAATCAAGGTGGCCTCCCACTCTTTGTGGTTTGTGCAAGGCCCCTGGCAATGGCAATAACTCTAATCTCCTCTATTTTCCCCAATATTGTTCAACCTGAATCTCATTCATTAAGAACTGCTTGCACTTATCCAAAAACCGAATGCTCTGTCGGTCTCAGAAGTTTTGTTCTTTTGCATTCTCTTTCCAGAATTCATCTTATTTATTTTTTTTATTTAAACCCCTACTCTTTATTAAAGGCATTGTTCATTTTCCTTAGGGACTTCTCCTTTGCCCTCCTATCTTTTCAGGATGAGTAAAGTATTAGCCCCTTAATCTCCCATAGACCCCTACACGCTGCTTGTTGTACTCCGATGGAGACTGATTTTTTCATGCTAGGAATTTAATGGATATTGTCTAGACTGAATATCAGGTTTAACATGCCCTATGTCAGTGACCAATTGGGTTTGTTTTTACCTGCACATAGTTTTGAAACATGCCCGTTTTCAACATTCCACTTAGAAGGATGGTTCCTTAAACATTTAATAAAATCTCTGAAGCTCTCCTTCCAGGGTTTGCTTGCTGTGAGGGTTCCACAACTCTAACTCTCCCTGAGAGCACTGCATGGCCAGGCGTCCACCTGGGACTTCCTCTTCCCTAAGAATGCAAGCTGGTAGTGCCCGGCTTCTCCATGACCATGTGAAGAGCAGAATCCATCAGCATATGGAACTGTCCTGTGTCTAGGAGGGAAAGATTTCTTATTCTCCAGTAACTCGATGGCTTAACAGAGGACTATAACCGCAAAATTCCTTCCACAAATACCTGAATACATGATGTCCTTTACATGAGGGAATTTTTTTCCAGATAAATTGGACAGTTTACATATAGATGTGTTCTTCATGGTGCCCCCCCAAAGAGTGTTGGAGCCTTAATATGGTTTCTACTGTTTTCTTTTTAAAATTATTTTTTATTGATTTCAGAGAGGAAGGGGGAGGGAAAGAGGTAGAAACATCAATAAGAGGGAATCATTGATTGGCTGCCTCCTGCAAGCCCCCTTCTGGGGATCCAGTCTGAAACCTGGGCATGTGCCATGACTAGGAATCTAACCGTGACCTCCTGGTTCATAGGTCGACACTCAACCACTGAAGCAAACCGGGCAGGCTACATGTCTTTCTTATTACTTCTCCTTGGGGTAGATTAAACCAATAACTAAATGACCCAATGAATGAATGCGTGTTCTTAGCAATGTGAGAGGAACCTGTGAGGATTCGATGATGCCACACTCCTGAAACAGGAAGCCAGAGGTGCCCAGGTAGTGGCACGGGTTTTAGAGTCTGCACCCTTCCCCAGTTACAAATCCGGAAGTCATTTCTGCATCAATATACATTGATCTTCAAGTTAAATTTTTCAATAAAGAATTAAAGGTGCAGAGTGTGCGCCTGGCATACTACCATTTGTAAAAAAATAAAACAAAACCAGAAAAAAAAAAAGAAGAATTATGTTTGCTTGTAGGTGTTTAATTTCCTCTGAAGGATTCTCAAGAAATCAATAGCAGTGGTCGCCTCTAGGCAGGGAAACTGGTTAGCTGGTGTAGAGTTAGGAGGCGAATTTTTCCCTGTGTAACCTTCTGTGCTTTGTGAATTCTGGTCCATAATGATATATTTGTTACTCCTTCTAGAGTAAAATAAAAATGAGTCTGGCTAAAAGACTGAGTCCTGTCATTTGGGAGTGTCCTCCTTTTCAAAGCCAGAGCAGTTACCTCTCCCCTGGGGCCTTGCATACCCACTTCCTCTTCATTCAGATGCCACCCTTGAATTCCTCTCACAGAGTGATGACTTCTGCATGGACTCATAGGATGCCTGCTGCATTTGGGTTTGTTTTCATCAGACATCTTTCCCCATACTAATCCGCGTATAATCAAAACATCAGCACTTCCTCTCATCTTAGCCA
Organism: Myotis nattereri; assembly: GCF_964212035.1. Lineage (NCBI taxonomy): Eukaryota > Metazoa > Chordata > Mammalia > Chiroptera > Vespertilionidae > Myotis > Myotis nattereri. The sequence goes on from NC_138090.1 coordinate 10,141,780, forward strand.
GAATGTTGGAGAAGCCAATTAGGTAAAGATTTCCTTCTGAAAATTTAAGCCCTTCTGACAACAGGGTGGGGGAAAGAAAGAAAACCGTACAATTGATTTCACGAAGCATCAAATATATATTGAGTGCCTACTGGGCATGGCTGAATAATTTACATTATGATGGGAGTTATATTTTACTTACCTTGAAAACAGGTCAATAGTAGATAGAAAGAAGAAAACGGGCATTTGTTAAACCACCACTGTATGTGAGGATGGAATACATGCCTCCCTGTACTAGTTTATTTAATCCCCTCAAAAGCATGGGAGAGATATTTTTTGTTATTCTTGTTTTATAATTGAGAAAACAGGAGGTATTAAAGAATTGTTCATGCATGCAATCCCTCTGATTCTAAGGCTCCTTCTTCCAAACACCTATAGAACTACAGAAAATGGTGTAAAAATAGTAAAAACTGAAAAGCACAATTTCTTTGTTTCTGCCCTACTGGATTAATCCTACGCACACAATGTCACCGCCAAATGCAACATGATTTTATGAAATGCCTTAATCTGTTTATTCATCACTTAAGCATACATTAGAGAGACTGGCAACTTGATCTTTATTTTCCCACTAACAGATGTTGTTAGTAAGAAACATATAATTGAGCACTTCAGGGAAATTATTTTAAAATATAATGCTCACCTCTCCAATAACTTTCTATGTGGTTCCCCGAAATGAAGACTCATTTCATGTTGACTCATCAGAGGCCCTGTGCCCCCTCCTTTGAGACGATCCTACCTTAAAAAGCCCAGTTTTCAGTTGCCAACCCCATACAAAGAGGGAGAATGCCCGGCCTCCTGCACATTCCCAGCCACTGTCCCCTGACCAGCAGCAGCTTCCTGAGGCTTGTCAGCCCCTCTCCAGTGTTTCCTCTCCCCACAGCCAGGGGGTTACTGCATTTATAAAGCAGGTTTCTCCTTTTTTGAAATTCCAGAATCCTAACATACATCTGTCTCCGGTAAGATTTTCAAAGACAAGTTAAATGATCAGTGGGATTGCTTGATTTTTCCTGTCTCTGACACACCTGTTTGCCTCTCTCTGTGAGGTTGCCTCTACCTAGCATGCTGCCACCCGGGCACCCTCCTCAGCATCTCTTGTTCATTCTCCAGGATCCAGGTCCTCGTTGCCTTTTCTCTGGAACATGCCCACTCTCCAGACAGAGCGAGGCATCTTCCCACGGTGACCACAGTACGAGAAACTCACTTGCTACCTTTGTTTATCATCTCCTCTCCTCTAGAAGAATGCTATTCATATACTGCTGTGCATGCTCACACGGGGCTATACCTATGCTATTAACAACTAATTTGTGCCTAGAACAGCGCCTCATTCAATGTCTGAATATATTTTTAGGGAATGCATACAAATATACTGTTTGTTTTCCGCCAGAGCAACAGAGATTCGTTGAGCCACTGTTGTGTACAGACTACTATGCTGGGAACAGAGTGAACCCAGACACAGAGTGCATAGGAGGAGGTTGGGAGCATGAGCTGTAGAACTACACAGACCTACCCACCTCTTAAATACTCGAAGATGGTTGGCAAATGAATTAACCTCATTATCAACACCAACCATATGGAATTAGGATTCTGTTTGTTATTCACCTCTCATTAGAAAAGTGAGGCGGTAACAGTATTCTAATCCCATATGAGATAAATTCCTATTAGATATACTTACTAATGGACCTGGCAAATAGTATGCTTTAAGGACCTTCCCATCCACTTGGGAACACAAGACAGGCACACCGATTTTTGTAAACACTAGTTTCCTTTGGATCACCTACATTCCCCAATCACCAAGAGTTTTCCTGGTGGTGGTAGTGGTGATGGGAAGCAAGCTAATGGCGGGGACTGGGTGGAAGAAGTGGGGAGCCTGCCCCCATCTGCCAATTCCTCTCTTTCACTATGCTAGCCCAGTCTTTTGATATTAACAACTGTTCTTCATATTCTTTTGAGATGAATGTTCATGTGTCTCTTTCCTCTGGCAGAATCCCAGGTCCCTAGATAAAAGTTGCTATTAGTTGTTCCTAAAGCTCAGGTCCTCAAGGTAGTTAAAAAAGATAACTTAGGAAACTATTCCCAAGGTCCTAGCTGGACATCATCTTTTCTTTCAAAGCCTTTGGGAAAAGAAGGGCATGTAGGTAATTGCAGCCTAAATATACCCCAACTGGGTGCTTCAAGGAGTCCAACCTAATCATTCTTATATACAAATCCATGATTACCTTGTTTCTTAAAAAAGAAGTTTTAGTCCAGCTGGTGTGGCTCAGGGGTTGAACATCGGCCTGTAAACCAGGAGGTCATAATTCAATTTCCAGCCAGGCACATGCCTGGGCTGTGGGCTCAGTCCCCAGGAGGGAAGGTGCAGGAGGCAGCCTACCAATGATTCTCATCATTGATATTTCTATTTCTCTCTCCCTCTCCCTTCCTCTCTGAAATCAATGAAAACATTTTTTTTAAAGTTTTAGAAACAGCTGGCATTTTCTCTGTACTCACACTATATTCTTGAAACTTCCACTTATCTCTGCTCTAAAGACCTCCATCTTTTAAAATGGCATATTATATGCATCTTGAAAGCCATGTACTGTAATCAATATTTTCCACTGTGAAAATGTGCTTTAAAAAGAATACGGTGTTTATCCCATTCCAAATCTCATTGGGCTCATATAGTCACATTTGAAAGCTCAGTAGCTTACTGGTCACTGGAGGCTTACAGATTCTATGTTCTTTACGTAAAGACACTGAACAGCGAAACAAAAAATACACAGAGACAGCAAGTAATGGTTGTGATTGCTACTTTTTGAGTGACTACAATATTTACTAAATTGACAGAGCATTTATTGATTTTATCATTTATTAGTAGTAGCATTTTTTTTAGGAAACCTCTTAGATGTGGGATCTTATACAGAATGAAAGTACAGACAATATAATAATAATAAAGATATTATAAATGTAAAATGACTTTTTACTTTAATATACTATGTTCTTAAGTTGATACTTTTTAAATATATATATATATATATAATATTTTATTGATTTCAGAGAGAAAGGGAAAGAGATAGAAACATCAATGATGAGGGAGAACCATCGATTGGCTGCCTCCTGCACGCCCTGCACTGGGGAATGAGCCTGCAACCTGAGCATGTTGACAGGGAATCGAACTGAGACCTCCGGGTTCATAGGTCAACGGCTCAACCACTGAGCCACACAGACTGGCTAATTCCACTTCTTTAAAAAAATTGATCAATTATCACAAGAATGTGCCCAAGTGGTAGAAAGGGTTCAATATGGATTAATTAATGCTAGTTTCTTTTTCCAGTGGAAGTCAGTTCAGTTTTACACACAATGTAAGTTTAATCACCAGAGAAAAGCGGTGATCAGAGTCTAGGTACCAAATCTCTTACAGCTCTCAAAAACTGTATAACCCAAATTTCTAGAAGCACAAAACAAACTGTCAGTTCAGTTAGGTAGATGTGCTAGCATTAATTTTTTTACCCTTTTTGAGCATACTTTTTCAGCTTTATAATGTACCAGTGGATCAATGGCATGAAAAATGAAGTTTCTAAGCAATTTAGAGTCAGAAATTGTAGTCTATATTTCATAATCATTATAACTTCTTTTACTTCACAGGACAATCTGTTATGCTTCAAGTATTCAGAGAGAAAGTGAGTCAATACTTATTTCATTATGGTCTTCAAGCTTCTTCTAAAATAAATGTGCAGTTCCTATTGAAAAGCTCTCCAACAGTGAAAATGCTGCATGAATTAAGTTAGTGTGAGGAAGCCCAAAGGACCCACATGTTCTTAATTTATTTATTAGTTTATTAATTAGCCTGGTATAAGATTATTCAGGAGCTTTTTTCAAACACTACTTTAATTCATGCTTAATTTGAGTTGTTCAGGAAGACAGAAATTTTAGATAGCATTTGCAAAGGAATTTTTTATGTTAAAGCTGATGATGAGCACATTTACTCTTGAAAATATACATATAAGATATTTTTAATGAAAACACAATTGTACCACTTCCCTACATCATATACAACAAATAAACTCAAAGCAAATTAGAGACTTAAATGGTACAACCTGAAACCATAAAACTATAAGAAAATAGAGCAATGGATATGTCTCCTAGGGAAAAGACAACAAAAGCAAAATGAACATATGGGACTATATCAATCTAAAAAGTTGTTGCACAGCAAAGGAAACCATCAACAAAATGAAAATACAATCAACTAAATGAAAGAAGGTTTTTGCCAATGATATATCTGATAAGGGATTAATGTCCAAAATTTGTAGGAAGTTGATAATACAACGTGACATTAGTAAAACAAACAATCAAATTTAAAATATGTGCAGAGGACCTGAACAGATATTTCTCTAAAGAGCACAAACAGATAGTCAATAGACATATGAAAAGATGCTCAACATCAGTAATCATCAGAGAAATGCAATGTAAGACCAAAATGAGATATCACTTCATACCTGTCAGAATGGCTATCACCAATAAATCAACAAACAATAAGTGTTGGCAAGGATGTGGAGAAAGGGAACTCTCATGCCTTATTAGTGGGACTGCAAATTGGTGCAGCAATTATGGAAAGCAGTTTGAAGGTTCCACAAAAAAATTAAAAATAGAACAACCATATGACCCAGCAATTCTATGTGTGGGTATTAATTTTTAAAAAATCCAAAACACTAATTTCAAGAGCTATATGGACCCCTATCCTCTCTGCAGCATTATTTACAATAGCCAAGATATGGAATCCACATAAGTGTCCATCAACAGATAAAATAAAGAAGTGTTAGTGTCCCCTAAAAAAATGTATTCCCATTGTAACAGCTGATATCTCAACTTTGAAAATGAAATGTCTTTTAATAAACATTTCCTCTATAATAATTCAAAGTGTGTGTATACATTTTGGGGGGACACCCTATGCAATGGAACACTACTCAGCCATAAAAAATAATGGAATCTTAACATCTGTGACAATATGGATGGCATATTGTGAAACTAGTCAGACAGAGAAAGATAAATGCCATATGATTTCACTTAGATGCAAACTTTTATACACACACACACACACATATTTATTGCTTTTTTACACAGAGGAAGGAACAGAGATAGAGAGTTAGAAACATTGATGAAAGAGAAACATCGATCAGCTGCCTCCTGCATACCCCCCACTGGGGATGTGCCCGCAACCAAGGTACATGCCCTTGACCAGAATCGAACCTGGGACCTTTCAGCCCGCAGGCCGACGCTCTATCCACTGAGCCAAACCAGTCAGGGCTAGATGCAAACTTCTAAAAAGATACAAACTTGTAGATAAAGAGAACAAATTGAAGGTTTCCAGATTGGAGGGGGGGGGGGGGAGTTGGAGGGATGAGTAAAAAAGGTGAAAGGGATTAAGAAGTACAAATTATCAGTTATAAAAATAGTCAAGGGGATGCCCAGCTGGTGTTGCTCAGTGGTTGAGCCTCGACCTATGAACCAGGAGGTTATGGTTGGATTCTCAGTAAGGGCACATGTCTGGGCTGTGGGCTCAACCCCCAGTAGGGAGTGTGTGGGAGGCAGCCAATTAGGTGATTGTCTCTCATCATTGATGTTTCTTTCTCCCTCTCCCTTCCCCTCTGGAGTCAATAAAAATATATTTAAAACAATAGTCAAGGGGATGTAAAGTATAGCATAGGGATTATAGGCAATGATATTGTAATAAGTATGCATGATGTTAGATAGGTACTAGATTAGGCTTATAAATGTCTAATGAGTATGCTGTAAATCTGAAATTAATATAATATTATATCAACTGTAATTCAAAGATAAATTTAAAAAAAACAATTGCAAAATTATTAGTATAATATCTATCAAATATACCACCAAACTGTCTTCCAAATAGCCATACCACTATGTGGGGGCTGAGGGACCCCACCCGTGCATGAATTTCATGCACTGGGCCACTAGTTTACTTATAAAAATAATTTAGAATCATAAGCTCCGCTTAAAATACATCTGTTTCAGAACTATTTTCAGAACTACAGTCCTATCCACAATGAATGAGAATTCCAGTTGCTCCAAATCCTCGCCAGCATTTGGTGCTGTCAGTGTTCTGGGTATTGCCATTCTAATAGTTGCAGAGTGGCATCTCACTGTTTTTTTATTTGAATTTCCATAATTACATATGACCGGAAGCATCTTTCCTTATGCTTGTTTGTTACCTGTATCTTTTCTTTAGTGAGATGTCTTTTGTCCTTGTTCAAATCGAGTTGTTCATTTTCTTACTGCTGAAATTTAAGAGTTCTTCACATATTTCAAATAACAGTCTTTTATCAGATATATATTTTGCAAGTTTTTTCTCCAGTCTGTAGCGTGTCTTTTCAGTGTCTTGTCAGTCAATGTCTGTTGTAGAGCAGACATTTTTAATATTAATGAAATCTATCTTAGCAAGCATTTCTTTCATGGATTGTGCCTTTGGTATTGTCTCTAAATATTATTCCCATATCCAAAATAATCCAGATTTTCTCCTATGCCATCTTCTAGGGGTTCTATATTTCTGTTTTACATTTAGGTCTAGGGACCATGATTACTTTCTTTTGCAGGTGAGAGGTTTCAGGGGGAAGTGATATTTCAAAGACCATCTTATATAATAAAAGGCTAATATGTAAAATGACTGAACAGAGGAACAACCAGTTGCTATGATGTGCACTGACCACCAGGGGACAGATGCTCTACACAGGAACTGCCCTCTGATGGTCAGTGTGCTCCCACAGCCTACCTCCCATGGCCTCTCCCCCCCGGCCAGCCGGCCCCCATCGGCCCCTGGTGCTAAACCATTCATAGAGACCTGCTTTTGGGTTGGGTTTCATATGTAGCAGAGCAGCTCCCTAGCTGTGATCTATAGAAAGTCAGCCCTTGACAAAAGGGTTTGTCTTGCTCCTCTTTCCCCCTTCCCTGGGGGCCCGCCCGCCCGCTGCGGTGGCGGTGCAGCAGCGAGGGAAGGAGGAGGGGGCAGGCAGAGAACCACATGGTGGTGGTGCGCCAATGGTGGGTGTCACCTCCTCTCCTGACCCCGCCGGGGCCTTTGGGCTGGGTTGGGACAGGGTCTGGGAACCAGGGGTGGGTGGCAGTGGATGCGGCCCCTTTCCCAGGGGGGCCATGGGCGGGCTCCCTCCTTGGGACTGGCAGCCAACCTCCCACGGTCCCTCCCCCAGCCAGCCAACCTCCCACAGTCCCTCCTGACACCCCCTCCCCCTCCCCCGCCCCCATGCACAAATTCATGCACAAGGCCTCTAGTTTTACAATGAAGTTCATGAGATCATATCAGTGTCTAAACCCAGAGCATCCCAGGTGTGGAGGAAACAAAGTCAATGTAATGAAGTGGCCAAGAAATGCAGGAGAGTAGAGAAGAACATAACAGTTAAGCATGGCTGCTTGGAAAGTAGTAAGAATCAGGTTGGAAATGTTTTGTAGGGTAAAATTATCATGTCTAATGGAACATTTTCATGGATGACAGGAAAGAATATTGGAGGTCAGTTTTTAATTGCTCAAAGCTTCATATGGTACCTCATGCAAGTTCAGAAAAAGGACAGAGGAATAGTTAATAAGGACAAGAAATTAATTTACATGTACTTCCTCCCCCCTCCCCCCACCCACACACACACACTGGATTATCCACTTCCATTGTTTTTGATATCTACACTAATAAAAGAGAAAAATGGTAATTGGCGTACGGCGATACCATTTTCATTGGCTAATCAGGGCTATATGCAAATTAACTGCCAACAAGATGGCGGCTAATTTGCATATGTAGGCACAATGCAGGGAGGCGAAAGGGAAAGCAGGAAGAAGCCCCCTGCCACTGACAGTGATCTGAAACCCAGGGGGGAGCTAAGAGCTGGGGGGCAGGGCAAAGGCGGCCCTGGGGCCGCCTTTGCCCTGCCCCCCAGCCATGATTGGAGAATCAGGCGCCTTTGCCGCCCTGGCCAGTAGGGGTGGAGCCAGCGATGGGAGCTGGGCACGGTCGAAGCTGGCAGTCCCAGGAGCTAGGGGTCCCTTGCCTGGGCCTAAAGCGAAGCCCATGATCGCGGCGCCCCCCGCTGCCACTGCAGGTCCCCGCTGCCTGGGCCGGACGCCTAGGCCAGAGGCGTTAGGCCTGGGCAGGGGCAGAGCCTGCAACCGCGGGGAGCTGGGGGTCCCCTGCCCAGGCCTGACACCTCTGCCAGAGGCCTCAGGCCTGGTCAAGGGGCCGATCCGGTGATTGGTGATCGGAGGGTGATGAGGGTCAACTCCTCTGGCTGAGGCATCAGGCCTGGTTGGGGGGCGGAGCCGGGGATTGGGGGGATATGATGGTCCCCTTGCCCAGGCCTGAAGCCTGGGTCAGAGGCGTCAGGCTTGGGCGGGGGCTGGAGCAAGCGATCAGAGGGAGATGGGAGTCCCCTGCCCAGGCATGATTCCTGGGTCAAAGGCCTCAGGCCTGGCGGGGGCCAGAGGCAGTGATCGGGGGGAGATGGGGGTCCCCTGTCCAAGCCTGACACCTCTGGCGGAGGCGTCAGGCCTGGGCAAGGGGCAGATCAGGCGATCGGAGGGTGATGGGGGTCAACGCCTGAGGGCTCCCAGTATGTGAGAGGGGTCAGGCTGGGCTGAGGGACACTCTCCCCCCCCCCCCACGCAGTGCACGAATTTCGTGCACCGGGCCCCTAGTATTCTATAAAGAGCATCAGTATTTTGCTATATCTACTCATATGACACTATTAAAATTAAGTCTAGGGCTCTCATATTTCTTTGGTTTTGTCTTAACTCAAAATATGTTTATTCCTAGTAAGCCCTACATTGAATTTATCAACGTATGAGACATAAAACATGATGTGATTTAATTTGTTATATATTGAGTATTTTCCTTAGGTTGAGCCCATGTGTGTTATTTTATTAAGAAATTTAGTACAAATATGAAAGTGTGTTTGGACTGTATTTGGTTTCTACTTCTAGTATACTCTCCAGATGGCCCCAAATTAAATGTGTCTGCTTTCACCATCTGATATACTCTCTGCAGGTAATCCTTAATATTAAAAAACTTCCCAAGAAGTTTAATCAGCAAATGGAATATGCCTGGGAAGTAAATAGCTTACTTTTAAAATGAATAAATCAGAAACATAATTCTTGACATTATTCCATTTACATGCATAATACTTTACTATTTTATATCTTATATGCTATCAAGGCACAATTCACTTCTATGCTTTGAATTTTCAAATTTCAGACTTTGTTTCTGAAATACTAGTTAAGTAATATTTAAGTATTTTAAATTTTTAAAAATTTTTCACATTTTTCAAAATATATTCCCCATGACGTGTCAATAATTTTTGATTTAAGAAGAACTGCAAAATACATATTTTCATTTCTCCATATGTGTTTTATGTTCTCTGGGTACTCAATTAATGAGATTTGAGGAAAATAAAGCAATGTTTAAAAAAATTTTGTACTAGTTTTCTTTTGTTGTAGGGAAGATATAAAAAGTTCTATATTCAAATTAAATCTTAGCGCATTGTTCTGAGTGCTTTTTTATTTATCTGAATACAATATTGGCTATCAAATTGTGCTTGCAGAGATAAAGCTACCTTTATTAAATATCAAAGTATTAAAGATGGCTGATTGCTTTCAGAGCAATTGCATTATTTTCTTTGGGATTTCAAAAATTGTCTTGAGATTGGATTGTGTCTCCATTAAACAATAACTACAGATAGTAATGTTTTCATTTATTTTTGAAATAGAACTTTCTTACATTTCACTGTTTGATTATTACATTAAAAAAAAAACAAAACACCACACAGCATTTTCCCCAACTACAGGCTTCATGTTTAAGTAATAAACTTGATTTAGATTAAAACCTATAAACATTTTTTTGTGAAAATACACTGATTCGGAATATAAACTCTGTGCTGCAGTTGAGTAAACAGGTTATATTCTTGCAGGTTTAAAAACTGTATTAATTGGTTAATATGTTCTGAGATACAGATTAATAAAATATAAGAGTACCCTTAAGGAGAGGATTGTAGCAAAGAAGACAGAAACATCATAACAAGATGAGATAAACCATACAATACAGGAATATACTCATAATACGCAGCCATTTGGAGGGTGCCGGGAGCCGGTCCATGCTTGCTGTTTCAAGGGACCTGGCATATATGGCATACTGTTCTTAATATGTTTGCTCACCTTCTTGGCCCTATGTGTTTTAACCAAGGTCGCCTCTCTGAGAAAGGTTGTTTCCCCAAGTAGGGATTTTCCCCTGAAGTTAGGGAGGGAATAAAATCCCTTAACTAAGTGCCAGGCGGGTAATTAATCACTTTAACTATGAACAATCATGCTTAAGCTACATAATCTTTACTCCCTGGAATGGAGATAAGAAACGCCCTAACCTTTGTAATAGAGATTGATAGGATTGGAATCAACTGGTATAAATACAGTTGAAACAAGACAACAGCAGACAGAACTTAGGAGACAGAACTAGAGAGAGACAGAACCTAGGCACAGAACCTACACAGAACGTTCTCTAGAGACAGAAGAACTTCGCTGGAGAGAACATGGCAAAAGATCCTGGACAGAAACTGGCCTCAGAACCTAGAGACAGAACCTAGTGAGAGAACATGGCAAAAGATCCTGGACTGAACCTGACTACAGAAATTGGCAAGAGAACCTGACTAGAACCTGGTGACTGAACCTGGCTGGAGAACCTGGACAGAACCTGGCTGGAGAACCTAGCGAGGGAACATGGCCACAGAACCTGGAGAACCTGGCTGGAGAACCTAGCAAGAGACCATGGACACAGAACCTGGCTGGAGATCCTAACCAGAACTTCGCTGGAGATCCAGACCAGAACTTGGCTGGAGATCCTGGCTAGGCTGCTGATCAACTGAACACTGTCTCCATGTCATTCCTTCTTCGCCAACTCCGTCCACACCTTTGGGGATCCCTGGACCCGCTGGGGTTGGACCCCAGCAGGAGGGTTCACTTAGCTCTATTTGTTAGCAAGAACTGTGAATAAGGCGCTTTGGCCTTCGTAGAGAAAAAGTAGGTCTGCCTATCAGTGCTTCTCATGGATAAAGTTGAAGCAGCCAGATAACCAGGAAGTCTGGTCGGTTTGTTCCATACAGTTCAGCATCCCAAGGCATAAAAATATGGGGAAAGGGTGGGGTATCAATCTTGAGCGATCAATGGAGACTGTCCAGCATTGTAAATTCCTCCAAATTATTATTTTTTAAGTTTGTCTTACCCATTTATCAATGTATTTTTTTATATATAAAATTTAGAATCAATGTATTCAAGCTGTCTGAAAATCCGTGCTAGTACTTTTTACTGGAATAGCATTTATAGTTTACTTTGGATAAAACTAAAACTTTTTATTAAGGTGAACCATCCATGAACATGACATATTTCTCCATATATTTGATTCATCTCTCATTGATTTATTTTATAATTGGGTCTATATAAATTCTATGTATGCATTGTACTATAAGCTCTTAGAAAATATTTTATATTTTTATAGTCTTCAGAAACCTCTCTATTTCCTCCAGCTGCTTATATTACCTTGGAGTTATTCTCTATCTTGGCATTAAGTGTACAAGTCCCTTCTTTTGAATTTTATGCTGGAGCTCAGCCCAAAGGTCAACCAATTCACATTTGCTTCCCCCTCTGACCAAGGATTGCTACCCCAAGGAAACTTCCCTGCATTGTTATGTTTCACTAGTCACTTTCTCATCTATTTTCTCAATTTCATACATATTCTGGGACGTGAAAAGTTGATAGGTAAAATGCTTACCTTCACATACCGTTACAACTCTTTCTCTCAGCCGGGTTCCATAACTGCTCTGGGATGAATACCTGATATCCTAATGTAATGCCTGCAACTACTGTGTCCTTGTTCAGTCACACTGGGACTCATCTTGCACACTGGTCCTCTGGGCAACTCTCTACTCATACACACACTGAGAGGAAATTGTTCTTTGTATCCTTAATGTATTTCACTTTTTTAAAAATATATTTTTATTGGTTTCAGAGGAAGAGGGTGGGAGATACAGACATCAATGATGTGCTTGGCCCCTGTGGCTCAGTGGTTGAGCATCAACCCATTAACCAAGACGTAACTTGTTCGAGTCTGGTCAGGGTACATGCCTGGGTTGTGGGCTTGATCCCTAGTAGGGGGCGTGCAGGAGGCAGCTGATGGATGATGTTTTTCTCTCATCAATGTTTCTATCTCTCTATTCCTCTCACTTCCTCTCTCTGTAAAAATCAATAATTTTAAAAAAGAAACATCTATGATGAGAAAGAATCATTGACTGGCTGCCTCTTACATGCCCCAAGCCAGGGATCAAGCCCACAACCTTGGCATGTGCCCTGACTGTAATTGAACCATGACCTCTGGGTTCATAGTTCAGACCTCAACCATTGAGCCATGCCAGCCAGGCTCCTGCATTTCTTAAACATTTCATAAGGTTGTGAAATATTTAAGCTTCTTGCTTCCGATTAATATCTAGCGTGGTACTGCCATGGGAGGTGAGGAAGGGGAGGCAAGAGTCCATCTTAGCTTGTCATCTAGCTGGGTAAATATTTATGTATTTCTTGAAGAAGCAGGGTTCTTGAAAGGAGTGAAAACATCTCACTTCACAGGCCATCCTTAGAGCAAAGTATCAAAGCAGGCTTAGTTTGCCCGACTGCTCAGATGACAAAAGACAAACACAGAAGCAGAGAGGGACAGAGCTCATCAGGAAGGGCCTCCCAGAAACAGCAATTTGGGAGACATGAGCCTAATTATGCATCGCCTCTTCCCGATCTGCCTCCAAGCTCCCCACCAGTAAACATATGCATGTAGGAGAGAACTAATGAGATAGTGAGCTCGCCTCTCAGGGGAGTACTTCCAGTCTAACCCACTTGACATGGTAATGGGATCAAGCTTACTCTCTTAAAGGGCTGCACTTACACTTTGCACTAATTAGTCCTTCACGGATTCCAGTAAACTTTAAAAGCTTCAGTAAAGATAGCTCAAATATTCATATAAGTAGAGTGTTCTTTTAATTTGATTTCATCAAGATGCTCATGTTTATAGATGTACTTGGCAAGGCCTAGGTTTGGTTCGTGGACCTGTTTTCCAATTCTCTTTCTGCTAATACTCAGGGTGTGAACTTGGGTGAGGTATTATTGTTCTAATTGCAACATGATGATAATTTTCTCCATAATGAGTTTCTGTGTGTAAGACCTCATTGGTGTAGAATTGACACTCAGCACAACACAGCTTTAAACAAACAAACAAACAAACAAACAAACCCAAAAAACAAAAGAACAAAACTCCTGCCCTGCCTTCGGGGCTCTGTGGTTAAGCGTCAACCTGTGAACCAGAGGTCACAGACTGATTCCCACTCAGGGCACATGCTGGGGTTGCAGGCTTGATCCCCAGTGGGGGGTGTGTAGGAGACAGCAGGTCAATGATTCTCATCATTAATGTTTCTATCTCTCTCCCTCTCCCTTCCTCCCTGAAATCAATAAAAATATATTTTATAAAAGTCCTTCTTCGTCTCCTGAGCTGTAAACTCAAGTGATTCAATAAAGAGATAAAATATATGCAACTATATCTGGGTAGAAAGGCAGTTCCCAGATATATTTGTGCAGTTAATATATATCATTTCCACGTGTACAAGAAAAAGCACACATTAACCAAACCACTGCAAAGCGCATGTGAGTAGTACTTATAAGTAGAAGTTCATTTTGTTGGAATACTGTTTTTTCAGTATATCTAGTAGTTATTGCACTAGCCCACCCACACAATCTGTTTGGCTGCTGCTTGGCTAGGGCAAACAAACTCCTTCATGTCTTTCATTATCATGAATATTGGGAAAACTCTCCCAAAGCTTGTATTTTTTCTTTACTACCATGATTCAGAAACCCTTGCTTAGGGCTTCATTGTGAGAGCTCTGTGTATTACAATACATAGCAGATTCATAAATATCTCAGTTACATTTAGCCTGGCACTGGTTTGATGAAGTCTGAATCCCAGTTTTGCTCATGGGTGTGAAAAACAAAAGACAAATTAAATGTCCAACATAAGGCAAATGATTGAAAAAGTCTATAACCACAAATCAACATAATGGCTTGACATCAAGGAAAATAAAAGTTACCGTGCAAATTTATATGAGAAAAATTCTAAATCCAAAATTTCAAATTGGAGGAACACTATTATTGAAATGAATAATAATATGAATCCTAGAAGAGGATAAGCAGGGGTAAGTAATTATTTCATCAAAATAGGGTTGTGTGAGTGAGTATCCAGAGCATGCATTTTGGGTTGTTTTCAAAATATGTACATGAGACAAAGTGAAATCAGCAAGTCTCTAGCACTTCTATGAGCTAGTGGTACTCAAAAGTTTTCTGACCTATGTCCACAATTTTAAAAATAAGGCATATATTTCTATGTTAATTTTAATTGAAAAACAGTTATGGGCTTAAATAATTCTGACAGTAAGTAATTTAAATCACTTTTTATTTTATGATGACAAATGTAGGTCTTACATAATTTTAAGATGATAGAGATTCGATTTACTGTCTACCAATCTAGTTTACTCTCCCAGACTCCCTCAAGCATCCCTTCACTCTCCTCTGGTGTTCTGGATATATTTTAAGAATTCCTACCCCTACTTCATAAAGTGTAAGATCTAATCTAGTAGACAGACTGAGAGCTGATCATCTGTATTAGAACACACTATATATAAATTAAGGCAAAGCTCTAAACCAAAGTATCAATATACAGCACACATACAATTATACATAGTCTAATCCAGGGGTGGGCAAACTTTTTGACTCGAGGGCCACAATGGGTTCTTAAACTGGACCAGAGGGCCAGAACAAAAGCATGGATGGAGTGTTTGTGTGAACTAATACATGTTAACACTGCTGCTAGTGAAGGAGCGCAGGGGAGAGCAAGAGAACCCTCCGCTCTTTCGGCTCCGCGGGCCGGAAAGAACAGTCGAACGGGCCGGATTCGGCCCGTGGGCCGTAGTTTGCCCACGGCTGGAATCATTCACATTTTATTCTAGCTCAGATTTTTCTCCTTAGTTCTAGAGCCATTGAAATAATTACTCCCCAATGTTCAATCAGGATCAATCACATGAACTTTAAAATAACCCGATCCAGGACTTACTTGTAATCTTTCTCCCACATGCATGCCTCCTCCTGGATCCCCTGTGTTTAATCGAACCACCATTCACCCACACCAAAACGGTCATGTTGTTCCAACCGCAGACAGAAAATAGGTGAACAAATTACTTTGAGTCCACTTCATCAGCCTTTGCAAACCTGTCCTCAACTCTTCATCGTTATGGCTGCCAGGTGCCATGGACCTCTTCAGCTATTTCTGCATCTCCTAAGAGTATCTTCTAACTTGTCTCGTTGCTTCTAGTGTGCTCCCTTTCAGTTCTATGCTGATATGGCCATCCAGAGCATGCTTCCTTTGAATTGTGCTTCTTGTAGCAGAACCAGACAGAAATAAAATACACCAATGCAACTATTTGACTTTCTGAGGAAAAGTTCTTGTCAGTGTTATATATGACAAAGTGGCTTTTAAAAACTGAACCTACTCTCAGTCATGAGAATGCCAAATAGCAATGCACATATTTATGTGAAATGTAAAGGTTCTGTTTTATTTGTTAAAAGTCTTTTGTGGCATATATTTCTTCAAAAAAAAAATAACAGGTGAGATATTTGAAAACATGTTGCCTTAAGGGTGTAGTGTCCATTAATCAGATCATCGGAGGTATAGTCCACCTTACCCTCAGGAGAGCATGAATAGTTGCTATATTATTCTTATTTTTTAAAGTATAATTTAATTGATGTTAGCCTTCTCTACTGAGCTATACTAAAGACTAGTTAAGCATTCTCTGACTGAATTTTCATATTAATGCAAGATAATGATAATCATTTCCCCTTAATAGAAAACAGAAATGAAGCTTAGAAAGATTATGTAACTCACTCAAAGTTTTTGAGCTTTGAAGTAGAAAAATGAGGAATCAAATAGAGGTTTCTCTAATTCTGAAGTATAATAAATTTACGTTAATTTCTCAGTAGTTTTTTTGTGTTTCTTCTTACTAAATAAGAGTTTGTTTTACAGTGGAAGTTATATAGGCCTTTCTCCCTAATGCTGCATTTGAAACAAAATAAAAGTATTTTATAATTATCTTTAATTTTTCACATTGAAATACTTACTCTAAAGCCTCTTAGGTGTTTCAAGTGAAATATAAAAACAAAATGAGAATATAGCAAATATAAAGTTTCTCGGTAAATTATGTTTTAAATATTAAAAGATACAAGAATAATGACTATTTATTTTTAATTTCACTTCGTGTCCTAAGCTATATGCTGCATGCTTAAAACAATGCTGTTCACACCAGTGTTTACTACAAAGACTTTTTATCTATAGCTTTCTACAGGTGAGAACTGGTCTGCTGGAGTGCATGCAGTGGAAAGATGATCTAGGATGACACACGCCATTGGCTTCTGACTACTAAAACACAGGACAATTTTTTACAAAGACACGAGGGCAGATTCTGGGATGATGAGTGACTACAACTGGAGAGGTGGTGACAATATCGATTTCCATTTGACCCTGAAGGAAGAAGGGAGGTGATTTGTAGAGGCTTATGATCACAGGCAAGTGACTGTGGTATCAGGGAAGTCACACAAGCAAGGGGGGTGTTCCCCAGGAGCAAGCTAAATCCAAATACGCGGAGAAAAAACAGCAACAAAAAAGTATCCAAAAGGGGATTCCAAAGAGGAAAATTGGGCTCAGCTTAGAAGCTATAAAAAATGGAGAAAGATACACTAATCTTTGCACTGAGAGCAGCAGAAAAGCTGCTTGTGAGAACTGGACCAACTCCAAAGTGAGAGACCACAGACGAAGCACACACATGCATAAGCACACAGGTAATGCATCACAATCACCTTACATATTGCTATCATTTTACTTGATTCTTATAATTGCCCTTTGAGGTGAGCAGGGCAGAAATAATCAGTGTCCGTGCAACTGCTGAAGAACTAAGGCTCAGAGGTGTTAAAGAATGTGTCTAGCCCTAACTGGTTTGGCTCAGTGGATAGAGAGTTGGCCTGTGGACTGAAGGGTCCCAGGTTCGATTCCAGTCAAGGGCATGTACCTTGGTTGCGGGCACATCCCCAGTAGGGGTTGTGCAGGAGGCAGCTGATCGATGTTTCTCTCTCATCAATGTTTCTAACTCTCTATCCCTCTCCCTTCCTCTCTGTAAAAAATCAATACAATATATTTTACAAAAAGAATGTGTCTAAAGGATATGGAACTAGAAGGAGAATAAAATCTACAGCTCAGGGAAAACTCCAGGCCCAGCACCCCTGTCACTATAATACGCCCCCACTTGCATGTCCTGCTAGGGACATAGTGATGCTAGAGAAAGTCACAGCTAGATTTGATGTCCTGCTCAGGCAAAGTACATAATGTTCCCTGCACAGTTTATAAAAGTAACTTCCCTAATACATGGTATTTCAGTTTCCTATGCGGCCACATAAGTGAATAAGGGGTGATAATGACATTCTCATTATTTTAGGAATGCATTTGCATTTGTAATGATATAGCTCCTACCAGGCACCAAAACCACAGAGGCAACTGTCTGAATTAATTATATTTGTTTGGCTGATTAGATAAAAAATGCAAACATAAACTGCACAGCAAACGACTTTAAGATTATTTAATCTTTCTCTTGAAAGGGAAATGGGCCTCTGAAGCTGTTCTTCATTTTAAACTCAAAAACTAGATCATTAAATCAAGCGGCTGAAACCGTTCTTTAAAAATTACCCCCCCCCCCAAAAAAAAATTATTGCATATCCTCAAGTGTCTGAAATAAGCATATCAATCTACATAATATCAGCATTTCTTTATGAATTTGCAGTTATTTCCTAGATTAGCCTGCTCAATTTTTATGAGCCAAGCCCCATGCCTCCATGGGAAGTGCTGGCTTACACCGTGTCCATGTAGCAGACAGCGACTTTGAAGTGGGGATAAATGCATGTGAAACCAGCCCCCTGAAGTTCTCCACGTGCACAATTAGCTTTGCGGGTGTGCCCTCACCACACCTACCCTGTCGTGGTCATGAAGTCCCTGTTAAATGAAGCTCCACCAGGATTCTCCTTCCTGTGCGCCGGCTGCCAGCCCACCTTCAGATTTCTAAGTTCTAGAATGGAGTCCAATGGTGGCTGATACCTTTCTAACGCTCTGAGCTTTGTTTGTACACTGTGTCTCACTTATGAGTGGAGAATAATTCCTGTAGTGGGAGCAGTGTTCCAAAGTCTTATTATTGCTCAATTAGAATACCTGCCACTCCCTCACTCCATCCTACTTTATTCTGGAGTACATACCAACTGTATCTCCTCCCTGCTTAAAACCTTTCAAGGGTTCCTGTCACTTATAGGATAAAATCCAATATGGCTCCAATCCATCTCCCAACTTTATCTGCTATTTCTCCTCATACTTAGCGTTACAACTATATCAATATCATCTATCTGTCTATCTATCAAATATTATATTAGATTCGTATAAAGCTACCAATTCCCAGATACCCATGTCTATATGATCATAAATATGTATTTCAACGCCAGTTCTTAAAATGTGTTATGATCACTTTCTACAGGGCTTAACATAATTAAGTAGAATCTTCCTACACTGCAGTGGGCAAGGGAAGAGGGCTTCTGCTTGTGATGCGTGTGTATGTATGTGTGCATGCATGTGGACATATGTTTTTGAGATATATTTAAATACTAATTAGCAATAATTAAATTTTGAGTGACTTTTTTTGGAAAAAAGAAAGGCTCTAATTGGGGCTTGAAGGACACACCATTTAACAAAGCAAACGTTTAGCCATCATCACTAAGCATTTACCCTCTGTAGGCCAAGACACAGTAAGAAACTCTATTGCAGAACTGGTTGCATGGTAACAATGGATAGGAGGGTAGGGAACCAGAAAAAGCCCAGACTCAATAACTATAATGAAAAGCAAGGTTGATGTGGCATCTAGAGGAGCTTACGTGACTGACAGTGAGTCACAGACCAGGGTGACAGAACACGGTGATCCTAGGAGCAACATAGATGGTAGCTGCCATGTCTATATAACCAAAAGAAAACTTTACCAAACAAACAAAACAAAAAAGTCAAGGAACGGAGGATCAAAAGTAAGAGTGCAGTTGCGACTATAAGAGGCATGATTCTTTGTCCAGTTTCCATAGCTGAGTCAATTTTCACACAAGAAACTTATTAAAAGAGGCCACATATGTGAAAGAAGCAACCTGCAATATACTGAACCAATATATCAATCATGTCATGCTAATCAGGCCAGAGAGCAAGAAATGGATAGCACATTGAAGGGCTTACTGAGACATGGTCTGTCTAGTAAAAAAGATAGAAATCCTCTGAAAATTCAGGGTTCTACTACATTAGTAAGAAGATTAGGTGTATAATGGTCTGGAGGATGCCTGGACATCCTCTCCAAAATAATGTATATACTGCATCTTGCTTCCCCCATCATGAATAAGGAAGTCCAATTTTTAAAAGCCTCTTAAGGTTTTGGAAGTATCTTATTGATACCTGGGAAAACTACTTCAACCACATACTGGGTGACAGGAAAGGCTAATAAACCTGAAATGGATTTAGAGCAGGAACAAGATCTTCATCAGGCCCTAAGCGATTTGGCTCAGTGGATAGAGCATCGGCCTGTGGGCTGAAGGGTCCCAGGTTCGATTCCGGTTAAGGGCATGTACCTTGGTTGTGGGTGCATCCCCAGTAGGGGGTGTGCAGGAGGCAGCTGATCAATGTTTCTCCCTCATTGATGTTTCTAACTCTTCTATCCCTCTCCCTTCCTCTCTGTAAAAAATCAATAAAATGTATTTTAAAAAAAATCTTCATCAGGTCAAAGGTATAATGCTGAAGAAATGGCTCTTTTTATGCTCTCTGACCTCACATCACATCCATCCACTGACTTGCTCGCTAAACATATATACATTCACCTCTTTCCACTTCCAAGGGCAGCTCACAATCTTTTTTTCTTACCACAGGACCTTAGCACACACTTTACTCGCTGCTTGGCTGATACTATCCAACTGGATCTCACCAATGATGTGTCAGTTTAAATATTCTTTCCACCACATATCACCCCACCTATAGTAGATCTTCTTTAAATTTGGTTAGTCCCTTAGTTTTCTCATTCACAGTAAATGGCATAGTCTTCTTGTTTACTTATCTATCATCATCTGTCTCTTACACTACCCCTTAAGCTCCATGGTATATCAGAACTTATACTTGCAGTTATTTCATGCATATTTACATTGAGTCCCAGCACATGGTTCTTTTCTAATTGTATTTAGAAATGAACGTGGAAGATCAGCATGGGAGCCTATATAATAAAAGGCTCATATGCAAATCGACTGAACAGTGGAATGACCAGTCACTATGATGCGCACTGACCACCAGGAGGCAGATGCTCAATGCAGGAGCTGCCCTCTGGATGTCAGTGCACTCCCACAGGGGGAGTGCCGCTCATCCAGAAAGAAGCTGGGTTCGTGGCTAGCAAGTGCAGCGGTGGTGGCAGGAGCCTCTCCTGCCTCCGTGTCGGTGCTAAGGATGTCTGACTGCATGGGAGCAGGCCTAAGCCATCAGTCGGACATCCTCTGAGGGCTCCCAGACTGCGAGAGGGCACCCCCCTGCCCCGAGTGCACAAATTTCATGCACTGGGCCTCTATTATAGTAATAACCATCCTTGTTCCCAGAAGGATTTCTCTTTGCCGGTACTGCATCCTTAACTAATTCCTATCAAATGGCTATGGGACTGTGGCCTGTAACAGGACTTGACTTCATCCCTTTACATGAACCCTTGGTGGACACATCCCCTCCACTGACATTGCTACACAATGGCCAATGCCATTCCATGAATGCTTTCCATGCACACAGTGAAAGGGGTCTGAGGAGATGGGTCTCCAATTATGACAAGGCCACCAGGGTTGAAGAGTTACCATTGAATTGATTATGTGATTGATTGCTCCAGACCCATAAACCTGCCACTCAGTATGTTGTCTCTTTGCAAATACAAGTGGTAGTAACAACTTTCCTCATTGCAACATTATTTGCCATTCAAGTCCATAGGACATAAGATGGTGAGATAATATTGTCAAGGAACATAGGGTTAATAAGGAAAATGCATATTTGTTCTGTTTTTGTGTTTCTAAAGCATCTCCCCAAAATCTTCAGCTAAAAACCAAAGTTATGCCCTGATAATAAAAACCAGCTTCATCCTCTTGGGTTTATAAAGCTAGAACCATGTGTGTGTGTGTGTGTGTGTGTGAATGTGTGGTGCACATGTTGAGCACTGGAAATAAACCTCACAGCCTGCTCCCGCCTACCACTGAGGGGCACAGAATAGGATCAAGAAATGGTGCAGAACCCTGTGCTTAAGATGTGATGGGGAGATTAAGCTGAACAACTAGAACAGGTGCTCCCATCGAAACGGAACTAATGGAAGAGACAGAAGAGAAAAATCAACAACG
This sequence comes from Myotis nattereri, assembly GCF_964212035.1. Lineage (NCBI taxonomy): Eukaryota > Metazoa > Chordata > Mammalia > Chiroptera > Vespertilionidae > Myotis > Myotis nattereri. The sequence goes on from NC_138090.1 coordinate 10,163,401, forward strand.
AAAACATGTAATACTAACTTTTGTACAATTAGAGCACAAAGAGAAGTTTCTGGAATGAACAAATTGGGTAGAATTTAAGCTGTGCCACAGGCATGTAAATGTCCTGGAGACAAAGAGCAAGCTGTCACATGATGCTTATAAGCCCAGTTCTCAACACATTACCTGATGCCCAGGAAATGCTCAATAAAGGAACGGAAGCAAAATGATTTTTAGAGGAGGACCAGCATGTTAGCAGCCCGCAACCCAGACAGGAGCCTGGATAGGGCTTGTTCCTATTGCACCTGAAAAGTATCAGGCATATGGCTTTGAACAGCTTACTTCACCACGACTCCTTCTTTTATAAGACACTTGGCCTTTTGTGAGTGGAGCTACAGCTGTCTCTGAAAATGGCAACATCTGATCCTGAGGCCTAGAATATATAGCACCTGAAAATGTCATTCATTTAAGGTTACCCACTGATGCTAAGAGCTTAGAAAAGAATTAATGGGCAGATCTGGTGAAGGAAAAGAACAAGCAAAACAACCATTTTGATCAATATGAAGAATATGAATGCATGCTGTATGCCTAAGACCTTCTTTTTCTTGAAAGAATTCTAAATAGGTCTTTATGTGGTCAGCTTGAAAAACAACAGACAAGACAGAATTGCTTATTTCTTTCTAAAAAATGTGATCAGGTGAAGGCATAATATGTGACTGTGGTGTGGCTCAAACAAATGGCAGAAGCAGGAAAAATAAAGGTTTAATTACAGATGATTTCATAGATGGAAATAATGATTAGGGTGACCATCTCTTATTAGACAATCTAGGTTCAGATCCCCAATTCACTCTTTTTTAATTATGTGATTTCATCTTTGAAAAGGAGGTTGCAATGGCACCTACCTTGCCGAGTCATTTGGTGTTAATAATGCGTATAAAGCCTAGATATAGAGTAAATAATAAATATCCCTACTAAGTTCAAACTTCTTTTTACTAATTGGCACCTTGAAGCCCATTCATCGGGACATTATGAAGCATGTCATGTGCTTCAGGTATTGTGTGCCTGAGGGGCGGGGGTGGTCAGAGAATGGTCTTTGCCTTGGTTATAATTATAGTCTGGAAGTCAAGCATGGTTACAAAGACTTATGTCAGATATGGTCTCTAAATGAAAGGAAGTGCAAAATTGAAAGAAAAATCCCATAGTAAGTGCTTAATTACACCTGGAATGTTCAGGAAGAATTTTTTGGGTTTCGAGGAATAAGATCTGTGGTTTGACAGATGAGTAGGAGTTTGCACTATTTTCATGGTGGAGAAGAAATGTTGGCCAGAAAGAAAAAGCCTGGTAGCAAAGATGCCTGGCATATTATAGCACCGCAAGTAACGGGGCCGGGGTGGAGTGGCCTCTGTGAGGATGGGCCAGAAAGTCTGCAGAGCTTCCAGACTGGGTCTCTGAACCTGGCTCGAGTCCTTATCCTTTATTCTGTAGGGAGTCCACAGAGAGGCATTATTGTGAGGAGGGAGAGGGGTGTATTTTATTTTATTTTTTAACTTTTCATATTGAAATGATCTCAGACTTCCAAAAATGTTGCAGAAATAGTACAGAAATTTTCTATATACCCTTGACCCATTTCCCCCCAACGCTAACCTTTTCTATGACCATAGCCAACTGTCAAGAAAGGAGAATTCACATTGAGCAACGTGTGGAGAGTCCTGGCTTCAGCACATTTTAGCTCTGTGACTCAACGATTTCAGCCTCCATGTCTTTGTAACTTGGGAATAATACCTGCTTTGGACACCAGGGATAGAACTTGAATTATGCATTGTTTGGGTACCAAATATAATACATGTTCTGGAATGCAACAAGCTCGCAAACAATTGTTGAGTAAGTGCTATGCTTCACAGAAATGCCTGTTTCTGTGATGAATTAGTCATAGGAAGATGCCTCCTGGATGCCTCAGTGGTAAATGTGCAGACAACAAACACGTCTGGCTTACAGGAGTGTAGATAGGACTTGCTCAGTGTCAACATAACAGTACACAGGGCTTTTTAAAAGATATGTGGGCCTCACAGCAGCTCCCTGGGAATGTTAGATTTGGGCTTCATAGGCATACATTTCTTTTTGTAGGAACCGCTGCCTTTCCTGTTTACCTTATATTTTGTGAGTAAAAATTCTGATTTGAGTTCTTTTTTAGACATTGAGGATATGATAGAAAACTTCTGACATGGCTCCCAGTAATGCCCGTCTCCTGGCATTCACTTTGCCTAATCCCTTCCCACCTATCAAGTAGATGTTGGACTTCAGCAAATGGTTTCAATCTAATAGAATAGACAAGAGTAATGAGCTGTCTCTTTGGTGCCCAGGTTAAAAAAAAGACTGAATTCTGTGTTGCTAGAACTCTCTCTGGCTCTTCTTGTTCTGATGGGATGAAAAATGTAGTGACCCTCATGGCAAGGAACTGAAGGAAGCCTGTGACCAACAGCTTGTGAGGAACTGAGACCCTCAGACCCACAATCCACAAGGACACTAATCCTGCCAACAGGCAGGTGGGTGAGGGTGGGAGAGTCCACCCTCACTTGAGCCTTCACTTGAAACGTCGATGGCATCATTGTGAAAGCTGGCCACAAAGGACCCAGTTCAACAGTTTCTGATCCACAGAAACTCTGATAAAATAAGTGGTGTTATACGTAATAATCGTTTTTCTAGGGAATATCTCCCATTGGTTCTGTTTCTGGGGAGAGCGCTGATGAATACAGGTATTGTTTACAGAATGCTCATGCTGTTTGGGGCCTCACAGCACCTACAACTGCGGATAGAAGACCAAGTGCGACAAGTTGACAGCACAGCACTTAGTTCAGGAACTCTGAAATGCTGATAGGTTTCTAGACACAAAATCTTAACCTAATTGGCAATGTACATACACAACTAGTCACTGAACCCAACACACAGAACTGCACAGGGAGGTGGAGGAGGAGCCCGCAGACCCAGGGGCCTTCCGGTCACAGGGCTCCCAGCAACAGTCTGCAGTGAACGCTCTGCCTCAGTACCAACTCTGATGCTGTCTCAAAACCAAGAGGAACTTTCATTTCACTTGCTTGTGCAGTGAAATACTTCCCAGCATGTCTTGTCTTATTTTTCTATTTATTTCGGTGACACTGCTTAATATGATTGTGTAGTTTCAGGTGTACGATTCTATAATACTTCACCTATATATTGTGTTGTGTTCACCACTCCAAGTCAAGTCTCCTTCCATCACCATTTACCACCCCTCCTTACCTTCTTCTATCTCCCCCAATGCGCTTCCCCTCTGGTAATCACCATACTGCCTTCTGTGTTTTCTTTATTTCTTTTTGTTTAATCCCTTCACCTTGACCTCTTTGCAAAAGTGGGGAGTTTCTGACATTTGGAAGATGAGCTTTATTTCCCACTTGGCACAATATAAGTTAGAGAGTAGTTACTTAGTATTATCCAAGCGGCCTACAATCTTAATGGTTGTGTAGGCCACACATTCCCTCCCCGGCCCCTGTTCTTGCTAACACACACCCATCTCTATGCCACCCACACAGTGGGCACCACCTCCTAATGAAAACTGGAGACATAGCATGCCTCTCTGTATTGGGGCCAGGACACACTCTTCGGGGAGAGAGATTCCTACAATGCCATGAAGTCTGAGCATGACATGTTCCCCATCTGAGCCTTGTGTTTAATGGATGGGCTGTTTGTGCTTTTGGAGAGAGAGTGCAATTCCCTTTCCTAATCACTATTTGTAATTCTCACTATAACTCCTTTGTAAAAGAGACTTTTTTTAAAAAATATATTTTATTGATTTTTTTACAGAGAGAAAGGGAGAGAGATAGAGAGTTTAGAAACATCGATGAGAGAGAGACATTGATCAGCTGCCTCCTGCACATCTCCCACTGGGGATGTGCCCGCAACCCAGGCACATGCCCTTGACCGGAATCGAACCTGGGACCCTTCAGTCCGCAGGCCGACGCTCTATCCACTGAGCCAAACCGGTTTCGGCAAAAGAGACTTTTTTTCCCCTTTCATCTGCTCTGTCAACCAATCACCAAGGACACTGGGATGAATGGCTTGCCCCAAGATGGAAGCTTTTCATTAATTTAAAATTAATCCAGAAATTCTGAACTTCTATGTGGAGGGTCCATAGTGGGTATCTTACTCTTTTTTTTCCTCCAAAGAATACTTGGAACTCTAAGTTTTCAGTTCCCCTTCAACTTAAAGTTGCAATACAGCCCTAGCCGGTTGGGCTCAGTAGACAGAGCATCGGCCCAATGACTGAAGGGTCCAAGGTTTGATTCTGGTTAAGGGCATGTACCTCAGTTGCAGGCTCAATCCCTGGCCCTAGTCAGAGCTCCTGTGGGAGGCAACCAATCGATGTTTCTCTCTCACCTTGATATTTTTCTCTCTCTCCCTTTCTCTTTCTCTCCCTTCTGTTCTCTCTGAAAATCAATGCAAAACTATCCATAGGTGAGGATTAACAAAATAACAACAATAATAATAATAATAATAATAATAATAATAATTAATAAAAGCCTAATACACCAAACAACCGGTCGCTATGATGAGCACTGGCCACCAGGGGGCAGACGCTCAACGCAGGAGCTGTCCACTGGTGGTCAGTGCACTCCCACAGCGAGAATGCCTGTTAGCTGACCAATGAATGGGTGCCAGATGCAGGGCTCACAGCTGGAGAGCGCTGCTGCGGCAGCATGAGCCTCTCCTGACAGGGACTGACTGGGTACAAGCTCACAGCAGGCGCAGCAGGGCCGGGATGAGCAGGAGCTGCAGGCAGGAGCAGCAGGCAGCTTTGGACTACCAGTTTCTGGCTGATCCCCACAGGGTCGAAACCAGCAGTCCAACATCCCTGGAGGGGTCCCGGATTGCGAGGGGGCACAGGCCAGGCTGGTGCACCCCACTGGTGCACAAATCCAAATCCATGCACCGGGCCTCTAGCAATAATAATCATAAAGTTGCAATACAAAACATTTGAGTTTATAACAAACACCTTTTCTTGAGGATAAAGTGATCTTTAACTAGGAAATTGTTTTCCTCAGTTTCTGTTAGCCCAAGAAGAGTCCACATTTCCAAAGCTTCCCAGACGATGGTAGTAGAAATTCCCCATTTTATTTTGAAAATTATCAGTGTATTGAAAGAACCATTTGATAGCTGCTGCTAGGATTTGAATATCTGTTTCAAAACACTTTTAGAACTAGCAAATTAGCATGTTGGGGTGAGGCCATTCCTTTCAGCGACTTTATAACAATAAAAAAATCTCACTGTCTTATGGTCTGTGGCTTTGAAACATGCTTGCACTTCATCATTGCACTAACTGCTCTTCTTTGCATTTATGAATATTCCAGGAAAAGCAGGGCAGAAGTAGGACTTTTAACATTCTGATCTCTATTTACATTCAATTTGAATGAGCCTCCACTTAAACAGAGAAAGGTTTCCAATTTTAAAACACTAATGAATAAGAAAAACGCAATAATGCTATGTTTAGTCTACTTGGTGCTAATGTGGAATACTAGGAGGTGCTTCTTAGTCATTTTAATGCCAGGAGGCTTTTTTTTTTTTTTTAACAATCTCTGCCACCTGTATTCAGTTTGAGATACAATCATTCACTGTCTACAAACAAGTGATAACATTATTATGCATTTCTGTCCCCTTTTCATTCTTTACAAGAGTGACAAATATCCCTTTTATTAGATCCGATAGCTCCTGCTGGGCACCAGTGGACTCATTACCATTCCATTAATAAGCAGAGGCCTCCGGAGAATCTAGCTTTATCCAGCCCCCCTCCCCTCTTCATCTTTTCTATTTCCCCCTGGATTTTCCCAACAAAAGCCGCCAGGGCTGGTTATCTCTTTCATTTCGCCATTCTCTTTTAAAAACGAAACAATGGAAACCAAGTCTTGAGATGAGATGGGTGATACTGAAATGATGCTGACAGCCAGCGACAAAGCTGCCAACCCCAAACGGGACGCTTACATTATTTATGAACACTAAATGTCACCAATTTCCCCTTGATCAGATAATTTCAGGAGACAGATGTGTTTCTGTAGGGGGAAGGGGTGTGCTGTAAATGCACAACCCGCTGCTCCCAAGCCCTCCCCACACCAGCCCCTCCACAGATCGCCTGGCTCTGTGTCCAGTTCCCCTCAGTGGGTAGAAGACAGGTGCACCTGATCCTGTTTCAAGTTTTACTACAAATCTCAGATAGGTTGCTTGATAGGGGATGTCAAGTGTGTTCTAAACCTAATGGGACCCTCTGCAATGTGAAATCATTAGAAAGTCAACTGATTTTTTCTTTTAAAAAATTCTGGTTCCCATGCTCCTTTTTGAAGTCAATTATCAGAGGGAAATGAGCAGGAGTTGAAAGGAAAAGAAAATATCCCTCTGGCTCCTGGATCCAGTTATTGCTTTGGCTGGGAAGGAGGGATTCGAATAATGAGGGGAATGAATACAATCTATGTCACTGGGATTATCAATAAAGAGATGACAGCCAGCTATTCAGGAATATTTAACTAACATTTACCAGGGAGTCAGAGTCTTTTCGGAGCTTCAGTTGCTAAGAAGAGATGCATGGATTCATTTCCTATCAGCCTGGCTTTTATCCTCTCCGTCATCCAAGTTGAGCAGCGAGGCATGTTTAAAAGCCAAGCATCCTACCACAGGGGTCTCTGGGGGGACTTTTTTTTGCTTCATCATTCAATGTTCTGTCTTTTGCATTAGAAAAGAATCCTAGAGTTCTTGTGGTTTGACCTTCTGAGTATAGATCAGAAGTCTGAGAACAAAAGAGGTTTTCCTAAAATTAATATTTTCACATTGCTGGAGAGCAGATATGGTCCTGCACTCTTTCAATTCAACTAAAACTTCACACAGCCCCAGTTAGTCCTCCACTTTCTGCACAGGGAGAGAACAGCACGTCTGCCATTACTGAGAACCACATCCACATGCCAAAGATATTCTTCAAACGCTATGTGTCACAATGCGTGTTAACTTATAAAAATAAGCAGGTCATCTGAAAGCTGACTTCTGGTAGAGGAGCTCTGTCAACTGGAAAAGAATTAGGGTAATGGTAGAGGTAGTTAGATTGCAGATCGATGGTGCAACACATATGTACGCTTGCTGTTACTCTGCCCATTGGTTCATATAGGGTTTATTTCATTTCAGATTACCTGCTGAACACTAGCTTTTCTTTTTCTTTTTTTCTTTTCACTTTTCAGGTTTGTGTGTGTGTGTGTGTGTGTATGTTTTATTAGTCAGCATTCTTCCAATAGGAAATAACAGGCCTCAGATTGTTTGAATACATTCTTCCGCTTCCCCCACCCCCACACTTCCTGGTAGGCATTGCAACTTATGGAAGTCCATTGCATCTGGGCTGTGCTCACTTCCTGTTGTATCCCACAGCTCTATAGCTGAGCGGAAATTGAAAATAATCATGCATGGAGAATATAGGTGACACAGACTAAGCCTCAGAGCTCGGTGGATGGTCAGCTCCTCATGGACCTTGCCTGGCTGAGTTACACTGTGAGGAGCTGGAAGCCAGGTATCTGATTCAGCTCATTTCTACTCATTAATGATAGATGATTATAGGACATGAATGCCTTCCGCTTTCCCAAATTTCACTTGCATTTAGAAATGAATTAAGAGCTCATTTGCTTAAAATATTATTCTTATACATTTTTAAGTGTCATATCTTGGCTAGGCTTACCTCCAGTATGCTCTAGGGATGCCATAAGGGATATAACTCATGGCTCCCAATCAGGTTGCTTTGATCATGGATGGGCAAATGTCCCAAAATGGCCAGTGACATATATTTTCGGGAATTTTGGTGAAGTTGGGGAGAAAGAAAACTTATTTTTCACTGGACCTAATGATATGAGGAGGGAAGAACTGGTTACTACTTTGCCATCCCATTTGAGAGCTTGCCTGGAGAGGACAGCGTAAATACTGAAAAGGGTACAGGTGGTGAGTTCTGAATGGTTCATTTATCTCTTTTCTCTTTTTAATGAAATAATATGAATTTAGGTTTTGTATAAGTTTTAAAACACATTGTATGCGGGAAACGTATTTATACGTTTTACGTTGACTGGTAGCGTTGACTGGTAGTAGAGCACGGGACATGTATTAATACGTTTTTTATAGACTAGCGGTAGAATGCAGGTAACGTATACATACGTAAACTAAAGTTATCATAATTTTACTGAACGTTGCCATTTGCGCAAAAAATTAGCAAAAATGGCCCGCGCCACCTGTTAGCGGGCGATAAAAACTACCCGCAAACCATATGTTAACTGTGAAAAAAATTGAGCCATATAATCACTATTCCCATATTGTATTTAAGAAAATTGAGCTCCAGAGATGCTTAGAAATATTTTACTTCACAAATCAACTATCTTAAAAATTGAGCCACAATAAAGAATAAAGTCACACTGATTTTTAACTAACCTTCTTCCTGCTAATACCTGTTGTCCATCATTTTTGGGACTTTGGAAATGAGTTTTTTGAAAGATTTACATGAGAAAGAATAAAAGTAACCATTTTCTCCTTCTATCTGATGGAAGAACCGAGCAGAAACAACTGGTTTAATGAGCTTCAAGGGCACTAAACCCTTATACACCATCATTTCTACTACTAATGGTTATCATATTTAAGCCCTTGCTATATTCCAAGTCTACGAAAATCAATTCACATATTTTCTCACTGAATCTTCAAGTTAACAGATATGGAAAATTGTATTAATATCTATTAGCATTCTACTTTGAATTGATAAAATATAAATCTCATAGAAGCTGAACATTTTTCCAAATATCACAAGCTAGCAAGCAGTACACTGTGAATTTAATTCACCTCTGACTTTATAATATAGAATCCACGCTTAAAGCCATCCATATATAGAGTACACGAGCTTTTTATCTTCCATTAACTCATTTAAAATGCATAACACACCCTTAAGCTAACTTACAGAAGAGGAAGTTATTCATAGCATATTCTCATCTGGAATTATTTTCCCACAATTCTGTATGCATGCTTTTTCTTATCCCCAACTCATTCTATTCTTCCTATTCTCTGTAGGTCCAGGGAAGAAGAGGGATTTCCCAGTAACATAGATACTTCTCCTCAGGATGCCCAATTCTTACTCTATTTCTTTATCTGCCTGAGGGGGGGAACTGCTTTCCCTCCCCAAATTAGCAAATTAATAAGTACTTTACTTATGACTCAATACAAACAATAATTGAACACATTAACATGTGAAATCCATATTCCGTATTCTATTGACACACACACATACCAAAAACAAGTGAAGTAAGTAAACAAGGCCTATCATTATCATTTTATTAAGAAGCATATGGAAGCAAAGGCGGTAAAATCACGATCATGATGATGGTAACACCAATAACAACAATATCTGCAGCCATGAAACTCATGCAAAAGCAGCTTAGGTAAAACAAGGAAGGTAACCCCTCTCTCCCCCCCCCCCCATATTACTACCAATCGTATCCCTTTTCCTTTGCACAATGACAATGAACCCATTGATTACCTGTACTGATAGGCTGCCTTCCAATTGCTTACCTTCTTCAGTAGAGCATAAAGGAAGGCTGAATCCACGGCTGAGGGTTTTCATGAATACTCATCCTGCACTGTCATCTGTTACAGATAATCATATGAATTAGAACCAAACAGATTTGAGTTTGCCTCTGATTCAATCAAGTTCCATTATAGAACATGCATTCCTAAAATCAGAAGAACATACATTGTATCCCTTTATATAAAAACCACTATTACCTGAATTGTACAATAAGTAAGACAAATGGGGACATGTGTAATACTTTAAACAATAAAGGTACATTTTAAAAAGGTGGGGGACGTGAATGAGAGAGAGAGAGAGAGAGAGAGAGAGAGAGAGAGAGAGAGAGAGATAGATCAACAAAACCTCTCCCTTCAATACAACTACCCTGTGTTGTTTAGATCTTCAATAGGATCCATCAGGTATAAATGAGTTTAATTTTTTTAAAAATTAAAATTAAATGCATTTTGAGTGCTTGTAGATGTTAGAGGACTTATGTAGTAGGAACTCAGCAGATGGTTACAAAATAAATAGAGAATTGATATTTGTATACAACTTTTACAAAATTTACTTATAGTTAAGAACATTAACTGAGATGATTTACTCATATACGTTGGATAACTTAGTATGATAACAACAAATGAAGAGAATTACTCACCCCTTTTAGAAATCACTTAACCATTCATTCATATCCATTTGTTTTATTAAGAGATAGGGCCAAATTGGAGATACAAAAAAAGCTTAAGCTTCCAATCATTATCAAAAATAGTAATAATTTTAGCCCTAGGTGATTTGGCTCAGTGGATAGAACATCGGCCCAGGCCCTGGTCGGGCACATGCAGGAGGCAACCAATCAATGCGTTTCTCTCACATTGATATTTCTGTCTTTCCCTCTCTTTTCCACTCTCTCTCTAAAAAAAAAATTCAGTGGAAAAATATCTTTGCATTAGAATTTAAAAAACAAAATATAATAATAACTGTAATAGTAACTAAATATGCATATCAGTAATAATTTTAAAAGTTCTCTATAAGTAAGTGATTTATAGTGTTAGCTTTTCATTATCAATCTTTGTGTTAGGTACATTGGACAAGGTGTTAGGAAGAGACTTGGTCATTTAGACATAATCCTATAAAAATTGTTGACACTTGATGTAGACCTAATATTCTGCTTTATTTGAAGAAGGAAAATACCACCTATTAATGGAGATTTATTTATTAAAATTTTGGTGCTACCAAGTAACATGTATCATACCAAAAAGAATATCCTCCTATATAATAAAAGGCTAATATGCAAATAGACCGAACAGGCAGAACAAGCAAACAACCTATAACCGATTGCTACGATGTGCGCGAAACACGGTGGGCATCAGCAGCAGGCAGCAGAGCACAGACATGGCGGGCATCCACCCTGGTGGGATGGTGGAGCAGGTGAGTGGGGCGCCAGACCAAGGCAAGGCACCATTCGCTGTCATCATGGTGAGCCGCTGGTGGTTACTGAAAATTCTTTGCTCCTGCGCACCCCTGTCCCTCCTGGTGCTCACATCTGCTGCCAGCACCGGCCCTGCTTGCACCCTCTGCCAGCACTGGAGCCGCCACTCGCACCCCCTGCCAGCGCCCAGCACAGACCCCAATCTCTCAGGGCCATCAGCAGGTGGGAGTGGCAGCTGCCGGCCCCAATTGCCCCTTGGGGCTTCTCCACCCCCACCCCCACCTTCATCCCGCTCCTGAGGAGAAATCAGGCCAGCAGCCACCACTGGTACCCGCTGATGGCGCCGACCCCAAATGCTCTGCACTATCAGTGGGTGTGAACGGGGCTGGTGCCATCAGTGCATGGGAGCATGGCAGTGGGAGTGGTGCTGGTGGCAGACAGGTGACTTAACTACTTGTGGGGTGAAGCTAAAGCCAAGTTATAAGTAGGGATTTTCAGAGCTTTCAATGCTTCTATGAGGAAAGGCGAATTAAGTTAATATACATGAACATGAATCAATGAAACAGAGAAGTGACAATAAAAAACAGAGATCACAGATAGCAGGTTTTCAAAAGGTGATATCACTACAGATCCTGCAGAGAGTATAAAGATAAGAAAGCAGTATAATAGATATTTTATATAATAATTGAAAAGCTTGGATAAAATGGAAAAATTCCTTCCATAGCAAAACTTTCCAAAAGTGACTCAAAAAGAAAGAGAATATTTGAATAGCTCTCTATTAAATCAACATTTTAAATTAATTAGATACACACAGAGAGACACACAATCCAGTCCAGAATGGTTTCTCTGGCAAATTATGAAATTACATAAAACATTAAGGATGAAAAAATGCCAAACGTAAACAAAGTTGATCTTAAAAAAAATTCAGGAGGTAGAATACTATCAAACTTGTGTCCTGAAGTGAGGATTACCCTGGAAATAAAGCCTGACAGAAGATAGTGCATGGAAATTAAATTATAGAAAAAGATTAGAAACGCATATCCTTAAAAATATTAACAAGTCATAGGAAAGGTTAATAAGTAATGACAGCAGGAAGGAGAATAATACTAGGAAGCAGAATAATTATCAAGTAGAACAGGAAGGCAGAATGGAGAAATGGCCTACCAAAGTATCTAGATGATGGAAGAGAATCAAATATTTTTTTAAAGAATTAGTTAATACATAAAATCTATAATTTGCATGACTTGAAAGTCAATTTCAGAGTTTACAGTGACATTGGACCATTTTTAAACTTAATGTGTTTACTGTAAAAACTAACAGTTTTTACAGTTTTTACTGTAAAAACTAAAAATGGAATAACAATCTATGTTATTCCATTTTTAGTAAATGTGGACTGATGCAGATGTTTAAAACCTGATTCCTTGCACTGAAGCATTATTAAAATTACATATATCTGCACATAACACATCCAGTCAAGACAGTTTATATTTAAATCTAATGGCTATTAATTCTAAGGAATATCATTTAAAGTGATAGTAGGAAAAATAAATGATAGATTTAAGAGCATAGGCGGGTTGGAAGGACTACTAAAAGTTTGATTAAATAAAGAAAGCATATTGATATACCCTGTATTCGCATCTGATGGCAGACTCATTCACATCATGGTTAAAGTTGGGACTATGGGGGTAAGGGTTTTATTGCATTCATACTTCAGGAGCTTGTTAGAAGTGCAGATTCTCTGGCCCTACCCAAAAGCTATCTAATCAGAATCTGTATTTTCACAAGATTTGTATATGTAGTACATTTTGAAAAAATTCTATAGAATCAGCACAGTATGAGTAAAATGAGTGAAAGAGGTAGGTAAGAATGAATGTGTACAGAATATATATATATATATATGTGTATATATATATATATATATATATATATATATATATATTACTGCCCTATTATTTTGTTAGCAATATATGCATTCCAATATGCCACGGAGTAAGCCTAGAATAAATCCTAAGGTTAGCTGTATTGATTTTATTTCTGGAAACTTATCCTCATAAATTAGAAACTTGGAGAAGGTAATAAATAGACATAGCACATCATCAAAATACGTAAGGCCTTAAAATAGATAAAATGTCTAACACATAGAAGAAATATTAAGTAAACATGGGATGTCCTTACAATAGATTAGAAACTATCTAATATATACAGCCATGTAAATTACAATAATGAATAAAATGATTGTGATGTAAAATAAATGATAAAAGCAAACCTATGCAAGCATTATGACCGCAACAAATCAAATGAACATAGAAACATATGCATATTACAAAGGAACTTTTCAAGAGTTCATTGAAAGCAGAGTTTATTCCTCTCCAGTGGAACACTGGGCCAGTTTTAAATTTTGCTCTCATTTATATAATTTGTCCTATATTCTTTCATCATCTCTATTAATTTTAAAATGAAAAATAAAATAAATTTGGGAAAATTACTTTTTGTTCAAAATGAAGAAACCGAAGGCTAAAATTGGTATTTATTTAGCTGGATATGAATAAACACAGGTGCAATAAAATAGGGCAGAAAAGAGCATTTTGAGTTGTCCTAAATTCCATCTCTTACTGAAAATAGGACAATGAAACAAGAATTCTGACTTGCCCTAAATCTTATCTCTTTCTGCTAAGTCAGCTTTAATAAGACAGAAGGTCTCAGTTTTGTCATATATTTCTGATGGGCACTCAAACAGAGTTACTTCCCACCAATGTGTAATTGCAATTAGCTCTTAGAGAGTTATTCCCCCTCTAATGCTATAAATATGCAGAGGGTTATCTGTGAGTGCAGCAGGAGAAAGTGGGTAGAGGGGAAGGAGTAGCCACAGAGACATTCCAAAATGTCCACAGATGTCTGTGACCCGGCTTTACCTTGGTTAGTAGAGTGAAACAAAGAAATAATTCAATGCCCTACCTTTTTTTTCCACAAAAGAACTTGTTTTCTACACTTCTTTGAACAGAATCAATCTGTGTCCACCACTTTTACCTTTACTAATGAGTCAAATTGCAATTTAAATAAAATAGAAATGCGTGCCTATTATTGACAGCTTATATCTTGCAGTCTTCATTGATTTTAAAAAAAATAGAATGCAAATAGGATCAATTTATAGAACTATGACAAGCTCCTTTGAAGAGTTTTTAGTCTAAGTATTTTAATTCTGCCTAGTTTAAAAAGTTATTCACATCAGATCCCATTAACTTGCTCAAGTTTGATATGGATAACTGGAAAACTCTGGAATACCAAATCAGAATAATGTTACTAAATACACACTGAAAAATACTGCTACCAAAAATGTCTGAGATTTTACTGCCTATGTTTTTTTCTAGTATTTTTATCATTTCAAGTCTAACATTTTTAAGTCTTTAATCCATTTTGAGTTTATTCTTGTACATGGTGTAAGAAGGTGGTCTAGTTTCATTTTTTGCACATTATCTGTCCTATTTCCTCAACATCATTTGTTGACTACATTGTCTGTATCCCATTTTACGTTCTTCCCTCCTTGGTAGCATATTAATTGACCATAAAGGTGTGGGTTTATTTCTGGGCACTCTATTCCGTTCCACTGATCCATATGTCTGCTTTTATTCCAGTACCAGGCTGTTTTGATTACTATGGCCTTGTAGTATAGTTTGATATCAGGTATGCTTCCTCCAACTGTGTTCTTCTTCTCAAGACTGCTGTGGCTATTCAGAGTCAGAATCAGAGCAAATGGTCCAGTTCCTCCACTGCCCCAGTCCTTATGTTATCATCATAATTAGCAAGTTCATATTAATAAAATAATGAAAGCAAAGTGAAGTCAGACATTGGAAGCATGGTTATACGGGGAAACTTCACCAGGAAGCTACAGCTTCACACAGCCTTGTTCTTCCAAGGGGATTAACACCCCTCCTGGCACTCCCCGCCGACCCCCTGTCAGGTGCTGGATTGTTGGGGGGAGAAAAAGGAGATAGGCCCAGCACAGTTGAAGTCAGGGTGGCACAGAAGAAATGCTTGCCTGTCAGTCAAGCCTGGGGAATAATAGATTGACTAAGGGGTGGACGCCATCAGAAACGTGAGAAATCTTGGAGAGTTAAATGGTTAGTTTGAAGAAAATCCTGGTTAAAATCCCCAAAGGAGCCTCCTCACTCTTGTTCTCTCCTTGTTAGCTCTTGCTCTGTGCCCCACACTGGCCCTTCTCTCTCCACGGCCATGTGGCCTTAAGCAATGGACTGCAGCTGGGAACACAAGCTAAGCTAGCCGGATGCTGGACTGGACGACCTCAATATGGAGAAGAAACTACGGGCAATGGCTTTTATTCGGGTCCTGCTGAGGACAAGACAGGACGTCCTCCACGGTGAGACAGAGATAAGACCTGGCAGGAGAACCCTCTTAATTTTACATCATCTTTAAAGCTTTCCATGGAACTCCATCCTCCCATGGGGACCTCAGGAAATTCTTTTCCTCGAGGCACCACAAGAAGTCCCCTTCACTGACAACACTTACAGCCCTTGTTAGGGGCTTTGATTCCTATGGGAATGAGACGGGCCAGTAAGCCAGGACAAGCAGAAGAGGGAAGCTGAGACAGATAGTTAAACAGCAGTTTGCAGCATCTAGAAAATCTAGATGCCAAGCGGTTTGCAGCATTCTAGTAAGTCCTATCTTCCCTAAGCCAGAGACACTTAAAAGTAAATGATTAGCACTTCTTCCCAAGCTGAGGATAAATAGCTTAAATCACCCTACTCTGGGAGACAGGCAGCAGAAATCCAATTAGTGCCATTTGCCAACCACACCCAAGGACAGATGTAATTAAGAGAATAAATCTCATTTTAGTACATCAGCATAAAGCTAATGAATATTCTATTGAAATCATCCCTTAAGACCTCCCCTAAATGCCAAGCCTTTAAAACCCCTCTAAACAAAGGTCTGGCCCTGGCTGGTTTGCTCAGTGGATAGAGCATTGGCCTAAGGACTGAAAGGTCCCAGGTTTGATTACAGTCAAGGGCATGTACCTTGGTTGTGGGCACATCCCCAGTGCAAGGTGTGCAGGAGGCAGCTGATCGATGTTTCTAGCTCTCTATCCTTCTCCCTTCCTCTCTGTAAAAAAAATCAGTAAAATATATTTTTAAAAAAGAGAGAAAAAATAAACAAAGATCTGGCACATGCTCTCTTTCCCAGGAGCATGCCTGCACCTCCCACCACCTCCGTCTTTCCCCACACGCGTGCCTCACCTAAACTCTAAGGGACCACACAAGGCTTGCAACTAGGGCAGCAATGGGCAGCAGCAGTTCATCCCAGAAAACCCCCCTAACCCGTCGGCAAGGCCCCCTTTTTTCTCTGACTTCTTAGTGAGCCAAAGCAGACTAGCCTAGGCTCATTTCCCCAGCCCTTTCTTGTTTTACTGTCCCCAGCTTTAATAAACGTCCTCTAAAATTCACCTGGACTCATGTTGTGAAATTTTTCCTCCACGAAGTCCAGAACGCACACACTGCCGGGTGGCCCTAGGCAGACCCGTGCAGGGCCAGGTCCCCTTTCTGGTAACAGGAATCTTTGCTAAAGGACTTAGTCTTTGGACGTGAGCAAAAACTTTTCCAAGATGTTCTGTTTTTCTTTGTTGTCACATTTAAGATCATATTTTTTAAAATGCTCAGACATGAACTTGCCTTTGAAATAGAATTCTCTCAGGTTGCTTTTCATATCTCACTAGGTGGCTTTCCAAAGCTTTCAGACCCTGTGTTTTTAACATCCTTTGTTCCCATTCCCAGGTATTGGCCTTGCAATAGGAAAAGAAAGGGCTGCTACTTTTGTGATGGAAATGCACACCCAGGCTTATTCATTAAGGACAATAGATTAAGTTCACTGAGGACTTAAGTGCCTCTGACCAAGTTCCCTTGCAGATGCCAGCTAAGAATTTCCTACTCATTTATATTGGGATTCATTGGCCATAGGGGTCTGTCGCACACAGAGATGATGGAATATTAGATCCAGGAGGAAATGTAGAGGGGTAGAGATTTGCCCATTAGTTCATAAATGAGCAGGGCAAATGCATCCTCTTTACCTTTTGTAACTAACTGCTGTGTGTGTGTGTGTGTGTGTGTGTGTGTGTGTGTGTCTGTGCCTCCACCCTGCTATGTTGTCAGGTCTGGAAAAGGAGATTTTAACTTGCTAATTAAAAGCACTGTAGGGATTTCTGATTTTAAAATGCATTTTTTCAAGTAACTCACTTTCTAATAGGTAAATGCTAAAGTTCTCACTTTTCCCCCTTTCTTCTGCTCCTTCTGAAGATGACCTCTGAGTGTGTAAAGACTGGAGCACTTTAGTGGGGTTTAAAGGGCATATGCTGGCAATGTAGAAATTAACCTGACTCTGTGGCTGGCATCGGCTGGGACAGTCCTTTGACCAGGGGTATTATTCATCGTGACCCTTTACTCCCAAATTGTCTTTGCTCAGAGCAACCTTGTGTCAGGTCTTACATTCTGGAATCCAGTAAACCTCTTGCTTCATTTAATTCATTAATTCAGCCAATATCTGAGCATTTTTCACAAGTCAGACACAGCTCTAGACTCTATGTGATATGGCATCGAATAAACCAGATTCATCTCTGCTGTCATGAAACATACATGTCAGCGTTATTGGTCCACATTTTGGGAAAGATTAAATGATTTATGTTATAGATGACTAAGCAAGGCCTCCAAACACAGTGACTTGCCCAAAGCCTCCGAGCTTATGGTAAATCCATAATCAGAATCCCAGCTGCCTAACAAACACCTTCATTATCTATAGCAGGGGTCAGCATACTGCAGTCCATGGGACACATCTGCCCATTACCTGCTTTTGTAAATACAGTTTTTTGGAATACGGCCAAGCTCATTCATTCCTGTATGGCCCACAGCTGCTGTCTCCCAACACCAGCAGGGGTGAGTAGGTGCAGCAGACACCATATGGTGTGCAAAGCCTAAATGCTACCATAGCTAGCTAGATATCGAGGAGGGAAAAAGAGAGCAGGGGAGTCAGACATGGGTGAGCATATTCAGCCGGGAGGCAGAGGCCTGTTGCTTCACCAGAAAGCTACAGCCTCACAACCCAGGGAATCGCAGCATTGTTCCGTGGCTGTGTGTGTGTGTGTGTGTGTGTGTGTGTGTGTGTATAGTGGGGAGCAGGGGGAGAAAAGGACAAGCACGATAAAGTCAAAATGGTGCTGAGGGCCGTACTTAACCTTAGAGGACTATCAGTCTAACCTGGAAAAGATCTTTGGCCCAGCGGAGTCAATTACCTCTCTAGGTTCAATTCCCTTATCTGTATGACAGAGATCATAGTGCATGGTTAACAGTGAGAATTAAATTAGCTAATGTAGGTAAAACACAGAACTGTTCAAAGGAGAGAAGGTAGTTATTAACATTTGAGCTGAATAACTATTCCATGAGTTTTGGCTGGAAGGGGAAGGTATATTTTGTTCCTCTTGTTCCTGTGTCTTTGCAACCAATGGATTACTGGAAGTTGTTTGTTGTTGGTGTTTTATTAACTGAAGTTATTGGCGTGACATTGGTTACTAAAATTATATAGGTTTCAGGTGGAAAATTCTATAATACATCATCTGTATATTGCATTCTGTGTTTACCATCCATCACTATTTATTCCTATTTACCCTTTTCTACCTTTTCCCACACCCCTTTTCCTTTTGGTAGTCAACATACAATATGTCTATGTGGTGCAATTCCATCTTAATTATCATAACAATCAAATCAGTTAATCTTTATACAATGCATTCTATGAACCAAAGGTCTATGCCAAGGACTTTAACTTTATCCTATTTAATGCTCTCAGTCATTTTAAGATATTGGCATTTTTTGTTTTTGTTTTTGTTTTATGGCTTAATCCCTTCACCTTTTTCACCCAGCCCCTCTGTCAGCTATCAGGCTTTCTGTCTTTATGAGTCTATTTGTATTTTGTTTGCTAGTTTACTTTGTTCTTTGGATTTCACACATAAATGGAATTATATAGTACTTGTCTTTCTCTGACTGGCTTATTTCACTTAGCA
Organism: Myotis nattereri; assembly: GCF_964212035.1. Classification (NCBI taxonomy): domain Eukaryota; kingdom Metazoa; phylum Chordata; class Mammalia; order Chiroptera; family Vespertilionidae; genus Myotis; species Myotis nattereri. Next base: position 10,182,451 of record NC_138090.1, read on the forward strand.
TAATACTCTCCAGGTACATCCATATTGTTACAAAAAGTAAGATTTCCTTCATTTTTTATAGCCAAGTAGTATTACATTGAATAAATGTACCACAGCTTTTTTTACCCACTCATCTACTAATGGGCACTTAGGCTGCTTCCAAATCTTGGTTATTGTAAATAATGCTGCAATGAACATAGGGGTGCAAATATTCTTTCGAATGAGCATTGCTGGTTTATTCAGATATATTCCCAGAAGTATAATCACTGCACTGGAAGGCAGTTCCATTTTTAATTTTTTGAGGTAACTCCATACAGCTTTAACACAGTGATTGGACTAATCTGCATTCCCACCAACAGTGCACTAGGGTTCCTTTTTCTCCACAGCATCACCAACACTTGTTTGATTTATTGATGAAAGCCATTCGGACAGATATGTGGTGATATCTCATTGTGGTTTTAATTTGCATTTCTCTGATGATTCCTGATGTTGAGCATCTTTCCATATGTCAATTGGCCATCTTTGCTCATTTATTTAATTGGATTGGTTGTGTTTTGGTGTTGAGTTTATAAGTTCATGTGCATGTTACATAAGGCACTCAGGAGTAAGCAATGATTCTGGGTTTAGTGGCCTTGCAGCTCAGCTAGAGACATTTTTTCTTATAAATCTGTGGATCACTGCTATGAGACTTCCACGTTCTGGGATTGACTTAATGAGAAAAGATAAATGAGGAGAAGTTACATTTCCATTAAGTGGACAACGTTACCCTTGAGAAGGCTGCTGGAACTGAAGCATCCCCGGTCCCTCAGATGTAGACTTAGAAGCACAGAACTTGATTGATTCATTAAATATGTGTTTGTGTTTGACTCTGAAGTCAGCAGTGTCCTACAACTATTCCATGGACACAAGGGACTAAATTCCAATTTATAGTGCAATTGTTAAACTGGCACAGAGGCCATGAAAAGTTTCAAGACAGACTGGCTCTTAGCACCCATGAAATATGAGCAGATTCCAAAAAAATATTTGGAAATTCTCCTTGGGACTCATATAGCCATTTGTAATGTGAAAATTGAAAGAAGCAAGCACAAAGACTGCTAGAATTTGGTGCAATTCCATCTTATCATAATAATCAAATGAGCTAGTACTTGTCCAATGCATTCTATGTACCAAGGTCTATGCCAAGGATTTCATTAACTTTATCTTATTTAATTCTCTCAGTCATCTTAAGATACTGGCATTGAGTGTGTGTGTGTGTGTGTGTGTGTGTGTGTGTGTGTGTGTTTTATCCTCACTGGAGGGTATATTTCTATTTATTTTTAGACAGAGTGGAAGGGAGGAGGAGAGACAGAGAGAGAGAGAGAAATATCAATGTGAGAAACACATCGATTGGTTACCTCCTGCACTTGCCCCAACAGGGGCCAGGGATTGAGCCTGCAACCGAGGTATGTGCCCTTGATCAGAATTGAACCCTGGACCCTTCAGTCCACAGGCAAAGCTCTATCCACTGAGCCAAAGCGGCTAGGGCATGGCATTAACTTTATATTACAAATCACAAAATTAAATCCTTCAAGGATTACCTAGTTTGTAGAGGATTGCATAGTTCTTGAGCTACAGAGGTAGAACTGAGGTGTACACCAGGTCTTCCTAATTACACAGAACAGCCATGGTCAATACTTGTATCTTGTTTCCCAAATTGTACTTATGAGATGGCAAGCCCCCTCCCTGCTTGTATCACCATAACCATGCCTGAGCTTCTCTAATCTCCTTTGCTTCTTGCAGGTCAAGCTTCTGCTTTCTCAGGTTATGGCCCTCCTCCACAAACTGCAACAGATACCCGGAAGCTTAACATGTAACATAGAAAGAATGTCTAGAATGTATTGCATGCCATATATGGGAGACAAAGAGCCTGGGAAAATATAAAAGGACAAAACCCCACTTTATTTGGGGCTCAGCCTTGAGAGCTGGCTCCTCTGAGCCAGCATTGGTGCAAATGAACAGTCCTTTTCTGAGCCTCTGAGTGCATTTGGTTTGTTGCTTCCTGCCGGCCTGATTTCTGCCATAACACATATGCCTGTTTAGGTTTCTTCTATGAAGCCTTCTCTGATAACACTCAGATTTTTTTTTTAATATATTTTATTGATTTCAGAGAGGAAAGGAGAGGGAGAGAGAGATAGAAACATCAATGATGAGAGAGAATTATTGATTGGCTGCCTCCTGCTTGCCCCCCATAGGGATCAAGCTTGCACCTTGGGCATGTGCCCTTGACTGGAATTGAACCTGGGACCCGTCAGTCGGCAGGCCGACGCTCTACCCACTGAGCCAAACAAGCTAGGGCAACACTAAGATTTTTACTTCACTCGTACTTCCATCCGAAAATCTACTGTCATTATCACTAATGACTATCTCACTTACTTTAAGTAAAGGACACAGATTTACTCAGGACTACAAACGAACAAAAATAGACAATAAACACTTTCTGTTGAGGTTATCTTCTGTTTAGTCTTTCTTTCTTTCTATTAATCATCATCTGTTCTAATAAAATATTTTTTGCCAAAGTCTTTATTTGCGTAAAACTCCCAGTGTTTGATCAGGTTATCATAAGGATATGAATAACAGCTAGTATTTATTGTACATTATTTATGTTTTGGGAACACAGCAAAAAGTGTTACATGCGACATCTCACTTAACCTGCATGAGAATCCTGTGAGGTAGGTATTAACACTTCTATTTTCTATGCAAAGTAAGAGACTCAGAGAGAGTAAGTAATGTGATCGAATTCATACCACTCCATGTAATTTCAACATCTCTATTCTTTTAAATACGTATCTGTAGTTCACTATAATAGAATATTTTTAATCAGTTATTTAAAGGTAATCCTGACAAATTCTCTAAAAAATGCTGCCCATCACTTATTTCTAAGAGAATGTCTCACCTCTATCTGTGTGCCCTTCCATTTTTCCCCTGCCTTCATTCTGCGCCCCCTGCCATCTTTAGCTAGCCCTCTTCATTACTATGCATCATGCTGCCCAGGTGGAGTAAACTAGAGTATTTTTATTTAGCTCCCTTGGGAGGTGGAAATACTAATTTCCCCAGTATATCTATATTTTAAAAACCTCCTTTATCAGACGCCAATAAATACTTCCCGTGAAACACCATTCACTGTCCATCCTACTGTGGGCGAAAGGGGCCACATGCTGGCCTGACAAGCTCAGGGGAGGCCTGCATGGCAGTTTTGCAGACCTGAAGTAACCACACAGGATGGTCTGAAATTAAACCTTAACTAAAAGCAGTTATGGTGGGCAGTTACGTCCTAGGCCGATATCTTCACTGATAAGGTCAACCTTTACCGTAACTGAGCCTATCTGTCTTTTTGCATCTATGATAACATATCCTTGGGATGTCTGGGTAACTTGTGACTTCCTTTTTTATGGAGCCCCTGGGGCACAGCCAGGTGTGCTGGGCCCAGGACAGATACCACAGATTCCTTGTTAATTGTTCCGGCAACCACCTAAGTATGTGTCCATCATTTTGCTCTTTATCCTATCAAAGAGGTCCCCCCCCCCCTCTTCGCTTAATCCCACCTCCTTAAATCTGTCACCAATGAATTTCATGTATAAATACGGATGTAACCCTGCCATTCTCCGGAGCACTATCTCAATTCTTGAGGTTCTGCTTCCCGGCATATGTCGACAGTTTGGCTCAAATAAACTCACAAAATTCTTTACAGGTTTCAATGGTTTTTTACGTTAACACTACCTACTATCAGGTAAGAAGTTTTCATTTTAACTTTCCTCGTGTCCAGTGATTCCGTAAATTCTCCCCAGAGGAAGGAAGGACGGACCGACACTTGACATTTGAGCTTGATAGGCCACCGCTGCATGCCAAGGACTGCTTGAAAGTGAAGAATAAGGAACAGAATTGTTTTAACATCCTCGTTATGGACATAGGGATTAGAATGAAAAGAAGACGAATTTGGATGCTGACACTCTTATTTAGGAACCACGTGGTGTTGGGGAATTATTCACCATTACTAAGACCCAATTCTCCTATCTGAGATAGATCATGTGCACACTTCACTGAATTGTTTATCCAGTCTGTACTTGTCGAATGCCTATGTGCCACAGTTCCTGTGAAGATTGATTGGAGGACTGGTATCAGGCAAGGCTTGTGGTTGGGGTTTAACACATGAATCACCTAAACCAACACAGAAGCTAAATGCCATCTGCCAATCCTGTGAGAGACTGGGAAATTCCATTGGACCTTCTATTATTAATCCCATTTGTTTTGAAGGAACCTCTCTGAGTAGAATACTCACAGACTCTTTTAGAGATAAGAGAGGTTGGGGAGCAAAGAAGAAGGTTCTCTGGGAATATAATTACAATATTTAGTCTGATAAAGAGTAAATGTGAAAGTTAAATGCCATAAAGCAGTGGTTCTCAACCTTCTGGCCCTTTAAATACAATTCCTCATGTTGTGACCCAACCATAACATTATTTTCATTGCTACTTCATAACTGTAATGTTGCTAATGTTATGAATCGTAATGTAAATATCTGATATGCAGGATGGTCTTAGGTGACCCTTGTGAAAGGGTCGTTCGAACGCCAAAGGGGTCGCAACCCACAGGTTGAGAACCGCTGCCCTAAGGCATAGTATATTCATCACAGCTAGTTAAACATGCAACAAAATACCTTAAGTATGGATTAGAATTCAAACAATCAGAAACTGCTAGAAAAATATAAAGTATATGTTCAGAAAATAAGGAGTTCAATCGGCTGGGAATTCATGAAATGTTCCCAGAGAACAGGCAGCTAATAGAGATGTGGAAGATATATTTAAACGCTCATTGTGATTTTCATGCAAATGATGCCACGATGCAGACACTGCCTGAGGGAGAACTGATCTCTGCTCACCTATCCCTTTCTTGGGGAGGCTGATTTCCCAGCCCGAACACCTGGCTGCCAGGTTCAGTGCACTTCCAGGTAAGCTGCTTTCAAACCAGAGAGGAAGAACGCTTTTTGAATGATTCTGCTTCCAAGTACATCTCCACTTCCTCCTTACTTACTCCATGTTATTCTAAAAATCAGAGCAAGGGGGGCTCTTTGACAACACTGAGTCCAAAGATTTTGTTCGACACTAAACAAATACAGGCTCAAGTATGTTAAGGGACATACAACTTGTCCAGGAGGAGAGTCTAGGAAAGCTGTGAATGTGGAATGGAATAGGGTAGCTACTATTTTGTGAAAGCCTACTATGCTGCAAGCACAGGCCAAGGTGCTGTAAACACATTGTCTCCTTTGCGCAGCATATTGAGCCTATGAGTGGATATTGCTAGCTTTATTTAAGACAGAAGGGAATTGGAGAATTGAAGTGACCTTCCCAAATAACTGGTCATTTATCTCTAGTCTTAACATAGATGTTTAACCTCCAAACCAATCTTCTTTGAATTCTATAGCCTGCCTCGCTATACATTTATTTTAAAAAATGTAAGAAAGAAAAAAATTCCAAGCCATGAGTACAACAGAAGTTCTATGTCAAAAACCACCAGTAGCAAATGCATTGATGTCTTTTTTCCTTCTTATTAACTAGTTATTTTGATATAGACATGCAATCTAGATATAACAATTTTATCACTCACAAGAAGGAAAACACCCTATAGGCATTTTGGAGGCTTTGTTTCCTTAATGAAGAAGAAACAACTTGAATGTATTAAGAACATTTAACTCACACTTCAGCAACCTGATTGATGACTTTGGAAAACACAGTTTACTCTACCTTAGCAAGTTACTGGAATTTTTACTATATTACACAGGACACTGGCGGTGGGGTAAGGGGAGGAGCTGTACTGTTCCATATTTATTTAGCTATGATTAATACAGTGTTGAATAATAATTTTTAATTTCCATTTTTAAAATATATTTATTAATTTACCTCCTGCCAATATGTGGCTCTGGTTGCCACTATTTAGAATTTATTTCTGTCCAGCCTAACTGTCATTTGCATAATGGAATGAGGTCCCTTCACTAGCAGTTGGTTGTGGGTGTTGGACAGAGAGACTGGGCTGTAATTAGTGGCATCTGGCCTCTGGTTTCATTAGCATGCAAATGGAACTCCTCCAGGCCATGACAGCCTGGTGGCTTCACAACAGTCACTATAGTGCAGAGCTGCTTTTATAGGCATAGCGGTGAGATTGCTTTTTGGAGAATAAACTGTGTATGTCTGAATGAATTTGACTGTCTAGCTTGGCATCCTGGAATCTTAGGGATTTTTTTTTCATGAAGAATAAATAGGACTGCAATATGCTAGTCTCAACCTTCCCTTTCCATTTTTAGGCTATGAAAAGTGTAATCTGTCTGGTCTGCCTCTATTTCCCCAATAAAAAAACTTACTTTTCTCCTTGTCTTCTATTTTTCCTTTGTTAAACTACCCAGTTTCATCTTTATAATATACAATTTTGTTTGTTTATTTGGTTTTTACTCATGTGAATACCTTAATTAAGAAATAAGGTTCTCTATTCCCTATTTTGCCGTGTCTAGACTCTTCCCCATGGTTTTCATAGGACTGCTGATGACGGTGGAGAGATTGTAATTAGAACTAACCCTTCTTGGAAGCTTGCTATTTACAAAGAACTATTTTATCCTCATTTGATTTTCTCACCAATTCAATAAATTGGAACTATTAAAACTTTTATTGTCAGATTAAAAATTAAATAATAGAAAGAAAAAAAAAATAAGTCATAGAAATGTCCTGTAACTCTACTAAAGCCATTCAGTAAGTGCTATGGCCAGGGTTTAAATTCTAGCCTCTCTGACTGGAAAACCCCATTTTCTTAGCCACTTTGCTTTACCACCTCCCAACAAACAAAAACATGTCTAATGTCTAGAAAGTAATTCTGTGCTCTGAGAATTCCCTGAACAGTAGAATTTTATTATTACAAAAACATACCAAGCCTCATGATATAGAAAACTTGTCACAGTGACAACCTTGAATGTTTTACTTATTGGTACTTGGATGTTTATTTGATTCTTGCATACCAATGTGATTTTACTTCTTGTCATCTTATAGGTTAAGACCACTTTTTTACAGAGGCTCGAATCTCCATCTCATGGATTGTTTATGGGTGTTACATGACAATTGTGTTTCTTGGCTCAATAGGTTTGACAAAACTTGGGTTAAACAACATTAGCAAGTTTTCCCTAGAGCAGAATTTCCAAAAGCCTTTAATACTTAATTTGAATATACCTAACTTCAAGGGTGGCTGAGACTGTGTTTTTTGTTGTTGTTTTGAATTTTTTTCACCTTGACTGTGTGAAGTTCTATTTGCCAGCAAGGACAAAGTTTCAGAGGTTGTGGGTTAAGAACAGTTGAGTAGGCAATGTCTTATTTATAGTGTACCTATATAACCCTGGGCAATAAATTAAAATGTAGCCCTATGTTTCTCAAAGGCCTTTGAATCACACATATTATTCACGCTTTGATTCACATATGTCACTGCAATGCAGAAGAGTAAAATATGTCTCAAATTGTCACTGCAAAGATTAAGGTAGAGAACACACGCAAAGTACATAGTCTAGTAACTAGCACAGAGCAAATAATCAAAGTTCCTTTGAGCTAAATATGAATCAACCTCTAGAACTTTACATTGTGTTGTTTTTCTTATCTAATACAGCTAATTTTGAAGTACTAAAGTGTGACTGACAAGAGATAAAAAGCCACAACCATCATCCTTAATAACCGTCAGTGATCTGTAGTGAATTAATGGCAGGGGCCTCTCTCTGTTGCTATCAATTACATATATTATAAGTGGATTGGCAAAAATCTGCCAAGGCATTGACTGTTAACAGGGATTGACACCTTGGTTATTGCTGGTGTCAGACATTAATTTTGGAGAGTGCAACCAGGCCACATTAAAATGCATATTGTGATGGTTAATGGTGTGAGATAGAAGACCCTTTTAAAAAGTTTTTCGAGCTGTAGGTTGGGGGAGAGATATATGCACATGTCTGAGAGAAGAAGTGTGAGAGGAGACTGTGCCCACACAATGATTACTGACACATGCCAATAGAGCTCTTATAAAGGAAATATTTTGGGCTGTTAATCTGAACCTTCCTACATTTGTTAAATAAAATCTAGAACAATCTTAATATTGTAGCTATTACAAATAACTTACTTTTAAAATATTAAATCTTAGCCCTGGTCAGTGTGGCTTGGTGGGTTGGAGCATTGTCCCCATACACTGGAAGGTTGTGGGTTCTATCCCTGGTCAGGGAATGTAAGGGAGGCAACTTATAGAAGTATCTCTCTCTCTCTCTCTCTCTCTCTCTCTCTTTATGCTTAAGCATCCTCAGGTGAGGAATATATATATATATATATATATATATATATATATATATATCCTTAGAAAAGTAAAATTAAGTATTTCTTCACTGGATCTCAGAGTAAACTTATGGGGGGAAAGAAGATGTGGAAATTGAGATCAGGTGGTTTAACTTACCCAAGATATTTTGCATTTGGTTGGTAAAAGAGCTAAGACTTGGACACAACTTTCAGAAGTGCCGGTCTTTTTTACCACCACATTATCCCTAGAGCCCCTAAGATTGGAACATGGGTGATATAAAGGGTGGCAGAAGGGATGGTGATGGAACTTCTGAAATGGTGCATAGGAAATCGCTTAAACACAGCCTTGTTGGCGCCCCAGGGTGCTAAGTGCGAGGCTGGCTTCATCACATGCACTGGAATGCCAGTTCCATTCCCCTTCCCAAGGAGGTCAATGATCCTGGCCCCATCTTCACACTATATTTTCAGTCTGCTATTCTGGCCTGCGAAATGGGCTATAATTACAGCCAGCACAGACGAAGAGCTGGCCTGTGGTGCCTCTGTTCTTACCAGCTGTGGCTGGGTTCTTGTCCTCTTTTCAGTCTCCACTGGCATCTGATAGGGTCCTTCTGGAGCTGGATATTGTCCTCAGTTTCACACTGAGCTGATTCTTAGATGTGACAATGTGAGAGCATATCTTTCCCCTGTGGAGAGTTGGGAATACCTCCAAGATTATAAATACTCATAGTGTCCTTAGATATCCTGAAGGAAATTCATTCCCAGTGAGTGGGAAAATAGCATACAGAAGTGTTACTAAAATATTTATTTTACACTGAAAGATGAAGAAGCACCTCAAATATTTATTCTGTGTATAAGCAGGAAAGGCCATGAATATACCCTTTCCATTCGTCCAATTCATACTAAAATACCCAAGATTCCCGAGATTCTCAGCTATCATCCTGGATTCTCCTCTCTGACTGATATAAACTATCTCCTTGAATGTATGTCTTGGATCTTTGCATCCTTTTGTCATAATGTGCCCACTTTTTCTAAAAAATCTCTATGTGGAGCATTAGTTTCTGTTTGGTTTCTTTCATCATGTATGAGTGGAAGATTCCTATGTAGGACACATCAACTGCATTGGGTCGGGCACAGTGTTATATATGCATCACCTCTTTGATTCTCATAATCACCTGCAGTAGTCTCCCACGGCTGCCATATAAAATATCAAACCATAAACTGAGTGGCTTTAACAACAGAAATGTACTCTCTCACAGCTCTGGGGGCAGGAAGTCCAAGATTAAGGTGTTGGCAGATTTGATTTCTCTTGAGACCTCTCCTTGACTTGCAGATGGCACACATTTTGTTGTGTCCTCAAATGGCCTTTCCTGTGTGTGTGTGTGTGTGTGTGTGTGTATCTCTGGTATCCCTTTCTCTTCTGATAAAGATACCAAATTATACTGGAGTAATGCCAACTCCTTATGACTTCATTTCACCTTAAGTACCAATTCAAAGGCCCAATTTCCAAATATAGTCACACGTGAATTCTAAGGGTACATATTTCAGTCCCTACCGTCATTCAAGGAGATGGAGAGACCTCATCTATGTCTTAGGGGTGGATTCTAGTTTAGCCACATCTTAAAGATGAGGAAACCAAGGTGTGGACAGAGTGTCTTGCCAAATTGGAAGCTGGACGCTTAGCTGAACTGTGTTGGACTGGAAAACCAAGCAGGAGTGCTGCTTGCGGATCTGTGCGTTGGAGTCAGCTACAGAAGCCCACCATGGTAGGTCATGGGAACAAGGGCTTAGGGGCTGAGGTGATTCTGCATAGGTCACTGCTAGAGGTAAATTACACTCAAGAAAGGTTTTGTGAGCTCTGAGGGTAAAAATTCCACTTATCAGGAGCTATAGCATGAGTCACATGATAAACATTTATTTATTTCTTTTTGTTAATCTCCATCAGGGGATATTTTTTCCAACCCAGGTACATGCACTTGACTGGGAATTGAACCATCAACCCTTTGGTGCAAGTGCTAATATTCCAACCAATGAATCACCCTGGCTAGGGCTGACGGGCATTTATTGAGCATTACTCGCCAGACAACGACTTAAGTGCATGTGCATGCTTGTGTGTGTGTGCACACACACACACACACACACACACTCACCCACACACATTGAGAGAAAAATCTTATCGTCATTCTAATTTCTCTGATGAGGACCTAGACATTCAGGAAGATTTAACAACTTGGCAAAGAGCATATGAGAAAACCGATACTGACCCACTCTGGCTAGTCACCTTTTAGTGCACAAGCCTTGAGTCATTACACAGAGCTGCATCGGAGCTTTCAGCTTCCACATCCCACCTCATACGCTCTCACTTTCATTCAAAGTTTCATTCAAACCTATCATGAGTCCCTCTCTAAGGCTGAGATGAGCATCTTCAAAAGACACAGACAGTTGGACAAACGTAAGTTTATTCTGCAACATATCTATATTTTGCAGGTCCAGTTTTACAAAATAAGGTTATTTACGCATCTTTCCAGATGCTTTGTATTCTCATGACATGTGTAGCCTTTTCTATGGCATACTATTCCATCAGCCCATCAGAGTCATAACAATGACCATCTCTTATATAGCTTATGTTCTAAAGTCTTTTCCTAAGCCAATGCTATAAACCTCTCTGATTTTGGTACTCTAAAGCTTTTAAGACCAAGTCCATTTTTTTTGGTCCATCAACTGAAAGAAAACAGAGATGGTGCTAGCTAAGGCAGCATGTATTTATCAACTGGCAGGCACTGAACTGACCACTGTAATTGTGTGCGTGAGTGTGTGTGTTTAATTAGTTAATCCTCAGAATTCTGTGAGTAGATTTGATCTATTATGATTCTTATTTTACGTGAAGAAACTGTGTTTTACATATAAATTACTGACATTTTCTATAGGCAAGTGGTAAGGACAGCATTGTGATTAAAGTTCTATGATTTATAAACTGTTAGAAAGATAGATAGATGAAAGGTAGATAGATCTTCAGCAGGCATTATTTCTCTCTGGAAAAATGTCTGCATGGAACCAAAATATATCTCAATAATTTCCTAAAATCATAATACCTTCTTATTTGGCTTCTATAAAATTTTTTCTATAGTTTTGAATAAATTATCCAACTCTGGACCTCCTCTCATGGCTTCATTCTTTCTATCTATAATTTCTGGATAAAATCAACTTCATGTTGGATTCATATTAGCAGATTCACATTGAAAACATATAAACCATAGGATTCCAATACATATTTTTAAATGAATGGATAAATGGTTAGCATTCAATAAATTATTTCCAAATATTGCATTATAAATGTTATAGAGTTAGTTAGGGTAATTGTGAGGTTTTTCTCCACTTGCCTACAATGGAGAACAAGAAAATTCCTTTGGGTTCTTTCAAAATAGATTCTTCTGACTCTGTAATAGGTACCTGTGGGATTGATTGAAGAACAATGCCATATTAGGAGGCATAGTGGTTTGGGGAAAGCCAGGAAGCATTTTCTATTGAGGTAAAGATAAAAGAGCCTTTTCTTAGAGAAAGTAGTAGCTAAGTGCTTTGTAAAAGTAACAAAGCAGAATCATTAGTTTAAAGAAAAAATAGCACTGTCAGAAATTATATATTATACCTTTTAAAGCAAAGTAAGAAGTCAAAGGCATTGTCCCAACCTCATGATCACTTTTTTCCCCTAGATAGGTTTATACTAATAATGCTGTAATTTGTACCAGCTAACTCTTTTTAGAGAATCTAATTTTTTTTTGCATTCACGTATTGAAATATATCAAGGAGTAGACTAAGCCTTAATTTCTGTCTTATTTGGACTGAAGGCATTAATCCTGCTCCGAGTACAGGTGCTATGCCACATAATGGGAAGGGGAGGAAAAGGCTTTCATCTATATTCCACTCAAAAGTAAATTAGAGTACAGAGGAGCCAGGCGTGTGGAGAGCCCTAGGGAATTCCGTGTCATGGCTGAGTCATCCAAAAGAGGGGTGGGATGGCAGAGCTTTGGCAGAGACCCAGGATGAGGAATTAAGACAACAGTAGTGATGAATCAGATATAATGTCTCAGGTATTACATCTACTATAAAATTAATTTAACTACATGATTCTCTGTTTTCTCATTTGTACCATGGTGAGAGGCAAAGTAAATTATTTCTAAAGTCACTGAGATCCAAAACCTTAAGTGTAACTTCCCTTCCCTCTCTCCAACCCTTTTCATTCAGGGGCATTGAGGACTGGGATGAAGGCTTATCCAAGCTTCCTAGTGTTAACATACGGGAGCCAAAGTCAAGGCTACAGCGAGGGATTCTGTGCAAAGTACGGGTACCAGAGGGGCTGGAGGCTCCAAGCAGCACCCACTTCTGACCTTATGTATGTGCTTTGAACCTGACAATTCATCATTATTTCTTTTCCCAATATTTGGCCCTGCATAAATTACACCGTGCAGTGGTAAACTGGCAAGCATTTCTTGAGTGTGTTCAAGAAGCTCCATGTCTCCTGAAAGATGCATAAGGAATAAACCACAGGAGGGTGAGACCGGTGTGTGGGAGAACAGAATGGAATGGTTCGGGTTCAATGCAAAGAACCCGAGGAACCTGCTCTGAGGTCTCTAGGAAACCTTCATAGCGAAAGGGCATCTGAGGAACGTATTAAAGGTAAGTGAAGGTATGACGTGCAGGGGGAAGAAAACATCTTCAAGAGAAAGAAAACTCTTATAGTTGATTCACAATGTGAAGCTCTTATTATTTGAAACGGCAAGACTTGTGACTAACTCAGAGATGCGGTCAATAAAATATGCATTAAACTGCAGTGAATTGAGCCTGGCCTGTGTGCTCAGTGGCTGAGCATCTACCTATGAATTAGGATGTCATGGTTTGATTCAAAGTCGGGGCACATGCCCAGGTTGCAGGCTCAATACCCAGTGCGGGGCATGCAGGAGGCAGGGATCAATGATTCTCTCTCATCATGGATGTTTCTGTCTCTCTCTCCCTCTCCCTTCCTCTCTGAAGGCAAAAAAAAAAAAAAAATGTAGTATAAAAAAACAACCAAAGTGAACTGACAGATTGCTCTCTTTTCCTGGATTTGGAGGAGGCCCAGATTATGAGAAAGGAATGAGAGAAAGTTAGATCCTCTGTTCTGACAATATTGTTAAGACTTTCTGCATTGTTTTACCTTACTTTTAGTTCTTTTTCAGATTGTGATGCTATACCTGTAAGCAAAATGCCATAAAGTATGTGCATCATATTTTGCCTGTTTGTCTGTATGTTCAAGTCCTGGTCAGGGTACATGCCCAGCTTGTAGGCTCAATCACCACAGGGAAGGTTCAGGACATAGCCGATCAATGATTCTTTCTCATCATTGATGTTTCTATCTCTCTCTCTTTCTGTCTCCCTTCCTCTCTGAAATAAATAAAAATATATTTTTTTAAAAAAGAAAGGGCAAATAAAAATAGCTATTTTGTCTTGCTTCAATCTAACACTTAGGCCTCCACATGTTCTGAAAGTAGCCATATGAAGACAAGTTAGCTTCTAAGAATTTTGTGTATATTTAGAGCCATGTTTTTCAAAAGAATTGATGGTAACTCAATCTAGAATGTCCAGTAAATAGTATATGTTGTCATTTAATGAATGTTTTCTCCTCACTGATTATTTAGTTTGCTATATGCTCCCTGTGCATATAAATAGGAAGATCAATGAAAATTATCCCCTAACATTGATGAGAAGTAATTAAAGGTTATTTGATTTTCTACTACTTTCAGGAAAAAAAATATCATGTTTTTGATAATAAGATCCAAGATAAGCCTCTCCCCAGTTCTTCCACTTTTCTATGCAACTTTCTCAGCATATCAAACCCAATCAAACTGCTTTACATGATTCCCAAATCCATCACAATTCCAGGTCTAATGTAAGACATGTTAAGTTCCTTCTTTCCTAAGCATCTTTTCTAACTCGTCATCCTCCAAGAACCAGCTCAACAATCTACTGGTTAGATAAGTGTTCCTTATCACTTTGAATGTATTTGTTTGGGAGACAGAAGAGAGAACATAGTAAGCTAATTGAGGGCCAAGATTGTACAGATATATGCTTTTATGTCTATATCCTAGCCCAAGGTTGAGAGAGTGGTCATTCAATCCATGATTAGGGACTGTCTACAAGGATAAGAATTTGCTCCTATTCCTTTGAGATGATACCAAACAGGAATGGCTTTATTAAGGAGAAATCCTCTGCTTACTTAACCTGATAGAATCCTGCAGCATATGCTAGCTCGTTAGTTCAGAAAATATGCCAAAATGATCCTAACAGCATCTCATCATTTGTAGTCACTGATCCCAAGATCAGAAGTGATTGTTGTGGCTTCATTAAGCCCACTGTCAATGAAATCTTAAGTGCATCCTTTGAATGTAGGACTTTCTCCCAGCCACTCTAATCATAGAAGTGGTCATTTGCACTTGAGTGCCATCAACTCTACATTGTTTCTGGAGTGGTACATTTAATTCAGTGTTGCAGAGTTACAGGAGAGGGAGAAGAATTCAGCTTTTGTCACACTGCTGACCTCAATAGATACTGAAGAGTCCCCGATTTATGAAACTATTGATCCTTAAATCTCACCTGCTTCCTGTTCTCCACTCTCTTACCCTCATGAATTTTCCAAGGTCCTCTTGGTTCTTTTAAAAAGAAGTTACTTAAAAAACAGGCTTGTCATTGTACATTATCTCCACACATAACACCTAAAAGGTCATTCAGTCTTGTATCTCTGAAGCAACTAACCTTCTTTGGAAGTAAATGAAATATGTCTCTTTGCTGCTGATTGTTCAAAAATAGGAAAGAAAGGTAGAACAATAGGTACATTATGCAAAGTGTTTCTGAAAGAGAACTTATAAATTGGTAATTTGGAAAATCAGTGGGTTGCAGGCGAGACACAGCATCCTCTATTGAGCTTTCAGCAACAACAGAAGTGTCATTTGAGTACACTCTTTAATCAAACTTTTCACAACCTATACCCGGTCTATGCAGAATTAAGTGCTTGGGGCTGAGTGATATATTCCAATGCCTCCTATTTCCATGAGATGTAAGAAGCTGCTTTATCAAGCTCATTTTTCACAGCAGGGAGCTCAAGCAGAGAGAAAGGTTAAGCAGTACATCCAAGGTCATGCTGAAAATAATGGTAGAAATATTTTTTCTTATCCTTTCCTTTGGACTCAGTGTTCCTGTTACTTACAAACAATGATATTACTAATACCATTTTTCATCAAGCTACTCACACATTCTTTCATTAAAAAAAAATATATTTGTATTGGTTTTAGAGAGGCAGAAAGAGGGAGAGGTAGAAACATCAATTATGAGAGAAAATCATTGATAGGCTGCCTCCTCTAAAACCCCTACTGAGAATCAAGCCCACAACCCAGGCATGTGCCCTGACCAGGAATTGAACCTTCACTTCCTGGTTCATAGGTCAATGCTCAATGACTGAGCCACACATCGGCAGGGCTTCACACACTCATTCTTACCCTGTAACAACTACACTGACTTCGGCTGGTCAAAGAAATACTCTTACTCAAGGGAAAGGCAAGCCTCTTTTCCTAGCACTAGGAAATAAATACTAACTGATCTGAACAAACACTGATAAGTTCAGTCTCTAATTAAAATGGATGCTCCAGGGGTAAGTATATAACCCAGATCTGGATAATGAGTATTAAATATAAATAAGTTGGAGGGCTTCTCTTCCTGACATAAACTGCAGAGTCTTTACATCTACTGTTGTATGTGATATAAGGATGCTTGGAGCTATGGCAACTGCTTTTGTCCATGAGGTGACCAACAGAAACATGAAAATAGCTTGTGGTCCTGGGGTATATTTATGAGCCAGTATAACAAACCTGGAACCACTTGTCTCCAGGCTTCTTGTTGAATGAATTAACTAAAAGTCTTTGTAGCAAAAGCCACTATTATTATTATTATTTTTTTTTGCAGTGAAAGCATCACTAATAGATGAGCTCAGAGTACATATCACAAGTAGACTGCCTTGTGCTCTTGCATAGAAAATGGGGTTAAGTATCTGATGCTCTCACTTATATGTGGAATCTAATGAACAAAATAAACTGACCAACAAAATAGGTCCAAAGATATAGAAGCATAGAACAGACTTTGGAACCTCAGAGAGAAGGTGGGTGGATGGTAAGAGAGCAACTAAAGAACTTGTATGCATATATGCATAACCCATGGGCACAGACAATAGGGTGGTGAAGGCCTAAGGTGGTGGGGAGCTAGAAAGGGTCAATGGGGAACAAAGGGGTCATATGTAATATGTTCAACAACAAAGATTGAAATAATAAAATAATAATAATAATCCTGTATAATAAAAGGGTAATATGCAAATTGACCCTAACAGCAGAATGACTGGGAATGACTGGTCACTATGATACATACTGACCACCAGGGGGAAGACACTCAATGCAGGAGCTGCCCCCTGGTGGTCAGTACACTCCCACATGGGGAGCGCTGCTCAGCCACAAGCCAGGCTGATGGCTGCCAGCACAGCGGTGGTGGCGGGAGCCTCTCCTGCCTCCTCAGCAGCACTAAGGATGTCCAACTGCAACTTAGGCTTGCTCCCTGATGGCAAGTGGACATCCCCCGAGGGCTGCCGGGCTGCCAGAGGGATGTCTGTCTGCCAGCTTAGGCCTGATCCCCCAGGGAGCGGGCCTAAGCCAGCAGGTGGACATTCCCTGAGGGGTGCGAGAGGGCACAGGCTGGGCTGAAGGACCTCCCTGAGTTCACAAATTTTTGTGCACAGGGCCTCTAGTAATAATAATAATAAAAAGGAAGTGGGGCTGGTGGGGTAAGCAGTAACTAAGACTTGAGTGGACAGGGAGGGTCACTTAAGTCTATATATTGAAGGGCAAATAGAGTAGAACTGATGTCCTCCTTGTGCCACAATGATAAACAAGTTTTAATAGAAGTGCAATAGACTCAATGCTGGCTCAGGCTAGGTGAAGGTTCATAAAAAGATCAGACCAAAGGAGCAGTCATAAGTAGCACAGGCTGCAATAATATTACACAAAACTGAACTGGTTCCAGTAATTTGGTATAAACCAAAGCAAGTGGACACAATACCAAAGTCTAGCCCCAGAAAAACCTGGATATGGACTAGAATCAGCAAACCATCAGAAAAATCTAGCCTGCTGCCTATTTTTTAAATAAAGTTTTATTAGAACACAGACATACCCCCTTGCTTATGTATTACATATTTCAATGGCAGAAACAAACTCTAAAATAGCATTTGCTCGGTGGCCCCTTATAGGGAAGTTTCCTGACCCTTGGGGCTGAGCGTCCTATGAGGAGCTGATAGTGTGGAGACACAGAGAATCCTTAGATACCAAAAAAATATAAGAAGTGGAAAGAAATGAACCAAAAAAGACTAAACATCCCCTTGGAGACATTTGAGTGGGTAAAATGAATAACTGCTACCTTAGAACATGACAAAAAACACTTTGTATCTACGCCAGTGACTAACACTACAGTAAATGTTGTGTTTGCATAACTGAATAAAAGAAAAGACACATTTATAGCCCTACTAGCATGATACAGAGGGATCTTTTGATATGCTGATCATCTGACTGCCCACTGGGCCTGGTATTTAGGCAGGCAACCTAAATTACTTAGTGCACAGGCAGAACAGCTCAAGGTGCGGTGGAGAGGGAGGTGTGGGCTTTGGGTGCTGAGACGGGGGAAGAGGCGACAGTGGGGCTGACATACAAAGCTTTGGATTTCTATTTTATCTTAGGGACTAGAGGCCCGGTGCATGAAATTCATTCACAGGTGTGTGTGTGTGTGGGGGGGGGGGTCCCTCAGCCCAGCCTGCACCCTCTCTCAATCCAGGACCCCGTGGAAATCCCTCTTGCAATCTGGAACTGCTGATTCCTAACCATTCGCCTGCCTGCCTCATTGCCCCTAACCCCTCTGCCTGCCTGCCTCATTGCCCCTAACCACTCACCTGCCTGCCTCATTGCCCCTAACCACATCTGCCTCGGCCTCCACCACCACGGCTTCATCTGGAAGGATGTCCAGAATGACGTCTGGAAGGTCATTCGGCTGTCCAGTCTAATTAGCATATTATGCTTTTATTATTACAGATTGCCTTTTGCCTGAAGCCTGACTGATGTTTTAACATTATCCATCAATACAATTACACATACTGTGGATCTGAAATTGCATTCCCCAAACTAAGCATCATCAAAAATGCAACAAAGGAAGAGATGGCTCCTGACAATCCAAATGCCTCCACGTAGAAAGAAAAATAAACATTTCATTTTCATAAAACTTGCTTTGAAAGCTGAAATTCACATAACGAATTCATAAAGAGACTTTGCTATAATAGGAATAATTTGGCCCTAAAATATGAGCTGCTTTTATTCGTATGGTAATTGCCTGGCAGTATTGAAGGTGTTCTCCGCTTTCTTGCAGCTCATGCTTATAGTGTTGCCAAGAAGTAGAAAGCCTAGTGCAGGATGCCTCATGGCTGAAATTTCACCCTGAGATGTGTGAGCCAGGAGACAACATTGTAGCCAGTGTCTGAACCATGTCTCTTTACTAATTACAACCTGCAAAAGTAGAATCCTCACCTTACTTACTTGTAACATCCTTTACTAGTAAACCCAGTAATTAAAATACTATGGCAAAAAAAAAAAAGAGGCCCAGCCTGTGTGGCTCAGTGATTGAGCTTTGATCTGTGAACCAGGAGGTCAGAGTCCGATTCCCAGTCAGGGAAATTCCTCTCTGAAATCAATAAAAATACATTTTTTATAAAGATCCTAATAGAGCTTTAGTTTTAAGATAAAACTTTCAAATCTAGGGTGATCTTTATAAAATATTCTTGCAGATTTCTTCTGCCTGCACTTCCTGCTTCTCTTGTGTTCTGGATGGTGCCCACAGACCTTATAAGACACAGTCCAGGTATTATCTCCTTGAGTGAGGCTTTCTTCCCTGACCTCCTAGTCCCAATGAATCCCAAACCAATACACTTCCTCAGTGCTGTGCCCTGCCCCGCTGGTACGTACACCATTGGTGATGCTTCCGTCTCTCCTGAGATGCGGGGACAACTTCCTTCCTTCTCTTTAACCCCAGTGTTTAACGCAATGCCTGGGGCTGTCTATTAACAAATTAATACAGAGTACTAAAGGAATGCCATGAGAAGCCCTTTCCCTCAATGCAGGACCAAGTTTTCTTTCTCAGAGATGAAATGGGATTCCTGATCTGCCTTTAAAGCAAAGTGAATAATAAGTGTAGTTGTGTGGCTTTGAGGAATATGATCTTGATTAGTCTGGGTTGTAATTTGAGGTCTCTCACTAACTAGCTCAGTTATTTGGTATAAAACATTCAACCTCTCTGTGTTTTATTATCATTTGCCGCTAAAAAACAAAACAAAACAAACCAAAAAAAAAACACAAACAGAAAAAAGAAACATTGGATAGGATTGGATAATCAGATGACTTCTTATATTTAATTTTCTCTGAAACTCTAAAAGTGTATTGTGAGAAAAACAGATTTTCTTTTCCTTATTCTAGAAATAACTTTTTTTTTCAAGAAGAGTGGCATATTTATTTTGATAGTATATACATCTGTGACCTAAAATGAGAAACCTTATCTTACCCAGGTTATTCTAAGAGTAAGGTTAATAAGGTGAATGTAAATACCTTATAAATTTAAGTTTATAAGTTGATAAGTGTAGTACCCCCAAATGTGACATTTTTATATGTGTGTATGTATATGTGAGAATATCTATAACTATATATGTAATACTAGTGGCCTGGTGCATGAAATTTGGGCACATTAAAAGGGAATTAATTAGAAGAAATATTTTAATATTGCTATTTGCCCTTTCTCTATAATAGTAGTATCAGAGATGAAAGAAAATTAGTAAAATGTATATAAAAATCTCCCTCCTGTCAGAGTCTGGGGCGCTCCATGTGATCCAGAGTCAAGTCCCTGCCCATCTGCATGCACCTCGAAATCACGTGAGACCCAGACCCAGCCAGCCCCACCCCCGTCAAGCCCCACAGGGCGGGGGGCGCAGCCTCAGGTCCCTGGCCCGGCGCCAGGCGGAGGGCATGGCTTCAGGTCCCCCGGTGCAGCCTCTGGTCCCCCGGCCCTGGCACAAGGGTGTGAGGTTGTGAGGGTGTGACACCTATTTGCATATCAGTGCTTTATTATATAGATAGTAGTATATATTTACATTATATATAATAGTCTATAAAAATCCTAATGCTAATTATGATGCAAAGTAGGAATTACTTGAATTATATTTTATTAAATCTGTAAATTAGATGCAAACTTTCATTTTCTTTTTAGAGGAACAGATGAAAAACATAGATCTGATACTCTACCACCATTAACAGAATTGAATGGCCTTAATTTCACAATAGGATCATTCAATATTCATTTTTTAATTTCTGCATTTGCACATAATATCTCTCTGGAGGCCTCTAACCGATTTGATTGCTTCAGTTTTAATGAGAGCTATCAAAGGTTACTATGAGATGATGATCTATACTTAATTCTGAGATTTCCCAAACATTTGTGCAACTCAGTGCTGTTTAGATTCTTTTTTTAGTTTAATTGTCTCAACGCATTTATCACAATTTTAACTGCATCTTTAGTCACTATTAGCATAACCCTTACATTCTTAAAGTTAATATTTTGAGATTTAATATGAAAAAATATTACTGAAGGGAACTTAATAACTTTGCTTATGGGGAAACACTGAAAAATAATTTTATGTCTATTTGATATTTTAGATGTGTTCTGATGAAATAATTTTACCTAACCAAGCAATATTAACAATTCTTTCTCTAAATTTTTACAATTATGAATTATTATTCTTACACACATGCATTGGCCAGAGTAAAACTTGTCAGAGTGCTCAGTTAGAGGTGACTGATACACTTACTGATTTTGAAGAGTATGTGTGAGTACAAAAACAAAATCCAAACAACTTCTTTATGTATTTAATGTATAACAATGACATTGCAGAAGATGGGAGGATGAAATGTAAGTATACTGACAGCAGCTACCTTGAAGGAATGAGATGTTATTGGAAGGTAAAGTGAGACAAGTTAAAGGTATGTTATTTAAACCCTAGAGCAATCAAGAGCTATAGCTTTTACCATTAGTGGAAATAAAATGGAATATAAAAACTACACTATTAAATGGGGGAGTGGAGATAAATAAAGGGGGAGAAAAGCAAAAGCAAAAAACCCAATGAGGTAAATAGAAAAATAGCAAGAAGGTTCAGTGAAATGAAGTCATGAAAAGTCTATACTACAATTAAAAATGAAAGAAATCAAGGCTCTTTTAAGGAATGCTAGGTAATTTTTTTAAAATATATTTTATTGATTTTTTACAGAGAGGAAGGGAGAGAAATAGAGAGAAACATCGATGAGAGGGAAACATCGATCAGCTGCCTCCTGCACATCTCCCACTGGGGATGTGCCCGCAACCATGGTACATGCCCTTGACCGGAATCGAACCTAGGACCTTACAGTCCACAGGCTGATGCTCTATCCACTGAGCCAAACTGGTCAGGGTAATTTTTTATTTTTTTTATTTGAAAAGGTATAAGAAATATTTAAAATGAGAAAAGACATATTCACTCACATATAAATTATTTCTATTGTTTTTAATTCTTATGTAGATTCCAATTTTCAATTAGAATTTTCTATCTGCCTTTAGAACTTCTATTAACATTTAATTTATAGTAATTTTGTAGCAAGAAATTCAGTTTTAGTTTGTCTGAAATTTTTTTTTTTTTTATTTTCACTGCTTATAAAATTCTAGGTTGAGCTCCTTGAAATATTTTTATAAGCACTTTCAAGCTGTCAATTTATTATATGTATTCTGGCTTTCTTACTTTATGAAAATAAATATACTGTAAATCTTATATGTATTCCCTTGTACATAATATGCTTTTTTCTCTAGCTATTCCTAACATTTTTATTTGTTTGTTTGTTTTGTGTCTTAAAGCAGGCTATCCACAATTTAATTATGATGTGCCTATGTATGGTTATCTTTCTCTTTTTTTCTTCTCCTTGGGTTATTATTTTTCATGTCTGTGATGGTATTAGTTTCCTGTTGCTGCTATAACAAATTACCACAAACTCAGTGACTGAGGACACCACATATTATTTTACCCTTCTAAAGGTCAGAAATGTGAAATGGGCCTTAGTGCGTAAAATCAAGGTGCCTGTAGAGTTGTGTCCCTTCAGGTTTTAGGAAAAAAATTCATTTTCTTGCTTGTTCAACTTTCATTAGTAGCCTGCATTCCGTGGCTCACAACCCCTTTAGAGTTGAAACACATTCCATCAAGTTCTGCTTCACTGTCCCTCTGCCTCTTCTCTTTGACCTTCTTGCCCTCCTCTTATAGGGACCTAGGTGCTTAAATTGGTCCTACGTTGGTAATCCAGGTAATGTCCCCAATTCTAGATTCTTTATCACATCTTTGAGATCTCTTTGAAATTAATTAAAATATTTGGCCTGGCAGGCTTGGCTCAGTGGTTGAGCATGGACCTATGAACAGGAGGTCACGGTTTGATTCCTGGTCAGGGCCTATGCCCAGGTTGCGGGCCTGACCCCCAATGTGGGGCATGCAGGAGGCAGCCAATCAATGATTTTCTCTCATCATTGATGTTTCTCTCTCTCTCTCTCCCTCTCCCTTCTGTGAAGGCAACTTGGACCAGGAGCTCGAGTCCACATTCTGAAGCATACGGTAACCTATAAGCCCTAACCCCCTTCCCGCTTGTGCCCTAGCCTTGCAAAACTTGTTTCCCTAAATACTTAACTGACAGAGGCCATAAATCATGCACAGCCCTCACAGGGGGGTTGACTGCTGGCTCCAGCCAGGGCCACTGGTTGTAATCTCACTTTCCCCTTACAACAGTCATAGGGACTGCAAAAGCCTGTGACAAAGCCCAGGGGCTAAGAGACAAAGAACTTAGGGTTATATAAGCAGACCCCCCACTGCAGTAGACTGCTCAGCTTTCGGAACCGATTCCCCTGAGCCAGCCAGCACCAGTGCCCCTGCAATAAAATGCCTTTTCTGAATCTTCCTAGTGCCTGGTTGTTTGTCCGCCTGCCTCCTGGTAATTTCTGCAACACTTCCTTTCTGAACTCAATAAAAATATATTTTAAATATTTAATGCCTTTTGTTAAAATTTGGGGTTATACTTTGTAATTTTTTATGTTCAATGTCTGATTAGTAGTTTTTGTGGTATAACAAGCCAAAAGACTATTAATAGGTTACTGCAATAAATATTTATTAGCTCACTGCTTGCAGGTCAATGAGGCAGTTCTTTTGGTCTGAGGCAGTATGAAGGATCAGCTTGTCTCAATGCACTAGTGTATACATGGTTATCTGGGAATTGGCTCTCACTATTTTGATATTGGCTGAGCACGCTCACTCATGCAAAAGTGAAAACTGGAATCTGAGTCTGTAATCTTTTAGTCTAGAAAGTTTCATCAAGAAACTGGTTCTTATGGCATAGTGAGGAACCAAGGAGAGCATGCAGGGGTTTGCAAGGCCTCATGAGGTTAACTAGCATGATGGCACATCTGCCACCTTGTTTTAAACAAATCAAGACATAACCATCCCAGACTCAAATGGCGGAAAAATAGGTGCTCGTTCCTGATGGGAGAACACTTACATTGACAAAAGGCTGTAGAAGGTAAAATAAGTGTGGCTATTTTGCAAACAATCTATCAGAGAGATTTTGTTTTATTTTTTGGAAACAAATATATATGGCTTTACATCTATTATAGGTATCTCATACAACAAATTGGATTTATTGCATGAGATACCTCACATTTTCCCCAACTGATGACAACAGCAATGCTTTGCAGACTCTGAGCACCTCATAAAGTTATACTGATTATTTATTTCTTACTCCCTGCAGGCAATGAGACAGACCCTGTTTTCTTCTCATAATTATAATATAATTTTCTGAGATTTTTTCCCACCCCAAACCTTCCCACTCTTTAAACATGGTCAGATGCCAATTAATTATCTTAGTCTTCTCTTTCCCTTTACATCAAACTGAGTTCTAAATTGGCATTCTTTCTAGCTGGATAGTTGGAGTTATTCCCTTGTAAAATAAAGGTCAGTTCATCTAAGTCACTTGAATGCTCTTTTCTCCAATAACCCAGATGGCTCTATTTTATATTCCTCTGGTAAAATGGAGTGTTTCTTAATGGCTATGCAGGGAAGGCAATATAAAGATCAACTCATTTTGAGTTTTATAGGTTTTCTGTGATAATTATGCTTCTATCTATTAGTGATTCTAGTCAACCAGGTGTGTCTCCCCACAGTTATAAACTCAGTTAACCAAGGCACCATGCTCTATCATATTCATCTGGAGAATCTGTCCTTTTTTCCATTAGATGTTCAAGTAAGGCTTGATAGAGGTTTGATCTATGGCATAATATCATTTATCAACATAGAGACCCATCCAATAGCTGCACCAGAATCATGAATTTTTAAAACCCAACAGGAAACTTAGGTTTACATATGCAGCTTTAATTTTTTTTTAAAAAGCATTCTGTTTAAAAAGAATTTTTTAAATTTCCTTCCTTTCCAAGATTAGAAGAATTAGTGACTTGATTTAAGAATTACAGCATGGGATCTTTAACTAGGAATCTCAGAAAAACTAAACTTCAAATTAATCTGTAAAGTGTTTAGTAACCATAAAATACAGATAATCACAGAGTTCACCAGAACACTTTCTTCCCAGTCTCCTCTGTAGACTTGATGGATATATGGGTAGCTGTTAGTGGGCAAATAACTCAGGATTCTGTTTCCTGTCTGGAAGGCAGAAAAAACTAATTCACATTGAAAATAGTTATTGTGTTGGACTCTATGATTCACCCACAGCTCTGCCCACTGTGAGGATTTCTTCTCATCTTCCACCTGTGGGATGGTAGTTCAGTATCAATCAATTTTTGGTCACACCAGTATACCCAGCCAAGACGCATGTGAATTAAGCACAAGGTTTCTCTTACTCTTTCTATGAAATTTAATAAACAGCAACCTCATTGAAAAAAGGAGTTGGGAGGCTACAAGAAGGAATGCTCACACATGTGTCATTCAAAGCACCCTACTAATCCCAACAGGAACTGACATACCTTGCATATCCCACAGGAAGTGACACTACTTTACCACTTGGCAGAAGGAATAAAAGATTCCTCCTCACTCAGTAACAGCTCAGCCAATGGGAGACTGCCGTAACACAGTCAATAAAAAGTCACTGTACTTCAAACTTCCCATTTTCTCCAATGGACTCTCTGTTTACAATAGCCCTGCTCACGTCCTTATAAAAAAGAGCATTGCTCTCCTTTGTTTCTCTGGACTTGCATGGGAGTCATTGGGCCTCATGTCCAGAATTGCAATTCTTTGTTGTTTCCAAATAAATCCATTTTGCTGGAGAAATGGCTATTAATCCAAATCCAGCTTTTATGAAGAATGTGCAGTCTTGAGGTCTCTATCTTGGTGTGGTTGAGTAGAAGGGAAAATCCCAGCTTTCATGATCACTGTGCATTTGTGTACTTTTCAAGCACTGGATTCAGCTGTAGAACTGTAATTTTATAAGAATTTTCTTTTGGAAACTCTCAGGTATATAATAAATGCAGTCTATATGAAAGTATGTAAATGGTTAAGTTAAAAAATGATTTTTGATAGTGTTATACAGAAAGTACCCATGGTTTCAAGTGGAAGTGTAATACGGGAACCCTCTCCCTCTCTGACCATAGGAGGTAAATCTTTATATATGAGAGCAATAGAAACCACCCTCCACCCTGCATGGGAGAATGATGACACTGCAGATCAGGAATGGCTCAGAAAACACAGAGACCGCACCCACAAATTAAAAAAAAAATTACTAGGAAGTGGGATGAGGTGCAGTCTTTTGAAAAAGGTAGACTTCTTAGATTTGGAATAATATCTCTAAAATTTCTAACACAATGTTTGCATTTGAGGTGAGCCTTGAGCAGGTTCAAAAGCCCAACATTAAATGTTTCCTGTGTATAATAAGCATAACTCTGAAACAAGAAAGGAACAGCATAGTACAATATACAGATGATCTATTACAGAATTGTATACCTTAAATCTATATAATTTTATTAACTAATGACAACCCAATAAATTCAATACATTTTTTTTTAAAAAAAGAAACTCCCTGAAAAATTTAAAACCTCAAAAATATATTGGGTATTATTCATGTATTATGAAGAATATTAATGATAGAGTGAATGAATAATAGAAATTTCACAGCATAAGAAAAATTGTGTTTTCCCTTAGTCATCCATGTTAATTAATTTTCATCATTTTGTATAAATGAATTAGAATCCTATATCACAAGAATAATAAAAAATAGTTCTACTTTTTTCTAAACAGTCTTTAATGTTTATTATAGAATAAAATGTTTATAATTTCCATTTTATAGCATAAGGTAACCAATTTCAGCCAATCAATTATTATCCTTATAAAACATTATTCAGGAATTGTAATAAATTGATAACTAGCTAGTAGGCTCATCCTTTCTAAGTAATGTAATAGAGATTCTAATACCCAGATTGGGCAGAATAAGGAATGTAATTGCAATGCCATTCATCCTTAAGTAATCTCCATTATGATGTCTACTCTTCCTATTTGGTGATAATAAGCATTATGAAAACCGACTGTCTTTTGTGTCCATTTGTCATCAGACATTAACAATGTTTACTTGGAATATAATAATGCCCCATTTTGTCATCACTCCTGTTTGGAAACCATTCATTATGGTTACTACATTATAAATAAACCTCCCAGAAGCCACAGCATAGGCAATGGCTGTCACCAGTGTGTGAGAAATAAAACAACCATGAATTACTCACAGATTTATCTACATAAAGCTTTCCTCCCAAGGCATTTCTATTCCTGCTTTTGAAAATGTTCAGACCTTGAGATTCTTTTATATCCTTCTTTCTTATCACCGGGTGGTGCTTTAAAAATTCTGAATCTTCATTAATATTTTCTTTTATATTCTACTGTGCATATGCACATTTTCTAAACACAGATGGAGCAACCAGCAAATGTTAAATGCCTCAGTAAGTTTTGGCCAGTGTCATTTTTTAAAATATATGTTTTTATTGATTTTTAGAGAGAGAGGAAGGGAGAGGGATAGAGAGAAGGAAACATTGATGGGAGAGAAACATTGATTGGCTGCCTCCTGCATGCACCCTTCTGGGGATGGAGCCCACAACCCAGGCATGTGCCATGATCAGGAATCAAATCATGATCTCCTGCTTCATGGTTGATGCTCAACTATTCAGCCACACCAGCCAGATCAGTGTCATTTTTTAATTAAAAAAAGTCTTGACTTATAATCTTTTTTGGTACTGTCATCTCCTTATTAGGAAGCTTCCAGGAGAATGCTGGTTTTAAAATATATTTATCCATTATGTAAAAAGGATCATGGGGAAAATATTATATATTATTCAAATGGAAGAGTTTTCTCTCTTTACCTCCTAAAAATTATATGCCAGAATCTGATGATAGGCTCATATTAGCCTTGGAGTTGCTCTTTATATTTCCTGAGAGCTATTGCATAACTCAACATTTCATAGAACTTCCTTTAGTAAGGCTGAGAAAGTACCTTCTTCACTCTTTTTTTATCTTATGCTATGCACAGTGCCACCTATTTAATCATATAAGCTCATCTTCACCTTTATTTTTGTTTAGAATGATTACAGGATAGAGATTGTTGAAAGGCCAGACTCTGAGTAAATAGAAAGAAACTGTTCTGGAATTGTTAAGTGGATAGATAGGTGTGCCTTTTATGACAAATATGCCCTCTCACAATCTGGGAGACCTCGGGGGATGTCGAACTGCCTGTTTCAGCCCAATCCCTGCAGGTCAAGAGATCCCATCAGTGCATGAATCTGTGCACCGGGCCTCTAGTATGCATATAAGATCTTTGCTTCATCTCTTCCCACCTTCCCCCTACCTCCCTTCCCTCTGAGATTCATCAGTCTGTTCCATGTTTCCATGCCTGTACATTGAGTATCTGCCTCCTGGTGGTTAGTGCATGTCATAGCTAATGGTCGAATGGTCGGTTGCTTAGGCTTGTATATATATAGATTCTCCACATGAGAAGCCATGGTGCTAGTTATGTCCACAATTTAGAAAGTTAGTTAGTAAAAAAACTAGGTATTGCTCTAATTAAACAAACAAGTCACACCTTAATATACAAACAAATGTCTGTGTTATTCTCTATTCTCTCATACCATTTTCCCAAAAAATTTTTTTTAAAACAAACCTGTTGTCAGGTTTAAATTAGCTTCCTCGGTTGAAACCAGCAGTCTTAATTTGCAATTGAAATCCATCCAATTAAACAATAGATTGCCTGGAATTAATGGTAATTGAACAATTTAAATTAAATGGGAGAAATTGTGGACAAGTGAAGGAGAAAATAAACATGGCACATTTTAAGCTTGGAAAGGCACGTACATTAATGGGACCATGGAATCATGTTTCTTTGGATGCCATCTGCCTTCATACACATCTATAAAAGTCTATGTGGAACCCTATACTGACCTAAAAATTGAGTACCTTGGTAAACGTTGAGGCAAGTAGAATTGAAGAAGTGGTAAGTCCCTACTTTGCAAGGGACTTACTTTCTCTTGGTTAATAGGACATGGCAAAATATCCCTGTGTTGCCATCAACCACATAAACGTGACAAGAAAGGGATTTTTCACTGCAGAGAGTGTAATATAGCTCCATCAAAGGGTCCAAGTCTCCTTGCTTAGGCATGATGCAATAGCTAAGACTCTGGAAAATAAGTGCTGTGGTGAAACTTATATTGATTTGTTGCCAGAGAGAGAGAGAGAATTATAGAAATGCAATCTAGCTATGGCATAAGCAATGCTAGGTCTTTAGAGAGATAACTCAAAAAATGTGACTTTTCAAAATGGGTCTCTGGCTAATAGTAGGTGTTGCAAGCAAAGCAAGACAGCCTATACTGAAACTTCTATGATCAGTACAAATACAGATGTGCCCATCACCCAAAATTTGGTTCAGAGACACAGATGGTGCCACAAACACACCAAGAGGTTTATTTATTCCTTAAAAAATGAAGTCTCTGTAAGGAGCAGGCAGCCCTATCAAGCAGGTCAAAATAGCTTCAGAGAAACAGAGAAGGAGCCAGGCTGAGTTTTTATTGTAGGTAGGAGGTGGGGCTGGGGTGTGGGCCAGAACTTTTGTGGTTGCAATACCCCACTTCAAGCAGAGAAGCACCCAGGGTTTCTTACCAGCTTGTCCAGATATAGACACAAGGCAAAGAGGCTTAAAAGCTGTCCGAGATCAAACATCAAAATACAGAAAAAATGGATTCAGATCCTTTTTTATTTAAAAGAAATGTTTATATTGATTTTTTTGAGAGAGAAAAAGGGAGAGGGATAGAGAGACAGAAACATTGATGAAGAGGGAAACATCAACATCAACCAGCTGCCTTCTGCACACCCTCTACTGGGGATAGAGCCCACAACCCAGAGATGTGCCTTTACTAGGAATCGAACCAGTGACCTCTTTGTCCATATGTCGATGCTCAACCGCTGAACACAGTGGCCTGGTTGGAGTCAGACTCTTCATTATAGGGACTGAGTACTGCCTGAGCAAGCTCAAAATAAGTATGCTTGCAATTTTGCTCTGGGTCCTTCAGACTGAGCTGACTTCCTGACACGCTTCATTCTAGCTGGTCCATTGCTATGATACATGAAATTCCAGTATAGTTCTCAGTAAAAGTTCAGGTGGTCCCAACTACCTTCCCTCCTCCTCACCTTGACCCAGCTGTCTCATTTGCCTCTGATTCCCTTTCTTCTCTGATTCAAGACTCTCAGCAGAGTATCCATTATGGAAACACGTTATGGCAAACAAATCTTGGCACCATTCCGGAGTCAATGCCTGGTGCTTAGATCTCTATCTTCTTTAAGAGCTGTCAGCTGTGCTTACGAGTTTGGCTTCAGTATGTCTATCTTCACCCCATTACCTTAGCCTTGAGCGAAGACTTCTACTTCATCCCAATGGTACATGGAATTTTCTGACCAGGGCACCTCCATCCTTAATTGCAAAGTGGGAAATTTGAATATTGAGATTCCTCAGTTCTGTAAGTTTTGACTGTTCCTACCTTCTCAGTCTTCTTTCTATATGGCTATATTTTCTTTTCCATTTCTTCAATTATCCTTTCTTTGCTGAATATTTCCAAATAAATGCATCCCTTATATATTTCCTACAAATACAACTGCATAATTTGTTTCCCCATCTAGGTATCTCACAAATGTGGGTCACAAAACTCCAACATCAAAATTGAATTCATCATCTACTCCAAAACTGCTGCTTCTCCTTAAATTCATCTCAACATCCTCATAATTTCCAAAATAAAAAATGTAGCTGGTCATCCTTATCTTTATCTGGTATCTAACAAAATTCTAATTATGTAGAGTCAACCTCCTAAATATTTCTCAAATCTATCTAATTATTTCACATTCATGGCCATTTCACTAATATAAAAGCCTGGCATTCCTTTTCTGAATTTTTTCAACAGCCTACTGACTGGTGTATGAAAATACAAATTGAAACTGTAACATGGCACTACCACATATGGGTTAGAATTGCTAAAATGAAAAAAGAGTAACTATACCAAGAATTGGAAAGGATGGAGAAAAACTGGATATATCAGACACTGTGATTCCTATTTAGAGAAAACTATACTCAATAGTTAATAATCACATTTAATAATTTAAAATACTATTTGAAAGGATAAAAATAATTTCAGCCATTACCTCTCTTCCAAACTCTACTTTGCTTATCTGCAAAATAAAGCACTATACAAAAACTATACTTGAAAGGTTTTAAGAAACCAAAGTGCAGGCAGCTGAGTCAGTGACTTGCCCATTTCAGAGTCATCTTGCTCTTGATCCCATGCTATTTTCCTTATTCCTGTTTTCTCACTTGAATTTGTCTTTGTGCAGTTAAGCAGATATTATTATAACAACATAATTGAGGAATAAATGATACATTAAAATATACAAGTGTCAAGGGAATAATCTGTTAACTCTAACATATGTATTCACCTATAAAATCACCACCACAATCAAGATAATAAACATTTCTGTCACTCCCAAAAGTTGGTCTTCATGCTCATTGTTATCATTTTTTTGTCACTAGGACTGTATTTTCCAGATTTTTACTTACATGGAATTATATAGAATGTCATTTTTTTTGGTTTATTATCTTTCACTTGGTATAATTATTTTAAGACTAATTTAAGTTGTACATATCAATCATTTGTGTCTATCCACAGGCAAGGCAGCTCTATACATGCATTAAAAGACAGTAGCCTGTTACTGACTTATCTTTTGCGACAGCATGGATGGATCTAGAGATTATTATGCTAATTGAAATAAGCCAGTCAGAGAAAGACAAATACCATATGATCCCACATATGTAGACTCTAATGAACAAAATAAACTGACAAACAAAACAGAAACAAAGGCATGGGTACATGAAACAGACTGACGATGTCAGCTAGAAGAGGATGGGGAGACTGGATGAAAGAAGGTGTAGAGATTAGCCAAAGAACATATATACATAAAACCCATATACACAGACAATAGTGTGGTGATGGCCAGATGGAAAGAAGGGTGGGGAGTGGGTGGAGGTGGGTAAATGGTGGGAAGAAATGGGGACATCTGTAATAGTTTCAATAAAAATAAAGTTGATAGACTCAGGTTGCTGATTGCATCTCTCTTTTCTCAAGTGTGTGTGTGTGTGTGTGTGTGTGTGTGTGTGTGTGTGTGTGTGTGCGCGCGCGCGCGCACGCACAGGCGCAGGTATCTGTGAGATGATAGATAGATAGATAGATAGATAGATAGATAGATAGATAGATAGATGATAGATAGATAGATAGATAGATAGAGAGAGAGATATACAGCTCTGATCTGAAGAGGGACTTTAATAAAATATATGGGGAATGAAACCTATGAAAAGCAATTCATTTGTGGCAATGAAAGCCTGGCTTTCCTGGAGCTTATGGCAAAGTACTTTGAGATATTAAGTACACTGTTAGAGGGCACATAAGCAAAATTAAAACACAGACATAAAACAGATTACAGTAGTGGGCTAAATGGAATTAGAATAGAAAAAAAGGTATCTTAAATGTGCAATGTGCTGTGCTGTATCACATGATGCTAAGATAATTAGAATTGCATATTACACTGGAGGTATCTGTTTTCTATAAAACTGTCTGCAGTAGGTCATTCCAAGACATTATGAAACATGTATTTCCTTTCCAAACCTGCCTATCTATTAAGCCCACAAGTAATGAAATTGAAAATCTACACATGAGGAAACCTTTTAATTATACAAAGTAATACAAACACTAAACCAGAGAATGGATTTAAAAATTCCATTTAGAAATAATGTGTGCTACCTTTTTGAATTGAACTTGGAGTCTATGTATTTTCTTGGTAGAGCTCCTCTCTCTATATTTTTGTGTTAATGATATTTTTTTTTCTCTCCTAAGCCTGACTTTCTTTTGATGAAATGAATTCTCAAAAACTTTTTATGTACTTTCCTATGCAGGATATTTAAAATGCTGGCAACTATCAATCCTATAAAAGGTAGGCACCTCAGAGTAGCAATAATATGTCATTTCCAAGCTTTGCTAATGATATGCACATACTTTGAAAGAAGATTGGCAGTTATTTGTGGCAAACTGGCTCTAGTAAATAGAAAATACAAAAAATAAATATATTTTGAGGAATTAAACAGGGCTCCCAACAATTTGAAAATGAGTATATACAATGGGATATCTATACACAAGAGAATCTTTGTTAATACTAATATATGTTGATAACATGACATGCACATATATATTTTAAAAGTTTGAACATTTAGAAATAAACATATTTCTCATAAAAATATTTGCTTCATAGACACAGATCTGTGTATCCATCCCACTGTATTCAAAATATCCTGAAATCCCCCTTTTCCTTGAAACAAGTTAGAAAATATGTACAAAGAATCCCATCACTTGAAAAACAGGTAAATAGCTTCAACTTTAAAGCAACAATAATAAAATTTTTAACAATTTCCCCTAAATATAAATTTATATATAAAAAGTATAAAAGTTAAAGGGAGGATGGAATTAATGACAATGGAGAAGCAGAGATACTGAAACTTGGTCAGAGAGAAATTTATCAAAGAGTCGGTTTTAGCATCTTGAAATATTGTTTAACAATGTTTTGATTAAATATATAAGATCTAGCCCGGCTGGTGTGGCTGCATGCTTGATTATCAACTTATGAACCAGGAGGTCACAGTTCCATTCCCAGTCAGGGCACATGCCCAGGTTGTAGGCTGGATCCCCAGTGTGGGGCATGCAGGAGGCATCTAATCAATGATTCTCTCTCATCATTGATGTTTCTCTCTCTCTCTCCTTCTCCCTTCCTCTCTGAAATCAATAAAAAATATATTTAAAAAATGAAACAAGAGAAAAAAGTTAGCACATCAGGTTTTAGTGAGCTGCAGGACAACCTTAACTAGACAGACATTTTGGAGTTCCAAGAAGAAAGGAAAGGGAGCAGAAAAAAAAAAAATTGGAAGATATATAATGGCTGTGATTTTTCCAAATTTTCTTAAAACCATAAATGACCTAACAATAAGGAAATGGTTAAACCAATGATGAATCATTAACTGAACACAATGTGAAGGAATCATACTATTTATAAACTTATAAGCCAACATGAGAATTCCTGATATAATTTTTTAAAAAGAAATGAGGAAATCAAATTTTATATACTACATGTTCACAACAATATAAACATGCCTAAATTACTGGGTGAAAACACATAAAAACAGTCACATTCTTAAGCTGATTTGGGGTTATTTCTTTTCATTTTTCTACTTTTAACTCTTTTGTATTTTATAAATTTTCTCTCATAGCTTTTTGTGTGCCATAAGCATGAATATAAACTATTTAAAAATAAGTACATATGTAAAAATAATGAGGGGTGGGTAATACATTTCTTCAGTAAATATCTATGGAGAATGCATTTTACAGATTGGCTTGTTATCTCTTTGGAAGGCAGCCACACACCTAGGGAGTATGGAGAGCATGCAGGACAGTTCTGATGGAGGGAAAAAGGGAGAAGAAATAGTACTTTACAATAATCCCTCTTACCCATTCAAGAGGTCTAGCTTCACTCCCCTTGTGACCATTTTTAGCACGGATTTACGTAGAATCAGCCCAATCTCTAGAAACCCAGTATGACATCCTCCTTTGTCAACGGTGTCTTTGGAATGGCATGATTCTTACACTATTTAGACTGTAGGCTTATTATGAATCCTTTTTAGAAAAGAGTCCCATCCCTCTCTTTTATTTAATTTTTCTTTTAGGGAGTAAGGTAACTTCAGCACACTGGATCCTCACTCCTGGGTGAGACGAATCCAGAGCTCTCCACACAAAAGAGACTGGGAATATCCCTCTCTTCAGTGCCTCTTCTCATCAGTACCCAGTCCGACCTTATTGCAGACACTATTTTTTGACCACTGCTGGCCTGTCTCCTGCTGTTCTTTTGGATAATCTACTTGGATAATCAGCATGCAGGTACCTATTTGTTTGAAACTAACATCTAATGAGGATGATGGAATCAACCAGCAAATGGTTAATCAGAACCTAAGTAACTAGCCTGGCCGGAGTGGCTCAGTGGTTGAGCATTACCTATGAACCAGGAGGCCACCAGTTTGATTCCTGGTCAGGTCACATGTAGGGTTGCTGGCTCCATCCCCAATAGGAGGCATGCAGCCAGTCAATGGTTCTATCATCATTGATGTTTCTCTCTCTCTCTCCCTCTCCCTTTCTCTCTGAAATCAATAAAAAATGTATTTTAAAAAATTCTAAGTAACTTGAAGTTTTAGCAATATATTAATCAGGGGTTTATAGCAATGAATAATGCTTAAACTAAGGTAAGTATGCAAAAGTCAGAATGAGAGGGAGAAAAAAAGGGAGACAGACAGGGAGAGTAAGGAAAGAAAGGAGATGGAGGAGAGGAGAAAGAGAGAGAGAAAAGGGAAAATAGACAAGGGGTGAGGGAGGGAGGGAAGGGATATGGGACGGAAGGAGGATGGACAAGAGATAGAGACTTTTTAACACCATAAGAATTATTTGTAAAATCAATCAGCCCAATGGTCCCCAATAGCCCTGTTATGATAGAATGATGGATTGGTCATTATCAGTTGATAGTGGGCTACATTCAACTTGATTTTGTATTATATATGTTTGCATTAATCAGAGTAGATAATGAAAACACATAGTTGAATTCTCCTGAATTCCACTATGGTCCCTAATCTGATAGAGAATCAAGCAAGCTTTCCAGCACCAGAATTTTCGCATTGAACAGTATGTTAGGGTGAGTATGGGAATGATTTTGATTGGGAGAATTGCTGATAAATGAATATTAAGGAATGCTGATCTATCCAAAGGTTTTTTTGTTGTTGTTCAATTGAGGATAAAACTAACTCTCTGAAAGGGAAAGTACCTTTTCCAAGGTCACACAGAAGGTTAATTTTTGATGGGCCATGCGTACTTTTCAAGACTACTTTTAAGGGTAATATCCTCTGGAAATAGAGACTCCAGATTCAGACGTTAAGCAATGCAAAGTTGTAAAACCCTTAGGTTAATATTGTATTTTTCACAAATCTCATCAGAAAATTCTCAACATCTGATTAGCCTAAATATTTAATTAGTTCTGAAAATGTGATAGAGAAAAATAGTGCACACATGGAGTTTTCTGACAGATAATCTGTTATCTACAGAAATTTTTATTGATGTCCCTGAAGCTATAGAGATGATGAACCATTTACCAAATCTAAAGTCTCTATGGCGTCTCAGGCACAGATGGCAAGAGAGTGCCTCCATTGAGACAATGTCTTGCACCCCAGTGACATTTACTTAAAACTAAATAATAACTGTTTATAAGACTGCTGCAGCAATTTTAGATTTGTAAATAAGAAATATGCTAATTTTAGTAGACTATTAATGGGGCTTGCTATTTCAGGCACATGGTATGTGTTTTTAAAAGCAATTATGTAATATCTATAGTAATAAAAGGGTAATATGATAATTGGACCGAAAGACCTTCTAGGAGACCAGACATCCTTCCGGACAAAGCCATGGTGGTGGGGCAAGGGCAGAGGCAGTTAGGGGCGAGCAGACTGGCGGGGGCAGGGCGGGGAGAGTTGAGGGCGAGCAGGCTGGAAGAGGAGGGCATTTGGGGGTGAGAAGGCCAGGCGGGGGCAGTTGGGGGCGAGCAGGCTGGCGGGGGGGGGGCAGTGGGGACGATCAGACCAGCAGGCAGAGAGGTTAGAGGTGATCAGGCAGGCAGGCAGGTGAGCGGTTAGGAGCCAGCGGTCCCAGATTGCGAGAGGGGTCCCGGATCCCACAGGGAACGGGCCTAAACCAGCAGTAGGATATCCCCCAAGGGGACCCAGATTGGAGAGGGTGCAGGCTGGGTTCAGGGAAACCACCCCCCCATGCACAAATTTCGTGCACTGGACCTCTAGTTAAATATAAAGTTATCAATTTTTAAAAGAAAAAGAAAATTGATTTTTATAGATTAGTATTGTGTCCAATAGCTGTTAAGCAGTTTAATTAACCTATCTGATCTCTGTTTACTGTTCTCTAAAGGAACAGAATTGAGATGAAATTTGGGGTATGTTCTCAATATTTTTTTAAAAGTATGTTACTGAGAAGAGGGCTGTATGTTTTTCTTATCTAGGTAGAAAAGAAGTACAGTTTTGATATAAATAAAAATGATGAGACAGATGACGTGCATAAATGCGTCTATGAAACATATTTAACTGTATTTAGATTAGTCCATTGCTAGATCAATGGTTTGATATGAATCATTGTGTCAATAGGTTGCTGCTACGAATGATTGCGTATAGAAATTGAGTTTTCACCTCCACTTTATGGGAATTGAGTAGTCAAATTAATTAAGGGGTGAGAA
The DNA here is from genome assembly GCF_964212035.1 of Myotis nattereri. Taxonomy (NCBI): domain Eukaryota; kingdom Metazoa; phylum Chordata; class Mammalia; order Chiroptera; family Vespertilionidae; genus Myotis; species Myotis nattereri. The sequence continues at coordinate 10,219,867 of NC_138090.1, forward strand.
AGTTCATTCTTGACTCTTGGGGAAGGCTAGTTATAACTATTGGTAGAAAGATTTCCTATGGGGAGTGTGACTGTTACAAAAAAAATAATAATGGGAGGCCAATGAGAGCTCCTGCAGGAAATAGCACTTGGAAGTTTACCTTGATATTTCTTAGCTGGAAAGCAGAAGTGAGATAAAACAGCCTCCTTGCACCTTTATAACAGTCCTACAGAATATGCTTGACACTTTACAAACATATTATTTTATTTTTCAAACCACCCATGATGTAATGACATTAACACCAACACTAACAATGAATAGTTTTTAAACACTTTTTTCCAGGCACTATTACAAACGAAAAGATATGTATTCAATACTCACAACACCTCTATATGATAACCATATTTAGAGATGAGGAAAAATCAGAATTTGAAGGCTTTATCAAGGATAGAGATCTTGTAAAGGGTGGAACTAGAATTTGAACCTAGAAAGTTTACTTGGAGTATGTGCTCTTACTAGGAGTATAGTCACAAGCTATATGACTCTTCAGTATGAAATAGTATCTCCCTTTGGTATTAGTGGTACTGATGTTCACAGAAGTAATGCACCCCATGCCACATAACTTAGAAGTAGAAGAGTTGGAATTTGAACTCAAAACCTAGTCCCTTTCCCTTGAGAACTTTGGAATAGTCTCTGTTGCAAGCTTTTCAAGGATTTGCTGAAGGGGAAATGGGTAGGTTTTGGATGTTTGGACTTACCTTTCTGAACTTATGACCTCATGGCTACCTCAAGTACCATATTCTGACCACTGACTTACCACTCACATTCCAAGAAACTTTATGGGGAGGAAGTGTCTCATCCAGGACACTTCCTCCCCATAAAGCCCTTCTTGCCTTTAATTTTAAAACCCAACTTTTCTTGTATGTCTTTCCTAACCATCTCAGATATCTTACCATTCCCCTTTAACCTTTAAGGCTTGCTATTTACCTAAGACCATTATTCAGCAGGCTAACTAACCTTTATGTATGGAGTCACCCCATCTCACCACTGTATGTTTACACCTTTCCTATCTAATTCAATTCTGCTATGAATAAAATCCTGACTCTTTATATATGGCAGAGCCAATGGGTTCGTTTGGAATTTCTTTTTATAGGCAACAGCACTCGGTAGGCCAGCAATATTTCTTGGGGACCATAAATGCTAGTCTTCTTGGGGACCATAAATGCCAGCTTTCTCCGTTTCAGTCATCAGCATCCCTGGACAAGGCCATCTTGAAGTTACCTTCAAAGGAGTCCTCTTTGCCTCATAGAAACGGATCCAACTTACAGACGTGTACATGAAACACACACACACACACACCTAAAATAACTCAATTTTAAAAGAGAATATATAAAGTACTTATAGTTCTCATTATTCTAAAGAGCTAAAAAGGTTCTGCTCCTATTTTTAAAAGAATAATTGCACTATAAGTCCTGATGCATCAGGACCTATTTATATTTCAAAGTCAGAAATATGTATGTCAGCTTTACCTTTTCTTTTATAGCAAATTTCATGTAGTTGGTGGGACACACACACACACATACATTTCACATATTTATTAGTCATAGTTACCAGGGACAAGAGCAGGTTGCTTCTCTACCTCTAAGAAACCCATTCTGACCATTAACTTCCACGACAGTACTCATGGGGATTGATAGTAGGAGTCCAAGCATCCAGCTCTGTTAATTGGGTTCTCTTTGGTTCACATCAGTTCTTTTGACATTTTTAGTAGTTAGCATTAATGGATTTTTATATAGTTGGAACTGGTCAATACTTTTCTACAAAGACAAGGTGCTTCTGTCTGAAATGTTGATCACTTTAATTGTGCTATCCATTCTCCTGGAGGACAATGACACTTTTCCCTTTTAGATGGAGTTGACATGCGTCAGGTAGCATTGATCAACTTCCATACAAATGATCCAAGAGAAGTAAAATTGATATGACAAATGAAACATTTTAGAAATATCCAGAAACATACATATTGTGGATATTTTTGCTTTCTCGAGATCTTGACATCCTATTATTTATGAATGCAATGTATGTGCCTGCGCGCGTGAAGACAGAAGGCATTAGAGGGCTAGTCAGCTCCTTTATTCATATACACACTTACAGAGACATGATAAAGAAAATTAAATTAGGTGTTTCCTTAGACCTTAGCTCTATCCTTAGTCTCCCAGAGATCAAGTACATTGGGGAAATAGAGATATTTTAATAAATATGCTTTTGCCAGGTTTTAGAGAAGAAACTAAGAAAGAAAATATCTGGAGGAAAAAACCAAAGCATGTAATTTCTATAACCACAGGAGATCTTTTCATTAGCCTTCTCTTTGGTTCTTAATTGTTTCCCAGATGCATCTGGGGGCTGGTATGTGATCATGTCTGTACAATTGCTCTGTCTCTTTAGTGATACCCAGAAACTTCCATCGGACAAAGTGAAGAAAAAAACACTCTATCTAATGTGCTTTAGGCTGTGATAGTACCATTGCTGAGAAAATGTTATGTTAAAATCAAATTGGATTCCAACCCCCTTTTAAATATTTAAACTGAGACCTTTGAAATACTCCTACAACCCTGATAATTAGCTCCAAGAATCTCTTGTTTACCTGCCAGGATCGGTAAATGTTTTGGAAGACCCAGCAACTCCTCCTATTCTTGGTGTTAATGAAGTATGAAATAGACTAATTTTGTCTTTCGTTACTGTTGGGGTTTTTTTTGCCAATTATTTTTTCTGCCATAGAGAATCAGACATACAGAAATTCCACCCCTCCAAGAAAACGAGGCAATCTTCACCCTACCATCCCTCCTTCTTTCCAAACGACAAAGGAAGCACAGCTACAAGCGACAGCAGCTATTCCATCATTATATCTACATCATCTATTCTTCTGTACTTATGGAGACTTGCTTCATCCAATTTTGTCTTTCTCCAATCTGATCTCCACACTGGGTTAGCTTGAGCTTTCTGTCTAAAACTCATAAAGAATTTTCCTTTGATTTAAAGATGAAAACCACCCAACCCATGGCACGCAAGGCCCCGCAGAGACTGCCGCTTTTGTATTTTTAGCACCATGAGCAGCACGATGACCCTCTCACACTATCCCAACCACATGGTTTTCTTCCAGGCTCACACCTGTTCTAGGCTCTTCTGTTTTGGGACCTTTTAATAGTTTCTGTTTCTAAAGAAATCTTACCTACATTCTTCACTCAAAGAACTGCAATTTTTATGTGGATCTCATTTTGCTTCTAGATTCTCAGAAATACTTAGCCTTTTTATTAACATTGATATGAATTAGAGTTTAGCCAATTGAATATTCTTGTTTTATTATTGATATACTAGAATTAATTTTATACTTTTTGTATATTATTCCTAGCACATCTTATTGTTCAAGCCATCTTATTGTTGACTTTTATGTCATCATAAGCAACTCAATATTATTTCGTTAGAATTTGTATGTATTTATTAATATTTGATCAATGTCTAATTAATGTCTAATCTCCATGATTGGACCCATGAATAGAGGGGTACTTAAACATTCAAGATGAAATATCTGGCATATAATATATAATTATTAAATTCTGTAGAGCATTATTGCATGTCAGGCTATGTCTAAGGTGATGCACACTTTATTTAATTTTACTTCCAAAACAAACTAGTGACAAGTAGCAAGTTATTGCTTATTTTGTCTGAGTTTCTATATTAGATCCTCTATACCTAATCTTACACTCATAAAACAAACAAAAACAAATAAAAAATTAACATTCATCATACATAAACATGCAGAGTGCAGTTTATAAAGGTTGTTTTCAATAACATTACACCCCTCCTCAGAATCCTCCAAAGATTTTCTATCTTCCTTACATAAAATCCAAAACCCTTGGAATTCTGCTTTAAAAGATGTCAGCATAAAAAAAAACACAACTATTCATATACCATATATCATTTATAAACTCTAAATTAAATGTGAATTTACATACTCACACACACATACAAACACACAGAGAGAGAATTACTTGAGGGGACTGGAACATTAAAAATAAGAAGGAAAAGATAGGTTGTCAAACCTAGAAAAGGAGCAAACATACAGCTGATAATTCCATTTATAGGATTTTTACCTGAGGCTAATCCACATTGTTCTGGATGCCTAGAACCCAAACCAAAAAAATCACAATATTGTCGAACAGAAGATGAAGAGAATAAAGTTTGGAGTTGCCAGAGCAACTGGAAAGTTAGGGATGCACAGATGTGGAGTCTAAAATCGGAATATACATTTTGCTCAAATCCTTGCATAGCACCTGAGTTGCACCTGTACTAGAGAAATGACAAAGAACCAGCTGGAAACAAGAGCTAAAAAGTTGAAAGAGCTGAGTAGAGATTTCAGCTGCTGCTCACTGCAGAAATGAGACATGGGGGTTTTGAGGGCACAGCCAAAGTAACTCCCTGATAGAACAAAAGTCAAGACTGTCTGAAGGCAGGTGAAAAAAATCCAGATTCTCTAAAACATTCCATTTGTAATGACCCACAACATAATTAAAGTTACTAAGCATATGGAAGAAATAGCAACAAGAACAAAAGAGCCAATAGAAATGACCATGATCTCGCTGTTGAAATTTGCAGAAAGGATTTTTAAAATGGCTACCATAAATACATGCCAATACTTATGGAAAAGCCATAATGGTAATGGATGAGGTAGTGGGAAATATTAGCAGAGAAAAATAAACTACAAAAAAGAACAAAATAGAACATTTTAGACTAAAACCTACACTACCTAAAAAAACAACAACAACAAAATTCCTGGGCTTCAAGGTACTATAGATATGACACAATGAAGTGTCAGTTAACTTGAAATATAACAACATAAATTATTCAACATAAATAAATAAGCAGAAAAAGTGAAAATGAATAAAAATAAACACAGCCTCATAGACATGTGGGGCAATATCAAGTAATTAAAAATATCTGCAGTAGAAGCCACAGAAGGAGAGAAAAGTGTGCATGGGGCAGACAAAAACTGAAGAAATAAGGACCCCCAAATTCTAAAGTTTAATTAAAACCATAGATATAAATAAAAAAGAAAGACAAAATAAATATCTACATATTTATTTCTCCTCCTCTTGAAAACTGAATTTCAGGAAGCACTGGACTTTCAGTTCTCTTTACCAAGTCTTATACAACTGTTAGTGGGGTATCGAATAGTGTCAAAGCTGTGGAAAGCAAATAATCTTGAGAATACTGATAATGTTAGGGGCACAAATACTAATCATGCTCTGTTAACTTGATTGTTCTGTTTTGACTAGAGAAAGCACATTCTAACCTGGCTGAGATTTGTATGCCCTGGGAATGGGAGTTAATCAGGAATATGGTCCATTCTCTTTATTGGAGAACTGCCTATTATCATTGAAGGATTAACCACTTGGTTGCCTAAACAACGGAGCCCCTGAGGCACCTGCCCCAGCCTGCATTGCCCGTAACCTGTAACCATTATAGCCACCCTTATTCCTTTTGCCCACTTCCCCATGCCTGTAATTCCTTTTTGCCTACTTCTCCATGTAATATTTGTCCTTCTACCCAACATAAACAAGTGGCTTGGGGGGAGGAGGGGTGCAGAGAAGATTTTTGTGGATGACCTGCTGTTCTCCCATGCTGCTGGCATTATTGGTGTTTAATAATAAATCATTCAACTTTGTTGGCTTAATTGGCTCAAGTAGTGACAGGCAGCCCAGACCCATTAGTTGTCCAGTTTCAATATTTTAAATAGTACAAAGTATTAGAATTACTTATTATTGTAATATCTGTTTATCAACTCAGCTGCATTAGGTTTGGAGGTATGAGTAAGTATCATGTTGGCTTATTTCGGTTTAACCTCACTATTAAAAGTCCACACAAATTATGTCTAGTGCCACACATTAACTACTGGCCAAGGGTTTCAAACACATGGGGGTCTGAGGACTGTTCACAGAACAGGCATTCCTAAATATGGTTTCTCTGAAAGAATAGGGAAAATGGAATGGTGAATCTAAGACAATGACAAAGATTAAGTGGCCATCATGGTGGTAAGACCTTGCTGAGAAGTTGGTCCTCTGTGTTAGGGTCCTCAAAGGAAAAACACATGAGGCTAAAGGGGGTAAATAATTATAAATTACTAAAGGTTTGGTGCATGAAATTAGTGCAGCAGGGTTGGGGGGTCCCTCAGCCTGGTCTGCATCCTCTCCAATTAGGGACCCCTCAGGGGATGTCTGACTGCTGGTGGGATCAGGCCTAAACCAGCGGGATCAGGCCTAAACAGGCAGTTGGACATCCCTCTTGCAATCCAGGACCGCTGGTGCCTAACCACTCACCTGCCTGCCTGCCTGATCATCCCCTGCCTCATCACCCCCTAACTGGTCCCCTGGCAGCCTGGTTGCCCCTTAACTGCCCCCCTGCTGGCCTGATCGCCCCTAACCTCCTCTGCCTCGACCCCTGACACCATGGCTTGTCCAGAAGGCTGTTCAGAAGATGTCTGGTCTAATTAGCACATTACCCTTTTATTAGTATAGATTATTAGTATAGATTGTTATATCTGCTAGCAGAAGGGCTGAGACCAAAATGGCATATAGGGGCAGAATAGGAGGAGCAGGATATTCATGTCTCTTATAAAGGTCAGTCAGAGTAACTGGTTGGACATGGTGCAGGTAGGGGTCAAGTGAAGGCAGTCCACTGGAAACTGGGTGAAGCGGTTTCCTGGAAACTGAAGGCCGTGAATCATGGAACCTGTAATGAGGATAACAGGAAAGTTGCCGGGGTGGGCAAGAGTCCCAAGCGGGGCATAATGGAGCTTCCAGGGAGGGGCAAGAGCCCCCAGCAAGGTATAATGGAGTGTGAGAACGTGCCTACCACACTGTAGTCTGTAACAGCAAGGGGGTATTTGAAAATCCCCTCCTCCCTGAAAAACACAACAACAATGGCAAAAACAACCTCCAAGACCTAAAGCCTCAAGGGGGAGGATTTAACTGGAGTAACAGTTGGAGACTGAGGAAGAACAGGCCATGAGGAAGACAATGGGTAGAGCTAGCTGAAGTTATGAGGCAGTGCTTTTGAAAAGGTAATGCCGAAAGTAGTGAACACCTCCGTAGGCTTGCGCACAGGGAGTCCGTAAGGTGCAGGACCAGCCACATTACATAGGCTACTCCTTGGGTAATTTGATATCCGGTATGGTTCTTTCAGTATCACTTACTACTCATAAAAGCATAATGAGTTATTGGTGAATGTTCAAGTCACAGAAGGAGTAAAGAATAATAGTTTATTCGCAGTACAGCCAAAATGTTTTCTTTAAATTTTATTGGTGAAATACATCATGCATGATGGGGTTTTTGAAAACACTATATCATTTAAATTCAGCTTTTAAACAGTGTATACTTTGATGTGTCATAGAATCTAATAAAAATGCTAAATCAGGCCATTAAATATTTATGTGCTATTTATATATTGTGTTGGGAAGGGACTTTAATTAGTTTGCTGCACAAGAGAGAATCTGCATTTCCATGAGGAGAAGAAATGTTAAGATGGATGTTTCAGCCATAACTTCCTATATAGAGTGCTTTCGGGTCCAATCTGGAAGCTATTCACACAATATTACAGAAATAAGAGCAAAGTGGAGTAAGAGAAAAACATATATAAAATGAAGATTATGCAATCAATGATAACATGTGTTGTAATTAAGGCTGATGTGATAACATGTAAATTACATAGACTATGGAGGATATTCTGTGCTCTGATAAAGTAAACTGTTTAGCTGAGGGTACATCATTAAAACAACAACAACATTGGTGTGCCTTACAATGACAGTTTGGGCGCATTCTTACAACTTGGATTAATCCAGTACCTTGCAATGCCTCAGAAGGGATGCCCGAGGAAGTGGAGAGAACTCCAGAGTAAGAGAGGATGGGGCTCGATGAAATTGAACCCTCCCACCTCCAAGCTGCAAGCCTTGTGCAGCTTATTCTCCGAGCCACATTATTTTTGATTTATTGATTGGAAATATAATAGTTTTCATGGAGTCTTTGCGAGAAAGGTAAATTAGAGGAGTTAGGATTTAATTAATAGTAACAGTCGTTGGCTCATAAAAGATGCTCACCCAATATGTCTCCCCACTCTTGTCTCAACATTATTATTCTGCATTTGATTCCTCTGTTTACATTTTCAGTTAGTACATTTCTTCAAAGTCTTTCTATCATGGTTTCCTCTCAGTCCTCAATGTCACAATTTAAGGTTTGATATTTAACAGGATAAGCTTTCTGTTAGGATTACAGGGCAAAACAATCCTTAAGGGCCATTTGTAAGCTGCCTGCCACAGGAAAACAAAAGACAAGAAAAAACTCGCTGGATACCAGGATTCACACTATATAAAGAATTGAAACAGTCTGAAGACACCTCATCGCACACCTGCATTCCATCTGAATCCCAAGCCCACCACCTCAACCCCAAAATGCACAAAGTTTCCCACTAGTAACTGCATATAAGGATGAAACTCAAGCTCCTGGGTGCAGCCATCATCGATCCAATATCCCCTTGGCTCGGTGCTGTGCAACCCTTCCTTTTGGATATCCCATTCCCCAACCCCTTTTCCTTAAATCAAGCATGTCAAACTCTCGGCCCACAGGCCACATGCGGCCCACAATGAATATTTTTGAGACCCAGCCAATATAATGGCATGTAAGAAACATTTTAATAAAAGTTTCATAACTTAATTTTTACAATATCCTGTTATACATAATTATTAATAATGAACTACAATCTTCACTAATGACTGATTACTATAATCATGTCGCATTCATTTCCCTTATGTGCCTTATGCGCAGGTGCACCATTCTCTCCACTAATACTAGCAGCGAATATTTTAGCAGCTAATTGCCACGTTATTAGTCTTGTACTGACCTGTTTGGTGTGCACAACAGGCAATATTTCACTTTTGGAGAACAGGAAAAATAGGTTTATTCACATTACGCTTATTAATTTGTGCAGTTATTCAGTGTCTGGTAAGTTAATATCAAAAAAATATTAATTTTTATTAAAATGTTCTATTCTATTTTAATGATTATTCATTTATTTCATCCCTTTGTATTCAGCATGTCTCTATCAAAATAAACCTACATTTCTATGAATATTGAAGCTTTTGTTTTTTTGCAGCCCACATAAACTTAAACCTTGTTTATTTGGCCCATGTTAGCCTTTGAGTTTGACATGCTTGCCCTAAATAAATTCAGTTTTTCTTTACCCACCATCTGAGATGGCTATGTAGCCTACCTGAGTGCACCATGTTAACCTTTCACTTTCTAAAAATTAGTCACCCACCACTCAAACTCTTGCAACTCATGTGGCTATATTGCTTATCCTAAATTACTGATTCCAGATTAAATTTTAATTCCTCACCTATCTTTCAAAATCCTCATCTGTGCATTTTTAAACTTAGATTCCACTACTCCCAACATGAAGTCTTTGCTCAGATGGTGAAGAGCAGCTATGCAAACATGATACACACTAAGAGCATTACCTGCACACTACTGTCTTCATCATTTTGTCCCAAGTGAAGTCATGGTTAATCTCATTCTCTATGAGCCAGTTACTTTACCTCTCTATGTCTCAGTATCCTCATCTGTAAAATGGGTATGATACATGTTGTCTAGCACATAAAGATATGCTCAAAAAGTATCTGTTGTCATTAAATTCTGCCCATCCTTAGAACACCAATTCCCTTAGGAATTTTTATATGACCATGTCATTTCACAATGGTCTTGCTTTTGTAAACTCCATGACATTTGATGCTGATCATATTATGTTGTAGAACTTAATTCACTTGGCTTTTATTTAAGCCCTGACCTCCAAGTAAAAAATAATTATTGGAGGACATAACATACGAATTATAATTATTTTGAATCTCCAGGTGAATTGTGGATATAGTGATGTGTGAAGAATGAATGAAAACTATTATAGGGACCTCACAGTAACTATGGGTATCCACATTTGTTAATATAGCCATACTTGTTTATTTTTGCTGTTGTTGTAATTAATTTTATATTACTGTGTTTTAGATTTTTTTCCTACATTAAAATAATTTCTTACTTCAGTTTCCTGACCCCTTCCCAGAGAATTCTTCTCTTTGCCATCCTCTCCCCCAAACATAAGTGCTTATGGAAAGAAAACCATTGATTAGAAAAGGGATTCATTTACTCATGTAGAATTTGAATTAAATTCTAACACTTTGATCTCGTATTGCAATATCTGTACAACGCAAAAAATGGCAGTGGAGCAGTGTCTCTCGAGTCATTTCTTCCTTCTTGTTTTGGTTTCTTTCCAACCATGCTTTTCTACAAAGCTTTTTATGATATTATCATCCATACTTCCTAATGTATTATATTGTTCTACTGAGCTAAGGAGTCAATAACTCATCACTATTAGGAAAACTAATTAATGGTAACAAATTAGAGGAGAAGAACTGAAATCAAGATGAAAAATATCTGACATGAAACTTGGTATGGAAAATTTAGGTGGTACTGATTACTAACACCATAGTTATTTAGATCTCCTTAGTCTCATCATCAGTGGGTAAAAGCAGAATTACAGTGTTATAATTCCAATAAAGAATAAAAATCATATTTAAAATAAGACATCAAAACAAACGAAAATAAAATAAGACATCAAACTGGAGGAAAAAAGCCAATCAGTGAAAGTGAGGGACTTGATATAAAATGGTAATATTTCTAAAAACTATCAGTCATATCTGGTGAATAAACTCTGAAATCTAGTATAAAAAAGGAGACAGAATACTATGGGGAACTCTCAAATGTGAAAAGAAAAGCAATGCTAGGTGATATAAGAAATTCTGCATTAAAAGCAGAAGCGTATTCCAAAAAAAAACCCACTTCATATTCTCTTTGAAATCATAAATTCCTGTCTGAGGATTTTGGAATGGAGAAAAGGAAACTGGATTAATTATTTTAGGAAATGCAATAGAACATAACAAATGGTAGACCATTTCTTTTATTCGTAATAATTTCCAATCCACTATTTCATTACAATAATATAATCTGGCACATTGTAGGTGCTGAATAAAATTTATCTCTTCCAATCTATAATATTTTTCTATTGCAGTTACTTATAATATTTTTCTATTGCAGTTACTTAAAACAAAAGTCAAGTAGCAATAAGGCATATGTGTTCTATCGGAGTGTTGACTGCTACATGACAGCAGCTCCCTACTGTTATACGTTAAAAGGTTTCAACAGGAATTTGATCTCATGATAGAGTAGAAAGATACACTAAGAACTGACAATTTTCCAAGCTCTATTTCATAATGTCAGTTGAATATTTTCCATAATTCTTAGTTATGGAATACTCATTCACATTTGATGGCAGAAAATTATCCTTAAGAAAGTTACATTCACTATTTGGTTTAGAAAAAGTGGAGGGTATTAGATGAATGATGAAAGTGTTGAGAGCCAAAAAGAGGGATTATGCACAGTTATATGGTCATAGTGGATAATATATGATGTGTCGGGAACATAAATAACTTCTAATATGAGGACTGAGCATAGCAGAAAGGCGGTGGGCTGTGAAACTGTGAGCAGAATGGACCATATGCACATACATCTTTGGTGAAACCTGAATTAGATTAGACATCGTACATTTTTTTCTAGAAAATGTCAATAACTGACCACAGGTTTGGAACACAGTCAAGTACATAATGGGGAAAATATTATGACCTATTTGAAAACCATGTCATGGTCTTTATCCACAACCATAGTTTACCCCAGCTTCCTGGGTTTTGCCAAATCATCTATCATTGTTGCCTGATGTAAGGAGGGGTATATTTATAACAGGAATTCCAACATAGACTTGGAATCAGTTATGACTGTGACAATTATTTGCTGTGAAACTGTGGGTGAGTTTGCCCTGCCGGTGTGGTTGAGGGTTGACCTATGCACCAGGAGGTCACAGTTCCGTTCCCGGTCAGGGCACGTGCCCGGGTTGTGTGGGCTGCATACCCAGTAGGGAACTTGAGGAGGCAGCCGATCAATGATGAGATTGATTCTCTCCCTCCCTCTCTGAAATCAATAAAAATATTTAAAAGAACAGAAATTATGCGTAAGTTATTTAACATTTCTAAGTTTCATCTAACTCATTTGTAAATACCAGTACAAATAACACACTTATTAAGAGAATTAACTGGGATGGTATTTGTAAAATATTAAGTCCTTCTCTCTCCTTCTTGTAGCATTTTTTTTGGTGTTTTTTTTTCTAATATACTTATCATGATGTATTTATCTTTTTTTTAAATATATATTTTATTGATTTTTTTGCAGAGAGGAAGGGAGAGGGAGAGTTAGAAACATCGATGAGAGAGAAACATTGACCAGCTGCCTCCTGCACACCCCCCCACTGGGGATGTGCCTGCAACCAAGGTACATGCCCTTGACCGGAATCGAACCTGGGACCTTTCAGTCCACAGGCCGACGCTCTATCCACTGATCCAAACCGGTTACGGCTGTATTTATCTTTTTTACCTGGATCAGGAATGTATGTTCTTTGCCACTCTTCTGGGTGTATACAATCACCTCACCTCATATATGATCCCAGCCAATCTCTACCCTTCTTAGGATTACCCTTCTTTGCCATCTGGCTTCCAGGTGGTTTCAGCAAGTGGAGTTTCCACAGATCTTAGGCCAGGGAAGAGAGATGTCGGCGTTTTTATTTTGCCGGCTCTTCTCTCTGTGGGTTTTCTGATTCGGCAGTGACCCTTTACCAACGATCATATCTCCTATCAGGTACATCTCTCTACCCAGCCGCCTCTCCAGGTTCCTTGAACTCCCTCCTCCTCTCCTGCCCCTTTGTACAGGTGGGTGGTAAAAACTCCAAACTCTGACTCTAGGTACCCCAGTGGTACAGCACTATCCCTGTTGTTTTCCTGAATTTACCCACAGTTTCTAGACAGTTCCTTTATTAAACTCTTTCAAAATACCTATATTCACTATGCAATCTATTGCATGACCTTAGACAACTAAACTGCTCTTCATGTGTAAAATGAGGTTATTGTATGACTGTGATAAATATGTGTGAATTAAAAAGATTATCTATGTAAAGTACCCATCCTGGGAATTTAATTTGGAATAAATGAGTTTAAAATACTGATGCATAGTACAAGCTCAATAAATGTTAAAATGGATCACTATGATCATTCTATTACAAATAGTATTTCCTCCTCTGGTACGCTGTCGTTTTATTTAATGCTTAGCTCAATGTGTTATAAATCATCCCTTCACAGTGTAGCTACTTCTATCAGGTACAATTGGAATAGAAGATGGTTGCACGTTCTCTGAAGGAAGGGTTCATGCTTCATTCATCCTTAGGTCACTACCGCTTTTCATAGGGTGGGTCTCCCCAGACATCATAAAATGTGTGAAAAACCTGAATGAATTCCTTACTCACAATCCCTTTGTCAGGAAAGACCAACATGTACAGTTACTACACTTAACATAGTATCAAAGTTCAGTTCCTCTACTTTATTGTCTGTATTTCTGTAGAAATAAAACGCATTTTTTAGAACATTACTATGGTTACAGTCAAGCATCTGGAGCCTTCCTGATAAACGAAATGATCAGGATGATTATGCCCCTAATGGGCTTATACAACATCTGCTAAAGTAAACTTGAGCTATGAAGTGGGTGAAACCTCACATAATGTTTCATTATCAGTAACAAGGCATCTTTCAAGTTTAAATGTTTACGAATTTTTTTTTCTTAGCTAACTGTTATTTGTGAAATTATAGTTTAATATATTGTTTGTCACAATTTAATGATCTAAGAAATCTTCAAAACTTATTCTGAAGTTAAAATAGAATCAAACCATAGAATTACAAGGCATTTGTCAAGATGCTTGCAGGATAAATACATAAAGAGAGACTCCATAAATGCTTAAAAATGTAAGTGAAGATCCTTGGCGTTTCTTAAATCACTTTTCAATCATCTGTATGTTTTTTTGGAATTCCAACTACCCTGAATTTGGCTTAAACAGGTTATACCTTCAATAATTGTTCTTATTAATTGTGACTGATGCACCCAAATTCAGTATTGCAGTGAAGAATGAATGGAAAAGATACATAAAAATAACTATAATTCCTATCATATGCAAGGCACTTCAGGATATAAATTTACTAATCTTATACTTAATCCTTTGTTTCATAATTTCATATAATTTTTAAAAAGGCACAAGCCAGTTTAATGGCAGGAATAAAGAAATAAAAATAAATAAGCACAAACAGAACAAAATGGGGACCAGTGACAGATGATTAGGGATTTTTTAGATTAAAATCTAGTTACTTATATCCAAAGTATCTTTGCTCTTCTCATAGAAGGAACACAATTGAGCTTCCTATAAGGGGTGATAAGTCAGAAAGTAGAACTTGTGTCTCCTCTACATCAGTCAATATTTTCCTGAGTGACTATGGCTGAATTCCCTTACAGCTTCAGTGTTCTTATTTATACAACATAGACTTGGAATTTATATTTTTAAAAATTACAGGACTCTTTCCAATTTGAGTGATTCCCTTGGATTAACAACTAATTTATCTATTTTTGTCCCATTAAATCAACTAATTTTTTGAAAAAAACATGTGACCCAATACATCCAGGGCCATGTTAAATATGTACCTGAGTAGGACTCAGATACCTTGGGTTTTGGTAATCGTTCTATAATCAATTTTTATGACCTTAACACTTTTTCATAGTTTCAATAAACTTAGATTTTTTCACCTATAACATGGAAATGCATAAAAACCAAGACTTCTGACCTCCTTACCCACTACTTTTTTTTTTTCCTACAACAAACTATATCACTTAATAATGTAGGACTTCCTCAGTTTAAAGTACTTTATTTCTGGTATTTCAAAAAGTCAAAGATTTTACTTAGATTGTCCTCCATAAATTGCAATATTAAGAACACATACAGGTATTTTAAAATTCATACATGTTGTCAATAAATTTAATGGTAAAAGTCTGTGGGTTCTGACACTTGACCACCTCAATTCTTTCTTTCAAAACTCAATTCAATTTTGATTCAGAGACACAGAGCAAGAAGTCTCATTACCTAGAAGCATTTCCAACAGATTTAGTAACTCAAAGAGGCCATTTCAGTGTAAATAGGACATTTCTTAGTTTTTGTGCTCTTGCCCATCCCGAGCCAAATAATAATGAATATTCACAATGACAACATGAAGGCATTCATAACATATACATAGATTCAATTTTAGACATTTATTAAAAAGCTATACAGGTAGTTTGAGGAAATTATTTTTACTTCTCAGATGACCAAGTGAACTGAGCCATTTTTACATTGTAGAAAAGATTGAGGAGATGTCCCACTTAGAAATTGAAACCTAACAGATTAAATGCCCATTAAGATGTCTATGGAGTTATAAAATTGAAATATGGTTGCTGTACATAGGCAGTAATAGAGTTATGGAACTAATGTGTTCTTAATGATCACATAAGGTTGTGAAGAGAATTTTCTATTATTTCTGAATAACCCTCACTTCTAATATCTTTTTATATAATCTTAAATGCATGTAATTGTCTTCTTTATTGGATCTATGCAACACTTGGCTGAACACTAAACCGGTATGAAGTATTTGTGGAGGTGCTAATCAAAGATGGTTTATATGAACCAATGGAAATTCATGACTTTATGTCAATGATATGATCAAAATTTCAAAGATAAATAAATGCTACTGATCTCTAGATCACAGATAAATGTATAGAATCTAAAGTGTTAGGCAAACCTAGAAGACAGGTTTTAGGGAAGACAAGAAGTTGAGAAATGTGACAGTAAAGGAGGTTTAACTTTGACCCTAAACTGAGTTTCCTGCATCTCCCTTTTACTCTCAATATCTAATGTCTATTTGGTTTCATGTATAGGGCTAGTGGTATGGGCCTTTCAGCATTAAGATTCACGCTTAATGACATTTGTAAAGGAAAGAAACCATGAAGGAATCAATAGGTTCTGTGCTGACTCACATTAAATGATATGAGTTCCAATCTTCATATTAAATGTGGAAGTCAGCCAGAGAGAGCTTTAAATATCTTTTTTTAAAAATTGACATGGAATACAAATAATAAATTAAAATTGGCTCTTTCTTAGCATGTCTATTTATGATGTTTGCAAAAGAAATTTATGAGACAAATTCTCTTCCCACTAAAATTTACAGATTGGTTTATTGACAAAAGATGTGAACAGACCAATTTTGCAATTGCCTGAATATAATGCTAGATTTATGGCCTGGTCAGAATAGAAGAGAAATTTAATCATTCAGAAGAGATAGAAGTGGTGTAGTCAGCAAAATCTCCTTCCCAAGTACAGATCACCCAGTGAAAGCTACCTCACCACAGAGACATTGTGGTAAGAGGTGGCAGAAACTTGGGGTGAAGGAGAAAGTGATAAAGCAGAATATAGCTGGAGGATGGAGAACTGATAGAGAGGGAACGGGATGTGGATGAGTAGATTGATCTTCTTCAGAGTCAGTACCTCTAAGCCCAAGCAAAGAGTTGAGATGAGAGATTCTCCATCTACAAAACACCCTGTTATGAGTTAAATTATGCTCCCCCAGAAATTCAATGTTGAAATCCTAACCCCTTAGTACTTCAGAATGTGAAGTTATTTGAAAACAGTATAATTGCAGATATAATAAGTTACATTAAGATGAGGTCATTAGGGTGGGCCCTAAACAAATATGACTGATATCCTTAAAAATGAGGTAAAGAACCCGGCCACTGTGGCTCAGAGGTTGAGTATCTACTTATGAACCAGGAGGTCATGGTTCAATACTTGTTCAGGATACATGCCCGGTTATGGGTTTGATCCCCAATAGGGGGCATACAGGAGGCAGCCAATCAATGATTCTCTCTTGTCATTGATGTTTTTTCTCTCCCTCCCTCTCTTTCTCTCTGAAAACAATATATATATATTTTTTTTAATAAAAAGGGGAAGCCCTGACCGGTTTGGCTCAGTGGATAGAGCATCAGCTTGCGGACTCAAGGGTCCCAGATTCGATTCTGGTCAAGGGCATGTGCCTTGGTTGCGGGTACATTCCCAGTAGGGAGTGTGCAGGAGGCAGCTGATGGATGTTTCTCTCTCATCGATGTTTCTAACTCTCTATCCCTCTCCCTTCCTCTCTGTAAAATAATCAATAAAATATATTTTTTAAAAAGGGGGGAAAGATGTACACAGAGAAACACACATAGGACCGATGTCAAGTGCAGATGAAGACAGAGAATGGAGTAATGCTTCCAGGCCAAATGTTACCAGCTGAGCCTGAGAAGCTAGTCAAAGGGCTCAGACCTCAGAAGGAATAAACTCTGCCAACACTTGGATTTTAGATGTCTGGCTTCCAGAACTGTGAAAAAATAAATGTCTGTTGATCAAGCTACCACACTGCACACATAGTCCTTAGCTTGCAAGATAAATATCGAACCACTTGAAGAGGAAAATAATCTCACACAGTTTCAATTGCCAAATTACTGGTAAAAGAATTCTGACTGGAGCAGCCTGAATTATGTTCCTGACTCTAATCCAATTCACTTAGGATGTTGGATTAGAATTTTGTTTTAATAAAAGCTATCAATGTTCCACTGACTGAAATCTGAAGGGAAGGTAGCAGGGTAAGGTTTCCTGAAATAAGGTGAAATAAGGTCTGGAAAGGCCATCAAAAGGATATCGGATATTTCCAGTCCCTTTCTATGTCAGGGACCCTGTCCTGAATCATAAAATAATTAGAGAAACGGTTCCTATGGCAACTCCTCTTCCTCCTGAGTTGAACGACTGATTTGTTTCACTTTCCAGTAAGTCATGCTGTAACTTCCTTGTTTGTGCAGATCTCTGAGAGCTAGGACTGACGTCTGCTTGGCTTATGGGTGTCCAAAGGGCACCTGAATTGGCGATTGGTGTGCATTTTCCTCCTAAAATCAGCTTTAGTTCTAATGATTGTAAGCTCTAATTAGGGCATTTGGCACACTGAGATAGATCCTGGACCACCATGACCGACTTGCTTCATTGTATTCATTTTCTCTTCAGTATCATCTCTCGAATGCCTGATGTCCATTTATCCAATCACAGCATGTCCCAAAAGAGAGTCTGACCTTACAAAGATAGTAGAGGATCTTTCACATTTGGATGGCACTCTCATCTGTTGCCATGCAAGAAAAGGCATGGTTCTGTGCTTTCCTGGAACACCAATATGCTGGAATGGCCTTCCCGCTTGATGAACCTTATGGCAGAGACCAAACTGCATGCTGACTGGCTAGCATGGCCATTAACCTGCCTGCTGAGCCCCCGCGCCAGAAAGGAAGACAAACAGGGCTTTACCGAGGCAGTAAATATTCCATATAGCCTTGGACTGGAAGTAGTTACATCTGTGAAAGATTTACATTTATAGTCTACATAAATTAACTGTCCAAAGAAAATGAAAAAAATATAGATGTCTCCATAATTTAGTAGCAGACCACCTTGCAGAATTTCAAAGTACACTGAAGTGATTACCCGGAGAGCACTAGTCATGACGGAGGTCTAGACTCACAGTGAGGATATTATTACTACCTACAAAAATGAGTGGAACAGTAAATAAATGTAGCCTCGGGGGGAAGCTCTTCTTTTTTCTGGATCAAATATTTGGCCATCAGAAGACAGGCTAGCAGAAGGGTTGGGAGAATGTTAATCTCCTGCACTGTGGCAACTGGAAGTTACGGAGGAAAGATGCAGGTGTTCGGATTCCTTGTGATAAAAATGCTGTGTTGAATTAAATAAGCCTATAATTCAGAAAGGAATAATGAGCTCTAGAAAGCACTAGCCTCAGTGAAATTCTCCCAATCTAGAAATTAAAGTACTGACCTAAGAAGTATATGGGGATTTAATTACATAATAAGTATTAATCAAACAATAGAATGTTGGTATTCAAACGGGCCTAATCTGTCCTTCTGGCTTACCTGTCTACTCCAGTAAGCAGAGCAGGTGAACAGAGAAGTGAAACCTGCATTTTGAAATCACAGAGCCAAGACATGACCTCATCAAAACCAAAACCTGAGCATTATGACTTTCATTGGAATATGCATAAATGTTCACCATTCTCCTTTAAAAAACATTTAAAATCCCAATTACAATTCCTAACACATAAGTAGTACTCAATAAGTGCTTATGGGATGAATTTATGAATGACTGAATATTTATTATCTTCAACAGAGATAATAAACCTTGGTCAAGGTTTCGAGAGGTGAAGATGAGATTCCCTTACCTAGTCAGTTTACAGTTCAGTGGGGAGACAGAGAGCAGTATGTATAGAGCTCTTTTTTTAAGCCAATTAGCCAAGGCACACTGTCATTTTTGACAGAGTTTTCCTTGGAAAGGACTTTATTACTGCCACCTGAATGAACACCCACTATATTTTGAGAATGCGTAGCTATGAATACCTGGGTTTTTCTTAGTCTAAATTAGCGGTTCTCAACCTGTGGGTCGCGACCGCTTTGGAGGTTGAAAAACCCTTTCACAGGGGTTGCCTAAGACCATCGGAAAACACATATATAATTACATATTGTTTTTGTGATTAATCACTATGCTTTAATTATGTTCAATTTGTAACAATGAAATTGGGGATCACCACAACATGAGGAACTGTATTAAAGGGTCGCGGCATTAGGAAGGTTGAGAACCACTGGTCTAAATGATGGTCTGACAAATAAATTTTCAACTTTGGAAATTTGACCTTTTCAGCGTATTGTATTGAGTTTCATCACTGACTGCCTGTTTTTGTCTTCTGAACTTTGAAGGTAGGTTGAAAATAAGCATAGATTTCCCTCTTGCAAAATGTATGAAGTGAAGAGAACTGTCTTTGGCTTCTTCTGAAATATAATATTCCTTCTATTCTTTTTTTTAAATTTTTTAAAAATATATATATTTTATTGATATTTTACAGAGAGGAAGGGAGAGGGATAGAGAGTTAGAAACATTGATGAGAGAGAAACATCGATCAGCCGCCTCTTGCACACTCCCTACTGGGTATGTGCATGCAACCAAGGTACACGCCCTTGACCCGAACCGAACCTGGGACCCTTGAGTCCACAGGCCGACGCTCTATCCACTGAGCCAAACTGGTTAGGGCTCCTTCTATTCTTTGAACCAGCAAAGATACCACTATGATCTCACTACCTTTGTATCTGTAAGAATATTTTATAATTATACTAGAGGTCCGGTGCACAAATTCATGCACCAGTGGGATCCCTAAGCCTGGCCTGTAGGATCAGGCCAAAACCGGCTCTCCAACATCCCTTGAGGGGTCCTGGATTGCGAGAAGGTGCAGGCCAGGCCTAGGGACCCCACCGGTGCACGGGGAGGGACACGGGAGGTTGGCCAGCCAGGGAGGGATCACGGAAGGGCTTCAGGGTGTGTCTGGCCTGTCGCGCTCAGTCTTGATCAGCTAAACCCCAGCAGCAAGCTAACCTACCAGTCGGAGAGTCTACCCCCTGATGGTCAGTGCATGTCATAGCGACTGGTCAACCGGTCAACTGTCTGCCCCTTGGTGGTCAGTGCATATCATAGCGACTAGTTGACCAGTCGACTATCTGTCCCCTGGTGGTCAGTGCATATCGTAGCAAGTGGTTGAGCGGCCTTAACATATCATTAGCATACTACACTTTGATTGGCTGAACGGACAACCAGACACTTAGCATATTAGGCTTTTATCATATAGGATCATATTATATTATTGGTATACATTTCCATAAAAAGAGTGCAATACCTGTGCATATGTGTGTCTGTATGTACATAGAAAATAACATAAAATTCATATTTAAATATTTATGTATTATACTTATAGAAAATTCCCTTTACCCTACAAAATAAACAGTGGTCATGGAATACCGTAGTTTTCAAATAATTGTATCTAAAATGTCACAATACATGATGTTTATCCAGATAACTAGCCAAAATTAGCAATCTTATTACCTCTAAAGAAATGAATGATATTTGCATGGGAAACTATGGACAGACACTACTACTATATAACAAATGGGGCAGAAAATATAAATCATTTTGACATTCGATCTCTCCTTTTCCATTGTAATATGACCAATGTTTTCCTAAGGATCAGAGCTGCCCCAAATGAAGATGACTGTTTGCAAATGCATTTTCAGCTAGCTGTTATTATGTCAGTAACTGTCCAATGAGGGAGACTGAAGCAAAAAAAAAGTTTGGTAGCAGATTGTTGTAACTTTAGCTTTAAAGACAGTTACTGCTCACTGTGGCCCCTTATTATTATATTCCTCTTTCTTCTGGGTTGGACCTTACACTATGTCATCTTAAACTATGAGATCATATTGGAAACAGAATTCAGGTATGAAGGAAAACAAGCTTGAAGGGTCCTGGTCCCATGAAGAATTCATGGAACAGATTCCCCATTCTGTCTTTGGACTACTCCTTTCTGTACTCTAACTGGTGAAAAGAATAAATTATTCAGTTAATTTATGATGTTTTTATGCCGTGGTAGTGATACTAACAAATAATTCCAACTCTGAATTATAAACACAACTTACATGCAGGAATATTTTGTCTCTGGGGTTATACTCAATATTGGAGAAATATGCATATTCACAAATAGGAAAAAATGCGCTTAAATGGTATTCAAATAGAAGACTTAAGAGTGTTTCTTTTTGTTTGGCACCTCAATTATTCCACCATATCCCTTGAAAAATACTCTAGGATAAATCTTTTTTTCTAAGAAACTGTTTGTTTTTAACAATTTTTTTTCTGTCTATATCCACTTGAGTCTAACCAAGGACATATGGGAGGAAAAGATAAATGAGCAAAGAAACACAACAAAAACTCTGCAAAACAAAACAGTGACAACAAAAGGAGCAAAAAGAAAAACAGGGAATTTACCACTTCATGCCATTGTTTGAGTTTTTATTTCCCTACCCTATCTGCCTGCTTGTGCTTATGGAACAGAGCCCTCCAGTAGCTGCATTAGCTTTTCTGGGATTTTCTTTTTTTTTTTTTAATATATTTTATTGATTTTTTACAGAGACGAAGGGAGAGAGATAGAGAGCTAGAAACATCCATGAGAGAGAAACATCGATCAGCTGCCTCCTGCACATCCCCCACTGGGGATATGCCCGCAACCCAGGTACATGCCCCTGACCGGAATCGAACCTGGGACCCTCCAGTCCACAGGCCGATGCTCTATCCACTGAGCCAAACCGGCTCCGGCTGGGATTTTCATTAGTCATCAGTGAGCAGGAGGAGCTGGACATGTGAATTCCATCTTAACTAAAAGTGCAAGATCCTACACCAACAATAGTTAAGAACCATAGAGTCCATTATGAATGGCATAAGAGAGCTATATTTGAAAGAGGTGAGAGAAAAAGGCATTATTTTTAGCATCCAAGAAACAGATACCCTGTATTCCTGATTAAAGGTCCAGAGTTTGATCACTGAACTGAAAATGAGAAGACATTTCCTCAGAGATGGCATTTGAAACTTCCTTGATAGTAAAGGTTGCAAAATGCACAAAATAAAAGAGAGAGGAAAGAGAAAGAGGAGAGAGACTTATTCTATATGAGAAGTTGGAGGAAGTAAACAAAGATATTTTTCACATCAATTTTTTCTTGTATTATTTTCCTTGGTGTTTTATTTAATGGTCAAACAGGTTTAAATATACTCAGATATTGAGAAAAATTATTTAGGACACTAACCTGGGATGACTGAGACAAGAATACAATATAAAAACTAAGTAGTTGGAGAATAAAATTATGACTGTATGACTAAGTAATTAAAATGTTGACTCAGAAAATAGTGGGTAATAGGAGATGAGGGTTAGAAAGTGTTGCCATAGATAAATGAAGGGAAAGCATTTTTGGTGCCAGTCTTGCTAGGGAGAAAGTTATTGTCAGGTTACTAAATGTGCACACTGATAGCCAGTTTTAGCCCGATCCTCGCAGGCCTGATCCAGACTGGAGGGAGCCAGACCCCTACAGGCCGATCTAGACAGAAGGAAGTCCAATCCTGTGCGTTCAGTGTCTGTCCCCTGGGGTCAGTGTGCATCTAATGACTGGTCGACTGGTTGTTCGGTCGTTCAGTAGCTTAGGCTTTGATATAGATATAGATAGATTTAAAAATATTTGTGAGCTATCTAATTTGTGACATCCAGCCAGCCAGTGTGGTTCAATGGTTGAGCCTCGTCTATGAACCAGGAGGTCATGGTTTGATTCCCAGTCAGGGCACATGCCTGGGTTGTGGGCCCAGTCCTTGGTAAGGGGTGCGCAGGAGGCAGCCGATGGATGATTCTCTCATCATTGATGTTTCTATCTCTTTCCTCCTCCCTTCCTCTCTGAAATCATTAAAAATATATTCATTAAAAAATTTTGTGACATCCAATAGGAATTGCAAGGTGAAGTCTCCTGTCATGGAATCTGTGAGTTCAGCTCCAGAATCAGGAGTCTATTGTTATAGAAGAATCGCATTCTAGAAAGGTGAGTTACAGGAATGACTGCAAGAATACGGTAATCATTAACCCTAAGGATTGTGGCAGCATAATTCTCCATTATCCTGGCTTCTTGGAGGTACCAGGGTTGGATGAGAGTTGGGGATGGGTTATGTTTAGAGACATAGACAGATTGCCACGAGTCTCAATGTGGTATTTTTTATTATAATATGTTATCTAATTTTGTTCACAGTGCACAGAGTGTATCTTTCTCCCAAAAAGAGGAAAAGAATTTGGAATTATTTTCTGGTGAACTATTGTCAGTTCATCAGTTATCATTTTCAATAAGGAAGCAAATAGAGGACATTTTTTAAAAGAAATAAAAAGGGGGGGGGAAGAGAATAGTTATCATTAACTTTTAATCTTTTCTACTTTCCACAACTTTAATGACAGTTTCTACCATTTCTGTACAAAGCCCTGACTTTGAGTTCTTATCTGGGCAAATCAGATATATAATTAAAATATGAACCATGAAAGCACACTCAATTATTTCTCCTGAAAATGATGCAGCTGGTCAGTCATTTTTTTTTTTTATTTCACAATTACATGTAAACTAATTCTCATTCAAACCTAACATGGATTTTAGGCAAAGTAAATTTTCGTCAATGAATCCGGATTTTGTTTCTCCATTAGAAAGAAAGACTGGGTAGAGAGAAGAAAATTGTCTATGAATGAACCTACTCTTGACAAATTTCTTACAAAAGGATGTACAGTAAGTCTTGTTTTAATACCCGAACTAAATCCCGTGTATGAATGCCAAGCCAATTATTTCTGCTGGAGGATTTTGTCAACAAAATAGTTTCAGAGGAAGCAATGTGACAATTTCCACTACATGTTGGAGGACTGAGGAGTAATTTAAGACACAAAATTGTTTTATTATCTCAGAAGATCCATGACTTTGGACTCCTTGGATCGAATCACTAAAAGGAAATATAGAAATGATTAATACCATCAGCTAGCGCTCCAAGAACTTGATGGTTAAAAAAAATTGTAGAGATAAAACTAAAATTGATTACCTTTTAGTCAGCAAGACAGCGACTATGGTATTTCACATATTTGATTAAGTTTGTTTCTCTTCATAGGAAATGTAGTTTACTCTATGCATATGTTTATCAGTAATATGTAAATACAATTGATGTTGACATTATGTGTACCTACTGAATTGCATATGAAGAAATCAATAGGGTATTACAGAATTATGAACGTAACACACACACACACACACACACACACACACACACAGAGTTCCTGGAATATAGTGGAGAAATCCCACTTTAGAATTCAAGGAGTTGGATTGAATAATGAATCTGGTGCTGCATTTAGATAATACACTACCCTTCTAGGCTCAGGTTTCTCTTCTGATGAAAGAGCATGACAGGCTATTAACATATCACAGACGTACACTGGAACCAGATCATGGTGGGGGAAGTGAACAGTGGGATGGTATAAAGAAGGTTATTGAATGTTTTAATGATAGACAGGACTAGATCTATGAATTTGTGGGCTCTGTGTCTCCCCTAAGCTACCTTTACTGTTCCCTTCCTACAAAGTAAAAAGTTTGGATTGTTATAAGAAGCCTCATAGGTAGCTATGCCAATGACTCAATGTTAAAAACATCATTCTAGACCAGCCGTGGGCAAACTATGGCCCGCGGGCCGGATCCGGCCCGTTTGAAATGAATAAAACTAAAAAAAAAAAGACCGTACCCTTTTATGTAATGATGTTTACTTTGAATTTATATTAGTTCACACAAACACTCCATCCATGCTTTTGTTCCGGCCCTCCGGTCCAGTTTAAGAACCTCTTGTGGCCCTCGAGTCAAAAAGTTTGCCCACCCCTGTTCTAGACGTTAGCTTGATAGACATTTAGAAGCTGATTTGGGGAAGAAGAAATGGGTTTACAGAAGCATGACTCATGTCTATGTCCTTGTGGGCATAGCACTTTGCTCACATGGACTTCAGAAGGAATACTGGTTAATAATTAATCTGCTCTTTGCGAATCTCAGGATGAATTTCCACTAACTAAAGTGTGAAACAGATCAGAACTAGACCATTAGAGTATGCCATTACATAGGAGAAAAAGGGAAAAAAAAGGAATTCATGGCACTTTTGAGAATATATTTTCCTGTCCTAATGCCTACCACTTTTGAAGGTATGGACTATTTTTAGACTGAGGAAGAGGAAAGTAAAAAAAAAAAAAAAAATCTCATATCACTGCTTTGAGTGAACTGGTTTTAGAAGCTACCTAAAACATTTAGTGAGCTACTACTAAACTCTCATTCCTCTTTATACATCCAAGTAGAGATGGGAATTTGCTATAATACAATGTCAATGAGGGAGGTGTAAGCTGACAGGCCCACACATTGCTTTTGATGATGCAAAAGTGATTGTAGGAAGGGCATAAGCCCCGAAAGCACAGCACATCAGAACATCAATATTATCCTACTACTAGAGGCCTGATGCACAAAATTCATGCACGGGGTAGGGATGTCAAACTGAGGGTCCAGCTTGAACCCTCTCCCAACCCGAGACCCCTCTGGGGATGTCCTACTGCCAGTTTAAATCGGAGGTTGGACATCCCTCAGTTTGACATCCCTCACACAATCTGGGACCGCTGGCCTTTAACTGCTCACCTGCCTGCCTGCCTCATCGCCCTAACCACTCTGCCTACCTGCCTGATCACCCATCACCACTCAATTGCCTGACTGATCGCCCCTAACCACTTGTCTGCCTGCCTGGTCGCCCCTAACCACTCATCTGCCTACCTGATCGCCCCTAACTCTGCCTGCCTGTCTCATTGCTCCTAACCCCTCTGCGTGCCTGCCTCATCAGCCCTAAGCACTTGCCTGCCTGCCTTATTGCCCCAACCGCCTCTGCCTCAGCCCCCACCGCCGCAGCTTCACCTGGAATGATGTCCGGAAGGTCATTCGGCTGTCCAGTCTAATTAGCACATTACTTTTATTATTATAGATTCTATTCTATTCTATTCTATTCTATTCTATTCTATTCTATTCTGTTCTATTCTATTATCTTGTGATATTTCTCTCAAGAAACACATTTTAGACTACTTCCAAATTATGCAGCAACATATTTGCTTCCACAGTCTCAAGGAGCCATTCCAGAATCACATGCAATTGCTTCCACAGTCTCAAGGAGCCATTCCAGAATCACATACAATTGTGAGACATTTCAAATACACTTATGTCTGGGCTTATGAAAAAAAGGTCCTGTCTATCCGAATGCCTTGGATTATTATTATCCTAAGAGTATCTTGACAAATAGCAATGGGGATAAAATGGGGAACCCAAACCCCATCTATTGGCAATACGGGTTGGATAAACATTTCCTTGTTCAAGTATTTCAAGAGAAAAAGTAAGTGGTAAAGAAGTTTCTGGGATATAAAAGATGAGAACTGTTACACACAGAGAGAATAATGCTTCCAAAAAAGATGTACTGTAAAAAAAAAAGCAAAGAATATTTTAGAATTTACCTTCTATATATTTATATATACTGTGGATATTATTTTATGATGATCATTTAGTATATGTTATGTATTAAAGTTAAAGTAGTATAAAATATAGAATTGTATCATGGTTCACTTGTACAGTCAAATAGTCTGAAACCAGTAAAATTCTGCTATTAAAGTATGTTTAATATCATAGGACATTTGAAAATATCACAACATATATTTATATATAAATAGGACACTAATATGGTAGTATATTAACTCACTCCTACCTAAACACACACATTCATCATATGTGCCTATACAGAGAGAGTGTCAAGTGGCAGTATGGGAATTCAAAACTCAGCATGAGATTTTCAAATTCAAGAGCTCATTCAAATATCATTCATTCTAAACAGTTGGATCATGGACATTATTGTTTTCTTTTTCATGCCCTTCTCATTTGCTTAATTCCTCTAATTCAGCATGTTCTAGTTTTATAATTTAAAAAGGTTAAATTTAAAGATTATAGGCAGCATCATGAAAGATGACAGCCACAAGAAACCTATAAAACATGTGAAACACTTTCAAGTAAAACCTAATGCTCAGAAAATAAAGTGTGTAATTATAGAATTATACTCCCACAGTGAGCTTCTTTAGGGAAGGATGATCTCGTTTATCTTTTCTGGCTCATCAAACAAGCTTAACAAATATATGATGACTAAATACCTATGAATTTTCCAGAAAAAGTAATATTTAATGTTCTTTGTTTAATTGAACAGTGGAGTTTCTAACACATTTTCAAAATGTAAATAAAATGCCTTCTTTTATAGGAAAGGAAATAAAAATGTAGGCAGATTCACTTACTTGCTCTAATTTTCACAAGTACTGAGTAGTGGGAAAGATGGATTACTCTAACTTCAAATCCAATGGTCTAGCCTTCCCCCTGAAACACTCTGCTTAATTCAGAAGCATTTTCTTAAAGCTGCAGTGTACAAAGTCCTACATGGGATAGTATTTACAGGCAAGAAAATGCTCCAGCCTTCAGAATTTTCCATTACAGGAATTCATGTGCTGGAGTTAGCCAGAGATTCGGTGGTATCAGAAAGGAAAAAGAAAAGGAAACTGGGAAGGAAGCTGGGAAGAGAGTTAACCCATTTAACCCTATTTTTCTAGGTCCTTTTATTTATTTACTAGTGGCCCGGTGCATGAAATTTGTGCATGGGGGGATGAGGGGTGAAGGGAGAAGGTGTCCCTCAGCCTGGCTGGCCTGCACCCTCTCTAATCTGATACCCCTCAGGGGACGTCCGACTGCTGATTTAGGCCCAAAACCAGCAGTCAGACATCCCTCTCGCAATCTGGGACCGCTGGCTCCTAACCATTCACCTGCCTGCCTGCCTGATTGCCCCTAACCACTCTGCCTGCGGGCTGGATCAACCCCAACTGCCCCCCCTTCTGGCCTGATCACCCCTAACTGCCTGCCCCTGCCAGACTGATTGCCTCCAAATGCCTCCTCCCACGCCCCTCCCGCAGCCTGATCGCCTCCAACTGCCACCCTCCGCAGGCCTGCTCCCCTCCCCCCAACTGTCCCCTCCTGCCAGTCTGCTCGCCCCCCACCTGAACCTCCTTGCCAGCCTGATCGCCCTAGCTGCCTCTGCCTCAGCCCCACCACCATGGGTTTGTCCAGAAGGACGTCTGGAAGGTCTCCCAGTCTAATTAGCATATTACCCTTTTATTAGTATAGATTTTTTATTAATCCACACTCAAGGATATTTTTTTCTATTGATTTTTAGAGAGAGTGGGTGGAAGGGGGAGAGAAAGAGAAACATTGATGTGAGAGAGACACATCGATTGGTTGCCTCCTGCATGCGCCTCGACCCCTGGGAGCTGGACCAAGCCTGCAACCAAGGTGCACGCCCTTGACCAGAGTCGAACCCAAGACACTTCATTCCCGGGCGGATGCTCTTAACCACTAGGAAAAACTGGCTAGTGCACCAGGTCCTTTTAAAGATTCTCCAGCAGCCAGAAATGCTAAAGCTTCTAGAGTCCTATCATGGCTTCTCTCTGTTTCTCTCAAGCATAAGGGTCGCTGCGCATTTTGAGAAAATGGTTTGCTTTACCTAGTTTTTAAACCTATTGTCAGTCATTCTTTTTTTTTTCTTTTTTTATTATTATTTTTTTAATTGTTTTATTGCTTAAAGTATTACAAAGGGTATTACATATGTGTCCTTTCCCCCCCCCCACCCTTGACAATCCCCTGGCCTCCCCTTACCCCCCAGTGTCTTATGTCCATTGGTTATGCTTATATGCATGCATACAAGTCCTTAGGTTGATCTCTTACCCTCCTCCCTCCTGCCCCCCAACCCGCCCCGGCCTTCCCGCTGCAGTTTGACAATCAGTTTGAGGCAGCTCTGCCTCTGTATCTATTATTGTTCATAAGTTTATAATGGTCAGTCATTCTTGAGTGCTGTGAAGTAAACTATACATGTTCATTAATTTGGCTCTCCTGATGAAAATGAGAGAGAATTAAACAGGATCCCCAATTCAAGAAGCACCCAATATAAAGAGAAACGCAAATGGGCAAGTGCATCTGAGTTTATCTGAATGCAAACTTTATGGAGGCAGATGCTAATATATCGCTCCAAAGATAAACCTCCAACAACACCACAAACTACGTCAACTGCAAAGTGCTTCTCTCAAAGGTCAAGCAGAAACTAGAGGTCTCTCAAGACTGTTTTAAAGTATTCTTTGCTGGAGAGAGTTGATTTAATTACCTTGTAACCTGTCCTCTGGGGGCAATTAAAATCTGACAGCAAAGATGTATTTGCAGAAAAGGAAAGGCTAAGAATACTTTCTGTAAAAATCCTATAGCAAACAATGCAAACTTTTATAGTTCCTCAATTTATTTTCACGTAGTAGAACAGATCTAGATTTATGACTTTGTTCTTGTTTGTTTCTTTAATAAATACCTTTTTCCCCCAGCAATACTACCATGATTCCAAATGATTCAATAGCAAGAAATATTTCAAAGCTAAGAATAAGGAGAAGCTATAAAGAATTGAGCTTAATTGTCTTCACAAATCTACTCTGACTGTTCTCATAATATCTTCTTTGTTGGGTGCCTCCGCTCCAGACCTTTTGCGTCAAGCAAGGAACAATTAATACGACTTAAAAGTGCAGGTTATGTTTTGAAAATGATACTTTCACATTCTTGCAGGAGTTCAAGAAACCCAACTATATATCTGCAGTGATTTCAACAATAACCAGGGATCATCATATGCAATGAGCTCATTTGAAGGTGACATTTTTCTCTTGGGGTTTCATCACTGGAAACTGATGCCAAGATCATGACACTAAGAGGGGAAAAAAGGAAGTGATCTCTTTACTATTTGACTTCCGAAAATGGCTCAAATGACTATTTTAATTAGCTTTTAAAGAAGGGCATGCGAGTACCTGGGGGAACAGAAATCGGGCTGATTTTCTCCCTGAACTTAAGCTCTACCATTTACAAAACTGTGTTCTTCAGAATAATGAGTCTTTGGCGCGTTGTTAACTTGAAAACAAAAAGATTCCATGGTCAGCTAGATTTGAGAAAATATGTATTCAAATAAAATTAAAATCTTATCTTGCTTTATATATCTTTTTCTAGCCAAGGAAGCAATTTTATCAATTTTCCAGAAAGGGATAAATTGGGCAAATCTCCAAAATGTAATTGGTCCCATAACCTTGTTTGTTGCTAAATATATGATGGCGATGTGTTCTTTGATGTTGACCCTGGATAAGAACATCATTCTAGTCCCAACATCTCCTTTTGTGATTGACATACAATATGCTTTTTTTTTTTTTTTTTTTAGGGAATGGAAGGTACGAGCCATGTTTTTTTAGAAGGCGGGCTTCTTAGGATTCTGGAGCATCATATTAAGGCATCTCTCTGCCAGAATAAACTACTTTTTGTGCATATCCAAAGTAAGTACTCTTTCAAATGTGAGAAGAGTTCAATATCATCCACAGAGTTAAGAAAAATGAGATCAGAAAGTTAAAGTATTTTGTGCAGCTCATGTGGCAAATCTAGGAATTAAACCAATTCTGAAATGCCCACATTTCCCACCATCCAGCCCTGAAGATGAATATTGTCATATGTGTTTGCTTGGTGCTAAAACCGTCTCAGACCAGAAGCTCACATGGATTCAACATAGCAAACCGAGGTCACCAAGCCACCATCACTTGGACTTCAGGACAGAGTTGAACCACCTATTTCCAATCCACTGCTTACCTCACTTTACTTATGCTTCTATAGGGCATTGAGCTAGATCAGCCGTGGGCAAACTACAGCCCGCAGGCTGGATCCAGCCCGTTTGAAATGAATAAAACTAAAAACAAAACAAAACAAAAAAAAAAAACAACCGGACCCTTTTATGTAATGATGTTTACTTTGAATTTATATTAGTTCACACAAACACTCCATCTATGCTTTTGTTCCAGCCCTCCGGTCCAGTTTAAGAACCCATTGTGGCCCTCGAGTAAAAAAGTTTGCCCAGCCCTGAGCTAGATGGTAGAGTGAACTTTTCATGTTTGTATGTGAGAATCAGACACTGCCTCCCCAGGATGTTAATTTACAATCTAGTATGTTTAACAACTTCCCAGGTAAAGCTCTTGCAGATGATCTTTGGACCATGTTTTAAGAATCTCTGTAACAGAAAATATGAAGACTGCCAATTATTGCTAATTTATAAAACAAAGTGTCTTTCCAAGATAATTATTCTGCAGCTCAAAGACTTTGTTGGACACACAAGAAAAAAAAAGGATAAAATTTGCCACTGTTTTCAAAGGCTGTATGTCAGATTCCCTTGTTTTTAAAGCTATCTCAGATTAGGGAGAATAATCTGCTATCCAATGTGTTTAATTTAATAATTCATTCTTTAGCGATTTAGCCCTTGTGTTTATTTTCAAGTCCACGTTCCATTCAGACTTGCACATATTAAGGGGAGCAGTGGGAAACAGGCCTAATAAGCAGGGGAAAAAAAGCAGCTAGTGCTTCTGCATTCCAATATCTTAGATAATTATTGGCAGTAAGAAGATAAACCACGTTAAGATGGTAAAGTATGGCAATCTTATTTTTCTAGAACAACATTTACATTTGTCTGATTAGGGTTTTTCATTGCTGTGCTTTATGTTTCAGGAAGCAGAATGGGGCTCTACTTTGGACACAAAATGTTAGATTTTTTCGCATTTACATAGAGGAGAACTTTCTAAATCAGCACAGCTCTACACAATCCAGAACTTTTGGATATTATGACTATTACATCAAAGCAGAATTTAAGATTGCACATTTTAAAAAAGAATAATGAAACCAGTTTCTGAATCTCAAAAGTCCAAGTCCAAGTACCAGCACTGAAACTAAACAAATGTAGGCTTCCCACTTGTAAGAATATCTTCCTCTTATTTACCCAGCGGACTTACACTTGTGTTCTGATCATTGTCTTGTTCTACTGCCCCCTTTTCTCCCAGCCCCTTCCTATTTATCTGAACAAGCGAAAGAAATAGTACCAGAAAGTCCCTGGGAGAAAGTGAAACATTTTTAATAGACCACGGAGGACCCCGGTTTAGGGATGAACTAGTCCTTTTCAGTGCGTGTCACACTGACAGATTTCTTGTTCGGTGTCCTGCAGTGAGACAGATAATATCGCAGCACGCCATTGAGAAAAAGAACTGCAGGGCCAAGACAGAGCCCTCAAAAGGGAGCTGAGTTATTGATTTTTTTGTTCTTCTTTAATCACATTCCTCTGAAAATGGAGAAGTTGAGTTTGGGGGAAGAATGATGCTTTTAGCTTTGTGTCTCTTGGTTTCCAGACGCGAGGAAAGAACTAAGGAATGTGAATGCATCTCAAAGAACATCGATGCAGATAAGCAACCTAGTGGTAGTAATGGGACCAGAACCTGCTTTTTCTGACTCCACATCTGCTATTCCTTGTTCTTGCTTGTTTGTTTGTTTTTGAGAAATGCATTAAATGGGATTCTAACAAACTGTGGGTAAAATAACTGTTCCTCACTTGCAGCATTTATCTTTGGAGTAATCTGTGAGAACAGAGCAGTACTTGACAAGACATGAGGAGCGGAAGCAGGAAGCTTCCACAAACTACGAAGCAAGAAGCAATGACATCCACTATGACAGAGTGCCCTGGATGGTCAGAGAGGGTTCGGGGGGATCCCTGCTTACCCTGAGATGCTCTTGTCTCCACAGTGATCTCGGAACAAACAACCATTACAGAAGTAAAATAATTCCACTATCCAATCAGTTCCCAAAGACAAGCGAAACTCTGAATGCTTCCTGCTCATGTCCATTTATGGTAGTCAGTTTCCACCAGGTAATTAGCAGGAAAAAGTATCATATCTTAAGTTCTTTATCTAGACATAAATCATGATTGTGATAATTTTCCTTCTATTTTCTCTATGACTAATGTATGAAAAAGGTATTATTATCCCTCCTGTGTATACACTAGAGGCCCGATGCACAAGATTTGTGAAAGGGTAGGCCTTCCTTCCCCCAGCTGTTGGCACCTGCTTCCCTCTAGCACCTGGGACCCAGGCTTCTCTCCAGCCACCGGCAGGCTTCCAGGACCCGGGCTTCCCCAACAGCCCCGGTTTCATCCAGAAGGACATCCAGTCTAATTAGCATAATAAGCTTTTATTATTATAGATATGCACATAGGCATACATACATGTGTATGTATGTGTGTGTGTGCATAGAGAGACTCAGAGATTATCTTGTATAGCTAATTACATTCCAACCCAAGTTTTTCTACCTCCAAATCTGTTTTCTCTTCTTGTACCAAGAAGTTTTCCCTTTAGAAACAAAGTATTTTGCAGTTTCAAAAGGTGATGCATCTATAATCTGTGTTACATAACAGTCTACATACTATGATAATTACTTATTTAGTTATAATTCATTGTTTACTGTCTGATTCCTGAACAAAGATTCAGTTTTCACCTGAAAATTTCAAGTGAAAAAACTGATGGAATGGGAAAAAATGACGATGATTTAAATATAGATTTGAAGCCCGCCTATGCCAGCAAGTCATTATATAAACATGAATTAATCACTCAATCTCTTGGAGTTTCAGTTCTCTTGTCTTGAAAATGAATGTACAAATTGATCTCTTAGACGGCGGTGATGATTAATATTAATGAGAACTGAAACACCCAGTGTATATCAGAAATTGGAATTTACGCTCCTACTTGTTTTATCCTTCAATCTATTTTTTTTTTGTCCTCTGTACTTTCTATTTGTACTCCCCTAGATTCATTTCTTGCTGTTCATTTTGTAATGGTACAGATTGTGTACAATACCTCAAATGCAGAAAGAGAAATAAATGGATAAATCAATTTTGGTTTCACCATGCAACCCCTCTCTGAGCCCTCTTCTTTCATGTCTGATTTGATGGAGTTGACTGTATTTTACTTGTAGTTCTGTTGCAATTTGTGACTTGCTTTTGGGGTGAGCATGTTTGCCTAAATATGTTAAACAAAATGTAGGTAGCACTGGCTCCAGCTGAGTGATCCTCATCATCATCACAGCAAGTGAAGGACGGACAGGTTTTAGAGTAGATGCAAGAATCACTAATCCCCTGCTCTTCTTATGTAATTTTCCTTTTACTGCCTCCTTCAGTGGGACCAGGGGCCTGATAATAATTGTTAGATCAAACCTTTTCATACAGGGCAATATAAGAGGAGAAATGGTGAAACCAGACAAAAGAGAAAAAAATAAAAAAAGAAACCTTCCCATAAGAGGGCGTGTATGTTTAGATTGGAAGTTAGGACAGGGACTTGGTAGGACGGGTAGTTCCAGACAAGTTTATTTTTTGAGAAATATTATGGACTCATAGAGAAGATGGTGTTTGAGGAACACTGTTCAGTGACATTGGAACATATGTTATAAGGTAAAGGGTGGAGCTTGTAGCAGCATTTGGGATAGGTATAACTCATAGTAAGAAGCTCAGACAATCTGGAAACCACAGTACAACAATGTCAGCTGATCATCACAATTACCTGAAATATTATAAAAAATACAGATTTCTAGTCTTCAATGATGCTGCAGGATGCAAGGGAGGCCAAATGTACATGTAGTTGTCATCTGATAATAGTGATCACCTGGGTCCTTGAAAAAAAATGTGTGTGTATCTCATATGTAATAGATATCACATATATATGTGTGTGTATCTCATATGTAATAGATATCACATATATAATATATGTACACATACATTTTTTTCAAGGAGCAAAGTGATTGCAAATTGCCAGCCAGGTTTCTGTACTGCCGATGTATGTGCTAGAGAATCTCAAAGAATGATGTGTTGGAGGAGAAATTGGTGAACTAGCAAGGCAGTGCATGACAGTTCAACATTTCAGGGATGTCAATCAGGTCAAAAAAGATATTGTAAAAGAACAATGATTGAGCAAGTTCTGGAGTCCAAAATCCAAGGATGAACAGGAGCTACCTTGGGGTGAAGATTATGTATATATAATTTGCAAAGTGTATGGCATGGACTTGGGTATCCATTAAGCACTCTGAAGTGGAGCTGGAGAAATGGAAGGTGCTTAAGAGAGATTTTGGTGGTAAATCAGTAGGAGTAGATAATTAAAGTTGGAATATAGCAAAGCTTAGAACATTTAGGCAGTAAAGGATAGATTTGATTGTGTACATGGTGCATTCGAAGTGTTTATAGTACATCCAGATGGAGATGTACAGTAGGCAGAGCGTGTCCTGGAAAAATGGAGTGAAGCTACATCCCTGGGAGTCATCTAGTCTTGAGAGATTTGTGGATGATCTGTGGATGTTAACTCACTAGCTATGTCCTTCGGTCCACATACATCACTTTATATGACCCTGGTGGTTCTCTTCAAAGCTCACTTGGCTGTCAACTTTGTATTTTTATTTATTCGTTATTTGTCTACTATCTACCCCAGGATAGAACTAGTTCTGCAGGGGCTGATAACTGTGTCTTGTTCATTTGCTTTTATATTTCCAGCACCTTGGATAGTGCTTGATCCTTTTTAAAAAATAAGTTAAAAAGTTATTTAAAAACTTTTTAAACAAAATCACAATGTTTAACTGGATTGTTGCCTGTTTTATAACCACGGTGGTAAGAAGTAAGAAAATAATCTCAGCACATTCTTTCCCAACCAATGGGGAAATGTTAGTACTTTGAAATGGTAGTACTTTTATTCTATAACTATAGAACTCAAATATCTAGAATTATAATTCCATAATAATTTTGTCTTATTGTATAAGAAAATGTATTGTATAAATCATCAGAGTGCTAACTATAAAACAAGTAGATTATATACACATGGCTTATCTCATTGCTATTACATACTACACACTTAACGGTACTATTAAATGTTAACTCTTCCCAAAATACAAAGGCAACCCTGGGGACAATTTAAGAAATACATTTTAAAAGTAACAAATGAGACAAATAGAATATTAGATGTAATTCTGATATACTTAATTATACAAGTCTTAGAAGCAGATATAAAACTTCTATTGAGTAATATATGTTAGTAAGTTCATATTCAATTCTGTCGAATCAAATGATACAGTCTATTTTTATAGCTCCACAGTACTTTATTCCATGGAACACTGAACTAATGACCAGATAAAGAATTTTCTGCTAGCTTTATCTTTACTCTGAAAAGTCATAGCAAATACAATAAAGTTATATTGCATCTTGTATTATTGATATTTTTGTTACTTCCTCTTTTTGAGTCATTTCTCTTTTTATGTTCTCACTAAGCGAGATATGAAAAAAACAATATCAGGCAACCCTCTGTAGCAAGTGCATCTAATACAAATGAATAAGTGAGAAAAGAAATATTGTCTTTAATAGCTTTGACCGAGTTCTCAAGAGTGATCAGATACTTTACTTAGGCCAACTACTTCATTTTATATGATGTGACCTTAGACCCAAAATGCTGAAGTGTCCTCTCCAAAATCATACAGTCACTTAGTCAAGAGTCACAGTAAAATTATAATTCAAGTCATCAGATGAACTTACTCCACTCTACTATGACAGTAGTGCCTGGGAAATGGCCAGACTAGGAGAGAGGATCTAATACTTTTCCATGTATACAGAGCATTTCTTTAAGAAAGGAGGGGGAAATAAAGCAGCATTCTCACATGTTCACACTTCAGAATTCATCTCTAGCCCAAGAAGCTAGTACATTTCAGACTTCAAGAATTTTTTTAAAGTTCCACACCAAATAGTATTCTGCTACTTCCATTGTTATACAACTGATTTCCCATTACTTATGGAAGATGGTATAATTATCCATCATTTATTCTTCAATCATTCACTCAATGTTTATTGAAAATGAGCAGTTTGTTAGTCCATTCACAGATGACAAATTAAGTAAGGAAGCAAACAACTGTCAGCCAAGGAGAACACAAACGGAAGCCAGAGAGAGACAGTAACTAAATGGTCACATTGTGTAAGTTTTACTTTCAGATCTGTAATTTTCAGCTGTAATTTTTTCTTTACCAGTGTAGTTTTAGGTAGGAAAGACATATCTGCTCAAACCCAAGAACCAATTCCTGCTACAAGTTTGCCTGAAACAACTAGGTAACTAAACAAAATATATTGAAATACACCTATGGAGACATTACAGAAAAGTCACAGAAAGACTGAAAACCTGACTGAAGTGAGCAAATTTAGCCAAGCCTATTATTGCCTCAGTTTATGACATAGAAGCAATTTTCAGGCAAGAGAGACAGGGAGGATGCAAAAGGAGTATGATGAGCTTAAGTTCATGGATGAGCGATTTTGTGCAAACGATGAATGCTGGGTGACAACACTGCCTCTTCTTAAATAGCAGGCTGAGATCCTGCCTTCCCTCACATGCATCCCAGCCACTGGACGGCCAGCAGCCCTGACAGAGAGATACTGGCAGGAACCAACCACACTGATGGCACCTAAACCTGAGTGGCATGAACTCCTGGCTTTCCAGGCCAGAAGTTGGCAGTCCCTGCTTTTCTCCTTAAACTTAGACTGTATTTTTAAAAAACAGAAACTGAAAATGAATAGTCATTATCTCCTGGGCGGTGGGCCAGAATCTTGCTCAGTTTGTTGACTGTGATTATTTAGCTCACCAGGATTTGCTTTCCTCTGCTCTCGCTGAGAAACGCACGGTACAGGATCTTTAAGTTCAGACCCTGGTCCCGAGCTTCCCACGGAGCAGTTCTCAGCTCCTCAGCATACAAGGAAACCCAGATTGTGTGAGGCTGAGATATTATTTCTTCACAGTGATGCATAATGCGAATTACAATCTGTTTGCCAATGATTAATTACCCTTCTTCCCAAGAGACAAAGTGCTGAGTGTTTTCATATGCTAATAGATGCCAAGCTGCCAGTGCTAACTCAGCTCTCTAATCCTAAAACTCACCTTAAGTGGAAGAATATCACTGTCTATTGCCAAAGTGGTTATTCTCCTGGGAATGAAATAAATATCTAAGAAGCATTTCAAAGATAGGTGTGCTTTTCAGATGACAGATCACTCCCCGTTATCAAAAGGCAACTATATGTCAATGTGTGCATTACTTAAGACTGGTGAGATCATTGCTTCAATGTCCCTGATAATGTGATAATGTCATTTGCACAATTGTGAATGGTGTCAACACTGAATGAATGTTCTTGAAGGATATTAAGGTGTGAAGTACAGTTGGGAGGGGGGATTCCTATTCAAGTGTCTCTGCCACATAAATCCACTTCAGAAAAGGGGTTGAAGGGCTGGATGAAAAAAGAAGAAGGGATTAAGCAAAAACACACAAAAACTTGTAACATATAGACACAGGCAACAGAGGGAAAGGAGGGTGGGGTAGGTGGAGGCAGACAAAAGGGCGATAATTGGCGACAGAAAGAGACTCTGTTTTGGGCGATGGGCTCACATGCAATAACTGGATGATGTTTTGTTGAGTTGTACACTTGAAATCTATATGGTTTTGCGAACCAGTATCACCCCAATAAATTCAGTTTTTCAAAAAAGTCTGTGTCCTGACTTAAATTTTATACTGGATTTATCACCAAATGAGAGAAGAATTGCAAGACCAAGCTGTCTAAGACAATGTGTAGGTTTCCAATCACCGCTTTAAGTTCAAACTCATATTGACATTTTCAAAAATGTCCATCTAGTTGATGGGCACATACATATAGCAGCTATGTGATGGTTGTGGGACAAGCGTATACTTTAGCATCAGGCTCCCATCATCTCAAACCCAGATAAACAACTATGTTTTATTATGTTCGCTATGCTTTGTGTTGCTTTTAAAACATTTCTAATTATAGTTTTCTAATTAGCTTAAATGGATATAATACTACCAATAGCTATAAAATGTTATGGAGATTAGATGTGCTAATAAATGAAAAGCAATTCTTATTATGACCAGCTCAGGTTAAACATTTAGAATATTTTAACTGTTATTAACACCATTACAGGTGTTTTTCATCAAGTTCTTAACTTTTCTGGGTTTCAATTACTTCACCTCTCAAATCGCTCCAAGAACAAATCAGACGTAATGCTAATTTCCTTGAAGTACTGTGATAGTCACCTTAGAAATATATAAATATCTTAGCATGTTATACAGTATATAAAGGTGATTTTGGAAAATAACGTTTTATTTTCTACAATCAACAATTAAAGTAGAAAACATACTATGTTTTTTCTCATATGAAGGCATTGACAGGCTTTAAAATGCACAGTAGTATATTTCTATTTTATTATTCACCTGAGCTGGGGCTACAGCTGATTCTGCCTGGAGTAATTGTTCAGATCAGTGGTCTATGGCCAAGGACAGAAGAAATGAGACTTTTAATTAATACAGAGTGGAAACCAGAGAGATATAATAGTTGGGCATCTGCTAAACTATAAATCTCTGAAGAGAAATGACCCTTTATTTGACTGCAATTCAATATCTGAAAATTATAGATGCAACATGAAGTTTATCTTGAATAAGACAATCTTATTTAACTTAGACTATAAGTCTATAGTGCATTAATGCATGTAAAATTATCATCACAGAATAAAAAAGAGCCTTAACAAATTTTATCAAATCCTTGCATTCATCACCTGGAATAGTAAATAACTCTTTTTTTAAATTAAAACAAGGTAGTACTAAAAGAATGAGAAAAAAGATACTTGCACATGAAAACAGTTAACACATATTTAGATTTATTGCAGCTATACCAATGCTGATTTTCTTAACAGAGGGTAAAGAATCAGAACTTAAAGGCATAGTGTAATAATAGAATACAACTTGGTCATAAAAAAGGTGAAATCCTGCCACTTGTGACAACATGGATGGACCTTGAGGGTATTATGTTAAATGAAATAAGTAAGATGAAAAGAATACAAATATCGTATGATTTCACTCATTTATGAATGTAAAAACAAAAAGTAAAACAAACAAAATAAAAATAACTTATGGAAGCAGATAACCAGATCAGGCATTACCAGAGGTGAAGAGAGTGGGAAGAGAGGGTGAAAAGGGTTAAGGGGCTCATATGTATGTTGATGGATGGAAACAAGACTTTTGGCAGAATACATACAAATGTCAATTTATACTGTGGCACAACTGAAACTTACACAATGTCACAAATCAACATTACCTCAAAAAAATTTTTAAACATGTAGTGTTATTTAAAATAATTAAAAAAAAATGGATCCACCCAGAATTATCCTATGGAATCTGAGGAATTAGAGGCAGGGATAGATGATGGCTGAAGGCTAAATGAACAGCAGACTCCTGCTTCTACTGTTTCTCCCCATGTCAGTCTTGATGCAGAAACAACAGTATCAAGAT
This sequence comes from Myotis nattereri, assembly GCF_964212035.1. NCBI lineage: Eukaryota > Metazoa > Chordata > Mammalia > Chiroptera > Vespertilionidae > Myotis > Myotis nattereri. The sequence continues at coordinate 10,260,723 of NC_138090.1, forward strand.
TATGAGAGGCATAAAGGTAAACCTAAGTGTTTAAGTGCATTTTTCCCTAACTGAAATGGGAGAGTCATCTTACTGAGAATCATCCCTTACTATTTAGTCCCCATGTTTTTGGCAGGCAGATATATTGAGCCCACTTTTGGAGATTTAAAATTATTATTTTTTGTTTTGTAGTATTGTGTGTGTTTTTGAAAAATGGAATTCTTCCAAGAGAAAAAGATTTTAGTATTCTCCCTTTAGCCTCCAATGAGCTGTGCCAATTGACAAACACCAACCATCACTGAACCAGAGCTAACTGGAAAACATTTAGTTATTTTTCAATATGAACAATAATCCAAACATCACCAGATATTTAGACATTTGAAGAGGGTCTCTACTATAAAGCTGGAGCTCAAGACAAAGAGGACAAAGAAAGAAGTTAAGGGAAATAAATAGTCTTTGAGAAGAAAATCAAAACCTGACACCAAGAGCAATATGCAATCTTTACACAGAAAGCAAAAATATATATTTCAAACAAGAAACACAAAGAAGATGCTGTCTAAATGTAATAGAAAATGAGAAAGAGTTCTGGGAAATTATAAAAAAACAATTATATTTGTGTTGGATGATAATGTCAAGGAATCAGTCAAAAAGTGACACAAAAATAATGAGGGAAGGCCATTAAGAATCATACCCAAAGATCGTCAATGCAGTGTGTTTTGCAATAGAAGAAATAAGAAACAATCTAAGTGATCAAATAGAGTTCTAAGTCACACACATGCAAAAATGTGCAAACATTTTATATATGGGTATTTTATATGGATAACAACATACTTCTTAATGGCATGTGGCACTTCACAAATAGAGACACTAAAAAAATCTAAAAGATACATCTAACTGTTAACAATGATTTCATTGAATTTTTAGGTTATAAGGCAGCAAACAATTTTTAACACATCTTTATATTCTAAAATGTAAATCTTAACATATATTGCATTTATTTGAATATAAATATAAATATAAATATAAATATAAATATAAATATAAATATAAATATAAATATATATAAATATATATATATGTATATGTATATATAACAATGTTGGGGTTTTTTTCTGTCCTAGGTCCTTCATTATATCTTTTAAAGATTCTGTTAAATGCATTTTTTCTTTGTCTAAGAAATAGTGTAACCTATCACCTACTCAGTTAAAAGACAACATTTATTGAGCACTTACTGTCAGATGTTGTGCTAAACACTAGTAGTACAGTGTTTGCCAAATAAGCCTGATTTCCTATCAGGAAACTTACATTCTGAAAAGAGAGATAAGAAACAAAAAAAAAATCATAAACACAGAAAAAATCATGTCTTTTAAAAGGTACTCAGAAAACTGAAGGTGATAAGGAATATCAATTGAATAGTCAGAAAATCCCTCTCAAGACAAGTTGACTATTGGCCTAAGAAACTAATTTGTGGAAACACATGAACAAAAAAGTGCCAAAAAGGGAAAAGGAACTGTAGACATTAACCACAAAAGTCACAAAAGTCTCAATAGAATCCATTAATAAAAGGAAGATAAAGACATAATTAATCAGCAAAGGGAAAAGAGACACGATACTTTTGGAAGAATTGAGAAAACTGCAGGAAGAATTTTGAATTGTGATCCTAATCAAGGGGGCTCCTTTGAGTATAAGACCATGTTGATATATATTTTACATATTTTTAAAAGTATATTTATTGCTTTTAGAGGGGACAGGAGAAGGAGAGAGAGACAGGAACATAAATGATGAGAGAAAATCATTAATGGGTTGCCTCCTGCACTCTCCCTTCAGGGGAACAAGCCTGCAACCTGGGCATGTGCTCAGACTGGGAACCCAACCCTGACTTCCTGGTTCATAAGTTGAGGATCAACCACTGAGCAACTGGCCAGGCCATTTTACATACTTTGAAGATCATTATGGTTGTCTGGACATGAATGAATGAGAAGAAATGAGAAGTGAAAGCAGGAAATATTGGAAAATGATTGCATTACCAGGTAAATAGGACGGCTTGATAAACTCAGCTATCCCTCATAAGTTAATGGTTTCATTCTATTCCTAGGAGAACTGTCTCATGGTGAAGGGTCAAAATGCAATGGCACAACCGAGATCTCCTACTTCGGGTTCGGTATTGTCAAGCACAGAACACAGACCTCTCTGAAAGAGATTCTAGGATTCCAGGTGATAGGGCCCACTATCTAAAAACATGTCCCTTTCCCGGCTTTGATTCCGCACTGATTTTGGTAATGACGTTAAGCAGAATAGCTATGGGGACTCGGGGAAAACTTGAACAGAGAACTTTGTTTTATTTCCTCATACAAGTCAATCTCTTAAGTATATAATGATAATATGTAATGGTAATTCTATCTATATTCTTACATATTATTAATGATTATATAATTATTATTGACTATAGAAAAACACTAATCCTACCTGTGCAATCACATCATTAGGGCACTGTTATAATAGAGGTTTGAAGGCCACATGCTCAGGTGGTCAGCTAAGCAGGAGATTTGGGAAGCAGGAAGTGGCAAGCTTTCCTGACACTAACCACTGATGCCCCTTCATTTTTTCCAAGTTCCAATATAGGGAATCGATGCCACATTAAAAAGTAAAACAGTGCCAAAACCGGTTTGGCTCGTGGATAGAGCGTGGGCCTGCGGACTGAAAGGTCCCGGGTTCAATTCCGGTAAGGGCATGTACCTGGGTTGCGGGCACTTCCCCAGTGGAGGCAGCTGATCGATGTTTCTCTCTCATCAATGTTTCTAACTCTCTATCTCTCTCTCTTCCTCTCTGTAAAAAAGCAATAAAATATATTAAAAAAAAAGTAAAACAGAAATTTAAGCCCTGGAAAGTACTGTTTTTTCCCCCCCGTGCTTTTGAATTCCATTTTACTCAGAATAATTTTAGATAGGGATCTACAGTATAATATAGGTAAGTTTCTTTAACCAAAGGGTAATTCAAACCCCTAAGAACAAATGTAGTTGTGTTTTTTTTTAAATGTGCCTATCTGAGTCTTAAGAAAAATTCAAAAACTTACATCAAGTAAATGTTCTATTAAAAAAGACACTCTGTAAAGAGGAACAAATGTAGCACTCCAAGTCAACATAATCTAGGTCATGACACTCTAGAAATCAAATGATCTATTTTACGTTTGATACACTGGGCCTTTTTTCATTTAGCCTAAGTAGGAAGGATATGAATAAATATTCAGCTGTTGGCGTAGATAAACCATTACTTTAATGCAAAGCATTACAGACTACAAAGGGATGGATGAATCCTGGTCCCAGCCATCAAGGGAAGACAGTACAGCATGATCAAAAGACCGTTCCTCCCCTAACATTCTCGGATTCTAAAAGTTGAATACTGTTGCATGTCGAAGGAAAATCACATGCTCTGTGTCAGTGATTTCAACATAGAAAATGAAAACGGAAGAGAACCAATGTCGATGTAGTGCATTCTATATGCAAACACTGTGCTTGGGGCTTTATATGTGAAATATCACTTAACCGCTGCAAAAAAAAAAAAAATTCAATAGGATAGTGTTATTCTAATAATCCTTCATATGAGGAAATTTAGTCTTAGGTTCAAGTACTTGTCCAAGATCATGCAGAATGTAGAAAAAAAAATCTACTCATGCTTTTCTCTGCAATGTCACATCATATTTCAATGAGTTCTTTTTTATTTCATTTTCTATAGAATTCACTTATAGCCTTCAAATAAATTTGAATGCTCTTCAGGGCACATAAAGGACAGTTTCATGTATTGTTCATGATTTCTGCTACACACTGGCCAGAGGAAAGAAAGAAGGCGGCTTCTGTAAGGGAATCCTCATTCACTTTCCATAATGAAGAGTCAAGGAATACTGAATATTAGGGTTAATGTATTCATGACATAGTAAATCATTTTTTATCCCCATGACAACTCTAATCCATAAGTAGAAATTTTAGGAGCAATGTGTTAAAAAAAATCTAATATACTTTATGGGATTTATCAGAAAAGGATACTACGATCAATTAGTGAATTCTAAGGTGGATGGAGTATGTAGTAAGGGTGATTCTAGTAATTTCCAGGTCCTTCCTTTACCACTGTAAAAAATCAAGGGAACAGGCCTGACCAGTGGGGTCCAGTAGTTGAGTATCCATTCATGAACCAAGAGGTCAATGGTTCGATTCCCAGTTAGGGCACATACCTGGGTTATAGGCTTGATCCCCATTGTGGGGCTTGCAGGAGGCAGCCAATCAGTGATTCTCTCTCATCATTGATGTTTCTATCTCTCTCTCCCTCTCCCTTCTTCTCTGATTATTTTCACTTTGCATATCCTTAAAATTCATCCAAGATATTATTGGCAGCAATAGTTCATTCCTTTTAAATGTTGAGTATGGTTCCATATTTGTTTTAATTGTGTCATTAAAAAATTTCATTATCTCTGATCTATGCTATTTCTTTCAAAAACATGTAAAATATTTGCATCATTATCACTTCATGTTAACATATTAAGCTGCCACTTTTCTTGACAAGGACACTGTATATGCTTTAGCAAAAAGTCCTAAGGAAAGTCTTGTGATTGACTTTAATCTCAGCTGCCAGACAGAGGAGGGTCTTCATCATTATGCCTGTGATGCTTCAGTGTGTGTGGCTTTTTTCAGCGCTTCTGGAGTTGACATGTATCAGCACCAGACACATTGGGACATCTTTTCTATTTATATCCTCCTGCTTTCTTTCCTCTTCCTGCTCCCATAGTAGGCTACTTTTTAAAACATACTAGAGGCCTGGTGCATGAAAATTCATGCACTGGAGGGGGGCCCTCAGGCCCCCTTTCACAGTCCAGGAGCCCTCAATGACGGGAGGCGACCCGGTGGTCAGGGGAAGGCTACACCCCCATCACACCTCTGCTGCTGCCACTGCTCATAGCACAAGCCTTGGCTGGCCCTGGTTACCTGCGAGTCAAAAAGTTTGCCCACCCCTGGCCTATATCTTGGTTCTGCTAGAATTATGAACATTTTTTTGCTCTTGCTTTCTGCAGTGCAAGACACTGATTTACTCAATAAACCCCTCATTTCTCTTTAGTGGGATGTCTCAAAAGATACACTTGAGAAGGTGACAAGCTTTATAGAGGGTTGCTAACACCTTTTCCACATTCTGCAATTAACTTACTGTTTGTTAAACTGACATTTTTTATGTGGATCTCTAGGTCTCCTGTGTCTTATTCTGATGCTAGGTTTAAACAGAAAGTGGAAAGGGGAACTTCGTATAACACACTAGAGACACTGACATCTTCATCTACAAAGTATTGCAATAATCAGTTGTATGGGCATATAAAAGTACTCGCAGACAGCCCTGACACACAGTAGGTACTGCAAAAGTTATCATGTAATGGACACCTAAGCTATGTCCAGCTTCCCAAGATACCCCGCCATGCACATATTTGTACGTAGGAGTTTTGTCGCCATTTTAAAATTCTGTATTCAAAATCTCCTTCAAAATCGCCTAAGATCTGGATAATAAGGGGGTGGCTTAAACCAGAGTAAAAACTGTAGAATAATCTGTCAGGTATTGTAGTTGAGAGCTTCTGCTAGGAGGGGGATGGTTAGAAGTGTGAAAGCGATGGAAAGAAGTCAATCTGTGCGTGCTTGTGTATGTGTGCAAGTGTGTGTGCACAGGTATGTATATGTGTAGCTGTGTGTGCAGGTGTGTTCATGCAGGTGTGCTTGTGCAGGTGTGTATGTGTGCAGGTGCTGTGTGTGTGTGTGTGTGTGTGTGCAGGTATATTTTTGCAGGGGAGAGTGTGAAGATGTAGGTGTGTGTGTGTGTGTGTGTGTGCATGTACATGCATAAAGTCTCCTTTAGAACTGATGTTATGCACTTTTGGACATTTTTGCTTCCTGTGAATAAACAGGTTCTGCTACATTTGTAATATAACCCTACAGAAAATGGCTGTGCTTTATCTATGAGAATGGCAGTGGAGTGATTACATGATTATTTCCTGTACATAGTAGATTTATATGAGTTATAGGGAAGATAATAGCTTTACTGACCAGGGTGATTTAATGTCCTCTTACTAACAACTTGCAAAACATTATGAGATGGTGAGAAAGATATCACCAGAGGCATTTTGAAACTGTCTGGCATTGATCATGGCTAGACAATAGCCTCCTTTTTGCATTGCCTCTTCTCAGACTGTGCTGTTTAAAATACTATTTTTGAAAGCCTTTTATTGGAATGCTTTCTTATTCACTGAATGGTCTCTTATATAAGAAAACCCAGATCTGTAACAGACACATAGTAGGCATTATGTAAATGGTAGTCGACTCAATCTAACCTCAATGAAATAAAGACATTTTTCTATTAAGTCTGAGTTTAAAACACTCTACCGAAGTCCATTTTTCAGTGTATTATATTTAATGCTATTTTGAACAACAGAATAGGCAATTTCAAATCATAAGTATTGGATCTATGCTTATTTCAATATGATTTATTTATTTAGCCATTCATCCACAATCATTTCTGAAAACTTGTACAATAGGCATATATACAGTATGCACTGTGTGTGTGTTGTGTGTGTGTGTGTGTGTGAGAGAGAGAGAGAGAGAGAGAGAGAGAGAGAGAGAGAGAGAATTTCACATATTATATACATGGTATATTGAGGACAATTGGTTAGGGTGCCTGTTTTATAGTGCTATCATGTTATATTTGGTTATTAAACTCAAAATGTTTACTGAAATAATTTTGGGAAATACTACTGCCATTATTAGTGTACTGTCAGTGTTTGAATGATTGAGGATAGAAAGGATAAGTAGGGCTGGGTCAGGAATAAAGTTCACTGAGAATCGTGAGCTCATATACAGACCCAGGTATTCTAATCTCAGACTGAACTACCCCTCACATTCTGTTTCCTTGGGAGAGGAAATCATAAAGGGTGTTAAAATGCTTATACATATGTTCATATCCAACTTGCAAAGCTCTGAATACTATTGTCTCTAGGTTATGAGTAAACTCTGTATGGTATTAGTTGTGAAGGCCTTGACTTCCTTCTGGATACACGTCTGGGGCTCTTTAATTGTCCAGACTAAGAAACAATTGAGGGGATACATTGGTGGTGTCTTGCATATTGCCTTGACCAGAGAACACACACACACTGAATATAAAAAGAGAAAAGAGGAAGTAAGACTGAATGAAGAGGTCAAGGAGACTTTTCTTTAAGACTGTAAGTGAAGCAAGCATGAGCCATAGACAAGTTTGAGATGGATTTCCTCTCAGGCAATCAAAAGATAGACAACAATAACCATGGAAGAATTATGATAAAACTCTAATTAAAAAGAAAAGGAGGAAGTAGAAAGCAGTCAAACAGATTGGGGAAGAGAGGGCGAATTACATAAAATATAAAGAAGGGCTAAAGAAGAATTAGAACCACCAAGAAGAGAGGGAAGATGGAAAGAAAGAAACAAAGATTTGAGGGAGGGAGGGATGTAGGGAGGGAGAGAGAGAGAGAGAGAGAGAGAGAGAGAGAGAGAGAGAGAGGAAAACTTATTTATTCCAGCCTCACTTTCTCTCTGTATGATTAGTAAATCAATTAGATATTCTGTTTGAACCTTACAACAGGAGACGATAGGAGAAAATGGCTGTTTTTTATACACTTGACTTACCCACGCCTGCCCTTTAACTGGCAGCCTCTGCACACTCCCCTGACAGCACCTGGAGAGGGTGCCTGTAGAACACCAAGGAGGCGGTGGGAGAGATGACATGTGACACCCGGGCAAGATCTGATCCTCTACAAATGAAACCTGTCAGCCGTCTCCTCAAAGGCTGCCACCTTTCGTATCCTTGCTTGGCTGAGCTAGCTTTATACAGAGACTTATTGTATTATTCAGCTGGTTTGATTTTCCTTTTTATGACAACCCTCCCCTGGAGACCATCCATCTCTTTATAGTCTTAGAGAGCGACTCTAACTGAATGGTATTTCAATGTAATTTATAACTCTCTACCATAAACACAAATATGGGTTGTTTCTTAGTACTGGAAAGAATGCTAATGGCCTATCTTGAGCCACAATTATCGTGGGTGAAATTAGTACCAGAACATGTACGGGATTTAGATGGGTAAATTCAATGGAGGTGAAGCAAGAAAGAAAACAAGCATAACACAGACAATGAAAAAATAAATAAATTTCAGTTTTCCACGATCATTAATTTTGTATTCGTAAACTTCACAGGCAGCTGGGAGGAACCTGTAAATAATCTGTGATTCGGAATTATCAGCAAAGTGGCAGAAAACAGCATCCAGAACTGTGTCACTTTTTAAAAAAACACACACCTTAAAATGGACCGAATTCCACTGAAAGATCCAAACGGTGGATTCACATCCACCCAAATGTATCCATAGGCCCAGGGCAGTTCCAACCGAAAGAACAGCAGGCTTCTGCTCGCAGAAGTGGGTCATTCTCAACTTCATGCTAAAATGCAGGCATTCTAGGAATCGTCAAGTCAATCTTAATGAACAAATTCAAGGGTTTGCAATAGCTGTGCATCCTTTAAGGAGGGGAGAAGGGGGCGCATTCTGAGAAAGGCGTCGTTAGGCAATGTTGTCCTTGCGCCCACATCACAGAGGGCACCTACACACCCAGAGGATGTAGCCTATTACTTTCCTGCCACCAACCAGGATGGCAAGCTACCGCACTGAGGACTCTAGGCAGCTACAAGGCAAGGGGAAGCAATTGCATATCTGCATATAGAAAGGTGACTGTAGAAATACCGTATAAAAAAATAAGATTAAAAAAGGCGCACTTGTATTGGGCACTTACCAGGCGCTCACAGACAGGACTGGACGTAGCTCGGGGTGTCAGAGAGTGAGCGGTGCGTGGACATGAAGGCCCGGGGCATCACCGTCCCCTGTGGAGCCTTTGTAAACACTGCAGGCCAGCCTGGCCACAACGGCGAGTCATGGTTGGCTACTGCGTCGCCGGCTGCACCTTCCTTAGGCGGCAGGAACATTCTGGCTCCGTTTTAATCTGATGCGGTCGGTCTTTGACTGAAAAGTGCTCCTCATGACTGTACCTGACTTGCAGGCCTGCTCTGAAGGCGCCCGAAGGCGGAGAGTCCGGAGGCTGCGGAAGTGAGGCCAGCGCTGTGCTCAGCCTGGCTTTCCCTCCATGGTTTCCCTCCATGGTTTCCCTCCATGGTTTCCCTCCATGGTTTCCCTCCATGGTTTCCCTCCATGGTTTCCCTCCATGGTTTCCCTCCATGGTTTCCCTCCGCTCCCGCTCACCGGAGTAAGGTTCCGGGCTCACTGCTTGCCAGCAGCCATTCCATGCACCCATTTACTAGATCTATTCAGCATAAATTTAAAATGCCACCAGCGGGCTCAAGCTCAGCGTGAACGCCCTTCCTGCCTCCACCTAAGCAACAGAAGTATTGTATTGCCTGGCACTGTGGCTCAGTAGTTGAGCGTGGACCTATGAACCAGGAGGTCAAGGTTGGATTCCCTGTCAGGGCACATGTCCAGGTTGCAGGCTCCATCCCAGCAGGGGGAGTGCAGGAGGCAGCTGGTCAATGATTTTCTCTCATCATTGATGTTTCTCTCTCTCTCTCTCTCTCTCTCTCTCTCTCTCTCTCTCTCTCTCTCCCTTCCTCTCTGAAATCAATTTATACACACACACACACACACACACACACACACACACATACACACATACACACACACAGTAGGTCCTCAGGTTACGTGGGAGATCCGTTCCTACCGTGCGACTTAACGCAATTTCGCCATAAGTGGGAACCCACCTAAATAAGCACCTATGTCACTCACATGGAGCACATACACAGCAGTAATGAAGTGAAACAGTAAAAAAAAAAAAAAAAAAATTAAAAGAAAGATAACAATTCCTGACCTTTAGTTGTGGTAAACATATAATAAAAAAAAAAATAAAGCACATATGTACATATGTCGAAATGATGGAACATTTTTTTAATAAATAAATGGGAGATGGTGATGTAACCACAAAACGACATACATCGAGTCCAATGTAACCTGAGGAATGAATATATATATATATATATATATATATATATATATATATATATATGGTATGGTACTGACTTAGGAACACACAAATATGGTCACTTGATTTGCAACCAAAGTACAGTAAACCCTTGACTTTTTTGGAACTCGATTTAACAGATTTTTGACTTCTGGTCCATATGTTAAATGTGAAAATTAACTCCCTGTTAATTTTAAAATGCTCCTAACCAAGATTTGCTTATAATTAAATTAACAGGTTTTTTGTTATTAATTCACTGTTATTTTTAACATCACAATAGTGTGCTGTCTGAAATATCCTATCTAGTTGGAAGATCTATAATGGAATGATTCGGTTTGTTCATGATGATTAAAAATATTGAGATGGTAAGCAGATAGATAGCAATCCTAAAAATGAAACAAAGGAAAAACAAAAACAAAACTGGGCAATCCCCCTTTATTGCTAGATTTAAGCACTGACTGGCAGACAGAATGACTGATTGATTAGCAATAGGCTTAAATACCTGACTGCCAAGCTAAAGGGAAAAAAATCAATGATTTGCTCACTCTGGCTCAGTGGTTCACTGGCTGGTTGACTAGCTGCCTAGCAGACTGACTAGTCAACTAGCTAGCTGACTGGGTGTCTAACTTCATGGATGGCCAACTGATGAGCTACGTGCCTGATTAAAGGGATGACCAGTTGCATGGGGCTGCCTGGTACTTTGGCTCAGAGGCTGGTTGGCTGATGGTCTGATTGACAGTTGGCTTGACTAAATGAATAATCAATGCCCAAGAATGCACATATTCTGGAGGTGTTTTCAGCTGCATACGTACACTCAGTTGGACTGCAAGCTCATGCAGAAATCCTAACCACGACTGTGTTGTCTGGGACTGCATAAAATTCACAGCTCCACTTTGGAAGATATGTTACGCCTGGGCAACTCAAATTTCTGCTGTTGAATATTCCACAACCAGAGACTATTGAGGATGAATTAGGGGCTCTGTCCATGGATGGTGTGAAGTGCTGATGCAAAAATAGAAATAATCCCTAGAGTGTTTGCCACAATCTGGAGGAGCCCAGCTATGAGTACTGAGGGTGCCGATGATCATTAATGAACTGTTCCCCAGGGGTCAGTCATTTTTCTTACTCGTCCCTTGTTATCAAGATGAGTAATAACTTTTCCTGTGATGACATAAACATTTATAACCAGACCTTACTGGATCTCTCAGGTAGTAAATCTTGTAATAAATAAATAAATATAAAAGTTACTAAAGACAACCCAACTAGCATTTATCTTTCCATCATAGAAGCATTTCTCCCCATCCTGTGTTCTGATAAGTTGATAGATGTATCATTGTGCCTTGCCCACCTTCCACCTGATGATTCTTGTCCAATCTCTTTCCAAAGAATTAGAAGATGGATTAAAGACAATAGATTATAATGTGTTCTTACTGAGGGATTTATTTTGCATCTTGCACTCCTTAAATATGTGTTCTCTATTCAATTTATATCGGGTGGTTAATAAATACTAATTATATAGTTAAATAAATAAAATATATAACTCAAATACCAGACATTGAGCCCCATTCCTCTGTAATCCCTTCCTTTCCTGATTGAGGGGGGGTGGGAGAAGCAAATGTAGCTAATGATAAATATCTATGTAATTCATAGTGGGCATTTTGGCTGTTCTCAATATCTAATTTTCCTTGAATTTTTAAAGCATTAAGAGACTCCATGAGAATCAAATTTAAAAGCTTCTATCTTTTTATCAGTGGGGACAACTAGCATTTAGTAATATTTAATTATCAAAATTTTTTAGAGTCCTTAAGTTATTTGAACTGTGGAAGATGTAGAAAATTATGCAGTCTCATATTTTGTGATATTTCCAGAAGAAATCAGCAGTGTTAATTATAACAAATTTCCCAAGTCACCATTTTATACCATGAAGATTGGACTGAGCCAAGTATTTCATATCTGTGTCTGTGCATCTGCATATATGAGAATTGACTAATGCAGTTTAAGCTCCTCAGGACTATGGCCTTAATGATGCTTAAAACCACCGTGGCACAGGCATTCTGTTAGTCATGTTAAGACATTTCCTTCATCTTAAATATTATTTTGCCAATCATTTCTGGAATCTAATATATGGAGAATTTACAGGCTACCAATCCACCCCTCTTTGCAGTAACCCTATTTCTTTCTTTGGTTTTCCTTTTGTTGTCTCTCTTATCACTTTTTAATAGAGCTGAATAGTTCTCCTAGTCAACGCCAGCATGTTGTTGTAGTTTAGCACATGGATTCTGGCCTTGATGTCTAGATAAGATTCTTAGACCTATGAGTTGTGAGAAACATGGGCTCAAACATATTACCTAGACTCTCTGAGACAGCTTTTTAACTTATTAAATGGTGATAATAAATAGAATCCTATAGGGGTGAGGGAGGAGGGCAAAGTAGGTATGTATGTAGATATCTATATATATAAAAGGCTAAGTGACCGACCGACTGTTTGTCCAACCAACCAACCGGCCAGTACATATGACGTGCACTGGTAATTTAAAAATAAATGCTGACTCACACATGCGCCATACATATAAAGCTCTCGCTGGTGCCAAACACACATGTGTGTTTCTTTCTGTTGAAATTATGGAATGAGAATAAATCTTATTTTATAATGATATTAAAATATTTCCTCTGATTAATTTCCTTTCAATGTGCACGAATCCATGCACCAGGCCACTAGTGCATATAGAAAGCACTGAGAATAAACCCTAGGACCTGGTAACTACTGCAAATTGTTTGCTATATAATCATAATTATAATAACTCCTATTTTAGTTTTTTTAGTGACCAGAGCTAGAGCTGTGGAAAAAGGTACTACAATTCAGGGAAGTAGAAATAAAGGAAAAGAATAATAATGCAGAGAAGCAGGGAGAGCCACAATATCAAGGGTGAGAGTGCATTTAAGCACTGCATTTTACAATGATTCTTCCAAGTTAAGGAAGGAGAAAGCATATTTGAGTTGGTTTCATCTCTTATATGTTAAATGTTAAGTCCATATGGCACTAATTCCCTTCTACTTCTAAGTTGTGTTTATTTGAACATCAAGGGAATTCCATACTCCGCATCAATAATGCATGCAGTCCTGGGACAAGAAGGAAAGAGGTTTGATCCCCACACAAAAAAGTAAAACAGTATGTTACTCATACAAAACATGTAAGAAATGTATAATACTGAGAACTTTCCAGAAATTAATCACAATCATCAAACTATAGATCCAGCATGCTCAGAGATCACAAATCAGAACAAGTAGGAAAACAAAACAACATAATACAACCTTACAATAGGAATATCACATTCTAACTGCAGAAAAACAAATACAAGTAGAAATTCTTGAATGAAATAATTCAATAGGAGAAGGAAGACTCTCTACATATAGAAGAACAAAAATAAGAATTACAGTCAGCTTTTCATTAAAAAAAATGCAGGTTAAAAAGATAAATGAGTGAACTATTAACAATATTGACAGGAAAAAAAACAAAACAAAACACCAATAACCTAGAATTTTATATGGAGGAAAAGTGTCCTTTAAAACTTACAGAGAAAGTAAGGCTGTCTCAGATCAAGCCAGCCAAAAATCAACCCTTTTGACCTGAATAATAACACTCACTTTTATCTTAAGAATGATAAATTCAAGGGAAAGGAGTTAACCCATATGGAAAACACCTTTGAAATTTGTAATTATTGTGTTCATGAGGAGGGTTGAATAAGGACTAGTGAATAAATTCTTTTTTTTCTTTTTCTTAAAGGATAGTTCCCCAAGGCTTGCTCCTTCACATGGTTTGAGTCATTTCTGTCTGAGATGCCCTGGGCAAAATGAATAAAAGAGCTTCTCCATGACACAGTTCAAGAACTACTGCATAAATCAGGCAGCATGAGTGATCCCATTATCTGGTCATGGATCCCTAGCCGCAAGGAGATTTTGTTAAAGGTAAATCCACAAATGCATCAACATAGGGAGGACCTTCTAAAAGTCAAGGCCTGATTCCAGTAGAAGATGATGGGATGTGTGCAGTGACCCAGGACAGATTGGAGTCCTCTGTTGTAGAAATTTACCACTTGAGGTATAGCTTCTATTTGTCCTGATATTAAAGTGGCAAGAGAATGCCACAAGTAGATAGGAGTGAACAGTCCAAGTAACATTTGGAAGAATATGCAGATACTCAAGGGGCAAGAAACATCTCAGCTCAGGTCTCTGGGCCAATGAACTAAAGCAGAACACCACATTGTTAACTTAAGCATTGGGATTCATGGGCAGTTTCGGAAAATTTATTGTGCCAGACAAAGACCATAGATCTAATAATTGTCATAATGCAAATCGATGTGTAGTTCAGATCATTTATTTTTATCAATAAAATGTAGAGAGCAGAACCAGATATATCTCATATTTTTTGAGTAAATTCAGTTAGCATAGCATGAGAAATATTGACTCCCCCAAATTAAAAGTATTAGCTAAACTATGATCATGACACACATGATGATCTAGGTATTGTGTTAAGTGCTTTATATGAGTTACCTTAATAAAAAAAAATCACAAGATCCTAGAGTAGGCACATTATCCATTCCCATTAGGCTGATGAATCATGAAAGCCTGATATATAATATATACCCAGAAAATTCAGAGCAGAGCTCAATCAGTCTCTAGAATCAGTAATTTTTAAAAAATTAACTATCTTCCATTGATAGCCTTGTGTATCCCATATATTATGTTTTGTACTTAGAATGCCTCTAAAAGTCTCCTGATTTTTGTACATTTGGATCATAGTACTCTGTGTACATAGTAACAAAGTTGTGATAATGAGAAATGATTTAAAATGTTGATATTACATAGGCAGAAAATGGCAATTATTTTTAGAAAATTATTTCAAAGCCTCCTTTTCACTATGTTACAGTAAGGAAGTGATTGGTACCTGCTGAAAAATTGGTAAAACATGTTTACACTACTTTTTTCTGTCCTGTTGTTTCTGTCCTATTGATTTGTATTTCCAAATGGAAAATAAAGGGTATTTTTTAATCTCTTATTTAAATCTGTCTCAATGTAAAGAATGCCTTCCATTGTAGACTAACCATTAAGTGAGTGAATAGCATGTAATACATTGGTGTGTGTGTCGGGGGGTAAGTCAATGATTCATAAGGTTTAATTTACAGGCTCATGAGGTTGCTTTCTAAAGAGTGAAGAGTGAGGTTCAGGCCATTTTTCCATCCCTGCTGTTTCCATATTGCTGTTTTTAGAAGGGTGGAAGTCCTAGGCTCTATGGCAATTATCTGGGAAAGCTTAACTTCGTTGTTGCTCATTCAAGTGAGAGTTCTATTTCATGTATAGCATTTGGTGTTTCTCCTACTGTATATATTGCTCAGCAATGATTAAAAATGTTGCTGAAATATTATGAAATGCTCCAGGAGCGTTAAATTCATGAAGATACACCCTGAGTTCAATTTGTGGTTTAGTTTGCTAGTAGTCTGTGATTCTTCTCAGAACTGACTTATCTTGTTTGTTTGTTTGCTTATTATTAATTTTGAAATTAAAATTGTTATTTTCCAATGTCTTTTAATCAAGATTTTTGTTGTTATTTTTAATCCTCACCTGAGGATATTTTTACATTGATTTTTAGAGAGTGGAAGGGAAGGGGAGAGTCAGAGAGAGAGAAACATTGAAGTAAGAGAGACACATCGACTGGTTGCCTCCTCCAAGTGCCGTGGCCAGATAAAGCCTGCAATCAAGGTACATGCCCTTGACCAGAATTGAACCCAGGACCCTTCAGTCCTTGGGCTGACATTCTATCCACTGAGCCAAACCAGCTAGGGCTTAATCAAGATTTTTAACACAAAATGTGGATGTCTAAATTTTTTAAAGAAAATTTAAAATGTGGGCACACATATTTGATTGTGGCTAAAAGGATTTGTTTTAGGATTGATTGGCTTGTGGTCATATTTGTCCTGTGTATTGTAATCTTGGGAAAGTTATTCATAATCTTTGTATCTCAGCTTCTTCTCTGTGAAATGGATTTAATTGCAGCGTCTCACCCAAAGAGTAAATTCCCTACTACATGTACAGTACTTTAGAAATTGCTTAGTTCAGAGTAAGTGCTCAATAATTGTTAGCTGTTTTGATTGCCCCTGTTAGAAATAGTCAACACTTTTGAGTTTATTTGGTCATAACCAACCTATTATGCATGTTTCCCACACTTGCTTAGATCCAGTAGGCATTTAAATTTGTAAGCCCTTCTCTAGGCTTAAGTATTTTCTTTAATTTCATTGTATTCTAACTCTATTCCTTGTATTCTAACTATGATCATCATACCATTATCAACATACTTCTGATTTATCTTTCCTCTTCAAATCCAATGATTCTTTTCTTTCATACTCTAATAGAAAACTAAACTACTTTCGGTAAATTGTAAAACTTTGATTTGGTAATATTTTAAAATTTACAAAACCTTTATAAAAAGTTTCTATCTACCCTTCACTAAGTCTTTCCTATCGTGAAAAATCTCAAATAACCATATGACAACTATCAAAATTAAGAAAATTATATTGGAAGACGACAGTTAAGTAACCATAGACTGTTCAGATTTTACCAATTTTCCCACTGATATCCTTTCTTGTTGTTCTGAGATCCCATCCAGGAGTCACAGTTCCTTTTATTTGAGGATGGTATTTAGAATCAAATATCTAAACACTAAGTACACTTATTGCTATTGGGGTGTCATTGATGCTAGACCTTCTCAGCCAACTGACATGGATCACATATGCATGTATAATAACACATGCATTTATAGTTTTTGCAATCTATTTTTTCTAAAATATTTTTATTGATTTCAGAGAGGAAGTGAGAGAGAAATAGAAACATCAATGATGAGAGAGAATCATTGATTGGCTGCCTCCTGCACGCCCTCCACTCGGGATTTAGCCCACAATCCTGGCATGTGCCCTGACCAGGAATGGAACTGCAACCTCCTGGTTCATAGTTTGATGCTCAACCATTGAGCATGCTGGCTGGGCTGTAATCTATTTAAATATGTGCGAAACTTTCAAAATAGTGTTTCTATTTATTATATTTGGGGTGTAGGTGTGATATATGTTTGTAAACATATACATGTGTTATATATATGTTAACATACTCACACATATATATGTAAAACTGGATTTTCAATCTCTATATGTGGCTATATACCAATAATGTGGATCCATTCTGTATATGAATTCAATATGTGTAAATACAACATGAAGTATCAAAACACTATTCAGTATTTAAATAAATACATATGCCACAGTTTATTTCCGGACTCTACAAATGACAGAAATCATGTTTGTCTCTAACTCCTAGTAAGAATGTGATTGATGAACGAGAAGGCACCACCAACACATCAGTGTTTATACTAGTAGATAGGATCAGAGAACTACCTCATTGTACAGAGGGATATCTAAGTTGAAATCCTACCTCCTGTCATTCGTAGTAACAGCTCTCTTAAGATATCCTCACATATGCATCATGTGACCATTCCTGACAGTGTCTGGCTGGGATGATTCAACCAAGAGTGCGATGTTTGCCTCTAGCAAATATCCATACATCCTTAAGGCCATTGCTCTTTGAAATGGCACTCAGGGGCTATCTATGGGGTCCTCAAACTATGGCCCCGCGGGCCACATGCAAATATAAATATTGTATTTGTTCCTATTTTGTTTTTTACTTCAAAATAAGATATGTGCAGTGTGCATAGGAATTTGTTCATAGTTTTTTTTTTAAACTATAGTCCGGCCCTCCAACGGTCTGAGGGACAGTGAACTGGCCCCCTGTTTAAAAAGTTTGAGGACCCCTGAATTATGCTCTCACTTTCTCAAGCATTATCAAACTTTGTACTCTACCAAAATGACAATGCAAAGTGATTGGCCTTTGTTCTGTAATTTCTTTTGTTGATTGTACTTTTTGTCATGGATTTGTCATACTTTCGTAGTCCCTTATGCTACTTTTCTATTCATACAAAGTACCTATTTCTCTTGATTTCCCATCATATTGTTGTTTTGCAGCAAAACCTTGTAAAATTCAAGTTATTATTCACTTCCAGTTTTAAATTCTGCAAATAACTTATTCTGACTTGACATATGTCTGTTATATTTGTCTACATTTTCATTGTTTTAAATATAAATTCTTAAATTTAATGGAGATTAACCCATCTTTTTTTTTTCTTATATAGTTTGTGTTTTCCAGGGACTGATACAAGAAATCCTTTCTAAGTAATGCTATTATTATTTCCTTTATTACCTTAATAATCCTAAATTTCATATGTAAATCTGCAAACCCTAGAAGTAAGATTTTTACATGTTGGAAAATACATTATTATTTCCCATATAATGAGAGCTCTCTCAATGTCTCCATAACACATCTGTCATTTCCTGAGTGAGTGTGGATCCTCTATCTCTATCATAATCTAAGTTCTCACACACCCAAGGTTCTGGTTCTGGGCTCCATTTTAGTTTTGTCTATTTCAGCAAAAGCACGCATTTTTAATAATACCTTTGGAGAATGTTTTAAATGTAATAGAGCAAAGGTATATTTGCTCAAAATTTTCATGATTGTCTTGAGGTTCCATGAGCCTCTTTTCCCTACCTAAATTTTCCCAGAAAGGCATTCCAAATTTCATTAGACCTCTAAATACTTATAAATTTATTTGAAGGAGAATCGGCAACTTTGAAATATATTAAGTAATCCTGTTCATCAACATGTCATATCCCTTTTTCCATTAACAGTGTTTTTTGCTGGTTTTGTTAATCAACCTTTCCAGTTATCACAATCTTATAAGCTCCTCAAAAATACTTATCATAGCCTCTCATAATTATATTCTAGAAAGTACATACTAGTACCTACGGCTAAATTCATGAATATTATGATATAATCCTAATTAGCTCCAAGAATATTTTTATGTTCATTCAAAAGACTAGAGTTCAAGTTATAATTTTTTCACCAGCTAGTTATAACTTTGTAAAATGTACTAAATGTATATATATATATATATATATATATATATATATATATATATAACTTTTCTTTATATAATAGATTAAAAAGATATTCAGTGGTTTACTGTAAGGTTCTGGTCAAAATATCTATATATCTAGCATGTAGTAGACTCTCACCAATGCCTAGTAATAAATTAATAATAATAATAATAATAATAATAATAATAGATATTATTCTTAGTATTCTCCCATTTACTTCCAGGCTAAATTCTGCATGAACACTGACCTTGATGATATCAGACATATCAACTCATCTCATGTTCACTGTGATACTAATGCTATCTCTGATTGTCTGAAATGGTCGCCCACTGGTGCTACAACATGATGTATTCATGCTAGTGTTTTTTGGAGAGTTTTATATGCCAGATCTGTGATAAATCAATTGTATGAATCTAAAGGAGCAATGGCCTATGCATTAGATGCAAATATCAGTACTATTTTATAGAAGATTAAATTTTGCCCCAGCAATTTTAATTAGTGTCCAATTTCACATGGCTTGGCCTGAGATTTAAACTCAGGTCTGCCTACATCCGGAGCTTTCGTACTTAAATACTAGGCAGAAGTATTAAGCAAGATTAAACAAGAGCGTTCTCCTTCTGCCATGATTATTGTGGAATGAAAGCCCTTTGAGACAAAGTTTTCATCAATTAGTGGGAAAGAAGTGGTGTTTGTAGTTTAATCCCAGGCAGCAGAACATCATAAAGAACAATTTCCTGTTGTCTGAGGGCTCTCTTTCATTGAAGACCTTTCTCTCCTTTGTTCTGTGTAAGTGTCTCAGCTTACCATTACCATTCTTATAGGAAACAAAGAGAAAAGCAGGAGGCGAATGGCATTTGTTTATGGAAAAGCATCTCAGCTGCGCTGTCAGCTCAGCCTCACGCATTGAAGGATTTACTATGTGAGGGGGGATTTAATGCCAGCACCTTGGGACCCATTGCCCAACCACGGGCTCTGTCAGGAAAACGTATGCAGCCGCTGGGAAAACGCAGGCACTTTCGCAAGAACTTTTTAAGAGTCAGAGTTTGAAACTTGCATGCGTTTCAAAGTGTCTTATTGCCTTCGCCTGCATTCCCGGGACAGCGGCCATAATTCATTCGCACGCACTGCAGCACTCACTCCTGATTTGTGGTGCATGGGGCCATAAACTCTATGACATACTTTTTTATTAGGTTTAATATAAATTACTCACTAAAGATTACACTCAGGTTGCAAAATGGTAAACATGTTTTGGTCAAGATACCCATTCATCCTTTTTTTTTGCTTTCAGTTGTTGTGTTTAGTATATTATTTTCCCCCTGCCTGCTCAGAATAATGTTGCCAATGGATTTAATATAATATTACATGATTCTGTGTGCGTACCCTGAAGAGAGAGACCAGGTCAGGGTCATATGTCTACCATAACCAGGGAGACTCTGTTCAAAGCTCAAAGGAGGATTAGAAAGCAAGTCAGTCTTGGATGCAGTTGACCTGAGTTCTAGTCCTGGCTCAGCCAATAAACAGATGATTTAGACACAGAAGTCACTTTTCCTCTTTGCCCCTTAGTCACCACCATCCCATCCTTCGAGGCATTAATGGAGGTCATACTTTTCTAAAAATGTCAATCATTAGCGCTTCCAGACCCTATCCCAGTACTTCTGATACTCTCCCCAAGATGTCTGTATGTTCCCAGCAGCCCTGTGTTCTCCTGGTTAAAGGTCTATTTCCTTACTTGACTAAATTTTTAAATTCTTATAAGCTTTGTGTCTCGAGGCCCTCTTTTCTCACATAATTTGTCTACTCTGTTGTTTTATTTCTCCACTTTAATTATTTCCCTTCCCCTTCCTCCCCCACCCCTCACCTGCTGATCTCTCTCCTGTCCTCCTATTCCTCTCCGCCTTTTCACCCATAGCATTCATCACTTCTAGGAGAGCACACCTTGCAGACATTTATTTATTATGGATATTGTTTTTCTGTCTTCACTCAAAATCCGAGTAGAATTTAAGCTACAAAAGGACAGTGCTTTCTGTCTTTATTTTTCACTGATGGATCCAAACAGTTCTTTCCTCACAATAGTCACTCAATAAATATTTGATCCATGAATAAAAGAACAGATTGCTGCTGAGAAACTCTAAATTCTCCTCCTATGCAGAGCAGCTCAGGACACATCACCATACTCCACTAAATCCAAAAGTGGTTTTTCCTTTTCTGTGTATTGCTGTTGTTGTTCTAGCTTTCTTTTTTCTTAAACAAAAGTCACCATTCTTTTAAAAAAATATTTTTATTGATTTCAGAGAGGAAGGTAAAGGGAGAGATAGAAACATCAATGATAGGAGAGAATCATTGGTTGGTTGCCTCCTGCCCGCCCCATACTGGGGATCGAGCCTGCAACCTGGGTCTGTGCCTGATGGGAATAGAAAGAACTGTGACCTCCTGGTCCATAGGTCAATGCTCAACCACTAAGTCCCAATGGCTGAACCCGATTATCTAATTTTTCATCAATTCTCATCTCTCTGATTTAATTCCTATCCTTTTATCTTCTCATTTATGTATGGGTGTATCTTGCTATTTTACTTTATTTCTAGCTCCATTCCATAGTGGCTAGTGGCACAAAATCTGATGTCAGATGATCAAGATTCCAATCCTTGGTCAGCCACCTACTTGGTGAACAAGGTAAACTATTAATATGGTATGTTTTCATTTCCAGCATGGCAAATTCATTTCACCAATATCACAGTATTTTTTTTTAAAAAATATAGAGCATTCTATTTTGTTCTTATTCCACATGAAATGAAGGGTATTTATAAAATTGCTTCTAAATCCCATTCACCCCACTGTGATTTTAATTGGAATTATATTAAATCCATGTATCAGTTCCTGAAAAATCAAAAATTTTATTGGTATTAATGACCAGTAAATCTAGCAAGAAATATAGTATGCCTCTCAATTCATTAAAATATGTTATGGTCCCTAAACAAATTTTGTGTGTTCTCTATATGTGTCCACACATTTCTTGTTATTTTTAATCTGCGTTTTACTTTGCAAAGGAAGTCTTTGTTATGATATGTAACTGGTTCTTGCGGATATGGAGAAAAGTGTTGCGTTATCTTTATGCATATTGCATCTCCCAAATGCCATGGTTTTCATTTTTTACTATAATTGGTTTCCAGTTGTTTCAACTGTATCTTCCAAAATGACTATCACACCACCTACAAATATTGACATTTGGCCTTTCCTTCTATCTTCCTTCACATTTGTTTCTGCCATCCGAGCTATTTACAGTGTTATAATACTGTAAGTTACAGCGCATATTACCCATCATTTATTATATCCTGATTCCAACATGACTATCTCAAGATTCCCCCCCAACACACTTCCCTTGAATGAAATATAGACCTTCATCATTCAATGTCGCTTAGAAATAATCTATTCCTGTCTTATTTTATAGGGAAGAAAATGAAAGACAACAGGTATAATAAATAGTCTAAAGCTACATAGAAAACTAGAGGAATGAATTTACTTATAACCCAGTTTCCCTTAGTTGAAGCAGCCTATTTTCGGTACCTATTCTGAAGCAATCCAATAAATAAGCATTCTGTGCACCTTTCCCGTTCTTTCTGAGTTCGTGTTTTAGTAAACCAATGCAGTTTTTAGTAACTCTTGCAGAAACAGCAGTGGGAGAGCTGGTTATACTCGGTGGTGTGGGAGGGGACATTCTTGAGCTTTCCCAAGATGTAAAAAAAGAATTACTTTTATGCATTTATTGTCAAAATATACTAGACATTACAATTAACCACTCCCAATCTTGATCCATAGAGAATGGGTAGTAAAATAGGATTCATCGCTAAGTCAAGCTCCTTTTCAAAAATTAAGAATAGCTCTTGCTAAATAAAAACATTCTATCCTTCTGCTCACTACGTTTTCACATGATTTTCAACTTTCTGATGTGGTATACACGTCCCCGAACTCTGAGAAAGAAAGGTACTCTGTGAGATTCATCAACTCACTCCAGCAATGAACTTGAAAGGATTCCAAATGTCTGTGTGAGATAGAATGATACTCAAGTCTGTCTTTCTGGTGCATGTGCTTTCTGTCCTTATCTAGTTAAAACTGCTAGCACTTAACAGTGATTTGCATATTACATAGACATTTCCCCCTGATATTTTTAATCTTTGACATCTCATGTCATTATTAAACCAATCACCGTAACACCTACTTCAAATATGGTACATTATGTCCCTTGAGTTTATCAATCATAGAACAATCTCCGTCCATCATCTCATGAATTATTGCAAAACTCTCTGATATGTGTACCAAAAAGGCAAAAGTAGTCTCTTGTCTTTGAACTTTTGAAGACAGTCGCATTAGGGCTGAACTGAACTGTACAGCACTCTCGTGTCAATGATAAAGACATCATTCAATGACTCCACTCAATCCATTTGACTTACAGTTAACCCCATAACTTTCGCTATTAACTTTACTTTCTACTTGCTTTAATAGTTGACACTTACACATCCTAAAAGATTGGTAGGATCTTTGAGAGAATTAAAAATCAATGCGTACAAGGTTTGCCAGAGTGGGGGATGTGAAATTAGGGTATAAATCAGAATGATTTTTAGTGAAACTCAAGATGGTTTTAGATGGCATGCTGGCAAAGGCAATAATTAACCTTGAATCTTATAGTGAGAAACTAATTCTCATCTCAGCTTTCTTTCATTCCCTCTGGATACATCAAGGAGAATGAATCAGTATGTTGCTAATGTGTCTCCAATACATTTCTAACACTTGGTATTATAATCAAGATAGAGTGGACCTCAGACTTGAAGCCTTATGCTGGAGCATGATAAAGATATATATTTTTTAATTTTAAAAATTTTAGTAATCTTATATCGAAGGTAAGGAACTATGGTTGCTTTTCTTTCATTGTAATGATTTAAAATTTCTTTTTAAATATGTTTATAATTTAAACAGCAATTTGATTTACAAATATCAACAAAAATAGTAAAGATATTATGAGGAAATAGTACAAATCATAATGACAGTATGACAATGACTGAAGTTTAGAAAAAAAAATGACCCAATATAATACACTCATTTTATAATTGGAAGACTGAATTTTTGAGCAAACAAAATTGCTATGGACTCAACGGTGTCTCCTCCTAATTCATATGTTGAAACCCTAACCCCTGTGCCTAAGAATGTGACTGTATTTAGAGACAGTACCTTTAAACAGGTTATATAGGTTACATGAGTAATATGAGTGAGGATTATGGGTTCCTCAGTCAATCTTACTGGGGTTCTTATAAGAAGAGGAAATTTGTAGAAACAGAAGAGACACTGGGCATGCAGGTGCACAGAGGGGACAAGGAGGCCATCTGCAAGCCAAGGAGAGAGGCTGCAGGAGAAACTAAACCAACGAATACCTTCATCTTAAATTTCTAGCATCCAGAACTGAGATAAAATAAATACCTGTTTTTAGGCCACCTAATCCGTGGTATTTTGTTATGGCTGCCTGAGCTTACTAGTGATGGTGGACAACATTTTAGTCATAGCAGAAGAGTCAAAATTTGAACATGTTTCCTCATGCCTTCTTAATCCCTCATTGAGAGTTCTTTGTGTGCTCTGTGTTTATAGAGTGTCTTGGGGATTCCAGATGGAAATGAAAATAAGGTAGTCTCTGGCCTTGCCTATATTGTAAATATATTAGGAATAATAAATAATAGTTTTGTACAGACCTGCTAAATAGGTTTAATGGGAATGTATCTGCTTTTGTCAAAATCTTCCTGATTAAGGATGGAACTTATACTATCCCAGTAATGACTACCAGGGTTCTCAACGGGAATTGATTTGGTTCCCCAGGGAACCTTTGGCAACATTTAGAGACACTTTAATTTGTTACGACTGAAGGTGGAGGCCCTGGCCAGGTAGCTCAGTTGGTAGGAGCAACATCCTGATATGCCAAGGTTGTGGTTTTGATCTCCAGTTAGGGCACATAAAGGAATCAACCAATGAATGCATAAATGAGTAGAACAACAAATCTCTCCTCTCTCTCTCTCTCTCTCTCTCTCTCTCTCTCTCTCTCTCTCTCTCTCCTCTTCCCCTCTCTTGCTCTTTTTCTTGCTCTCTCTCTCTCTCAAATCAAATCGTAAAACAAGACTGGGGGTGGATGGGGATGCTAATGGCATTTCTTGCATTGAGGTCCTGGAGACTGCTAAACATCCTGCCATACACAGAACCACCACCACCACCCCCCCACCCCCCCGCCCCTCGCAACAAACAATTATCTGGTCTAGATTTCAATAGTGCTGAGATTGGGAAACTGATGTCAAGAGAACAGAATGGTAAAAAGTAATTAGACTCAAGACTGTATGCATTTAAGATCCATCCTCTGGGCCACGTCACAGAACGTCAATGCAGAATTGAAGACTGAAAGCATGGCCCCTTGATTCAAAGGTTCTCTAGTTGCTTCTTTATAAAAGAGAATAGTAACAACACCCATATCTTTGTACATCTGATAAATGAGCATGAGGTGATGTGTGTACAGGGCATGGAGACTGCTATAGGTTATCTATTATTTCAATTATGTTACCCTGGACTGCCAACTTCTAGAGAACTAGAACTTACCTATCAGTATGGCTTAAGTCCTGGGCATGAAGCTAGAATAAACTACACAGTTAGTAAGTCGCTATATGAAGTAATCCTTGGTTTAAGCCCCCTAATTTATTTCATCATTTGTACTATCCAGAGCTAACATCTATCTGTTGTGGGTGATAAAATATTATCTCAGCATCTGACATAGGGTCAGATAAATTATATGATAGTAAACTGTTATGCTTTTTTTGAATGTTTGCTTCCATTGGAAGGGTACCCAGAAACCCTTGCCTTTGTGAGTAAATGTATAACTTAATTCCTAAATTAACTCAGGGAGTTGCAGAAAATATTAAATTGGTGGTCATAATTTTTTACATCTATTCTTTCCTTCTTGAACAGTGGTTGGTTTGTGATCCTATTGGGATTCCCCAATGCTGTTCATTAAAATTCTGTGTTTTATAACCTGTGTACCTCCTGCCTCCCATATGCCTCTTGAGTAAAGAGAAGATATCCTTTAATACTCAGTTATACTCCTTAGGACCTGCCATCCAATAATGTCACTGAGTGACTCACATGCATTGGTAATCCTAACACAAATAAAGGATAAATACATCTGATACTATTTTCAAACGTACAATGTAAATGCACCTGGAATTCAATTGACTAGGTTTCTTTTTTATTCTTAATGCATAATTTAAATGTATGCACTAGCAATATAGAATTATTTCTCTTTATATAGGGGTGTGGCTATGAAATATATATGTATATGTATATAATACTATATTCAAAATAATTCTAGCTAACTTTTATTGGACACGTATTATTTGCCTGATGTTAGTAAGCATTTTATAGGAAACATTTCCACCACTCTGTATGAACTTATATGATAACTATTCACATTTTTCAAATGAGAGCACTAAGGTCAGACTCAGTATCTTACATAGAGTTATACAGATATCGAGTAATGAAACTTGGATTCAAATTCAGACACAAATATGCTTTCTTTAATACAGGGAAAGCAATGAATTCATACTCCTATGTTAGTATCACATGGACAGTAAAAAATAAAACACGAGAAAATTCTAAGGATGTAAGCACTAATGTTAAAACATTTTGTCAGAATTCTAAAGCAATTCCATATTCTGAGAT
This sequence comes from Myotis nattereri, assembly GCF_964212035.1. Lineage (NCBI taxonomy): Eukaryota > Metazoa > Chordata > Mammalia > Chiroptera > Vespertilionidae > Myotis > Myotis nattereri. Next base: position 10,287,537 of record NC_138090.1, read on the forward strand.
ACCAGACCTGTATTTTCCGAGGTAATAAGTTTTCCCAATCTGTCTAGTGTTATTGTAATGCTGCTGTTTTTTGTTCTGTATATGACAACATTCTTTTAAAGTAGATAAATAGGCCCAATCCTGGTTTCTCAGTGGTTAGAGCATTGCCCCAAGGATCTCAGTTTCAATTCCAGTCAAGGGCATGTACTGGGTTGCAGGTTCCATCTCCAGCCCTGGTGGGGCTGCATTTGGGAGGCAACCAATTGATGTGTCTTTCTCACATCAATGTTTCTCTCTCTCTCTCCCCCGTCCACTGTCTCTAAAAATCAATTGAAAAATACTCTCGGGTGAGGATTAACAACAACAAAAAAGCAAATAAATAGATGCATCAATTTTCAGTAAGAAGCTTAATAAAGGGGGAACAATTCATAGAGAATTGATTGTGCCATGTGGAATTATTGAAATCTGAGTATTTGTACTGAAAACGTCATTTAGTAATTCTGTGTCTTTGGAGAGTGACTTTCAGTTTCCTCATATTGATAACTGGCAATAACTATTTATGGAATATTTTTGTAAAGAATTAATGAATTGCTATTTGCTATGTGCAAAGGCCAAAAAGCAAAACAAAATAAAGCATGGTTTCTGACATATACAGTAAGTGTTTTGTAAAAATTATTGGCCTTTCCATCATTCTATACATCTAATTTTCAATTACTTCCCAATCACCTCATTTAAATCCTGCATATATGCTTGCCAAGATGAATTGTCTTTTAATGCAAAAACCCTGCCAACATGGAGGTAACAAATCTAAAAATGCAATAAACCCTCAACTAGAAATCACCTCTATTCCAACAGGAGTTGTTTAGCCGCTACTTTTGTATGGATTTTGGACAGATTTCTCTGGTCTCCAGGGAGTCACATAGCACTTAAACCTTTACCAGCATTTGATCGTTATATATCTTCCTTTGCGTTTTAAAATTTATATATAACTGTCTCCATAAAATAGGTTAATGTTTTTCAAATTCGCCATAACCGTCAAACAGTGTATATTTCTTAAAGCAGGTAACTTGGGATGGCAATGAGTTAAGAGATGGATTGAAATACATTGGTTAACTGTTGCTGCCAGAGATGTTAGAATTTATTCTTTCACTTGAAGTGAGAAGTTCGGTGGCATAAAACGTGATAATAACTTTGATGATGCTTCACTTGAGGGAACATAATAGATGAGAAAGAAAATAGTTCCTGGAGTCAAGAGCGCTGGTGGTTACCCTAACATAGTTCGGTGAGTGATGAGGGCGAAAGAGGAAACTCGGGGGGAGGGGGGGTGTAGGGGCAGAGCGCAGGCTCTGAAATCAGGCTGCAGGGGTGATGTGCTGCTTCACTCTCCTATTATTTCTATGACTTGGAGCAAATTTCTAAATACATCGAGTCAATCTTGGTTCTAAATCAATAATGATTTATTTGGGATCCCAAGATAAAGGCAAAGAAAGTAGGCAGATGCAAGCAGAAAAGAACCAAATAAAGTCAGCATTCAGGAGACCCTCCAGAAGGTATGCAATGCGTTGGCAGATTCCTTTGCTGCTGGCTACTGTTTACGTGACGTGTGCGTGTGCGTGTGTGTGTTTGTGTGTGTGAAAGAGAGAGAGAGATTACTTTGATTTCCAACAATGCTTCTTAGCAGGCATAAGTTTCTCTTTTTCTGCTCTTGAGACTGTGTTTTACAGTGAACCAAATGAGCATGTAGAAGCTTTTTCATGGTCATGAGACTGAAAAGGGAAAAAAAAGTGAGAAAAGAAAAGTCCACTGCATACGACTAGACACTAAATGATGCCCAGACAAGACAGGAGTGATTATTGGCCTCTCCAGGCACCTGAATGTTCAAGATTTTCAAATCGAATCACCATTCCTCTGCAGTGTCTCTCTGAATCTGGTAGCTACAACTGGATCCCAGAGTTGCCAGCGTTTCCGTCTTCTGCTCTCATTATACAAACCACTAAAACGAGCAAAGGAATAACTCCCAAACACTTTCATGTAGTGAATGGCAGCAGGGGAAAGTCTGCCTTTGATATTCTCTTGTTCAGCATACCTAACTCACTTTGTGCCTTTCTTTCAAAAGCAATTTAATGGGGTTGTCTTTCTTTCAAAGGCAATATCACCGGGGTGTTATTGGCAGGTTTCTCTCTCTCTCTATCTCTCTCCCTCCCTCCCCCCACCTCTGTATATGTGAGGGTGTGCATGTAATAAGAGAGACAGAGAGACACAGACAGAACTGAAGACAACTCTAATTTTTAGGACAAATACTGTTGTGTTTGCCAAAGCATGCTTGTAATTAAGCCATGATAATATTGCCTAAGAACATAGGGCTACATCAGTATAGCTTCTGTATGTAACAAGGTCTGGAGTCTACCATCGAACATTACTCTTATTTCACAGTCATTCATTTATGTATTGAGCAATATTTCTTGCACACCCAGAACTTGTAATTCCTTGCTGGAGAGTGGGGTGAAATCCAGTCAAGAACGACACGAAGTGTAAACCATGAAGAGCGCTCTGCTCCTGAAGAATTTGTGACTGAAAAGGGAAACCCAGCTTTCATGCAGCTAAGGATGAATAAAGAATAAATTCAACTGGCCACCAAGGCCCATGGGATCATCCTGACAAGGAGTTGGGGGCACGAAGGCAACAGATACCAGAGGAAGTTTTGCATCAAAGTTGCATTTTCACCAGGTGAACTGAGTAAAGATTGGTAAGAGAGGGGTCTGAGAGAAGAGCCTTATAAAAAGGGGTGGGGCCATATGCAGAGGTTGGAAATGTTCAATTGAAAATACAACAGCAAGGAAGAAATAATAAGCAAATTGGTGTGTCCTAAGCCATTGGCTTTCTGAAGGACTTCACTAGAGGAGATGATACTAGAATTATTTAGAACTAGGGCTGTATTGGGGACAAAACAACAACTATGAACTTGCACAATTTTCCTGTACTCCAGAGGGATACGATGAAATCACTTTGCAGTTAGGCTGTGATGGTGTCCACCTACTCTTGCTGAGGTTTAAGGCAGTGTGTGCCTTTGGAATTTTATTTATGTTAATTCAGGGTACTTCTGTTTTCATTCATGATTATTTTGTTAAACTGCCATGGCAGTCGACTGTTTTTGCTGCGGTATGTATGATGTGGAGTACTTGAATCATTATGTGGGGCTTTGATTAATGAATTGAAAACTCAAACCCAGACAGCTTCTGTTTCTCTCAGTACTGCTGAGCATTTTCTAGGAGTCAAACACCATTAATGAATCGAGTGGGCACTTCTTGGTGCTTTATTATTCAGCAGTCATCTTGTTTGTTAATAATTCCTAAGAGTACTGAAGTGGAATATGAAAGAGGTGGATATTTTTTAAAAAGTGTTTTTCAGAAAGACAAGTCCCAGAAACATTTAGTGAGGGTCCAATGTAATGAAATTCAAAATTATAGTTTAGAAGTTAGATAAAAGTTATTGGGTATTCATACCAAGTATGAAACTTTGCAAAAAAATGTCATTATCAATATCTAGTACATACATGTAGGATCTTTAGAGCCAAAAAACGTTTGAAATGGTCTCAAAAATTAGCACAAAATAGGCCTAAAAATAAATGATGATAATGGTGGTGGTGAGGTAGACAATGATATTGGTGATGATGATGGTGTTAGTGATGATGCTGGTGATGGTGATGATGATGATGATGATGATGATGCTGGTGACGATGCTGGTGATGGTGGTAATGATGGTAATATTGATGATGGAGATGATGATATCTGTGACAGCACTTTCTCTATTATGATAACTGTTCTAAATAGTCTCTCTATAACATTCCACACCATCAATAACCTTATGAGGTAGATCTTATTTTTAATATCTCTATTTCACTGATGAGGAAACTAAACACAAAGAGGTTATTTGCCCGAGGTTCTATAGCTTTTATATGCAGACCTGGCAGAACCACAATTCCAACTTCCATAGTATGGTCCCAGAGCATGCCTTTAAATCATTTGTTCTGATGCTCTCCATGAATATGGTTATAGGAATAAATTGGTGAAAAATAGCTGACACTATAATAGTAGCTAATAATTTGGTTGGAATATACGCCAGGCACTATACTCAAGATTCCACAGACACTAACATTTTCAATCTTTAAAACACACCTGTAAGGTAAATACCATGCCCCCCGCCCCCCGCCCAATCCATTACACATATGAGGTAAATGAGCCTCAGAGGTTCAATAACTTGTTCACAACCAGTAAATGTAAGAGATAGTTTTCAATCTCACAACTACTTCCCATGGAGCCATCATCCCTAATGCTATACTTTCCTGAATGAATCTTGCCCATGTGTGTCTCAGAGACCACACATTACCTCATACACTAAGAGACCAAACTATATCACTTATTTTCAAACCCTTTCCAGAGTGAAAGGAGCGAATTGTCACCATTACTTCAGGACAATAGGCATAAATTGGATCTTCCCTAGATAAAAGCAGAATGTATAGACTTTCTTCCGATAGACTAGTCACAAAGCACTGGACCCCAGATATAAAGATCTGTGTTAAAATAACTCACAGTTAAAATCTGTGAAAAATCATTCCATTCTGTGTTAATGAATTATTCTATTTAGACTGCAATTCCTTCACCTGACAATGAGGCAGAGTCTTAGTCAGTTTGGGCTTCCATACAAAATACAGTTGACTGGGTGGCTTATAAACAACAGAAACATATTTGTCATAGTTCTGGGGGTTGGAAGTCCAAGATCAGGGTGCCAGCCTGACCTGGTACTGCTGAGGGCCATTTCCGGCTTGTAGACTGTTGACTTCTTGTATCCTCAGTCATCAGAGAGAGGGCAGGAGAGCTTTCAGAGGTCTCTTATAAAGTCACTAATCTCAGCCATGAAGACTCCACACTCATGACCTAATCACCACCCAAATCTAACACACTGGGAGGTAGGGTTGCAGCATTTGATTTATGTGGGGACATAAACATTCATTCCATTAGTGATATGATAACTTCCATGTGATATGATAACTTCCATGTGTTTTTCCAGATTCTTCTCTAAGAAGCTTTCTTTAAACTCTCTTCTCTTTCCTTCTTCCTATTAGCCTCACATGTCCTTTGCTTTCCTTTGTTATAGCTCTAATCAGAAAGTATTCTCATTATCTGGTTACTTGTTTTTCTTTTCCATTAGACTCTATGGTTTGGGAGGACATAAAATGTCTATTTTTGTATTAAGTCTGCCTAGTACAATGCATGGCACATAGCAGGCACCCAATGCATGTTTCAATGAGAGAAAGGAGGAGGAGAGTTTCTTGGTGACCAAAGTATTTTCATATATTAGCCAATTTTCCTTTCAGTACTATGTCAAAATGTAGGGTCAGTGTTGCTAAGGAGAGATTTTCTATTAAGGAGTAAAATTACCATATATTAACTTAGGCAAATGTTCATTCATTTAGTCACTCACAGTAACGTTAGTTTTTCAGGCAGTAAATGATAGAATTAGTGACCGAACCCAAGTTTGATTAAAATCGTGGTCCAATTTCAGAATGTGGTTGTGAATTTATCCCAAACTCTCTCTGCTTGGGAAACGGTTTCCGGTCTCTTAGTTGAAAACATATGAAAAGACATGAAGGGGGAGTTCTAGAGTTTTGTGATGAGGTCGTATATTGGAGTAAAGCTGCAGGCTTCCTATGTACCTGCTTCAAAAAGTCAACATCCGGCCCGGCCTGGACAGGATAGTTGAGTGTAGACCTATCAACCAGGAGTTCGCGGTTTGATTCCCAGTCAGGGCACATGCCCAGGTTGTGGGCTTGATCCCAGTTAGGGGTTGTACAGAAGGCAGCTAATCAATGATTCTCTCCTATCATTGATGTTTCTGTCTCTCTCTCTCCCTCTCCCTTTCCTTTTCTCTTTGAAATCAATTAAAAAAATATATTTTTAAAAGTCAACATTTGTTTGGCTGTATAAGCTCTGGTCTATGTGTGTCACATTTAGTGATTTTACATTTCTTCATAACGTGTGTTAGACACCATTCAAGCCTTTGGTTAGCATGTGCTTGAGGAAGAGCACCAGGAGACTGCAGCCTGTTCCCTTGTTGCTTGGGGAATGGGCGTGGCACAACTTTCTCCCAAGTATTCAGTGCTGTGTGGTGTTTCTTGATAAATAATCAGTCCTGTTAAGATTTTGCAAGTTTCGTGGTATGAATAAAGTAGAGACCATTTGTATGTGGTTAGGAAAAGTCTCTTAAAAAAGTTGTCTTTCCTGGGGGATGTGAGTCCCAGGAAACTATAAAGTAGTAATTTCACTTGAATTTTTCACAGATACGAACATTTAAAAGCAAATTAGGCTATTACCTCAACTTCCAATTTAGAGACAAACATTCCTTTCAAGTCAAGAGAGAGTTCTATTTGGTTCAGATAATATGGCTAACTCGTTGTTTCTTTGGGTTGTGTTCTACCCCTGAATCCAATCATTCCAACACGCTTTATTTTGTGCTAAATGTCCATTGACTAACCAGTCAGTCTGGGCATTCAGATTAACCTTTTATCTTATTTCTTAATTTTTGTCTTTACCTTTATTTTTTAAGAGTTCATTCTTTTAGAGAGCTTTCCTGTTCCCCTCCTACCAAATCCATCGCATGCATAAAATTCTAGCAAATTAAATTTGTGCTAGCAAGGAGATAAAACAAATAAATGGCTTAAAAACATCACAATCAAGTATGATAATGGCAAAGTGTTACACTTTTAATAAATGATTAGGAATGGTTGTAACGCAAAGATTTATTTCACAGAACAAAAGCACTTAAGCAGGAGTTTATATTACTGCTATGCTTCAATGATGATAACATTGGGACTTCAACCTGCATAGCTACAATGATTAATTAACAGCCTTGTTCGGGATGACTGAGCACCATTATTGTTCTTAAATAGGAAAAGGCAGATAACCATTACTGATTATTCCTTAATTCCCAGTCTTACTTGTTAAAGACTAAAGAATGCTAAAGTAGGTTGTGCAATTTCCAAGCTGTTATGGGAAGCAGAAAATAATAGACTTTCTATACAATATATATAGGTGACACTTGGATTAGTTAAAAGATTCAATTGTGCAGTAAGATTTGTCTTAGAAGGCCTGAATATAAAGTATTCATGTCAACAAGATATTACGATTTTTAAGGAGACATAATTTAGGATGCCAATATACTTATGCTTCAAGTTGTATTTCTCTGTCCAATAAAACTACCCGGCCATGAAAATAAAAATAATAGGAAAAAGTAACTTCCTGATCAAAACACAAAATCAGTCAATCTAATGAAAGCATTTTCCATAAGCATGAGCTTTGTTCACTTATGATTTTTAATTTTGTTTGGGGCATATACAAATTATATCGAGTCTTTTGTCTTCTTTTTCTAAAAAGTCATACCACTGCACTTATTTTTCTGATGCAGATTTATGTGATCAAGTTCTACAAAGTTTAGAGATGTGTTCTCTCTGAGTCTTAGAAATGCTTCTACTAAATCTCCCCTGGAAATTTTCCTACCAATTTGAAGATGGAGAAGTGAATGCATTCGAGAATGTTTCTGAAGGAACGTCCTCTTTGGGATTCTGTAGCCGATGGGACATACCAGTTACAAACCATGTAATGTTGTTGATGGGCCCTGGAATTCCTCTGAGATGCCCTGAGTCTGGGACAGTATAAGAGTGTATCATCCTGTGGTCCAACAGACACGATGAGGAGCATCTGCTCTTTAAGACCATCTGAATTCCTACAACAGTGTTTGCTTGGTTGTTGCAACAACCATCATCGAAAAGACTCCAAAGAGCAGAGTTTGGTTGTTTTATATAATATTTCAACACTTAAAGTATTTCATTTTACTCTTGCTATTTTAGTAGAGCATATTCTCCCTTCTCCTCCTCCTCCTCCTCCTCCTCCTCCTCCTCCTCCTCCTCCTCCTTCTTTTTCTTCTTCTTCTTCCTCTTATCAATGCTTACAGGATAAAACAGAAGAGCCTGAGAGCAATCAATTCGGTGATGTAGCACAGCCACTAATGAAAAAGGCAAGACTGAGAGGTAGGCCACCTCCTTACAGTCTAAGGTAAAGGATGTACTTTTCTTCTATGACATGTAGTCCAGGGAAGGGATGTGATTATTGATTCGAAAGTCATACCCATTCTAGTTCTAAAAAGTATCAGAAACTGTTAGTAAACTATGAATATTAAATAGGAACATGAGTTGTAAAAATAGCAGGGACTTCAAACTAACTCAAGGAGTTTTTGGAGGGACAGTTAATTCAAGTGCACTCATACAATGGATTTTATGCCAGCATTCTGAGACGTAGAACTGCACACTCCATAGGATAAAAATCTCAAATCACCTGATGAGATTGAATGTAGGAACTTGTTTATGTGCAATGTTCGTGTGTCTATATTACTGTTTCTATATACATTCGTTAAGAGAAAGGTTTTTTATAGCATTTTCTTGAAATTAAAAGGAAATAAAGAAAAAGAAAAAATAAAAACACAGTAGCCACTTCTATAAGAAGCATCTATCATACAGAATAAAAGCATAAATGAGGCTACTTTTTCATAAGAAGCCTAGTGCAATGCCCTTCCTCCTCTTACCCTCCCTGCACCCATAACTTCCTCTGGTTAAGTACTGAATTTTTAGTGCATCTTCAACATCAAAACTTTCTATAAACCCAGATCTCTGCAGTTGGAGGGTTCTGACTAGCACAAGGCCCACGCTGAAATAAATCTTTGGGGCTTTGACCTTTCTCGGCCTGGTCTGACTCCTAGTCAATGCTTTCCTAATAATACTGTGGCTATTACCAGTAATACACAAATCTGGCCACGGTTCAGAGTCACCCATACAGGCTTCTGGGAGCTGCTGATGGATCTGAGGAGTACTTTAGTAATTTAATTTTCCAGTTGAAAGGACATTTTAAACTGAAGTGTTTTGATCTTTTTTGGATGCATTTTAGAAATCATCGACTTTTAGTTTTCTGAGAAACTTCAGATTATCCCTTTCAGGCACTTAATTTGACAAATATTAAGACTGAGGTTCAGAGCAGTTAAGTGAGATTTGCAAGGTCACAAAGCAAGTCATGGAAAATCATGTTACATATATGTCCAAGAAAGGATGGGCATAAACCTTTTTACACATTTTTAGACGCTTTTAAACATTTCTATATATTACTACAACAATATATTAGGACATTCTCTGGGCTTGTTAGCTACAATCTAGTGAGTAGCATTAATAGCATTCAATCATTTCTCTTTTCCATCATTGAACTGAATAAAAAATGATATATTTGTTCCCATATACCTGAGAAGAGATCACCTGCCAAATCTCAGATAGTTTTGCCAAATGCTGAGCTGATAGGTAAAGACCAACCAAAATACGCTCTGGGAAACTATACCCATCAATGCAACTTTTCTCTCTGTCAGATTCCCACTTCTTTGTAGACTTTAATGAACGCGCACCTCCCTACCCCTTTAGGGTTCTATGGATGCCAAAACTGCTGCAATTATTGCCTATGAGCACCTGCTCTGTGCACGGGCCTGTGTTGGGTGCTGTGTGAGATGCCAGGGGGCCACAGCAATGTCCCCTGCTCCTCAGAGGATGTAAGAATGAGGAGGTTCAGACTTAGGAATTAAGAAAGTGCACTTCTCACCCGGCTGGCATGACTCACTGGTTGAGCATTGACCCTGGAAACAGAAGGTCATGGTTTGATTCCCAGACAGGGCACATGCCTGGTTGCAGACTTGATCCCCAGTAGTGGGTGTGCAGGAGGCAGCCGATCAATGAGATCAATGATTCTTTCTCATCATTAATGTTTCTATCTTTCTTTCCCTTTTCCTTCTTCTTTGAACTCAATAAAAATATATTTACAAAAAAGGAAGCACACTTCTCCTTCTTCTCTCATACTGCGTGATGTCTCCTTTCTTGACCTGTGTTCTTTCCCTGTCAAGAGGAGGGGCTTCCAGAGGCAACGTTTAAGGAGCTTTGACTCGGAACACTGGCCCAAACGTGTACAACCCAGTTTAACAGCACTGGTGCTTTCTGCATTTTTTCCCAAGAGCCACTGATGGATGTGAGCCAGCTTGAGTGTTTGAGTGGGGACAAACTTGATATATTAATATTCACACAATCTACTTTGCCTTTTCAGTATGTCAATTTAGAGTATTTGAATCAATCATTAGAGTTTTCACAGAAAGGACAATTGTGAGGAAAATTAGATACTTATACTGTCATGAAAAAAAGTGATGTTTCAGTTGCATTTTAAAACTCAACATACATGGAATTCTGTCCAGTTTCAGCGTAGAAAGTCACTTTACAAAACCCTGCAGTAATTAAAGGGGGATACTCCACAGAAGATGGATTATCTAGGAGTTAAGCGACTAGAAAAATTCACCTGCCAGTAATGGCCTCGGTCTCATTTTTTCCTTTGCATCACCCATGTATAAATCACAGCATTCTAATCAGTGGGGAACAATGAGCAATCCTGCCCGGTGTGTAGTGGTGATGGGATGAGCAGGTCTGAATGAATAATCAGTGTGTCATCAAAGTCTACAGGGCAAGACAGACGGAGTGGCTAGATTCCCAAGGGGCTGATTGCAGAGTCTTTCCTGTCGTCTGAGGATGTTCAGGCTGCTTCTTGTCCGTTTCTATGTGTGAGCACATCAAGGCACTTAATGTGTTAACTTATATGTACATATACTATGTCATATATAAATATATATAAATTTATTTCAGAGAGGAAAGGAGAGGGAGAGAGAGAAATATCAATGATGAGAGAGAATCATTGATCAGCTGCCTCCTGCATGCTCCCTATTAGGGATCTAGCCCAGGACCCAGGCATGTGCCCTGACATGGAATTGAACCATGACCTCCTGGTTCATAGGTCAAAGTTCAACCACGGAGCAACACTAGCCAGGCATTATCTTCTATTTTTTAATCCAGAAAATGGAAAAGGAAGAGAGACAAGCAAGATAAATCCCTTAAAAATATGATTCTAGATTAAATCATTTTATTATAATGCTCTTTTGGTGTTAAAAACTCTGGGAATAGTATTGCTCAGTAAGCCAAGTAAGAGAAAACAGTCTGTCTTCCCAACATCCACAGTGAATGATTCTTGCTCTGATCTTACTCTTATAAGGGTCCGACTGGTGGTATATGTCCAGTGTTTTCCTATAGACTCCAGCCTCTTGCTGAACTTCAGAATCTTTCTAGATTCAGCAAATCAAATTTTCTGCTTCCCCCATACTCAGAAAACTTCTTTATTTTTGCTTCTCAGTTAATGAGTTCAAATTATTTTCTAGCACTGTCCTGGAACCCGGTTAGGAATGATTTAAAGTATTCGCAGTCACTTACCTGTCTTCCTTTCTATACTGGGATGGATTCTGATCCCAGGTGTAGCTAATTGGGCAAGAATACCATGACAAAATATTGGAGTCTGTTCTGGGAATGAGAGCGCGAACAGGTGTGCCTATATTACATATGTTTCAACCCTGAGCATTTCTAATGCTATATTTTTAGTGTCAAGCTATTTCCTTCTTAAATTACTACAGTTAGACTCAGAAAGAGCATATATCTTGCCCCACTAGCAGGGCTCAGCAGTTGAGTGTTAACCTGTGAACCAGGGGGTCAAGGTTCGATTCCTGGGCAGAGCACATGCCCGGGTTACAGGCACCATCCCCAGGGTAGGAGGCAGCTGATCAATGATTCTTTCTCATCATTGATGTTTCTATCTCTCTCTCCTTCTTCATTCCGCTCTGAAATCAATAAAAACATAAAATAAAAGAGCATGTGTCTTGGGCAAGGTTATGTATGGGGTATATAAGTATTGAGTTCCACACATACGGCTTTTCAACAGGAAACATTTCCAGGTAGAAACAGTGTTTTTATATTCTAACATGGATCATTTAGCTCTACTCTTCCGTTTATGCACACCACAAAACAAAGAGCATAAACGTAATTAGAAATTCTAATAAGAACATGTTAAAAACCATTTCCTTAATTTGAAATCAGAGATACTGAGGGGCGAGTGGGAAGGAAAGGTGATGGGAATGGGCCAAGGGGAAGCATTTTAAAATACAGCTTCCTGCAAACTGGCAAGAGGCAGAGACTGGAATGCGGAGAAGGTTCCCCGGAGGTCAGGGCTCTCCCTCTGCCTGGGGCTTGGACTTTCCTGGCTGCTCAGTTATGAGCCAGCAGCACCATCTAGAGGCGCGCAGCCATCCTTCACCCAAAAGAAACAAAAGAGGAGTCTGTCTATCCATCTGAAGGTGAGCCATGGCAAGGCCCCTGCTACCCTGATGTACGCATAGACCTGTGCCCTCTTACAGAAAGCCTGCGAAGGGATTGCTTCCCCATCGCCACAGAGCAATGGCTGCAGAGTCTATCTGGGGGCGTAGTCAAGACTCGCTTCAGGAGCTGAGATTCACCTGCACAACTTCCACAGACTTTCAAATCAGTTAATCCATTCCATGCATTTTATTGGACACCTGCCCTGCCTCGGGCTTTGTGCTAGGCACCAGGGGCACAGGCCAGAATCTATTATATTATTGACTGTCCCTCTGCACTCCTCACCTACATACACAAACCTCACCACATAGATAAGTCTTCTGTCTTAGCCTTTAAAACAGTTTCTGAGCAGTAAAAGTAGAAATATTTCAAAGCAGTCATTACATTGCAAAATTACTAGTTCCATGTAAAACCATTGGAATGTTTTCAGTGGAATCATTGACTGAAATCAGTTTAGGTGACAGAAGATCTGATAGTTCTAGTGTAGTCATTATCCAACTTTGGTGTCAGTGAGAAATACCTGGTAGGCTTTTTATTAAAATGCAGTTTCGGCTCCAACCACAAGACAGTCTTATACTATACACATGTGCCAGGGCTGATGCATTATATATGAATATGTTTATCTGGTTTTCATGATAAAGGCGAGCAACAAATCGGATTTGCAAAGGGAAATGTTCTAATTTTGATTTGCAGGGGAGCTACCCCAGAGTCATAAGCCGAAGGTGTCTTTTTCAAGTTTTTCCTCATTAACTACCTCTATTGTTCAGAATAAATAATATTTAATGACCACACCGATACCACAGTCTAGTAGTGAGGAGTGTTTAACTTAGCAATCCCTTCTCTTTCCATCAAATGAATTAGCTCTACTTGGCACAACTTGGTCATGGCTGCATAGTTCATTAGAATAATGTTGAGAATCATTATGTTAAAACACAGACCCGGAAGTTCACTAGCATCCACATTTTGATCTAGGTCTTATTTACAAACAAACATGCCATGTAAGAATATATGTGTGGTGAGCCCCTTGTTAGATTTAACTGGGAATTCATTATAGTAACAAACTCACAGTGATGAGGCTGAGTGGGTGCAAGGAAGCTGAAAATGAGAAACTTGAGTGGATTTCAATACCTAATTCCACACCAAATACAGGCAAATCAGGACTGAAAAAACCTCTTCTAAGTTGAAGACAATTTAGTTTTTAGTCTTTCTCATTTTAGCAGCTGCTATTTGGAACGATGCCCAAGTGTAAACCTGCTATTGAGTATCAAAGATGCATATGGCAGCTTCATGTAGAATACATTTTAATTTATGAGCCTAAAGCAACAAAAAGGTAATGATGAATTAAGTGATTATCAATCCTCAGTCTAAAAGACGATAAAGTTATTACAATCTTACATATGAAAAGTTTGTCATAAAATTGCCAAACACGAAACTGGAAAAAACACAGACAAGATATAAGAGTATCTTCATTTTAAAAGAATAAAACATAAAAATACATGAATATTTAAAAATAAAAAAATAAAAATAATTCATAAAGTGTTGAAAAATGTAGCAATGCCTACCTAGAGATCATCTGATGAGTGATTTTACTTTCCTTCTACAATTTCCCCAAATTTTATGTAACATTGATGTACTTATGTTCGACCATCCTCTTCATAGCTGCTTTTCTGGAACATTCACATTAGCCAATGACCAGGCTGTTTCTTAAAACATTAATTCTCATCTTGGACTGATGAATGAACATGCTTAGGTTCATTGTTCTTAGAGCACATTTAGGAGTTGGTGGAGTAAACATGGGGATGATGCATCAGATTTCACAGTGTGACAGGGAACACAGTTGTAAGGAAAAGGAAACACAGGTGAAGTGCAGGGCCTAGAGAAGATCATGTGTCAATCAATGAAGGTTATATTCCTTGTTCATTGGGCCAGTGTGTAATCAGGGTTCAGCCTATGTTTTCCATAAGCAGATGAGAACAGACATTAAATAAAAGTAGCTCCACCATATTTCAGATTCTGACTCATGGGGGACATCTGGCATTATTCTTGCTTCTTTATTTTGTTTTATGCACCCTTCTTTTTTTTTTAAATATATTTTATTGATTTTTTACAGAGAGGAAGGGAGAGAGATAGAGAGTCAGAAACATCGATGAGAGAGAAACATCGATCAGCCGCCTCCTGCACATCCCCCACCGGGGATGTGCCTGCAACCCAGGTACATGCCCTTGACCGGAATCAAACCTGGGACCCTTCAGTCCGCAGGCCGACGCTCTATCCACTGAGCCAAACCAGTTTCGGCTTATGCACCCTTCTTAAGGTAACTTGTTGTTGTGGCTATATTAATGAGACTACTTGAGATTCTTTTCCCCTCTAAGTTTGGAATGACAGCATGTAAAAAAATTAATGTTTTTATTGATTTCAGAGAGAGAGAGAGAGTAACATCAATGATTAGAGAGAATCATTGATAGTCTGCACGCCCCACACTGGGGATCGAGCCAGCAAACTAGGCATGTCTCTTGACCAGGAATAGAACCAAGACCTCGTGGTTCATGGTTCGATGATCAACCACCATACCACACCGGCCATGCTGATGGCACATGTTTAGGAAGGATCTTTCAGAATATCACAAAATAAGAAAAGAGATGCATATCAATGACAGTGGAAAATGGAGCGATATTGTTTAGGTACTTTGTTAGTGTGGATTCAGAAAACTTGAAATAATATTGCATTTATCTTTTATTTCCATCCTCATAGAAATCTTATAAGGAAGGCAGGGAGTGCCCACCTTACCCACGGGAAAACTGCTTCCAGCTGATGTCCTAGGGGCTCACAGACTGGCCATGGTGGTGACGATGCTCCCTTAGTAGCAGTCCTGGTCATAGTCACAGAGTAGTGATGATAACCAGAAATGAGTGCTCATTGTGTGCTGAGCCCTCCTCTGACTGATTAATATGCATGAACTCATTTAATACTGCAATTCTAGAGGTGAGGTGCTATTATTATTCCCATTGTGCCAAGAACTACACTACAGCACAGAAAGCTTGAGTGAGTTACTCAAGGCTGCCTAGCCAAAAAGTAATGAACCCAGGATTCAGACCAGACATTCTGATCCTAGAACTTCTGCTATTTGACATTCCAGAAAGGACCAGGTTAGAATAAAACTGGAATCTAAGACTCAATGGAATGTCAAGGTGAAATAAATCTACAAGAAAGACAGCTTAATGGATAAGAGTGTGCACTCTACAGTCATATGATACAGGTTTGAAATGAAGGGGCTGCTGGTGATTATGGATAAATTGGAATTAAGTTTCCTCATCTATAAAGTGGCGATAATAATAGCACCTACTGTGTAAGGATGATGTAAATATTAGGTAATAGGATCCACAGTAAGGGCTGATATAAATTAAATGATCAATCTATTTCAGCAAATATCATGATAAGCTTAACACAGATAAATCTGAGGCTAAGAGAAAATGTGGTATTGTGGGTTTTTTCTCCTTATCCGTATGAAGGCATATAGAGAATGGTTAAGTATAAAATAAAATTTATTAGCCCTAGGAGGTTTGGCTCAGTAGATAGAGCATTGGCCTGTGGACTGAAGGGACCCAGGTTCAATTCTGGTCAAGGGCACATGCCCAGGTTGCGGGCTTGATCCCCAGTATGGGGCATGCAAGAGGCAGCCCAATCAATAATTCTCCCTCATCATTGATATTTCTATCTCTCTCTTCCTCTCTGAAATCAATAAAAATATATTTACAAATAAATAAATAAATAAAATTTATCGAGTGTTAAATTATTTTAATGGGAGAAGAGACTACTGTAGAAATGGCTGCAGAATGTCTTGTCATTGTCAAAGAATTCTCAATGCAGACTGGACGTAGAGCCATGGAGACAAGCAGCTTCATTCCTGACTGTGTATCAGAGAAGTCTAGTAGGTTTGGGACCCTGTGGCAGTGTCCTAGGACATTCTGTATTTCCCCTGTCATTGTAATCATCCCCCTTTATTGTAATTGTTTCCTTTTCATCTCCCTCACCAAAGAGGACAGTAAGTTACTAGCATATTGCCTGGAAGCAAACAGGTCCTTCAAAATAATTTACCAAATATATGAAAGACAAACAGGCCCATGGATTAGTGCAACCCAGAATGAGAACCATTGAGATTTTTAGGTGGCTATATCACATTAGGAGCCACTGGAGCACATGGAGAGACTGCCTATCACAGCTCCTGGTATAGTCATCAGAGACCTCTCAGAGAAAGTAACTCTCAGTGGAATGTTTGAAAGAAAGAGAAAAAAGGCTGGGAAGATTTTGCAGTCAGAGAAGAAAACATGTAACTCTGTGGAGAATGGATGAACAAGAGTCTGCAGCCTGCCTACGTGTCTGGGTGTCTCTAGTGAGGGGTCCACAATGGAAAAACATCCAGAGGCAGGATACACACGCAGCCCAGAGGGAGTGCAGGTACAAGTCAGACCATGAAGAACCAAAGAGAATCTATACCAACAGAAGAGGAGCTTCCCACTGTGGGAAGCTCGCTGAAAAGCCCACCCTGAGTCCTACCCTCACAGATGTTGGCTGGGTACTCAGAGAGGTTGCTTTTTTTAAAAAAAAAAAAAGTTGATTCTGATTCAATGGTCATGTTTGAAAGGCACTGCCTGATGAGAATTACTAAAAAGCAATTATTAAGCCCTGGCAGGTTTGGCTCAGTGGATTGAGTGTCGGCCCTCAGATTGAAGGGTCCCAGGTTCGATTCCTGTCAAGGGCATGCATCTCAATTGCAGATTCGATCCCGGGCCCTGCTTGGAGCACATGCGGAAGGCAATAGTTGATGTGTCTCTCTCACATCCATGTTTCTCCCTGTCTCTCCTCTCCCTTCCACTCTCTCTAAAAATCAATGGAAAAATATCCTTGGGTGAGGATTAACAACAACAACCACAAAGTAATTATTAATATTAGCTGATTATACCTTCTTTGATTATTTTGAAAATATGGTCTCTCCTAGCACATGCCCATAATGAATCCTTGTGTAAACCCAGTACAATTATATGTTTTAAAAATATTTTCTAAGTACTACATACCCTGGATTCCTTGTCCTGTTTCTTTCCACTTATATAATTCCTTCAGTATGAGTGATTCTTTTTCTTACTAAGTTTCCCCTAAGAAAATGCTTGACTCTTTTATGCTCCCTCTCTCACAGCCCTTTGACGTATCTAAGCTTTTAAGTTTCAATCGAACGGGGTTCAAATGCTATCTCTGCAAATGGCCTGACCTTGCCAATCACTCTCCCTCCTTCTGGATACCATGGGGCACCTTCTCACACCGCTGCACCTTCTGCCTTTGACAATCTCACCAGGGGTTTTCTCTGGACTTTGTTCCCCCTCCCAGAAAGTTCCTGGTCCTGCACTTCTTGCATTTCCCGGGTGAAAAGCACTCCCTGTGACCTGACAATATGAAGAATGAAGTGATCTCCACGTGCAGAGGCACACCGAGGGCATGGCATTGAAATGAATACAGATGGTGGAGGTGACGCTTCAAAGATAGAGTCCAAGTTGGCATGCCTCCTTGACAATGTAGAGTCCCCAATCAAAACAAGGTCAAAAACCCACATTTCTATTTTGGGAGCGGTAACTATTCTGAACAGGCATAGTATATAATAATACGTGGCTTTTTTAAGAAATTGGATTTTTATTTGGGGGTACCTATGAAGAAAGTTTTTTGGTTGGTGGGTTCTAAATGTATTTTTATTGATTTTTCAAGAGAGAGAGGAAGAGAGCTAGAAACACTGATGAGAAACATCCATTGGCTGCCTCCTGCATGCCCCCTACTGGGGATCGAGCCGGCATCCAGGCATGTGCCCTGACTGGGAATCAAACCAGTCAAGGCTTAGTGCAGAGAATGATGCTCAACCACTGAACTACATCAGCCCGGCAAAATTTTTTTTTTTTAACTTATACTTTTGTGCAAGGCAAATTATGTTTGTGTAGACTGTAGGATAGGGAAGAAGGTGGAAAGGGAGGGACTTAGTAATACCTATCTCTGTTAATACTAGGACTCACTGGAATATAAGCTCCATGAAGTATGGACATTATTTGTGTTCACTGCATTCACTCAAATTCCTGAATCAAAGCCTGAGAGTGGCCCTTAATAAGTGTGTGTTGATTAAATGAATAACACAAATAATTAAAGCCAGATATATAAATTACCTCTTAAAATGTTTGGTTTATATGAGGTCCTTCGATGGCAGCCATTGTATATACTGTAACTAAAATCAGGACTAAAATACTGAAACTACTACACATAACCATTGCTTGGACTTGAACTACTCCTGCTGATGGCTACTCCTTTTTATGTTTAGAAATAAATACAAAGTAGTCCCCATTAGCTTTAATATTTATGTTGAATGGGGTTAATAATCACATCTTCCTAGGCACGGTGTGGCAAGTAGAAGTATTACCCGTAAATCTCTGAGCGCAACCTCTACCACAGAGTAAGCTGTGATTAGCCTTCCAAGAGTCCTGCATGGGCTGATACATGCTGCTTGCTTGCTAAATGGTTATTGGGATGAGTGAGTCCCAATGACAAGATACGGATGCCCAGGGAAGAGAACCAGGACTCTGACTATGTACATTTCACCAGACCAGATAGAGTCCATATGCAAGTCTTTACCTTGGCTGCTCTCTCTGCTAAGACACCCCTCAAATCATCCCCCTTTTATATTACATTCTTGGTCAGGTCAATTTTGCTTTAACTTCTAGGGTTTAAGCAATTCCTCAAAATGGACTTTCTTTTGACCTTTGAATGTGCTCCAACAACTCCCCTCTTATTTCAGAGTCCAGAGACGGTCTCCGTGGCACCAAGCAATAGCACTAATGGGCCAACATCCTTGAGCCTCAGTTTCCTTAAATATAGCAAAACCAAGTTGGAGCAGAATCTTGCCACCCTCTCTTTCAGCAGGGAAATGTTCTGGGTCAAATATGCTTTGTAGACAAGGCCTTACATTCTGTAATATTATTTGAGGCACGTTTGGAGTGCCTCCGAGTCTCCCGGTCGCCCTAAGGCTCTGTTTATGCAAGCAAATTGAATAGGAGACGTGAGGCTCTTAGACAGCAGAATCTAGGAGAAGGGGACTCATTTAACCTGAGCTGTCTCCATCGATACCCTTCCTGTGGTAATCGCTCAACTCCTCATTTGACAATGTCGAGAGAGCCCGAGGAAGGTTTGAGGGCATATACAGATTGAGATAGTGAAAGCTGCAAAATACATGCTCACTGCAAACTGTTTGATGAGAGGGGATTATATGCTGGATGCTTTCCTGTCATGTAGTTTAATTTGCTTAACTCTACTTAACTGGCAGTCACATTTTGATTACACAATCAAAATGGAAGTTTTCAAGTAGAGCACCAAATTTATGTGTAGAACGCATGAAAGTGTAAAGCCGCTCCAAGTTCCATTTTTTTTTCCTGTCATGTTGCATAAAAATGGAGAATGATTTTATGAATTAACAAAACCATAGGGATAGAATTGGAATGAGAGGACCATTGTTTGAAGTAAGGTCTTCCACAGAGTGGTTTTGCTCTAGTCACCAATATATTCTTTTTTAAAAAAAATATATATTTTTATTAATTTCAGAGAGGAATGGAAAGAGAGATAGAAACATCAATGATGAGAGAATCATTGATTGACTGCCTCCTGCACGCCCCGTACTAGGGATCAAGCCCACAACCCGGGCATGTGGCCTTGATTAAAATTGAACCCGGGACCCTTCGGTCCACAGGCCAACACTCTATCCATTGAGCCAAACTGGCTAGGGCATCACAAATATATTCTAATATTTCCCATGTCTCCTGAAACTCTCAAGGTATGTTGGCCTCCTTACAATTCCTGTTACACTGCTCTCCTTACCATCTGTAAGTCTTTTGTTGTTGTTAATCCTCACCAGAGGGTATTTTTCACATTGATTTTTAGAGAGAGTGGAAAAGAGAAACCTTGATGTGAGAAACATTGATTGTTTGTCTCCCACATGCACTCCAACTGGAGCCAGGGAAGGAGCCTGCATCTGAGGTATGTGCCCTTGACCAGAATCAAACCCATGGCCCTTCAGTCCATTGGCTGATGCTCTGACCACTGAGCCAGACCAGATAGAGTCCATATGCAAGTCTTTACCTTGGCTGCTCTCTCTGCTAAGACATACCTCAAATCATCGCCCTTTTATATTACATTCTTGGTCTGGTCAATTTTGCTTTAACTTCTAGGGTTTAAGTAATTCCTCAAAATGGACTTTCTTTTGACCTTTGAATGTGCTCCAACAACTCCCCTCTTATTTCATTTCAACTTGGAATTATTTCCATAAAGAACATACCACAATTATAATTTATAATCAGATATTTACTCATAAATATTTCTTTACTTTCTCTCTCCTCCCATTAGATTAAAGATACCATGAACACAAGGATTTTTTCTGCTTAGTTCAGAGCCAAATTCCCAGCAAAGCTCGGGGCAGATATTCAAATATCTCTGGTTCCTGACGCACTGGTGTCATGTTATATGCTAGGCCCAGAGAGTTGGGTAAGGGTTCAAGACATTCTTTGAAAGCATGACCTGGGACATCCCTCCTCTGAACCCATCTTCCTATCTAAGGGAGATGCTGAAGGAAATGATTCCTCATATTCTATTACACAGAGGCTAGAGAAGCATTAACTCCTGATTTGTGAACAACTATTTTTGGTTTGAAATGGATTATCTTCCTTCATTATCACCCATGTACAATCTGTTCATGTCCCTAATTCACTCACAACAACATAATCTATTCCTTTCCTTTGAAATTTCAAACATGCATAAAAGTGTATTAGAAGAGATTCTAAATTGAACATTCGGAAACGTGTTTCTGAAACCCGACTCTGCCCCCAAATGCCTCTTCAGATCAGGTAAGTCCCTGGGCATATTAGTGCACAGGTGAAATGTGCTCCAGTCGAAGTGATGACAAAGACACTGTTTCTTACTCTAATTCTCCCAGGTTTCAAACTGGTTTGTAACTGGAGCAATCAGGCAGGAGGTAGAAGCGGCATGTGTGGCCGTGGCGGATTCTTGCCGATGGTGACAGGACCTTGGGAGATGTCAGAGGTAACAGACCTATTGCTAATGAGAGGTTGCTGGGGGCAGTGCCTCGTCTCCTGGGATGAGGACTGAGGTTGAATCTGAGCACGGGCAGTACCTGAATTTGCTCCATTGCAGGGTTCACGGGAGTGGGATGCTTCGCAACCTTCTGCATGTGTGTTCTCTTTGTGAGATGAAAATGCTTGCTGGTCTATCATGCTTATTTAATCAGGGTCTCCTTAGACATCTTAACAACAACAGGTAAATCACACCCTAAACTAATGCGACAGCAAAGACAAATTATACTTGAATATTCAAAGCTTTTTTTTTTTTTTCTGATGAGGCAAGTTACAGGAGAAAATGCAGATTTGTTTATTCTTGAAAGATATCAACATGGCAGTTTATGCAAATGATGTGAATAAGGTTTCCAGATGTAAAACCACAAGATTTTATGATTCTAAATTTTCATGAAGAGAAGAGATCCTTTAAGCAAAATCCCTTTGGTTGATTTAGGTGTGATAAGACACAAAGAGATTTACCAATGTTCATTCTAAATTTCATCCTAATATTTACATGCAGAAATAATTTGCTGTGATAACAAACAAAGACACAGAGTGAGTTAGTGTTAATGCCATTTCTTTCACTCTTGCTTCCCCTAATATTCAAGCACCAAGGAGAAAGAGACGCCTCAGAAGGCACCCAGAATTCAAATATATTTATGGGAGCATTAGTTTTATAAATAAGCAAATCCTTATCTCACCTCACAGAGTTGCCTTGAAATTCTCCCAATGGAAGAAAAAAAAAAAGATGAGTTGCGAGGTGAACTTATAAACACAGAAAATACTGCAGGCTTGACAAAGGCTTGTCTCTGTTTCTTCATCTCAGTGTCCAACAAGCTGAATTGGGACTGGGATGCAGATATTGGTGAGTAAATTAGAACAACACTATAACCGATGAGAAAGAGAGATGAGAGATGAGAGATGAGAGCGAGTCCTTTCTGGGGACCTGGGAGGTGCAAAGAATGCAATGGCGATTGTTGTGCTAATGTTTGCCCGAGGTGTCCTACAAGCCTGAGCAAAGTCAATTTCATCTCTTGAAGTTTATTCTTTAATTGACACAGAACGGGAGTCCCTGGAATGAGAATTGGCTGCTACCTTAAGGGCTCTGAGCGCTTTCTCTTAATGTTTTATTGATGGGATTCTGCCGTGCCCAGCACTGGGACAGCATCAGGAGACTCATTAGTGCAACTTGCTCTCAGTTCCAAAAATCCTTTACCTATCCTCTTGGCTGGTTTAAAGGGCAGGAAAGAGGAAGAGAATGAATTGAGCAGTGGCTAAAGGTTGTTTTCCGCAGGAAGTCATGAACTACTATCGGCATTCCCTTTATGTAACTAGTATTTTATTTCATTTCTACTCCCACCTGTGGTTCCCCAAAAAGGAGCTCTTCTGCAAATTTAATATCTCTGCCTGACAGTTGTGTGTATCCCCACCCCCCCCCCCCCTTAAGCGATGGCCAGTGTACACCATGATTCTAATACGCTAAAGACTTACAACTTTCTTAATAATCTAGAATAGTCATGCTAGACAGGGCAGGGTTCTAAAAATTAGGCTCTTGTTAATGTCATAACCTACAAATTCAGTAGATATGTGTTCCTAACTTCCTTGGACAATCTTCAACCCATTAACATAGATACTTTTTGAGAAGGATAATTTATTGCTGGATCTAATGTTCTTTGCTCACTTTACTCATATAGGATTATTCCTATATATACAGTCCAAAATAAGAAAATAAAAGCCTTTCATCAGGTAATTTCCAGAATTTAACTTTTTAAAATGTCACGGGATAACATTGTAGATAAGTGCCAAGATATTCTTAAAAGTGCACTATGAAAAAGATATTGGGAGCTATGAAATGATACATACCCATGGATGAAAGTTCAAGAAGTGTTTGTCAATATATTCTCTCTATGCAGGGTAGATGGCTGGACAGCTTCATAGGGTAGTACTCTCTTAGCAAAATATGAGCTGATGTATACTCACTATTTTTTAGTATTTGGCATTTATTAGCAAAAACAAAACAAACAAACAAGAATAAACAAAAACAAAGGTAGAGAGTTAACTTGATAATGTATCCAAAGCATGTAGGACTGTTGGATCGCTCTGCATGTAACTCTTGTGAGTGTAGCTGTGTGTCTCAGCTCCTTACTGAGCAGTAAGGATAAACATTGCATGTTGCTCACTGTATGACTTTATTCAGTTTATATCCACAGAAAATAGTGATTAAGGGTGATCATTCTGACCATTCTGAATCCTTGTGTTTGAAATTCCCTTTAACAAGATTATGTATTTCATAATATAGCTCTCTATATATTACATTGATAAATAATAAAATTAATTAAACTTTCATTGGTTGGCATATGATCCAGGCACTGTCACTTAATAATTATGAGGTATTAATTAAGTTCAAAGACAAAGACTATCTCTAGTCATGGTGAAATATTCCTAGGCACCTGGGCTACTTACATCAGGCTGTTTTCCTTTCATTAGTCTATGATGAAATGTATGAAGCATAGTAAGTTGACTTAAGATAGACAATTCCTATCAGGGTATGCATTATGGACAGACTAATGATTCCCCAAGTGTGGCATATCCCAGTACATGTAGGTATAGTACCTTTCAGGGCAAAATAGCTTTTTCAGATGAGATTAAGGTTACAGATCTTGAGAGGGAAATTTATCCTAATCATATGAGTTCTAAATTTAAAAAATGATAGAGGAAGAGAGAAATGGCCTGAGAAAGACTAGACTCCCGTTGGTGGCTTTGAAGATGGAGGAAGGGGCCATCAGCCAAGGAAAGCAACAACAGCCTTCATCTTCTGAGCAGAAAGAAAAGCTGTGACCTGGCTCCTACAACCCCAAGGAACTGATGATGCCAACAACCCAATAAGCAGGAAACAGATTCTCCAAGATAAAACTTAGCTTGCTCACACCTTCATTTTAGCCTGATGACATTGGTATCCGACCTCAGAACTTATAGAACTGTTTTGTATAAATTTGTGTTGGTTTAATACAGTAAATGTGCAGCAATGGAAAAATAATATAGTGTGTTATGTATTCTATTTGTCTTTTGCAATGTAGGCATTGCACAGTATTTTCTGAATATCCAATGATAAAGAATTTTGATAAAGTTCTACTGTAGAAGTATGGTCATGAAATATTGTCCACATATACAGGGTGAGACAAAAGTAGGGTTACAGTTGCTATATGGAAAATAACACAATAATTAAGGAATAATAACACAAGAATAAACTCTGTGTTCCCTGTGCTCACAACCTATTATTGCTTCACCCTGTATATGAACTGGCCACACTGACTCATAAATCATCAAGGTATTCTCTAGAGCCCTGGCCAGTGTGGCTTAGTGGTTGAGCACCGAACCATGAACTAAGAGGTTACTGTTGGATTCCTGGTCAGGGCACATGTCTGGGTTGTGATCTTGATCCCCAGTAGGGGGCATGCAGGAGGCAGCCGATTGATGATTCTCTCTAATCACTGATGTTTCTATCTCTCTCTCCCTCTCCCTTCCTCTCTCTGAAATCAGTAAAAACATACTTAAAAAAAAAAGATATTCTTTGGAAAAAGGACACCAGTGAACAGTTCTAAACAGAGAAAGAATCTGATCAGATTTTCCTTTAAAAACCATTTTACATTGTGCAGATCTGCTGTCACTTTAATTGAATGATGAGAATCAGGATGGGTGACTTGAGCATTTATTTCATATCATACTTCAAATTAACAGTTGTTAATTTTCTGGTTAATCAGAGAAGATGATCTCTTCCTCCATCAAAGAAGCACAGTAACTGTACAAGGTATTGTCAGACAAAAAAGCAGAGTAGCATTCAATATTTCTTTAAGAAGGAAGTCATGTGTAATGGCTGGAGAGACATCAGGTTAAGATTAAATCTTTATATCATATTCAGATGGGTCTCCTGCTGTTCCAGAAATTAATTCGAGTTAATCATGATCTTTCCCCCTTTGTCACCCTTTTCTCTATCGCTGAATTAGTCCCTAGCACAGCAGCCTTACAAACTGGGAGGCCTGATTTTCGAGTTTGGCCTGAGGATAGGACGTCAAAAGCTGGCAGAAGACGGATGCTATGCAGAAGTGACAAATTTCGTTTCCTGGAGAAAGTTGCTGACTGCAATGTTCCAATTGGAGCAGCTTATCTCCCCCTCCAGATGTTGAAATAATGACAGATGCTCAGGGAAAGCTTGACAAGAGGAAGAAAAGAGCCTGCTGAAGAGGCCAACCTGTTTGGATGCAGGAAAATAAAAGTAACGCTTATTGAGATCGGTATTCTGATGAGGCTGGTATATACATAGTTACAGCCAAAAAAGTGGCATGGCTGTACGCAAATCCACTGTGGGAAATTAGAGGATTTTGTGCTGTTGGAAATGTGGCCAGCATGAAACTATAATTCTTTTCTTCACAGGGGCTAATAAATCATTATACCACTTTATTACATGTGAGAAACCTCTGGGTGCCTGTGTTGAATGACAGCACACCAGTTTATAATGACAATGTGTATGACTGCATTTTCCCCAGCTGTGGCAGATGGGTGAGTCTCCTATTGTGTGCACAATTTATGACATTTAGTATTGAAAATGTGTTTTAAAATCATTAACCTATTTCCAGGCAGCCAAATGGGATGTATGAGTTACTCACTCAAGAAGTACAAAAGCAAATATTTGTTTAGCAAGTTAGATTCTGTTCAGTTGCCCCCCAAATCACAAGTAATTGATGTTAGTGATAGATTAAAGAATGAAGAGGCGATAGGTCAAAGAGTGAATGAAAAGATGAGAGATTAAGAGTTGTTTAACTTGTTCAGAATGCACATAATTATATAGTGTTTGAAATGTCAATAGTAATTTACCTCATTTGTGTGTGTGTGTGTGTGCTGCTTTAAGTGTGTGTACCTTTTTCAGGATTGTTATATCTTTGGTTTTTTTCTCTCTGGTTTTTCTTTCAAGGAGGTCATCAACCTCTTGTGAGAAAAACTCACTCTCACCGGAGAAAAACTACCCGGTTGTAAAATATGGTTTGCAAGATAAGAGAACGGTCTCTACAAACAGTTCACCTTTCCTGGGAGATTTCTTTGCATCTTACTTGGACTGCTGAAAGGCCATTTCACAGTATCCTTTGCAGTAACTTTTCATTCATGGCTGAAAAGCACTTGTTATTATGAAATTCTTTCTGTACTGACTTGAAATCTAACTCTTGACTGTGAACTCTGAACCAGACTCCTCAAGTGAATCACTACATGACTGCATGGGAAAGTCGCGTTCCTGCCAGATGAATGAGCATGCCAACGAGGGGCAGGGAGAACTCAAAAATAGGGAGGAATTTTGGAGGGGTGAGGGTATGTGCTTTCCAAACCGACCTGGGTTATACAGTTCCAGAGTTTCCTAACTAATCTGGGATGTGACACCTCTCAGATTCCTCTAAGCACATCTAAATAAGCCACAGGGGAGGGAACATGCTCACATTACATGTGCTTCCACACATCTCTGGTTTGAATGATTGACATAAACAAGCTGGAATCCCAGAATTTTGATGAGGGAATAGTAATAGCTACTAGTGTTTGGCCACACATGATATTTTTTCTCAAATCCTTAATTTGGCATCTAGGAAAAATACAACCGTTTGAATTTTCTGAAGATCCACGTGAAGTGAGTTACCGAGATGAAGAAATAACTCCGGTTTTACTAGTAAATGTCTTGATGCAAGAACATGCTTATGTATTCTCTTTGTTGTCCACTATCTGTATAATTGCAGAGGAGATAAAATATGGGTTATAGAGACTTATGCAATAAAAACCTACAGTTCCTTTAGAGATATTTCTGTTTCACAATCTGCATTCCAAAATCATTTGGTCAATTATTAAATAAACCACATTTCCAATCTGTACTATGTATAGCAATATACTTCTTTCGGTATAATTGGATATCCTTTGACCAAAATTCATGTTTTGTTTTGTTTTTCAGTGAAAAATACAGAGCATCAAATTTACCACCTTAACCATTGTAAGTGTACAGTACATTATTAATTATATGCACATTATTGTGCACCAGCTTTCTAGAACTTTAATATCTTGTAAAACTAACTCTATACCCACTGAATATCAATTCTCCATCTTTCCATCTCTCTCTCACTTAGTATTGCCTAATCTGTATTGAATTCCCATTTGAATTATCCACTTTTTTCATGAAGTTAAACTTTATTATAAGACACATGGTAACGTTAAAGGAAATATATTACAATTGTATTCAGGTAATAATATGGCACTATCTGATATTCCTTTACAGTAATTAGAAATACCACTGGGCATGACAGAGAAGTTTTGAAGGCTCAACTTGCATAATAAGATGAGCTATCTTGCATGCCAAGTACTCTGATCTGACAGTCTGGGCACATGGATATAAAAGGACTACCTGTGCTTCTTCTAAAAGCAATTGCAAGCTAGGATTGAAATTTCGGAATATTTTATGTTGACAGATCAAGGGTAGAATATTAGGAATATGATATCTCACAGAAATTTCAGGCTCTATGAAATATCTAAAAATAATGACATAAAATAAATCCAAAAAACAATCTCAATAGTAGCTATAAATCCTATATAATAAAAAGCTAATATGCAAATGTTCATCACACCCTCGTACCAGGGCTGGTGGACCTGAAGCCACGCCCCCTGCCACAGCGCTGGGCCAGGGAACCTGAGGTTGCGCTGGGGGACTTGAGGCCACGCCCCCCGCCATGGCATCAGGCCAGGGGACCTGAGGCTGCACTGGGGGACCTGAGGCTATGCCCCCCAGTCCTGCGAGGTTTGATGGCGGTGGGGCCAGCCGGGTCTGGGTCTCACAAGATTTTGAGGCGCATGCGGGTGGGTGGGGACCTGACTCTGAGTCTTGCGGCGCACCCCAGATTCTGACAGAAGGGAGATTTTCATATACATTTTACTAATTTTCTTTCATCTCTGACACTTCTATTCTAGAGAAAGGGCAAATAGCAACATTAAAATATGTCCTCTAATTAATTCCCTTTTAATGTGCACAAATTTCATGCACTGGGCCACTAGTAATATATAAAAATTTACTGCATCAGTAACTATTACACATGCGTTACTTGCAACATATCTTTTAGGATGAACCGCAACCCAATATGATTGATAGTGTTATTCCTCTCATTTTGCAGAGGAGAGTTCAAATGTATAAAATATGCCTGTGGTTACAAATATGGCCAGAGGGAATGAGCAGATTTGAACCCAGGGACTTGGGCAGATTCCGTGTTCTTCACCACTGCACAGTCTCAACTCCTCCTTTGCTCACCTGCTTTAATGACCCAAATATAAAATGAACTGCATCAACATATAAATATGTAAGTAAAAATTGGTAATGATAAAAAGTCTGAGATTAAGGGTACTTAATTAACATGTTCTTGGAAATTGATGGCTTATGTCTATTTTGTGCAAATATTTAATATGTAGAAGCAGATAATACCTCTTGTTTGGAAAGGAGGAGTTTATTTTTATTAGAATCCTGGTTTGGGATAATTTGGTTTTTTTGTTTTGTTTTTTATAATGAGGTGAATGGCCAGATTCACCAAATTGTGTTTCATGAGACCTAATTAAAACCAAGTGAGAGGCAAGCATGCACCAGCAAGTTGTTCTTAATAAAATGGAAATCAAGTGGGACTAATTAGAGAGAGGGATAGCCTTCATTAGGTTCTTTGGAGACTGCAATATATGATGGTTAACTTTTCTGGATATCCAAGAAAGGATAAAATGTGGAGTTCATCTTTAGTCACTAAAATGTTTCAAATGTAGGAGTGAACAAAATGTGAATTTGTTACTTATCTCTGATATGTACTACCTGTGGGAGCTCAGAAAAGTGACATGAGTTGACTTTTTTTATTTACAAAGCACAGCATTTATATGGAAATATTCATATGGTCAAAGAGTTCTATGCATCAGTTCCAGACTTATGCCTTGGAGAGCTCTCTGATATCAAAGTGCTCATTGCGGGAGAAAGATAAGTAGCGAAATAATTCTTAAAAAGTCGCCACAGCAAATGGGCATATTTTGCAAAAGATATTAATGTTGGGAAATGTGTATGCATGTTCATTAAAGTTCACATCAAAGGACTGGGAAATAGCAAGGATCAAGCTTTCTGGTTTAGGTGAGTGACAATGGCCCTGAACTTCATGTGAGAAGTCCCAATACAAAGTCACCCACATGTATATTGACATTTCTCTCCCCAGTGAGCAGCACCAGCCAGGATGAGGTCAGGGTGCTTATCATCCAGCGTCAGAAGATGATTTCACTTCCAGGGAGGCCGAATTCAATAGCCACAGACTTGCTGTAGGAATCTGAGAGAGTCACACAACCTCACTTGATCTGTTTCTTCATCTTTAAATTCAAAGAATTGGTGCAACTGAATATAATCCTATATAATAAAAGGCTAATATGCAAATTGCCCCATCACCTGGGAGTTCAACCAAGGGGTAGGGCCGGCCTGCCAACAACCTACAGCTCTTTCCCCCAGCCAGCACAGCCTGATCGGCACCAATTGGCCTGCATATGCAAATTAATCCACCATCTTTGTTAGGTTAATTTGCATACTCGCCCTGATTGGCTGGTGGGTGTTGCAAAGGTATGGGCAATTTGCATATTTCTCTTTTATTAGTGTAGATACGCCATACAGTTTTCTCTGGCCAAATAAACTTCCTATCAGTTAAAGAGTTAAGAGATACAAACATTGACTTTACCCAATCTTTCCCTGACTGCTTAGTGACTTCATTCTTAAGCTTTGGGCAGATTTACCCTTGCTAAGATGACCTGGGAGATTCTACACTGCAGAAGACAGTGATAATTTAAGTATGATTACTTGGGTCTTCTGAAGGGAAGGAGTTCTAGTCTATTTCACAATCATCAGCTTCTTCTGGGAGACAATGAGCAACATGAATCATCTTTGTCCTTAGTGGAAGTTATTTTGCCTGTTAAAAATGAGCATATGCATCTTAGCCTCATGTTCTTATTTAGAATATTAGGAGGTGTTGAATCAGCCTTATGGGGGGAGAGAGGGGCAGGAAGCTGAAGAGCTAATGGGCAGGCTTTTTAATACAAAGCTTGCATGCACACACATGTCTTTTGGCACCCAAATGCTTCTTTCATTTATTCAATGATGCTTGAAATTCTATAAATCCATAATTAGTGATAAGACATAAAACTGAATATAGCCTTGGCAGAGAGGATATGGACTTTAAGTTCCTTCTTTTCTTCCTCCTTTTGTCCCTTTCTTTCTTTATTATTCCTACACACACTGTAAATTCAATGAAGTGAGGGATGGGGTAGGAATTTGCATTGTATTCCCAGCAGGTCACAGAGAGCCTTGCTCAGTAAATCACTATAGGTGAGTGAGAAAGTGAATGGTTTGCAGGACTGTACAAAGTGTCCATGTCACAGTAACGGATCCTGAGAAATTAAACTGACTGAAACAGATCTAGCTCCATTATTATACCGTATAGTGAGGGAGACGAATATTCAACAAATAATTATGCAGGTGAAGGTCACAAAAGAGAATAAATAAAATATGTACCCACTGAGTTATCATTTATAACACTGCTGCCCATTAAACTCTGTGAGAAAGTTATAAGAAAAATACTAAAGTCTGGGACTGTTAGCATAGGTAGCAAGATATTAATAAAAGATAAGGGAGCAAAACTGGCTAAGCTTATTTAGGTCTGAAGCTACAGTTTCACACACTCCAGGGGACAGCCCCACACTCCACCCTTGAGACTTAATCCCCCAAACCAGCAGGAAGGCTCTGTTATGGGGAAGGATCTGTTACAGCCCATTAGCCAGGATTACCACGGGAGAGATGAAAGAATAAAGGGGAAATTCCTCTGCTGGGCACAAGCCCATTAGGACTCAAGTTAATGCCAGGGGAGGTATTCTGTAGGATCCAAGATAGAGACCATAAAGGGGAGGTGTCTAATCTGGGGGGAAGATTGAATTGGTCACGGGGAGGGCCCAGCACAAGACCAGGAAGGACTGGGAAAAAGATTGGTCAGCTTGAAAGCCCACAATAATAAAATCAAAGCCTAAAGGCCTCTCTCTTGGTAACCCTTGCTCTGCCATGGGCTCACCCATTCTTTGAGCGCTCTCTCCCTGGTAGCAGTCATTCAGGCCCCAGGGTGGCCCCAGCACAGGCCTGGGATACAGAGGCACAGGGCCTGCAGGAGTGCAGGCAGGAGCCAAGACTGAACTAGAGACTGAACTAGAGACTGAACGCAACTAAGTTTGGCATGGACTGAACGAATGGCACAACATTTCTGGACCCTGACCTTCTGGGCTTGATGAAGACAAGGCTGGACTTCTAGACTAGATGGGTGGAGCTAAGACAGCAGGAACCTGGGGCAGACTTTTATTTCTACCCCAATGAATCTTATCACTAAGCCTCTTCCTCCTATACGAGGGTCCCTGGAAATGCATTTCTTGTGACTGTGGAGGGACCCCATTTCCACTGGCAACAAATTGACTCGTGAAAGTCTGTCTTTGTATTTTTCAACATCATAAGTGTGGCTTACAAACAGTTTACTATGCCATTGGGTATAGGGAAAGAAATTAAAATTGAATATTCAATGTGATTTGTGGAAGGACAGCTCAGATGTGGATCTTATAGTGGAACTGTTCTTATGAAATAATATCGACCCTCCAATATATACCATTTGGTCTTTTTTAACATACTTTTCTTCAGCACTTTTCCAATAGTCACAACAGGAGAATATATACTACGTAATTACTATGGGTGATTTAATACGGTAGCTAGAACCAGAGCTCTGTTGGCACCTGATTTATAACTTAAGGAGCCACTGAAATTTTAGCAACCAGGAAGCTCACACGTTATGAGCAACAGTAACTAAGGAAAGTCTAGGGGATACGTGGGTGGTAGGATGCTGTATCCTCACATAATAAAGCAAGTTATTAGATTTTCTAATATAAGTAGTAATCCCCAAAGAAATGTCCATATATTGCTAACTTCATGAGTCACCCTAAAGACCCACTTCTATTTAGAGCCCTGAATCTCTTGGATTAGAAGATTTGCATTTAAATGGTCTATTTCCCCTTTTCAGCCACAGGTTTCTGCATAGGATAAGACTCCTCTTTCTTTGTGCAGCACAAACAGAGAGTTCCTAATAAATCCCACCATTGTGATGATCCCAGAGTTTATCAAAGGAATATTAAGCTATTCTAACAGACCCATTTGAAAAAAGGTTTTCCTGTATCTCCTTTTGGGAGTTTTAAAACATATTTAGGGTAATTAGCTATTTCCCTGCAGGTCATCTTTATAATTTTGAGAAATATGCCATCCATTTTCTTAGTAAATTAAAGAAAACCAGAGTTGAAACCTAACCACTAACTTCAATAGCAAAATAGGCAATAGTTTAACACTTACATGTAAGGTCTGATCAAAGACTTGAATTGCTATCCCCCTTCCCTGGGAACTGACCTTTAGGCCACTTCGCAATGGACATTCCACTTGCTTAGACCACATTCCACTTGCTAAGACCATTATCTCTCCCCTCCAGAGTTTCCTGGAATCCAGACCTGCACAGAGAATTCTCTGCCCAGAATAAGCCCACCTAGAGTCCTTTAAAAACCTCTGACTCCCCATCTTTGGATGCTGGTGCCATTTTGGGGTTCAGCTCATCTGGTGTCCAGATTACCTAATCTATCCTATTTAATAAAAGAGTAATATGCAAATAAACTGAACAGCTGAATGACCAGTCGCTATGATGCACACTGACCACCAGGGGGCAGACACTCAATGCAGGAGCTGCCCCCTGGTGGTCAGTGCACTTCCACAGGGGGAGCACTGCTCAGCGAGAAGTCAGCTCATGGCTGGCCAGTGCAGCGGCGGTAGCGGGAGCCTCTCCAGCCTCCGTGGCAGCACTAAGCCATCAGTAGTAAATACCCCTTGAGCTCCTGGGCTGCCAGAGGAATGCCTGACTGCTATCTTAGGCCCAATCCCCCGGGGAAGTGGGCCTAAGCCAGCAGGTGGACACCCCCTGAGGGGTCCTGGACTGTGAAAGGGCGCAGGCTGGGCTGAGGGACCCCCCTGAGTGCATGAATTTTTGTGCACTGGGCCTCTAATAGATAGATAGATAGATAGATAGATAGATAGATAGATAGATAGATATAGATATGGCTAATATGCAAAGTGTCCCCTCAGGAGTTTGACCAGGAGACCGGGAGTTTGATCGCTTGCTATGAAATGGGCTGACCACCAGGGTGTGGCATGGAACGAAGGAAGGCCCTGGCCAGCAGCAGGAAGGCCCCAATTGGCCCTGATTGCCAGCCAGGCCTAGGGACCCTACCCATGCACAATTTTCATGCCCCAGGCCTCTAATAAATTCATAATTCTTTACCCCTTTTGGCCTCGTGCACTCCTCCTTCGGCAACCCTAACAATATAAAAGTCTCCTTCTAATACTGTGTGCCTTTTAGTCCACAGTGTTTTGAGAAATTAAGAACTAAAGGAAATAAAATGAAGAAATAAAGGAAATATAACCCAGAACCTTACTGTTGAAGGATTCTCATTTAGAGCTTTAGAACCAGCCACTGGGACTGGAAATTCTCTCTCATTTTATGTGGTGTAACATCCTCACTTTGGAAATGATTTGTCCAATTTGCAAAAAGGGAAAATCAGAGCTAGAATAGTGCAAAGGATGTGGCAAAGTTTGTGGCCTGCTGTAGCTATTTTATTAATATCAAATGCTTCTAGGACCCTTCTGAGACTTAATCCAAATGTGCTATTTATTATAATCAAAGGCTCATTTTATCGAAATGCCTATATGAGGCGAATGAAAGAGAGGAGGAAAAGCTCTGTTCGCATATCCCATTTGGGGGGGGGGAGGGGGGGCTGGGGGAAGAATTATAAAACACTCCCAAAGACACAGAAGTAAACTTGGGCAAATGGAGTTATAAACAACCTGTTCTTACTAAAACATCTCAGTACATCACAATTGTTAGGAAAACCTTGTGTAGAAAGAATAATAAGTGTGAGAAGGGCATCCCATACACCTCAGAAATACATCGGAGCTGCTTCTGAAGAAAATAGTACTGTCACGTCACGTAAATAGATGGATTTCACCAATTCTCTACTGGTGTCATTTTTCTATCCAGCATCCAATCCAGAACCCCATGTTGTAGTTATGGAGCTTTTAAAGACTCCTATAAAACCTATCAAAGGCATTCGGGGACAAGATACCATAGTCAAATTATTATCATTAGCCCTGCCCTTATCTAAGGTCTCAGGCCCCTTTAATCACAGCAATATGAGACTCCAGTAGCAAATTCTTTGATGCTCTCTATCAAATTTATAAGTAAATATAGAAAATTTCAACAAGATAAAATCAATTCTTTCAAATTTATGCTTATTTCTTAACAATTTGTGTTAACAATCAAAATCTGTTCCTTATTAGCAATACCTCTTTGAACAGTTAACATCACATTATCAGACATGAAACAATTTGAGAAACACTTCTGCTGAGTTCAGTTCTCACAGAACTCCAGAACTCAGAACTTGACACAGGATTGGATTTAAAATTGCAACCATTAAGGCATGTCTCTGTTTCATATTAGGGTTTTAATTTAACTTTTGTCACTAAGGAAACTGATTTGCATTTTAATGGGAAAATCACTATGCAAACTTTTGAAACATTTCACCTAGAGGTTGATTGCAAAGTCAAAAGAAGTGAGTTCGTAACCTAAAAAAATGATTTAAATGGAATACACTGGGATTCTTTTAGTTTTCAAATTAGATACTCTATTGGGAATTAAACCTATATTTTCAGTTTTCTAAATATGGTAGATGTTTCCATTGACATAAAGATGTATACTTTATATTTAAAACTCATCATACAGATCTATATCAGAACTATAAACTATCTAGAATTGACTTTGTCTTTAAAAAAGTCTTTGTTCTGCACAATTGTTTATGTCTTGGTTTTCTCACCCATATGTTTTCATTAAGATTCCCAGATAAATTCTGGTAGAAGTGTACATGATTCTTAGGAAAAATATAATAGGACAGAGAAATGGTGACATATACCCATTATTGAGAATGGTCAGTGGAATTTATCCGATGGCAAAAAAGAATGTGTGTCAGTTGATTGAATGTTATCTACAGAAATTTCATCTCTGCCAAATTTGACAACCAGAAAAGAGTGCACCTTAAATACTTGTTAATGACTTTTGTTACAGAGTCCATAATAGAACAGCATACAAAAGTCGGAGAATCCAGTCAATGACCATAATGAGAACTTTTATTGTC
Source organism: Myotis nattereri (assembly GCF_964212035.1). Lineage (NCBI taxonomy): Eukaryota > Metazoa > Chordata > Mammalia > Chiroptera > Vespertilionidae > Myotis > Myotis nattereri. The sequence continues at coordinate 10,323,312 of NC_138090.1, forward strand.
ATTTGGGTGATCAGAATGTTTCATTTCAACACTTGTGACAGCATGAATGTGAAGAGTAAAATATCAGGGGTTGTTAGTAGTAATGATTTTTAAATCAGGATCATTAACTACACCGATTTCTGAAAGAATTTGGGATAAATGCTATTGCAAGATCACATCCATTTAGAAGGGTGCTTAGAATGAAGAAGAAGAAGAAAAAAAAAGACAGATAGCAACCGAGGATTGAAAAGTTCAAGCTCAAAAAGTATTGATTTCAAACTTTTAAGTAGGTGAACTCTACTGAGAAGGCGTACAGAAAGAAGCCTGGACGGGAAGCCGAATTCTTAGTACATTCTTCCTCTTGGAGAAGTGGAACTCCGCTCTGAGCTCATATTGAATTCACAGGGGCTTCAAGGGAGTCTAGATGAGCACCACAGGGGGTAAAGGAAGATCAGATTGTGGTCTTTTAATGTCTTCTGTGTTCGGTGCCTCAGAAGTCAGTGGGGATTCTCATGTGGAGAAACTCAATAAGAGCAATGAGGAAGGGGAGAGCATCTGTATCCTTTTGCCCTGTGTGGCAGCCCGAATTCCCATATAATGAATGAGCTCATTTATCATTTGGAGCTCATTATTAGAAAGCATTGTGTAAGCAGATTATTACAGCCTGAAACGTTTCAATAATTCCAGAAAGGTTCATTGTATACCCCTGTCCTGAAACAGTCAGATACACGGGGCATAAAGCAAATCAATCATTTCCTAGTTTTAAAACATTCATTGTGCAACTCACAAGCTCTGACCTCAGTGATGACCTGTATATAATAGTACCTACTTCATAAGATAGTCTTTAAAAAAACATAATTGATTTCAGAGAGGAAAGGAGAGGGACAGAGAGAATGAGAGAGAATCATTGATGGGTGCCTCCTGCAGGATCCCTACTGGGGATGGAGCCTGCAAACTGGGCATGTGCCCTGACTGAGAATCAAACCGTGACTGATAGTCGTTTTTTATATAAGATTTTTTAAAATTGATTTTTAGAAAGAAATGAAGGGAGAGGAAGAGAGGAACATCAATGTGAAAGTGAAACATTTATTGGCTGCCTCATGCACACCCCCTAAAGGTGATCAACCCCTCAGTCCAGGCATGTCTCCTGACCAGGAATCTAACCAGAAACCTTTTGGTGCAAGGGAAGACACCCAACCAACTGAGCCACATTGGCTAGCGCCATAAGATACTCTTGACTATCAATGTAATGACACAGTTAGAGTACCTACATTGGTAGCTGTGTGAAAAGATAGCTCAACAAATGCTACATGCTTTTTAAAAAAATTCAACTGGACTTTTCTAATACTTGCAAAACTAAAATGTAAATTCCTTTAAAATCAGAATAATAAAGTACCTTGAAACTTGATGCATCTGATTATTTTTAATGCACTGATTTGAAGACAAATAGCCATATATAGACTGTATTGTTGAGATTAAAAACAAACAAATTGAAATGGAGATATCTTAGGGGATGGTCAGCTTGATGCCACTGAAATTTGCCAATGTGTCTTTTTGGAAAGATTCTAAGGATTGATAAAAACTTGCATTTAGGAATCTTTTCCCAAAGACAATTTGGAAAACATGCAAATTTATTTTCTGATGCTAATATTTTGAGAAATGATCCTCTAATGATTATTAATGAATTCACATGATGAAATGGTCCTTTCAATATATGATGGGGATGTTGACCCTTTCTGAGTCTGGGTCATCTAGAAAGTGAGACTGGGGGAAATATCACGGTGATGCCACTGTGTTGGTAAGGTTTAAAACCAGAACAAATAATGGTGATGAGAGAGAATATTGAGTCAGGAAAAGATGTGAAGCTCTGTAGTGTTATGCTTTGTATTCTGGCCACTCCCTCAGACAGCTGCAAGGATAGATAGCAGTTCACCTAGCGGGTGTGCTCATGCGGCTCACACAACTTTGCAAAAGCTACAAAACACCCCCTACACACACGCACGCGTGCACACACACACACAGCTCAGAGGGGTACATGAAAGAGAAAAAGGAGCAGGAATTTCTCTGCATGGTTCTATCTCAACTGTCACCACTGGCCAAAGTTTATGGAACAGAGAATGAATTCCAATGTACTTATGAGTTATGCCATATGCCTTCTAGTGGCCACTCATGAAGACCTGTAGACCCACACCTCAGTCCAAAAGCAAAGAAGGCAGTTCTACATGCATAGAACTTGACACATGGCATCCAAAGTTTCAACTTGCACTCATCTACCTCAGGCAACACAGAAACAGGGTCATTCACAGGTTGTAAAACATTCTAAATTCCAGGGCCCTTGTCTCAGAAATCTTTTCACGGTGCCCTTATACTAAATGAAATATCTAACAATTCATGTTATTGTATAGTTCAGTCTAAAAAACCTAAGTATTTATACTCAAAGAATTTAATAGTCATTTTCATAAATGCATATAAATAAAAAAATATATAACATTGTAACATTATCATTTCATCCTGAACTAACTGCAGTTAATTACTAAGAGGATGCAGGCCGCCCAATTTTTAAAGCCTTGGAATTAAATTGTATGCCACCATTCTTGTTCCCTAGTTTATGTTGATTTTCATGGCACTTTTGCAAAGATATGATGTCATCATAAAGGTATATATTCCCCGACCTCTCCTCCACTGGGAAACCTTCCCAACCTCTCCTCCAGGGTCCATTCCATTGGCACTTCCCCTGGGGACTTCCCTAATTCTACAAGGCAGGGAAAGAAGGGAAGGGAAGGGAAGGGAAGGGAAGGGAAGGGAAGGGAAGGGAAGGGAAGGGAAGGGAAGGGAAGGGGGAAGGGAAGGGAAGGGAAGGGGGAAGGGAAGGGAAGGGAAGGGAAGGGAAGGGAAGGGAAGGGGGAAGGGAAGGGAAGGGGGAAGGGAAGGCAAGGGAAGGGAAGGGGGAAGGGAAGGGAAGGGAAGGGGGAAGGGAAGGGAAGGGAAGGGAAGGGAAGGGAAGGGAAGGCAAGGCAAGGGAAGGGAGGAGGGAAGGGAAGAGGGAAGGGAAGGGAAGGGAAGGGAAGGGAAGGGAAGGGAAGGAAAGGTAAGGAAAGGGAAGGGAAGGGAAGGGAAAGGAAGGGGGAAGGGAAGTGGGAAGGGAGGGGAGGGGAGGGGAGCGGACGGGAGGGCAGGGCAGGGAAGGAAACGAAAAAAAGGAATATAAAATAGTCTATTATTTAAACAGTGAACTGCCTCAGATTTATGATTTTATAGTTTTGGGGATGTTAGCCAATGCCAAGTATTGCTTAAACTTGTAAAATGTCCTGCAGATTCCCTGTGTTGTCCCATAGTGCACCAGGGTGCCTTGATGTTTGGGATGGGAACCTGAGCTGCCAAACTGAGGTAAAGGCCACAGGGGGCACCTTATGAAAGCAGGAGCTGAATGGTGGAATGCGAGGTAGCTCATAAAGCCTGTGTACTCTCAGAATTCCTTCTACATTTTCAGGTCAAAGCCATCAGAATGATCAAGTAACCTAATAGCCAACTACACAGCATTGGAGAATACAGACAGCTCTAGAGTCTGACTCTTTCAACAACATCTTGGTCAGTTGGCTATAGGAAGATGCCTCAAATAAGACCAGAAGTAGAGTCCCCTGCATGAATTTTTGGGGACTGTTAGGTGAGCTATTTCTATGACGCAGTTTGCACAGTACCTGTCTCATGGTCACTGCTAAGGACGTGTGCTGCTGCTGTTGATGATGGTGTCCTCAAGACCTCAGGAACCCAATCCATTTCACCGTCCAACCACTATCATCATCTGTTAGACTCTCTCCCTTGAATTTGTGGCACCTTCACCTGAGAATAGAGGCAAAATTATTCCAGGTAAGAAGATAAGAACCAATTCTAGAGGTTGCTCCCCTCCCGCACATCTGTGACAGCTTGGCCACAGTGTTGGCTGGTGAAAACCATTGGAAGGCTGCTTGGAAGCCCCAGCTGTTTCAATTATGCCTTGTCTGTCACCCACAGCAGATGAGGTGCAGCAAAAAAACAGACATGGTCCAGCTAACTCTAAATTGTCAGTCCTCATACAGTTGAAAGCTTCAGCTAATTTAGGATCCTTGTGACACTTGCCTATTAGTTTTGTGTCAAGTACTGACTTCAGTGCCTATGAGTTTCAGTTACTGATCACGTTTCTGATCCCTTGTGTTGGATTATCTCTCACATTTGAATTTTTTGTAGGTTGTTTCTTGTCTTCATGCATGGGATATCTCATGTCAGCGTCAGCCCTCAAAACACAGACTGAGGTAATATTTTCTTTCCTACTGCCTCAGTCATAGACCATTCTAGTCCCATCAGAATTGCTCATTGGAAGGATATGACAATATGCTATACTGCCATTAAATACACAACGATGGGCATCATATACTTTTATTTAGAAGGAACACCATAGGGAAATCTTCCAAATTTCAGTTCAATTCAACAAAGCCAGTCATGTGCATTCAGATATACCCAGTAAAGGAAAAGGGGAATGAATGCTAAGCAAATAAAATGAATTCCTTGCAGGTATAAATCAATTGAAAGATGTGACACTCAGAATCTGTTGTGTTAACAAGGTCCTTTACCATATATATATTAATAAAAGGGTAATATGCAAATTGGTCATGACACCCTCACAGTCACAACCGGGTATGCTAATTAGTCATGGCCAGTATGCAAATTGATCATCACTTCAACACAATAAGAGGGATACGCTAATTAACCTAGATATGCTAATTAGCCCCGACCAATATGAAAATTGACCATCACTCCAACACAAAAGATGGCTGCCCCCATGTGGTCACAAGATGGCTGCCAAAAGATGGCCTGCAGGGGAGGGCAGTTGTGGGTGACCAGGCCTGCAGGGGAGGGCCATTGGGGGTAAACAGACCTGCAGGGAAGGGCAGTTGGGGGCGATTGGGCCGGCAGGGGAGCAGTTAGGCATTGATCAGGCTTGCAGGGGAGTGGTTAGGGGGTGATCAGGCTGGCAGGCAGAAGCGGTTAGGGGCAATCAGGCAGGCAGGTAGGCGAGCGTTTGGGAGCCAGCAGTTCTGGATTGTGAGACGGATGTCCGAGTGCCCATTTAGGCCTGATCCCTGTTGGACACTCGGACATCACTCAAGGGGTCCCAGATTGGAGAGGGTGCAGGCTGGGCTGAGGGACACCCCCCCGCTCCCCAGTGCACAAATTTCATGCACTGGGCCTCTAGAGTGTGTATATGGCTAATATGCAAAGGTGTCCCCTCGGGAGTTTGACTGGGAGAACAGTTCTATGACTTGCTATGATGTATGCTGAACACCAGGAGGCGGCAGGGAACATGGCAGGCAACCAGTGGCGACAGCAGGGCACTGAGGGAGCAAGGGAACAGGAGGCAGAGAGGAGGGAGATGGGGAACCTGATCAGCCCTGATCACAGGCCAGGACTAGGAATCCTATCTGTGCATGAATTTTGGGCCTCTAGTAAGCCAATAATTGTCTCATCTTGCTCTGCTAAAATAGAGAATTTAGAACTTTAAAAAATTGGTGTGTGTATGCAAGAGAGATAACTAGAGAAAGGGACATGGGTTGTGGAGAAGAGGGGCAGAGAGAGATTATCTAAGAATATCTCCCTCACTCCTTTATTTCCTTCCTTCCTCCTTCTCTCCTTTCCTTCCTTTCCCTTCCTTCCTTCCTTCCTTCCTTCCTTCCTTCCTCCCTCCCTCCCTCCCTCCCTTCCTTCCTTCCTTCCTTCCTTCCTTCCTTCCTTCCTTCCTTCCTTCCTTCCTTCCTTCTTTTCTTTCTTTCTTTCTTTCTTTCTTTCTTTCTTTCTTTCTTTCTTTCTTTCTTTCTTTCTTTCTTTCTCTCTTTTCTTTCTTTCATAGTAGAGCTTATTGAAATGCTTTATAGGTGACTATTCACAGAAGTTCTAGAAAGAGCTGAGACAAAACCAGAAGCAGTCATGTGTAAACTTACTGCTCATGTAGTCAGATAATCCAGCCACCAATGTATTTTTCTGTGACTACAGGGGTAGGCAAAAGTAGGTTTACAGTTGTTCATATGGAAAATACAATAATTACTTAATAAATAAGAATAAACTCTGCTTTGGGAACCCACAACTGTAAACCTACTTTTTCCCAGCCCTAGATTAGTATCCCATTTTTCTTGAATCCAGGTTCAAATAAAAAAAATCCTGATTTCTACCTTGGCGATGAAATTTTACTTCCTCTGGTCCTGATCTATCCCCAGTGGTCTCATGCCAAAGAGGCCTACTCACAGAAATCAAATGAACTGCAGGTAAGTTTGCCTTATTTATATACTTTCTTTATTTCTCTCATATATTACACATTTTCTTTTCCTTGAATTATGGTGACTTATATATTTGTCTTTCCCGCTAAACTTATGAGCCCCTTTTGGGCAGGAGTCATTAATTTATTTTGTCTTCTTGATTTAAGAAGATTTCAATCTGAGAAAAATACATTATATTTGTTTTATGTGTAACAGTTTACAGAGCACTTCTGTGTACATGAAGTGATTAACATTCTGATATTACATTCAATGGAATATGTGCCATTATTTCCACTTCATTGATGGCATAGCTGTGACTTATAGAAATCTTTCATAAATATAATGTAAGGGCTATGATTCCAACTCAAGTTTTCAGAATTCAAGCACAGTATACGTTCTGTTCCACCATATTTATCTCAATAGTTACTGTGTCGACACTGCCATATAATATATAACATATAGCCATAAATACATTTGAATGTACACAGCAGAAATTTAAAGGAATCCTGACAGTATTATTCCGAGGGAAAGAAAATAAGTCTAACGTTTATAAAGAAGTGACCATGTTGACAAGACACGAATCCCCAGTGGTGACAAATAAGACATTGGTGGAGTATGAAACTGCCCCGGCCTCTCCAGCATTCCCTTTCCTGGGCTTAATTACACATGAAATATGCAAATCACAGCTTTCTGAATGTACACAGATTCCACAAACAAACACAAGTGCATTTTCAAGAGCGACTTTAATTTTTCTTTCTTTCATCCTAATTGACAACATTCAGAGAAGGAGCAGTTTGCACAGTAAAAAAGAAGTCAGGAAAATTAAAAAACAGACACAGTCTGAACAGCATAATATGTCTCTTCTTTCATTAAAAGAATAAAATATTGTCAGTGCCCTTTATAGTTTTAATTAAGTGTGTCAGTATCATACTTAATTGAGAGAAATATGCAAATGACTGTTTTTTATAAGGCCAATGCTAAATAAACACAGCCTTCTGTAGTTACCCATCTCATTATAGGTCTATGCAGGAGTCTTGTGCAGATTCAGTTATTATAGGTGGTCTTTTCTATCTAGGAAGTTATTACCCACATTTTCATGCATAGGGATCTATATAAAAACACTACCACGTCATCAATTTTTTCCCTGTTTTATCACACAACATTCTACTTGGAGCAAATGAACCTGATTGGTTCCAGTGGCCAGCATGGTCCATGTCTGTGACCTGGCTTCTATGGAAGGTGACTATGAGGAACAGATCAAGCGGCCTCATCACCCCTCCTTGAGTACCAGTCCAGGCAGGATTGATTTACACTAGTAAAGTGAATGTACTGCCTTTCTAGACTTTGAAAACAAAAAGACAAACAAGATACGGTAAGACTTGGAGGACTAGACAGAACCTTGCTCAACTTGTACTTCTAAGTGTTGCCATGTCTACACCATCATAGGCAGATGCATGTTCCAAACTTAGGTGTCCATCTTCTACTGCTTGCTCTGAAACTCCCTAGAGTCCACCCAAATCCTATTGCTAACTCTTAGTGAATATATGCATTTCTCTGCCTTTTTTCCATGTGTATACAATTGTCTTTAACTAAAAACGTTATTTTCCTTCTCTTGACATTTTACTCATCCTTTCCATCTACGTTAAATACCCTGATTCCCTCAAAGATATTTTGTGCCTCCATTCTTATGATTTCTTTGGCCCTTGATACTTACCTGTGGTATAAAAGTTATTAGAATACATTGCCATTAATGTGTTTTGTAACACTATCCTCAATCCCTCCACATCCACCGCAGTGCTGTACATGTGTAAGCTATATTAGAACTTATGTGCTTGTTATTAGTCTTGGCAAAGAAGATAGAATTGAAAAACCTGTTGTGGCATTAAGAAAGCTTCTGCTTTCCTAATCAAATCAAAAGTTGTAGCTGGCACCCTAGCCTGTTTGGCTCAGTGGATAGAGGGTCGGCCTGAGGATCAAAGGGTCCCAAGTTTGATTCAGGTCAAGGGCACATACCTTGGTTGCAGGATCCTCCCCAGCACGAAGGCAACCAATCAATGTGTTTCTCTCACATTGCTGTTTCTCTCTGTTTTCCCCTCTCTCTTCCATTCTCCCTAAAAATCAATGGAAAAATATCCTCAGGTGAGGATTAACAACAACAACAACGAAAATTTGTAGCTGGCACTATACTGCCTCTCTAATGCCAGCAGTGAATCTGCAAGTGATCCCAGCAGCTGGAACAGATGTGGCAGACATTATGAAAATACTTCCCCATTATGAAGCATTGTGGGGAAGTCCAAGAGAGTTAAAGGGAATCAAAATTTGAACCCAAACCAACAGTTGCCAGTTTCCCTCTTGGTGTCTAAACCACTGTAATCAAGTTCTACATCAGCTGAAATCTAACTCATTCCTCACTAACACACTGGTGGCACTTTATGGAAAAGTACCAGAATTATAAAAATGTTCTCTGCTCATCAAAGTGATCAAAGGGATGGATCAGATTTCATGAAGTGTTTCAAACACCGCCCCCACAACACTTAGACCTTTTGGGGTCCAAAGACATTGCCTCACAGTCAACATTCTGTACTGTCAACATTTTAGCTATGGCATTAAGTTAATGGTCCAGATCTCACATGTTGTGAGAGCAACTTTACTTCTACACCACTGAATACCTCGGCAGTTTTTCAGACCAACTTTCTTCCTACCAACTCTTTTGTATCATGTGTGGGTGTTCTCATTTTGCTGTATATCCTTGGTTTGTCTGGTGGCCAGATGCTAAGATGCCCCCCACCAATGCCCGCCTCCCAGGGGATGGCTTCCTCCCAAATTGTACAGTTGTGGGTCTGCGTGACCAATGGAGCCAGCTCAGGTGATAGTGTGTCCATCTGGGAGCAGGTTCTGAAAGACTGCAGTGTCTGCCTTGGATGTCCTCTTGCTGGGCAGCTCTCTCAGACCACTTCCCCTGGGCAAAGCGCGTTGCCATGTCAGGAGGACTCTTAGGCGTCTATGGAAAGCCTCTCATGGCAAGGAATGGAGGTCTATGGCCTAACGCCAGGGAAGAAGGGAGACCTGCCAGCAACCACATGCATGGCAATTAATGCTGTAGACTCAGTTAAATCCTGAGATGACTGCAGCTCCAGCCAACAGCTTAACTGCAACCTCCCAGAGACTCTAGACCAGAGCCACTCAGCTAAGCCACTCCTAGATCCTGATGCTCATGAACTGTGTCAGATAATAACACAGTTCTTTCAAGCTAGTAACTTTTTAAAAATATTTTTTATTGATTTCAAATAGGAAGGGAGAGGGAGAGAGAGATAGAAACTTCAATGATGAGAGAGAATTATCGATTGGCTGCCTAATGCATGCCCCACACTGGGGATTGAGCACACAACCCAGGCATGTGCCCTGGCTGTGAATCGAACCAACGACCTCCTGGTTCATAGGTCAGTGCTCAACCACCGAGCCACATCAGCTGGGTTTAAGCTAGTAACTTTTAGGTGTTTTATTTTTTATTATTTTAGCAATGGATAATTAGCATAGTTCTCGAGTAAAAATTTAAAGCACAGTCTCCAGCTATACTACAAAGAGGTTAAGGGTTTTTCTTTCTTAATTTTAGATTTCCTTAATTCCAGAAGAGACCAATAAATCTTACTTCATAGAGATGTGAGGAAAATAGCAAAACACATAGAAAATGCCCAGGGCACAAGTTGGTACATATTCAGGACTCCATAAATGTGTCTCTTTCTTCTTTTAGCAAGATTTTTTTTAAATCTGAATTATAAGTTTGTAAGAGTACAAAATGCCTTTGCCCATATTTTTAAATTATGCATCATTACATCAATTTTAATGATTATTCATTCTATTAAAAAGGTACCATAACGATCATGCATTATATATACTATATAGCCATACTATAAAAGCAGTTTATTTTCATTCATATATATTGAATGTTCGGGACCCACTCAAGGAAAACACAGTTGTAGTTTAATCTAACAGTGATGAATTACTGGAGTGAATTCATGCAAACAGGGAAATTGAAATTAAATTCATCACACCAAGGAAAACACTTCCTACTCATGTAAATTAGCAGCTTTTCTGCTAAAAGCAATTTGTTTTGGTAAATTATGCAAAAATCCTCAAAGGGCTTAGGTAAGTAATTTATTATACTCTTGGCTGTTTCATAATGTTAGGAAATAAAATGTATTCACACAATATTAGATGGCATAAGCTGAGAGAGTTAGTGACAATTTGTGTTTATTACGATTTATCTAACTTGACTGCAGTCAGAACACCCACATTATACAGGACTTGTAGTGTTTGTGCCTGAGCTCAAAAGATGCTACATTTAAAAAGAAAAAGAAGTGGGGAGGGACTCTCTCGTTTTAGAGTACTGATCACTTCCTGAAACATTTTATGGCAAAGGTCAGTAATTTCAATGAAAAATGCTTTGAATTCTGTAGTTCTAAGAGGGGGAAATCACCTTTGTAACCCACTATAAGAATACAGTTGGGTACAAGGTCATCATGAATTTTGTGTGTAATGCAAAAAGAATATGTTTATTTAGCAGAAGATTGTAAGTTGGGGTATCACCAAATCTAACGTGTACCTTTAGTCACATGAAACATGCAATGAATCCCTCAGAAGAGGGATAGAGGTAAACATGCTTGTTATCTTTAATAATTTATCTCCCACCTTATATCCAGTTGTTTAGGTTATATGAGTCATTGTAATTCACACAGACTTGTTAACCTCCACCCTTCTGTATGCTGCCACTTTTAGAAACATCATTTCTTATACAGACTACTGAAATGGCCACCTAATGATCTCTCTTTTTTTAAAAAAATATATTTTATTGATTTTTTTACAGAGAGGAAGGGAGAAGGATAGCGAGTTAGAAACATCAATGAGAGAGAAACATCGATCAGCTGCCTCCTGCACATCTCCTACTGGGGATGTGCCCGCAACCCAAGTACATGCCCTTGACCAGAATCGAACCTGGGACCTTTCAGTCCGAAGGCCGACGCTCTATCCACTGAGCCAAACCGGTTTCGGCCACCTAATGATCTCTCTTTTTTATTTTTTTTTATTTTTTTATTTTATTTTTTTATTTATTATTATTAGTTAAGGTATTACAAATGTGTCCTCATCCCCCCCCATTAACCCCCAACCCCCCCCCCACACACACACACACACACACTCATACTCCCATCCCCCTGTTGTTCATGTCCATTGGTTTGGCTTATCTCTTATCTCTCATTTTATTATCCTCAATCCCTTCCCCACAGGGCAGGCGAAAATGATCTTACCAGACGTGAAATTGGCATGGCACTCATTGCATGGTGCCACATAATGCTTCCTCTGGCCACACTATCATACTTAAAGACTATCATATCAGACCTGTTGTATTGTGACATTTAGCTCCGTGTCCAGTCTTGATCCTTCCTTTAGGCCAATGGTTCTCAACCTTCTGGCCCTTTAAATACAGTTCCTCATGTTGTGACCCAACCATAACATTATTTTCGTTGCTACTTCATAACTGTCATGTTGCGACTGTTATGAATCATACTGTACATATCTGATATGCAGGATGGTCTTAGGCGACCCCTGTGAAAGGGTCGTTCGACCGCCAAAGGGGTCGCGACCCACAGGTTGAGAACCGCTGCTCTAGGCCCTTCATTCCTTCCAAATCAAATGCCTTGCCTCTTCTCAAATATATCATTCAATGCACCCTCAGGACCACTCCATTCACTGAACCATGTCCGCCCCTTCCCATGGTGCGTCTTTCGTTGGATCACTAAAATTCAGAGGACTTTACCTCGTCCGTCTTATTTTTAAAGCACCTAAAATGCTCATCATGTATTTGCTTTTCTACTCTCACTGGTATGTAATTTAAGTGAAGTCCAACACTTATTTGATCCACTATTAATTCTATGTGTGTGTATATATGTGTGTTGTGAAGTAACATACACATACATTTCAAATAGCAGAAACTCTTTTATGCGAGCTTTCTGTTTGTCTTTTCTTCGTAAGGACTTCTAATCTGCTTTGCTTTGTCTTTCACAATCCTTGTGGAAACCTCCAAGGTTTTTATACTCTGTTGCATCTGATTATTTGCTGTCTCGCTCACATAATTTAAGAATTGAAAATATGCTTTATTACTTTATCTCTCAGAGAATATATGAATATATATCATAGAATCACATTGCATAATTTAAAAAAATGCTAAGCCTCATGAAAGTTACCACTGGAACCATCCTAGCTTATTTACAGGTTTGAAACATTTGACCCATGTTATCTGATGTTTTCAATAATAGGTGGGGTGCAATTTATCTCTGTGTACATTTGAAGAGTCAAGTGGTTTTAAAAATAAATGGTCACTACACGTGGCTCAGTGGTTGAGCATCAACCTATAAACCAGGAGGTCGAGGTTCGATTTCTGGTCAGGGTATATGCCTGGGTTGTGGGCTTGATCCCCAGTGGGGGGCATGTGGGATTCTGCCAATTGATAATTCTCTCTCATCATTGATGGTTTAATCTCTCTCTCCCTCTCCCTTCTTCTCTGAAATATATATATATATATATATATATATATATATATATATATATATATATATAGTGGCCACTTTTGAATGACCCAATGGTTCAAATTACATGGGCATTCATTCTCCTTTGGATCCTTATTAGTATGTAGGGATTGAATTAAGACAGGATTCCGTCTCCTCTATCTTACCCCTCAGTATCAGAGATCTGAGACTAAGTTACATGTTCAACCCATGGCTCCAAGCATCACATGCTGAGTTCTTCAAACTCCATCAGCAAACCAAAATCCACATGCAAATTTGACTTTACTCTATATTTATGCAATTTAAAAAGCCAATGAAATTCTCACAAGTAAAATTAAATCATGCTATATGAAGATATTATTTTATTTTAAGGAATGAATTGATATATTTTTATGTAACACAAATATTTGCATTTTTTGATAACTGGAATAGTTGAAACATTTTATATTGATTTAAACATAAAATATATTATATGTAATATATTTTGTATAGACAATATTATATATGCATTTATATGTATATTATACGTGTGTGTATATATACAACTTATTTAAGATTGAAATATTGATATAACAATGTTTCATATTCAAGGAACCTAGGTTTAAAGTCAGGCACTCAAGGATTTTATTGCTATTTTTTGTGAGGGTTTTTATTGTTATTATTGATTTGTTTGTCTGTGTTTTCTGATTGAATTGATTGAGTAGTTAATTATTTTCTTCTTTGCCATTTGTTACTATGATTATTTTAAGAAATGTTTAAATTTTAAACAGTATATCTGACACATTAAACATAAATTTTATTCTCAACAAAATGAATATATATGTCCTGAATTTGATTACTCCATATAAATTTGTATATTAAACATTTAAGGGAGAAACTAAGATGGCGGCATAGATAAACACCGGGAAATAGTCGCCTCCCACAACAATTGAAAATTAGCCCAAAGGACGGAGCAAACATCGTCCAAAACAACAGGAAGGCTGGCTGAGTGTAATTTCTACAACTAGAAGAAAAGAAAAGCACGCTGAGAGCCAGAGGAGCTGCGGAGGCTGAGTGCAGAGGTACAGCGGCGGCTCGCGCGCACGGAAAGGGGGTGGCACCTGAGGACGCGGCTGTCTTTTTGAATCACAAGCTCCCGACTGCTCTGAACTCCGGTTCTGGGAAGTCTCTGGGGACTTAGGACTCATACGGGCAGAGGCTGCTCTCTCAGGCAGCAGCAGGCGAACTTGGGGGGCCGCTTTCCCTCAGAGGTGCTTGCAGCCGTTACCGGGACACTGAGACGCGCGACTCCGGACGCGGAGAATCAGCCATAGCTTCTTTCTCCGGCCTTTTGCCTCCCTGAGACCCCGCCCCACCCGGGCTGCGGCAGAGGCTTTTGCATGTGAATGCCCCAGAACTTTGCAACCTGATAATTACCTAACTGCAGCCGGGCCAGCCAGACCCGGAACTTCCAAGAGAAGGCCCAAGGCCCCGCAGCGGCTTGCATTGCTTCACAGCTGAGCCTCTTCGTAGTTCCTGCTGTGTGGCCTCAGGCAGGGGCTGAATTAGCACCTCCTTAGATCCAGGAGCCACTGTACCCAGTGGTCAGAGGGGGACCATTCTCCCACTTCAGACACAGCTGCTTCCCACAGCCAATTGGCCTGGAGGTCAATTCCTCCCAGTGATCCTACAACAAGCGAGGCACCAAGAGTGCACCAAGAGTGTCCACCTCGGGTAACTGGGGAGGCTGAGCCACTGGGCCCTACAGGACACCTGGCGCGCAGGCCACTCTATCAACACAGGGAAGCAGCCAAAATGCGGAGACAAAGAAACAGGTCACAATTGGCAGAAACGGAGGAGGCCAGACGACTGGATATAGAGTTCAAGGCCACGTTTATAAGGTTTTTCAAGAATTTTATGGAAACCGCCGATAAATTTAATGAATCCCTCAAGGAGTATGGTGAGACCATGGAGGTCATGAAAAAGGACCAATTAGAAATTATGCATACACTGACTGAAATAAAGAATACTTTACAGAGCTCCAACAGCAGACAAGAGGATCCCAAGAATCAAGTCAAAGATTTGAAATGCAAAGAAACAAAAAATACCCAACCGAAAAAGAAAAAAGAAAAGAGATTCAAAAAATATGAAGATAGTGTAAGGAACCTCTGGGACAACTTCAAGCGTACCAACATCAGAATTATAGGGGTACCAGAAGGAGAGAGAGGGCAAGATATTGAAAACCTTTTTGAAGAAATAATGACAGAAAACTTCCCCCACCTGGTGAAAGAAATGGACTTACAAGTCCAGGAAGCGCAGAGATCCCCAAACAAAAGGAATCCAAAGAGGACCACACCAAGACACATCATAATTAAAATGCCAAGAGCAAAAGATAAAGAGAGAATCTTAAAAGCAGCAAGAGAAAGACAGTCAGTTACCTACAAGGGAGTACCCATCCGACTGTCAGCTGATTTCTCAACAGAAACCATGCAGGCCAGAAGAGAGTGGCAAGAAATATTCAAAGAGATGAATAGCAAGAACCTGCAACCAAGATTACTTTATCCAGCAAAGCTATCATTCAGAATGGAAGGTCAGATAAAGAGCTTCACGGATAAGAATAAGCTAAAGGAGTTCATCACCACCAAACCAGCATTATATGAAAAGCTGAAAGGTATTCTTTAAGAAGAGGAAGAAGAAAAAGGAACTCTTACCATTTGCCACAGCATGGATGGAACTGGAGAGCGGATAAATACCACAAGATCTCACTTATTTGTGGAATATAATGAACAACATAAACTGATGAACAAGGACTGATCCAGAGACGGAGAGGCATTGATTGGACTATCGGGCCTTGGAGGGAAGGTAGGGGAGGGTGGGGGCAAGGGGGAAAGATCAACCAAAGGACTTATATGCAAGCATATAGGCCTAACCAATGGACATGGACAACGGGGGGGTGAGGGGGTGAGCGGGGAGAGGGGGGGTAGAGGGTACACATATGTAATATCTTAATCAATAAAAAATATTAAAAAAAAAAAAAAAAAAAAAAACATTTAAAAAACATTAGTTTTAATTTCGAGGTTTCTTTTTCAACAATGCTATTTTCAGGTTTTAAGCTTTGCAAAGTTCATTGGGATAAATAAAGCGTGTAATGAAAAATAAAAGCCCTAATGTTATCCAAAAGACTGTATTCAGCGTTAAGTAGTAGCGCTACTTAAGAGGCATTAGAAGTTTTCTACAACCCCAAATTATGGTTTTATTTCACACTTCTGTCTTTCTCAGCTTCTCTCATTAATCTTGCACTAAATGATGCTAATGCAGCAGTTGCAGGGTGCATGGGAGTCTGCTTAATCTCTGTTTGTGGTGCCCAGTGGGTGTGAGGTTATAGCAATTAAGTAGGTGTGTACGCTGTTTTGAGGCACCTCACAGATGGATTAATTAGGTTTCCAGTGGTCCCAATGACATTGCCAACAGAGCCTTTGATGGTCCTGGTTCAAGGTGATAGAGTCCTAGGATACTGATAGATAGTCTATCTCAGAATCAAAGAGAGGTGAGGATTGTCTATGAAAAGTAAAGAGGACCCATCAGGTGTCTGTTCCAATGAACAAGCCTCAGCTAACATTGCCAGAGACTAAAAATGGATACATTCTTTGAAAACACTGTTTAACAAAATGTATATAAGGTAAAAGGCATTATATTAGCGCTTAAGTACTTGCACTTCTAATTATAAATCTCACAAAGAAAACTCCAGTTCCATATTAGAGTCATATGAAAGCGATGTCAAGTGTTTATAGAATGAATATCTTAACCAAACATTTCCCTAATATAGAGGAAGGTATATTTTATTACAAACTTGTTTTATAACTCACAACTGAATTTTATCAAACATTTAAGAGGGGAAAAAAGAGTGAATGAAGGACTTTCCAGTCATAGATATAGAAAAAAAACATTTGAAAAAAAAATTCAACACTCATTTATGGCAAAGCTATAATCCCTCTAGGAATATGATGGAATGAAATGGAACATAATGGACCAGAATGGGAGGAAGGGAATGGATTGGAAGGGAGCAGAATAGAATAGAATGAGCTTTATCTACATGTATAAAGGAAACTAAATGTAGCCAACACCATAACTAATAGTGAATTTTGATTACTTTTCCGCCACTAGCAGGAATGAGTGTTGTTCGGTAGGATAATCAATAGCCTCATGTAGCTACTGAGAATTTGAAATGTGGCCAATTCAAATCAAGACACACTGTTAGTGGAAAATACACAGTGGATCTCAATAACTTAGCTTGAAAAAGAAATGTGAACAATTTCATTAAAAGTTGTATCTTTTTATTTAATGTAGAAAAATCACATCTTAGACACATTTCATTGACCAAATTTGCTGTTACATTTCATCTATGTGTGTGTTTTTTAATGCTTTTATGTGGCTGCTGTAGAAATTAAAACTACCTACCTATACGACTTATGTTATTGTCTCATGTATTTCTATTGGACATCACTATTCTAAGGTTTTGCTTGTCTCTCTCATTTAACGCAGTTCTGAAACGCAACATGATCCAAAGTGATTGCTGACATTAAAACGCTAAGATGCCATTTCCCCTTCTCCTTATGTTACAACTGGTCCCTTAATAATTGGTTACAAAAGTCTTTGGACCACCTTTTAAACAACACGGTAAAATTTCCCTCACAATTATTTTAAGTCCAAACCTTTCTCTCTAGCACCACCTTTTATAGAACGACCTCCAGCATTCTGTGGCCTCAGAGAGGGGGTCTCTTGTTCCTCAAACTTCTTTTATACCAGCCTGCTTTTGTTGCAACTATTTCCTTTATCCGAAATATCCTTTTCCCCCCTTTTGCCTGTGAACACCTTTGTACTCATTCAAATACCAGCTTAACCTACTGTGAGCACGGATCAATCGCACTTCTGGTCCTATCTGTCCTGTCCCCAACTCTGAGACAGTCCCTTAAAACAGAGCTTGTTTTCTCCTTATTTCAGTATGACAGTGAGGTGTCCTGCCTCTGATGCTGCACATGAGCTAGGACCCTGAGACTCCCTGCTCATTCTTCACACCTAGCCCATTTGGCACCAGGTAGCTTGTTTTCCAAATTCATTTTCATTTTTGTAGGCATGTGTATGCATTTATTAATTTATAAGAGCAGTGTGTGAAGAAGTGATGTATGTTTAGATTTATTTAAAATGTCTCTTTGGAGCTGCAGTTGTGTCATTAACAATTCACTGGGGTACTAATTGCATGTGACACCACAGACCTGGTGTGTCCCATTTTCTAAGTCCCTGCACAGAAATAGAGACAGGAGTTACATCTAAAACAAACACCAAATATGCAGGCATTTCCTTATTTCCTTTCTGTGTTATGACTCCTGGTCTGAACAGGTGGAGTAGAATTTTCCTACCTCAAAGCATATTATTTTTCTCATTTCTTTTGAAAATCCACCAGATGTGATATTTCCTCCTTCAGTTTAAAATATTTAGCCTTAATTTGTCTTAAGAAGAAGCATCTCTTTAAGCTGGTATTAGTGACTTCCAAGTTAATGTTATTATCTAAACATAACTTTTTTCAGATCAGGTTTTGATTTAAAAAAAAAAAAAAGAAGAAAGAGAGATTTTTCTCATCTAAATGGAGAGGTGAGTTCATGGAAGGCCTTTTGGGAAGTTTGCTTGGTGTCCGCACTTCCACTTCTTCTTCTTCTTCTTTTTTTTTTTTTTTAGTATATTTTATTGATTTTTTTACAGAGAGGAAGGGAGAGAGATAGAGAGTTAGAAACATCGATGAGAGAGGAACATCGATCAGCTGCCTCCTGCACATCTCCCACCGGGGATGTGCCCGCAACCCAGGTACATGCCCTTGACCGGAATCGAACCTGGGACTTTTCAGTCCGCAGGCTGACGCTCTATCCACTGAGCCAAACCGGTTTCGGCACTTCCACTTCTTAATGACCCCAGAACCTACCAGCACCACGGCCCCCATGACTCCCTCAATCCGTAGCCCTTTTCTCAAATCTGTCCACACAAGCACTTTATTTAAACAGTTACTTCCTGCAAGTGTGGACTATCCCCATTCAGTGCTGTATGAAGGCTGAACACGAACAACATCAAGTACAGAATCATCCCAGCAAACTAACCACCCATTTCAACCACCCCCGCATCA
This sequence comes from Myotis nattereri, assembly GCF_964212035.1. Classification (NCBI taxonomy): domain Eukaryota; kingdom Metazoa; phylum Chordata; class Mammalia; order Chiroptera; family Vespertilionidae; genus Myotis; species Myotis nattereri. The sequence continues at coordinate 10,342,286 of NC_138090.1, forward strand.
ACTTTACCATCAATCCATCTGAGAGCTTGGAAAAGGTAAAACATTAACTATTAGTCCAGTCTCTTCAAGTTACAGATAATGAAACTCTCCCAGAAGAGTGTTTCCCCAATATTAACCCACTAGAGGCCTGGTGCATGACATTCATGCACTTGGGGTCCGGGGAGGGGTGGGCCTGCACCCTTTCACAGTCCGGGAGCCCTCAGGAGATGTCTGACTGATGGCTTAGGCCCACTCCCAGTGGGCATCCTTAGCGCTGCTGCAGAGGCAGCCGCTATGCTTGCCAGCCATGAGCCTGGCTTGTGGCTGAGCAGCGCTTCCCCTGTGGGAGCACACTGACCACCAGAGGGCAGCTCCTGCATTAAGCGTCTTCCCCGTGGCGGTCAGTGTGCTTCATAGCAACAGGTCGTTCCACCGTTCAGTCGATTTGCATATTACCCTTTTATTACATAGGATATTTAGCCAGAGTCTTAATTATAAACAAGTTATCTGGGCACCTGCCCCTGGCCTTTTTCACCATGTGAGGAGCTGGGAATTTCATCTTTTTTCATATTATAGACAAAGTCAACTGTCTTCAGTCATTTCACATCCTCTCTCTCCTCTTCCCACCCCAGCCCTGACTCCATAATCCCCTTTACACACCGCAATGACACTTCAAAACAAATCCTTTATTAAAAAAAAAAAAAAAAAAGTTTTATTGATTTTTTTTAGAGAGGAAGGGAGTGGGATAAAGATATGGAAATATTCATGAGAGAGAAACATCACTGATTGGCTGCCTCCTGCATGCACCTCCTCCCTCCCCACCCCCAGGAGATGAATCCTGCAACCAGGGCATGTGCCCTGACTGGGAATGCAACCAGGAGCCTCTTGGTTCCTGGGTTAATGATCAACCACTGAGCTACACTAGGAGGGCAATTCAAAACCAGTCTTGCACTCTACGTGACCATTGCTCTCTCCCATCAGAAAGTAATATGAGTTGAAATAAAAAGGTTGTAATGATCTTTCAGGAGCCAAGAGGAAAAAAATATATTAAATTAAAATACATTTTGACTAGCTAAACTCTCTGATCAAATTATTTCATCATTGACATAATCAAATATATTTTAGGGGAAAAACAACTGTGTTAAACAATTTTATGAATCAAAGTTTCTACAGCCCCTGTATGTGTTATTGTACATTGTGAAAAACTGCAATGGGAATATGATTTGCAGCTTTTGCCACTCTAAAAATGTTTACATACACCTAAATGCAGGTGTGCACACAGGCACACACAACACATGGACAAATACCAAATGGCTTGTGCCAGTGCTCCATGGAACACATTTGGAGAAACGCTGTTTTAGAGAAAAGGAAAGAAAGGAATCCCCCACCCCACCCCACCCTTTTTTTTTTTTAAAATTTGTCTCATAAGACTATTATACTTAACAAGAGAGATGAAAATATTCCAAGAATCCATAAGCAAAGATTGAGTACAATAAAAAGTACTATGAACATTTATGGATCTTCAAGAATTTGAAGTGTTTCTGCATTGAAGTTGAAAGAAAAGATGTGCACAAACATTCTAGGAAAGGTTGGTGAGATTAGGGAGATAACTCGTAATATTAAGAAAATGGGTATAAATTCATTTCTCTAGAGGGGTTGCTTTCAACCAATGATGATTTACATCCCTGCCCACCCCTCTCTCCCCACTCAAGGCATATATGGCAGAGCCTGGTTGTCATATATGGCAGAACCTTGGTTGTCATGCTGGAGACTGGACTAGGCATGTTATTCGCATCTCATAGAAAGAGGCTAAGGATGCTGCCAAACATCCTATAATGCATGGGGCAGTACGCAGCACCATCTCCACCACCACTAAGACTTGTCCAAAGCACCAATAAGTGCCACTAGTAAGAAACCTGGCTCTAAAGTATGATAGTACGATGGCTATGACAGTCTTAATATAGTTAAGGTTATGTGGGATATTTAGAATTCCAAAATAAAATATATCTCAGAGTTGGCAAAGGGAACCAGGAAAATTTCCCATTAGATAAGATATCGATGGCTCAGATTAATTTATTACCTAATTTATACAAAAGTTAAAGCCAGCAGGAGTAGGATGAAAAGAGAAAATTAAATAGTGGGAGGATGCTGAGGTGAGAGGAGCTGAGGCAGTTTTAAGGATGAAAGATACCAGTCACCAATAATCTTACTACCCTTTTCAAATCAATATTTAGGCATATGGCTTCTCAGAATTTTTAAAGTAGCATATGATGCTATGTAACTTCATATTATCATATTAGAGTGTTTATGATGAATTTAATATGCATGGAGACCCCTGCTATATGTGTTAGCTTATACAATAAATACTTGTTTAATTAATTAAACATGTAACGAGAGCATATATCTGTAACATATATAAATATATAAAAGCCTAAACAACTGGCCGACCAGCCGACCATCTGGTAGCTATGATGTGCACTGACCACCAGGGGGCAGATGCTCAACACAGGAATGGAAACCACAGACATGGAAACATGGAACAGAATGATGAATCTCAGAGGGAAGGGGGATGGGGAAGGGAGGGAAGAGATTAACCAAAGATATTATATGCATACTAGAAGCCTATTGCACAAAGATTTGCACAATAGGCCTTTCTTCCCCTGGCTGCTGGTACTGGTTTTCCTCTGGCACCCGGGACCCAGGCCTTTGGTCCGGCTGCAGCGGAGAAGCCAAGCCTCGAGGCTAGGCTTCTCGGCTCTGAACTCAGCAAGGCGTGGCTTCTCTGCTCTGGCTGTGCCTGCATATGCAAATTAACCAGTGTATGCAAAATAACCCACCACCTTTGTTGTGTTAATTTGCATACTCATCCTGATTAGCTGGTGGGCGTAGCAGAGTGACAACCAATTTGCATGTTTCTCTTTTATTAGTGTAGACTAGAGGCCGAGTGCACAGATTCATGCATCGGTGTGGTCCCCCGGCCTGGCCTGTGCCCTCTCACAATCCGGGACTCCTCAGAGGATGTCAGAGAGCTGGTTTATGCCCGATTCCCATATACTACATATGTATATATGTTCACTCAAAATGCTCACTCGATGAATATATTATATGTATTTAAACAGTTGATGTCACTCAGTAGAAGGGCAGTGGAAGAGGCCTCCAAAGCTCATTCTGAGTGTCCATTTCTTGTCAGTTTCTAACTCTCACTCCTGGGAACACGCAAACTTTGTATTCTGGACTTGGCCACTTGAAGACCTGCATGGCAGCATCCTGCCCACAAGATGGCAGTGGCAAGACAGTGTTTGATGATAGAGATTCTTGCTGCTAATATTAAAAAAAAAAAAAGTGTGTTTGGTAATTCAATTTGTGTCTGTCTATCATAGGAGGAGAAGTATTTTAGCAGCAGCCAGCAAGGGGAAAGGGCATGAGAGGTACAATATCTCTATAAGAAACCAGAATAAAGCTGCTTTCCTGTATGCTGCACACCTGCTCATCGTTTTCCCAAAAGTGCAAATATTTTCACAGAACTGCAGCATGGTACTAAATAGCCGGGCGTGCCTCAGCTAAACCTTGTCTGAACAGGGCAATGCCCCTCACTCTCCCTTCCCACCTCCAAATATTTGAAAGTGTCATTTTTGTAGTTGCTTTTTTACTTTTCTGATGACGCTTCCATTTGATTTAAAAAATTAATACATAGTAGACCATACCTTGCTGCAAATTAATAAATGCTTTTAATTATCTACAAGTCAGTTTTGATGACAATTTGTCCAATGTATGAATAAGTTTCAACATCAAAATTCTCTGTTTTATTTGAGCCCTAATATATCAGAATCTCAATAAATACTGTGTCTTTGCCTGTGTTTCAGCCACACATGCTACCACCTTCATTTATTCTAAAAGGAATATAAGTGCTTCTGTTCTCTGCCCTTATTCTCCCCAAACTTGCTAACAAATTGTGTAGCTATTAGCTAAAGTTATCAAAATATCTGTTAAACATAAGTAGCATGTGATAAAGTGTAAAGTATTTTTAATAGGATGGATGAATGAATGAAAAAAGAGAAGCAACGGTTATGGTTAAGTGGTCACCATAAATAAGGATCAAGTTAATGTTAAAATACTCTAGACCATTTTAAGTTCATAATACATATAAATCAAACTATAATATTGAGATGTCTAAAAGTATGGAGGTTTATATAGATCCTCTCTTGCCTTCACAAAATATTATGTTCTCAGGACAGATGACTTTGTGGAAATAAAGTGTTATTTTGTTCCTTTTGTGTTTTACAAAGACATTCTGGATATCCTGTTTTTAGGTGGGTGCTTTATTCCACTAACACACTTGCTTGTCTTCCTTCTGTCTTCTTTCCCTTCCCTCTCTGTGTCCCTAATTTTCTCCCTTCTTTTCGTCTTTCCTTCCTTCTAGCACCTCTCTCCCTGCCTCCCTGTTTTCTAAAAAGTATCTGTAAAACCACTTTTCTGTGCTTGATGCTTGTGAGATTGGGAGGTGATACAATGAGAGAGAAATTGCTGTTACTCACATTAAGCTTATATTGTAATTTAGAGGTAAAGGAACATGGGGAGAGTGGTGGACCTTTCAGAGTCATATTTAAGTTGGTAGTTGGAGAATGACTGACCATCCAAAGGGTGTGTGTGTGTGTAGAGAGAGAGAAAGAGAGGTTAGGATGGCTACTCATGTCAATGGGACAGCATGAACAAAGTCTTTAAAATTACATGGAGCTTTGTGGGGTTTTTTCCACAAAATATAATAATAGCAGGTGTTTGGAGTCCAAGAAGAAAAGAAGAAAGAATATGAGTTAACTTTGGAGAAACAGATCACGTAAGATCACTGATTTTTTAAAACAACAGAGGGCATTGTTGGATTTTAAATTTTATATGTCCTGAACCCTCCATTGGGAATCTAGCTTGAGAAAAAGCCAATATAGCTCCATAAATTGTCCTCACTACCAAAAAATAAAATTAAGATAACCAAATAAATCAATAATTAGATTATCAATAAATAATAATGGAGGCACACACTAATTCCAATGCACAGTAGGTATGAAACCTATTATATTTAAGCCATTTAAATCACAAATGGCTTAAAAACATATTAAGCTAAACTCCATCCTAAATATGCAAATTTACCATATCGCCATTAGAGCTAGAGTTAGAAGTTATAGGTACTGTTGTTTTTTTCAGGTAATTATAACATGCAGCTAAGGTCAAACCCCACTACCCAAGGAAGAGGCAAGTTCCTTGCTAACTGGGAGGCTGCCCCCTTTCTTCAAATGAGTTCAGCCTTCGGGTCCTGGTGAAGAAGGGTTCCTTCTAGTCAGAGGAACCAGGAGCCTGCAACTCCTCCTGGTGGGAAGTTTACACAGAAAATAGAGGCATGACATGACATTATGTACCACTAAGCATGGGATGTGGTCCCTACTGCCTTGCTCACCTTGCTTCCCACAATGTGTGACATCCATCCTGCCCACCCACCCTAAGTCTGTGGACCCCCTGAGCACCATTCACAGTGCAGACTGTCTCCCCAGGGAGGAAAAGAAAAAGAATTCAGAGAGTCTTATCTTTTCTGGGAAGGTGGGTGGGGCAGGGGAGGTGGAGACCTTTGGGGTGAGGGTGTAAATGTGTTCTTTCAAAGGTAATAAGAGACATTTCAACTCTTAGTTATTTCTCTGTATGTGAGGGAAATAGCCTTGGAGTCTGGACAAGTAACACAAGAAAAAAAATAGGAGAAAAGAGAAAGAGAAATTATATATATATACAAAACAGACGAAAAGAAAAGAGACCCACAGACAGTGTGGAAATAGTTAACCTTGTGAACTAATTAGCTTTACCAACCAGGAGGTATGTCTGGCCACCTGCCTGGAGGAGGGTGGCTAGGACTCTACAAGTACAAAGCTCTCATTATTGATGCCTTCTCCATTAAGCTTTGAGAGCATACCTGTGACATGTATGTGACACATGCCTCTGTGTAATGTCTGGCATTGCCCTCTTCCTAACACCCCCATGTTAGCTAAGCCATCAATCATTTTCTTCCTCATCAGTATTTGGTGACTGTTTCAATGGATCCCTTTTCTAGTAGGGACTTCACTCCAGGATCCCTTTTTCATATCGGGAACCTATTTAATTAAACATCTTCAGTTGAGCCTGCAGAAAATACCCAACTTAGCTATAAACTTGACTTCTCATTTCCTGTGTTTAAATACTCCTGGGATCTCTCAAGCTCACCTCTAAAGCAATTTGCATCTACTTGACTAATTTATTTGGGCTACTTCCTATATTTAAACATTCCTGGAATCTCTCAAACTCACCTGTAAAGCAATTTGCATCTACCTGACTGAGCTATTGGCTACTCTGGAGGCACAGGGAAGTAAGGGATGTGGACATGTCCTACCACGTTTTGTTAAGGGTTCCTCATGAAAGTGGCAGTTGCCCAGGGAGTTAGATGTGGAGTAGGAGTCAGTGTGGCTCATAACCCAACTGAGTTCAGCAGAAAAGACCAAGACACAAGGTGAGCACCTGGTATGTTTGCCCATGTCACCCGACCATTGTGGCTCAGTGGTTGAGCATTGATCTATGAACCAGGAGGTCAAGGTTTGATTCCGGTCAGGGCACATGCCCGGGTTGTGGGCTCAATCTCTAATAGGGGGCATGCAGGGGGGGAAGCCAATCAATGATTCTCTCTCACCATTGATGTTTTTATCTCTCTCTCCCTTTCCCTTCCTCTCTGAAATCAATAAAAGTATATATTTTTTAAAAAGACAAAATCCCATGCTTCCCCTTATATGTTAAATAACAGATTCTCAGTGTGTGGAATGTTTACCGCTGGTATTAAGATGATTTGATATTGTAAGAGGCGAGGCACTGTTTGAAAAGTGTGCCCTTGGTACTTCTGTAAACCCATCCGTTTTTATCAGGGGGAACATCTTGGTGTCCTGTGACGGACTTAAACATGTCCTTCATATGTGTTACCTATAAGTTTAGCAAAGCAATAAGCTTTAGGCTCAGAGTCTCTGACAACTAATGATATCAATCTAATATTTAATAAATTGTTCTTGGTTATATCATGTTTATTCCATTTTTAAAATAAGTGTTAAGTGTTTATCATTTGTCATAGTGGCGTAACACTTATTTTAAAAATAAATTTGCTTCAGTTAAATATTAGTTGATGGGAGAGGAATATCAAATAACTGACAGTCTAGATGACCATGCCTATGGGGAGGTGAAGGAACCACTGGATCCTGATTACCATGCAGGGTCAGAGTGGCAGTTCCATACACTGATTTTGCATTAGAATCACCCAGGGAACTTTAGACATACATACAGATTGTAAGACACCATCCCAGATCAATCAAATTAAAACCTCTAGGGAATGGAGCCTGGACATTGATTTTTTTTTCAAAGCCCTTCAAGTGATTTTAATGTGCAGCCTGTGTTGGTACCCACTGGGTTGGAGATGCTGATGCTAAAGAATGAAGAGTATATGCCCCCCCCACACACACACACACCCAACACGCACATGGAGATAGCCACAAATAAATGGATTTTATGGCACAGTCCCACAAAAGCATTATTTTTTTTTATTAAAAAGCTTTCTTGTTAAAGGAATAATAAATTGTAATTCAAAATAAACAATTCTCCCTTGTTCTGCAGATACAAATGCCTGGATGTCTGAACATATTCTTCTGGGACTGAGCTCAGGTTCGGCCATTAGCTTAATTTGTCACCTTGAGCAAGCCACTTGACTTTTCCCTGCACCAATTTCCATTTTTATAAAATAAAAGAAAGGATGTTTGACGTGGATGATCCCTGAAGACCCTTTCAGCTGAGAATCTTCATGGTTCCTTATTTTAAATGGAAATAACCAAGATGATTGGTTTCCTTCTTGTTTGGGCATTAATGATGATAATCAATCATAGAATCAGAGGTGTGGGGTACAAGGCTTTACTTTACTTTTATTCTTATTGCAGAGAGGTTCTGAAAACTAATTTTTCTCTCCCTGAGCTGACAGTTCAGCCAGCAGGCAACCTTTTTAAAGCCTGCTCAAAGCAAGGGAGCCAGCTCGCGTATGCACAGAGAAGACATGGCTGACCTAGTAATGAGGACTGTGCAAAATCACATTGATTTTCTATTTTGACCTCCCTTTCCATTTAACCATTTGTCAATACAGAAGAGAGAAAGCTGTAGAATGCAATTTTTTAGCAACTGGAGAAAAGGCAACTTGTCCAGGAGAAGGAAGTCGAAGTACGATTTTGACAAGTACGCTGAGCTCTAAGCAAAGCTTTTCTCAAGTTTTATGCTGAATATAAATGTGTGGTTCCAACAAGTGTTCTGCATCCAGGTCATCCTGAATGATTGACTGTCCTTGCCCCACCTTCTGCCTCCAGGCCGACCCTAGGCACCCTTCTATGGTTTTTTTTCTCTTATCTAACTCCCAGATGTCTTTCAAGACAATCTAGGGGGTCACTTCTGTAAAGTATTCCATAATGATCCCAATAAAACCTTCACCCCTAGTCAGGGCTTAGCATCCCTTGGTGCATAGAACCATATGACCACCGGTATCCAAGTGTCTATATCACTGTTTGATGATTATGTTTATTTGTCTCACTTGAGAGATTACAAGAGTTTTAAGGTCATGGGCGTGGCCTCTGTCATCTTCATCTATCTGTCCAGGGGCTGACAGAGTGCCTGACATACAGTGGAGGTTTGGGAAATGATAAAGAATACTTAGTGATTACAGAATGCATTCCTCTAAGATAAGTCCTCAAACATCCTGGGCTCAAAAAACATTTTATTTCTTCTATGGAAAGAGTATGCCTACTTGACAATCCACTTATAATTGATTCTCAAATCCATACTCAATTCCTAAATATAGAATTTTCTTTTCCTGACCCCAGAATTAAGACACATGAATGAAAAAGAAAAAAAAAAAGAGGGGGAGGGAAAGTAATTCACAGGGTGATCTGAATAGAAATTCATAACTGGGCAGGTCCTGGTGGTAGTCACACTCCAAGCATAGAACTTCTTTAGGAAAAGACTTATCTTTTCCTTAAGCTAGCCCTGTCCATTGTTTTTGTGCATCTAGGTTAATACACCTTTGAAATAAGCACACTCACCCTCAAGAAATCATATGATCTTGTTAACTAGCCTGTAATCCAATCCCCACCTTGCTTTCTTACACCTCACCTTCACTAATCTTCCTTAATTCCAAATGCATAAAAGAATTTGCAAAGCTGTCAATCTCCAAAGCATTAGAAATTCTGCTTCCTGGCACTGATCATCAGTTTTGGCTCAAATCAAGTCTTATGAAAAGTATTTACAGATTTGGATGTGTCTTATATCAACAGAAGTAATGGTCAACAGGTAGCATATTATGGGCCAACGCTGTTCAATTGGTTGGGCCTCACCAGAGTACTGAGTTGAAAAGGATTCTGAAAGTATATTAAGGCCAACCAAGGGCTTCTTGGTCATGAACAATATTCACCAGGGGTGCTGACAAGAATATTGGTAGCAAACAGGCTTTGTGTTGGTAAAAGTTGACCATATTAATGAAATACAAACAGGATTCAGATAGCTGAGATGTATGAATAGTAGCTTGAGCAAGCATTTTAGAAGTAGGCCAGCTACAAATAAAGCATCCCAATAGTCTGAGTTACTATTTGGGTCTACTGTTATTTATATACAGTGATGTACTGCTATTTGAATCAATTCTCTCCAGCTCCGTTTTGCCATTATGAAATGGTGTGTGTGTGTGTGTGTGTGTGTGTGTGTGTGTGTGTGTGTAGGTGTTTCATTCACCTAAGGGGGTTAGAACACAAGTCCAAATATTTACTCCCTAAAGAGATGATGTACTTGCAGTATGGCAGGACCACTTAGAAAGCTACTGTGATATTTTGACATAAACATAGATATCTGCTAGAGTCTTCTCCACATAGGGGTCAGTAAACTTCAGATGAAGATACTCTATGATATGACAATTATCTCTTTACTTATCTGTTTCTCCTGTTGGAATTAGAGCTGATAAGGGTTGTTCAGCTATAAACCATATTCATCTTTGTTTCTCTAATATATATATATATATATATATATATATATATATATATATATATATATTCTGATGGGCCAACACTGCTCAATATATATGTATACTAGAGGCCCAGTGCATGAATTTGTGTATGGGTGGGGTCCCTCTGGGTAGCCTACAGGCATCGGGCCGAAACCTGCAGTCCAATGCTGCCTGCAGTTCCTACGTGCTGCTTCCACTCATCCCGGCCCCACTGTGCCTGCCCAGGGCTTGCGCCCAATCAGTCCCAATCGGGAGAGGCTCGAGTAGCCATAGCAGTGCTTGCCAGTCATGAGCCCTGCATCTGGCGCCCTCCCAAAGGGAGTGGCCTGAAGGATCGGGCTGAAACCGGCTCTCCAACATGCCCCGTGGGGTCCCGGATTGCGAGAGGGCACAGGCCAGGCTGAGGGGCCCCACCGGTGCATGATCAGGCCGGGGAGGGACAGCAGGAGGGCTCCAGGGTGTGTCTGGCCCATCTCGCTCAGTCCTGCCCAGCCAGACCCCAGCAGCAAGTTAACTTACTGGTTGGATCATCTGCTCCCTGGTGGTCAGTAAATGTCATAGCAAGTGGTTGAGCAGCCTTCGCATATTATTAGCATATTACTCTTTGGTTGTTAGGTTGTTCTGCCATTTGGTCTATTTGTATATTACTCTTTTTATTATATAGGATACACACACACACACTGAGTGGCCAGATTATTATGACCACCTGACGTTTGTAGGCAAATTAGCCATACACTGCATTGTATGGGATATGGAAGCCAAAGGCCTGTTCAAACACCTTTGCTATCTGCAGTTACCAAGATAAAACATCTCCAATTTGCACAGGAACACAAGGATTAGACAGTCAAGCATTGGAAAAAAGTCATGTGGTCCAATGAATCACATTTCCAGTTGCATTATGCAGATGGCAGAGTGAGAATTTGGCAGAAACAGCATGAAACCATGCACCCCACATGCATGAGTACAACCCTTCAAGCTGGTGGGGGCAGTGTTATGGTTTGGGTCATGTTTTCCTTTAATTTGTGTGGAACAACGTCTGAACAGTACAACATACCTAAGTATCATTGCTGATCAGGTTCATGCTATCATGTTGATGGCGTATCCCAATGGAGATGGCTTCTTCCAATAAGACAATGTGCCATTGTCACAGAGCTCGTATTGTGCAGGAGTGGTTTCAAGAGCATGAGGGAGACTTTACCTTGCTTAGGTGGCCCCCACAACCACCAGATCTCAATCCAATTGAGCATTTGTGGGACAAAGTTAAAAGAGCCATCAGGCAGCTGGTTCCACAACCATCAAATCTCACAGAACTGGACAGTGCTATTCATCAGGCATGGTGTCAGATTCCTTGCATCACCTTTCAACATCTCATGGAGTCAATGCCAAGAAGAATTGCCGCAGTATTGAAGGCAAAAGGTGGCCCAATGAAGTACTGATGGGGTGGTCATAATAATCTGGCCACTCAGTGTGTATATACATACTAGATAATGTGTATGTGTGTATCTCTGTGTGTGTGTTTGTAAAATTAGGCATATCTCTATATATAAAACCCTAATATGCAAATAGACCGAATGGCAGAACAACCGGCTGCTATGACATGCACTGACCACCAGGCAGCGCACGCGGAAAATGGCAGGCATCGGCCCGTGGCAGGATGGTGGAGCAAGTGAGCGGGGGCACCAGACCAAAGCAGGGCACCAGTTGCTGTCATCAGGGTGAGCCTCTGGTGGTTACTGAAAATTCTTTGCTCCTGCGCACCATGGTCCCACCTGGCGCTTGCACCTGCTGCTGGTGGTGGCCCCGCTTGCTCCGGCTGCTGGGCCCACTGGTGCTGGTGTCAGCAGGTGTGAGCAGTGGCTGTCAGCCCCAATTGCCCCTAAGGACTTCTCCATCTCCCCTTGCTCCTGAGGGGGGATTGAGGAAGCAGCCACCACTTGCACCTGCTGCTGGCGCCAGCCCCAATTGCTCTGTGCTGTCAGTGGGTGTGAGCAGGGTCGGCGCTGTCAGTGCATGGGAGCAGCGGTGGCAGGAGCCAGGCTGCTGGCAGATGGGGGACCAGGGACTGCAGCGGGAGGGGCCAGGAGGGGGTACAGAGAATGGGCTGAGACCCGCCCCAGTGCCCACTGAAACCTAGTGGTCCACAGTTCCTTTCACGGTGCACGAATTCATGCACAAGGCCCCTAGTAAATAATGATTTCCTGAACCCATGAAAATAAATATGGAATATTATTTATATCCCTCTAAAATTCAAAAATCTCTCTTTTACATATTTATTCATAGATGGGGCTTTAGTTAAGAATGTGTTTCAGAGTTTTGGAAGTGATCTTTTCCGTCTGAACCAGAATTTATTCTAATCCTAAATAATTTTCCTCAGCTGTGATATTGACCTACTTTAGACTAAAACAGTATGCAGGGCAGAAAATTCTGGTTTGGCTGCATCTAAGAATGGAAAATGCAGAAAGTACAGCATGAATTGAAAACATTCATTTCAAAAAATGTCAATGAAGAGTAGAAATAAAAGAAATACTATTCTCCCGCCCCCCACTATATTCATATACATATTATAGATAAATAATAGATCAATGCATAGTGTTTTTTTGTGTGTTTTTTTTGTGTGTGTGTGTGGTTTTTTTAAGGCACACTTTGCTGCCTTCCCATAGAAACTGTCCCCAACCTCATCTCGGTAGCTACCCATGGGAATATTCATTAATCCTAAGTATGTAGCTCAAATACATACTGACTGAATACAGCCCTGCGCCGAGCACCCAGACCAAGAAAAAGAACATTATACATAACTCCTCTGTTCATTAAACTTCAGCTTTAACCACTATCCTGATTTCTAACCAAATACAATCATTTTACCTGTTCGTGTGTTTACTATGAATGAAACTATGGTCCATTTCTCATTTGCACCCAAGCTCTTTTAGTCACGATTGTATTTGTGGGATTTATTGATACTGTTACACGAGTACAGTGAATATTGTGATGCACCATCCATACCCAAAAACCCCTCCGGGAGTAAAAGGACTCATTATCCAAGCAGATGGGAGTGTTGTCAGCCAACTGAGAAAAGGCATCTCACCTATGGGGTTGGCCACTCTCCAGGTGGCCAACCTCCAATGACTGCTCCACATCCCTGTACTTAGGGCCAGCCCTCTTCCCCCAGTTCTAGACATCTCTGATGGACCATTCTTTCCTTAAAACCCTTTGCAGTGTTGGGCAGAGAATCTGTAGGGACTGGCACAAAGCTTGACCTCCTCTATCTAATTCTGCTTCCTCTCTTTGCTTTCCTCACGTGCTGAGCCGGCAGCACCTCTAATACCAACCTGTGAGTATGCAGTGGTCTTTTGTTCACCCTCTGGAGTGTTTCACTCTGTACCTAAAATATGCTTATACTGTTGATGGCATATGAGTGTTTCCAATGCTTTTAATTATAAATCATGCTACTATGAACATTGTAGCAAATGTGTTTTGGTAAATAAATTTATGAATTTTCATTGAGTGGAATTGCGGGGCTTTTGAGTCTATATATTTTCAGCTCTTCAATATATCTATGTTAAGTACTGATATGCTTATAAATGACAGAATTCCTTCTACTCAAAGTCAAAAGGAGACAACTTTTAAATTGTACATGAGTTGTGTTGGATTGAAACATATTTCCTATATACTTTAATTTTTAAAAGCTTCCCTAATGGACCGCAACGAATATTTATTCTGAGTGTAGGGTGAGAAGAAAGGATTGTCCTTTACTTTGGATATAAAAATGAATACCAGCTAGGGGAAATGGAAGTCAAGAAGAAGCACTTAGATGCCTGGGGCTAAGTTTTAGAGTATGTCCAAAATATGGTCTGTCTCTTAAAAAATGTCAGAAAAATAAACTGAAAGAAGGACTATGCAAAAGGAGGTGTTGAGTGCATAGTAGCCTTTGGGAATTCAGGACGTCTTAGGCCATGGTGACATTGGTGGAGTGGTGGGGGGAACATCCTTGCATTACAGTGAAGGCATCGTGGACATCTTGAAGTAGGAGAGTGGTGGGAATAGAGCCCTATTATTTTTCCCACGGGAGGAGCGGGGCACATTTACTAGTGTGATCAAACAACAAAGAAACTAAAGAAAACAGGACTCTAACCCCACAAGAATTATGCAGGGCCATGTTCTGAATTATGCTGCTGATTTTAAAAAATCTATTTTTAGAGTTGGAAAGGTCAATTTTGTATTGTAAGTTAAACCACATTATACCTTTGTTTTAATATGAACCTCCTTCAGAATGAAGAAAAATGAACATTGTTCATATGATTAAGATAGCAAGTATCTGGCACATCTTTTTAAGAATTAATAAGCGCTAGTCTACCCACTTTAAAAAAAGATCCCCATGTAAATTAATTTATCCTACCAAAGATATGACTTCTATTGTATATAGGGTTTAGCTTCTGTGATAAAATAGTTGTCAGAGCCCCCTGTAATTAACTCTTTGATCTCCTGGAGATCATTGTTTGTTTACTTGTTTGATTTTAATTCTTTTTTCTTTTAAAAAAATATATTTTTATTGATTTCAGGGAGGAAGGGAGAGGGAGAGAGAGAGAGATAGAAACATCAATGATGAAAGAGAATCATTGATTGGTTGCCTCCTACATGCTCCCTACTGGGGATTGAGCCCACAACCCAGGCATGTGCCTTTGACTGAAATCGAACCCAGGACCCTTCCATCTGCAAGCCTATGCTCTATCCGCTGAGCCAAACCAGCCAGGGCTCTTTTCTTTTTCTTAAAGAAAAGAAAATAGACACTTTATCCTTTAGATATAAGGCGAGAGTCCCAATGGACAAATAACCATTAGAAAACACTGGCAATTCTGGGGTTTCAAGTAAAATGGTGTATGTATTTTTCAGGTTCTAGAAGCTTTCAGTTCCAAGCTTCCATTGCAAAACAACAGGAATTAATGGCATAGGACCCATGAGTGTGATCTGGCAGCCAGTGCCTCGGGGATGTGTGTGGGATAGAGAACAGAATAGATTTTACTTCCCTATCCCTTAAAAAGAAACTCAGGATTATTTGAACTAATATTCTAGTGTGGAATAGAAGATCATAGCATGCTCACAGTGTAAGGTACGTTTTATGGTATAGTTGTATTTATAATTAAATGGCACACCAGACTAGTGTGTGAAGCTGAGCACTCCTAGGGAAGATTCAGAATGACCTATAGATTTGCCCATTGGCCAACCAGTTGCACAATAGATCATCACGTTGATTATTTATCATGCTTTTTATTGAGGCCTGCTCCAGAGATGCTTTTTGCTAGGTCCTGGAGATACAAATATGAGTGACTTGTTCCAGTAACTCAAAGTCTAATACTAATATCTTTGTACAAAATCTGCTGAATATATTGGAAGACATAGACTGTTAAGAGTGAGATGCTCTATCCTCTGAAATATAAATGAACTCAAAGATTTGTTATAGATAGAATACTTAGGTAGCTGCTCATATTTGATATATGCCACCCCATATTACAGCTACAATTACTATCATGGGTATAACGCCACCCTGCTGAGCTCACCATACAAACTAGGGTTCACAGAGATTTTAATGATAATATTTTAAAAATTTAGATATTTTCTACTTCAACTTTCTCATCAGGAATATTGAGGGTCTCAGTAGTACACTCGGGGTAACAGAATTATTATTGTTATTTTTATCAATGGTAGCACCCAGAATCATCTGCCATAAATATACAGTATAACTAAATCTATCTGTCTATCTATCTATCTATCTATCTATCTATCTATCTATCTACCTATCTATCTATCTACCTCTATCTTCATTTCTCTAACTAAATATATCTATCCATAGAGCCAACCATTCATATGTCACTGTGTGTGGGATACACACACACAGGCATATGTATTTGTGTCTTTGTCTAATTAACATTATAACATTATGACATGAAAATTTTCCCATGTTATTTAAAAAATCTTCATAATTATTATAGTTAACTAGAGGCCCAATGCATAAAGATTCGTGCAAGAATGGGCTTTCCTTCCCCTGGCTGCTGGCACCGCCTTCGCTCCAGCCGGAGACGCCTTTCCACCTTCCCACACTGCCCAGAGGCCCGGAGTGGCTGGGGCAGTGTGGAACCCCAGCCACTTGGTGCCTGTGTATGCAAATTAACCCGCCATTTTTGTTGAGTTAATTTGCATACTCCTGATTGGCTGGTGGGCGTCGCAAAGGTACGGTCAATTGCATCTTTCTCTTTTATTAGTGTAGACTATATTTACTAATTGCCACATTATTTAACTATTCTTCTGAATCTGAAATATGGGTTATATATATTTTAAAAATGGAAATAATGTACCAGGAATGTAATTTTATAGACTTAAAAAGAATTTCTATACTTCCAATGATAATAGTAGAATTATTGAGACAAATGTAGGATTGCTTTAAGATGTCACCTGGCAAACTCGCTTTCTAAAAGTGCTACACTTTCATTAGCAATCGTCAGTTCATGGGAATGGCCATATTCAGCATTCATTAGGTGCAGCCACTTTGAGATGACTAACTTAATAAATAAAACATGGTATTTCATTCTTGGTTACAGTGTGTTTTAAGTTTGTTTAACCCCTTACACCAATAAGTGTATTTTAAATGTCTGGTATTTTTCCTTCTATACTTTTCACTGTAAGCATACATGAACAAGTATATGTTGACATGATTATTTTATTTAGCATCACTAATGTTAGAGTATCTTACATATGGCTATATAATGTCTGTGTATCTGTCTTATCTATCCTACCTATCCTACCTATCCTATCTATCTATCTATCTATCTATCTATCTATCTAGCTATCTATCTAGCTACCTATACATCCATCTATTCATCTATAATCTCCCCCCCCCCCCCCACACACACACAGAGTCCCTTTTGAAGTTCTTCTTTTGTGAATAAGATCTACATCTCTGTGAAGGTTTCAAAACAGCTAAACAATTTCTTAGTCTCACACTGAGGGATGGAGTGTATGCCCCATCTCCTTGAAGCCGGGTTGGGCTTTTCCCTGCCTCAGCCCATAAGATCCATCTGGATGAATTCCAAACCTACATCATAAAAAGTCAGATAGTTTTCACTTTGTTCACTCTAACACTTGCTCTTAGAGATGACAAGTGGCCAGGTGGGGAATCTAACTGCACTGAGACTGCCATGCCAGAGACAACCTACAGGTGCTTTGCTAAAAAGGACCACCTGAGTGCATCCTTCAGCCGTCACAGCTCAGGTATTAGACACGAGTGAAGAAGCACCATGAAAACGGATGCACAGTCCCTGCTGTTCCAGCCCCAGCAGTTGAGTCACCCTCAGTCATTTGAGGACACATTGACGCAGAGAAAAGTCAACCTCAGAGCCCCCTTGTCAAATTTCTGACTCACAGAATCAGTGAGTATAGTCAACCTGTTGTTTAATACAACTAAACGCGGGCTAATCTGTTTATGGAACAATGTCTTACTTCCATTTTTATACTGGGACCTTCAAGCAATTTCTAATTCAATGCCATTCTAAGCATCTTCTCTTGAAATCAATGTTCCCACTTTTACACAACCCCTAAATGATAAAGCCTACACCAAAGTCCCTCTAATGATGTCCAAATATAAAAACGGGGTCCTAGAACATTCCACTGCCAGAAGCAGCAAATAAAAGAAAAAACCATCCAAGTACTAATCCATTAGCAAATACATCCTAATAAGTATTGTGCAGCCTAGTTAGATGATTTCCCATTTGTAATTCTGTTCCTTGGGGAGGAGCTAATAGGAAAGGAAGACCTGAAGGAAATCTAGTCACAAAAGACAAAGTCTACAACAATACAAAATAGACATAGAGGAGTTGGCTAGCAAGCCCTGCCAACTATTTCAAAACCACTGAATTTAGCCTGACTGGTGTTCCTCAGTGGTTGAGCATCGACCTATGAACCAGGAGGTCACAGTTTGATTCCCAGTCAGGGAACATCCCTGGGTTGCAGACTCGATCCCCATTAGGGAGTATGCAGGAGGCAGCCAATCAACGATTCTCATCATTGACGTTTCTATCTCTCTCTCCCTCTCCCTTACTCTCTGAAATAAATATATTTTTTTAAATTAAAAAATAAATAAATAATTTAAAAACACTGAACTTAGGATTGGGGTCTAGGCACTGCCATGTCCTGATATAGTAAGTTTGGAGGGTTTATCGAATGGGACTACAGAGCAGAGTCATTCATTAAATGACAGAACTGAAAAAGCACATTTTGAAATCTCATTCTATATGTCCGTTCTGTCAGCGTTGTGTCCTGAAGTTCATAGGGCAAGCTGTACACACCGTAACGACTCCAACAAGTGCGTGGAGTACCATGTTTCAGACACAAGTGGGAACACAGGTGGCATTTTATCCAGAAAGCTTCCAGTTCAGTTCCCTCGGGATGTAGACACTGCACCGACATTTCAAACGCGAGTGCTATTTCTTACTGTCCCTTAAGGTGTGTCATTTCCTGTGCTCACACTCTAGGAGGCCAGGGTGACAGTGATGTATCTCATCTGTGGAGGTAATTGCAATCTCATCCCAGCCAGTCTAATATGGGATTTCTGAGTCATTTTTTCCTGGCGGTCTATTATAATGGTATCAGTAACCGTCGATAATCCTTTAGCATATGAGCACTGGAATTAAAGCAATAATTACCTGTCATTCGCCCACTAACATCACATGTGGTTAGTGTCTTTAGCTGGTGACATTTCCATCTGCTACAGGGAAAACAAACCCAAGACAAAGAGATAATAAACTGAAATCCATTTCTTTTGATTTGGGATGCTGATACATTAAACAGCTTGAATGGGAAAGCAAGACTTTTACATTTAATTTTTTTAAAAATGAGTTAACTCCAAATGTGTTATGAGTGAAGCTTATAACACAGGTAGGTTGCAGTTTAGGCTGAATCTGAACCTCTGAATTCTCACCTGAGTCATGTGATAAAGCGATCTGTTAGTGGAGGCGAAGTTAAAGCCCACACTGCAAAGTCTAAATAAACGGACCCACATATGTACTGTGTATTCCAACAATTGCATTGTTTTATTATCAACTTTTAGTGTTGAATTAACGATAGTCTAAATGGTGTTAATTTGGGAACAAACTGAATGTGCAATGAACAGAGCTGGGACAGATTTCAAGGAGTAGTACTAGTATCTCAAGAAAGTCCACTTAATCTTTTTGGATGCACTCATCTATATAATGTGGAAAAATAAGTATTTATTTTTAAATTAAATAAACAATTAAAAAAAAACAGTTGTAAAGCTTATCCCATATAATCTAAGATAAAACTGTTAAGTTTGGAGCCCACAGTAAAGCAGAGGGGATAAGTTCAATAATAATAGAAAAATGCTATTCCACTGTCATTTGCTCCTCGGGCCTCCATAATAAGGGATAAATCACTTTCCCTTATATTATATAATATATATATTTTTTTCACCCCCACCCCCACCCCTGTGGATGCTTTAAAGTTTTTTTTTTTCTCTCTTTACCTTTGGTTTTTCAGAAATTTTGTTACGGTTTTATCTAGGCATAGTTTGCTTTCAATTTATGACCCCCACACTAGTCACTTTTCCATCCACCTTTCCCAACACACACACACACACACACACACACACAAGTTCTGTCTGTTTCTGTGTTTCCCACAGAATCCTTAGCTATTTTATTTGTATATTTTGTCTAGTGTTTGTGTTTGGCACCAGAATTATTTCGATGGGAAGTTGAATGGTGTTCTGATAGAACTATACATTTTGAAGTTTGTTGCTTTAATAATTTTATACCCCAGCCATGTCATTAGAATATTATAAGTAATCTACAAATTATATAATCCTATATAATTATCTATGTTGTTTCTTGTCTATAGATAATAGTCATTCATTTATATAAATATATACAAGACTCTGCATAGTGTTATCAAACTATCCATCCCTCCTCTTCCTAAACCTTTACAATAATGTACAAATAAGAGCCTGGCAGGAGAGTATGTGGAACTGAATTACACTGAAAACATTAATCTCTTCTAATCATCTCTGGCAGAGCGATAGGAAAGTATTTAGATGTGTTTGCCCTAGAATATCCTATTTATTATGCTCCTCCTTGAGACCGTCACAAGACGAAAGATTCCGACGCTCTTGCAAAGCCTCTTTCAGAATTTCAGAGGAGAGTCCCATGTGCTGCCCTTTGTCTCTGGGGCACAGGAGCTGCACACTTTTGGGAAAAAAAACTCTCTTTGTTGGAAATAAATAGCATTTCTGGTGATATTTAGGTGATCTCCAGCACCTAGAAAGCAGCAACAAAGGTGTCTCCTTTCAAGGTCTATCTAAATCCCTGCTACCTCTCATCTGCCAACCAATGTTCCCCAGGCGCTGCTGGCAGCTCTGCTCTGGGCAGGGAGCACCTCCGTGTGCACTGCATCCCATGCCCAGGGTTCAGACAGGCTGCTTTTGCTCATCAGAAAGGAGAAGCAGAGGTCACAGAGAGCCAACTCTCTGCTCAGAGCATAAACAAATCCCCCTCATTGATTGATCAAAGTCTGCTACAGCTTTCTCATTTTTTGCTCTCTTACATGCAGACTTGTTAACATGAGACAGCATTCCTTCACTTTCCCACTGCCACTAAGTCCCCGATGCTTATCCCAGTCACTCCGTCTTCATCTCGCATCATTTGCCGTAGGTGTCCGGTCATGCCATGCTCCTCCATGCCTCTGTGCCTTTGCAGCAGGCTCTTCTTTCCGTATGAACTTTGTGCACTAGCTTCACCATCTCTAAGCTTGGCCTCTGCAGGATCCCACTGACTGATAACTAACACTGCATATCACTGTAAACCGCAGAGCTCTAGCTACATCCACAATCAAAATGACAGCCAGTAAACTAGCTTGCATCCAGTACAGTTGTTACCAAGGATTATTTTTATCCTCCAATTCTTTTCTTTTCTTCTTCAATTCATTTTGTTATATTCATTAATATCTTATCAGATTTAAATTCAATGAATGTTAACCTACTAGTTATTCTGTATACTTTCTTTTTTTAAAAAAAAAATTAGATTTTTTACAGATAGGAAGGTAGAGAGTAGAGAGTTAGAAACATTGATGAGAGAGAAACATTGATCAGCTGCTTCCTGCACACTCCCTACTGGGGATGTGCCTGCAACCAAGGTACATGCCCTTGACCAGAATTGAACCTGGGACCCTTGAGTCTGCAGGCTGACACTCTATCCACTGAGCCAAACTGGTTAGGGCTGTATACTTTCTTTTATATTTCCATAGGAAAACCACCCTAGATTATAATATAACTACAATATCCTTTAAGGCATATAGTAAAGAATATATTTTTGAGATGTAATTGACATATAACATTCTATTAATTTCAGGTGTATAACATCACAATTATATATATATATATATATATATATATATATATATATATATATATATATAATCATAATGGGTCACGTTTTCACTTCTTTTCAGAGAAAATAAAGATGTTTTCAATAGCATCCTATATAATAAAAGCCTAAGATGCTAAGTGTCCAACTGTTCATTTGACCGCTTGACCAGTTGCTATCATGCACACTGACCACCAGAGGGAAGACACTCTGACGGGTAGGTTAGCTTGCTGCTGGGGTCCAGCTGATCGGGACTGGGTGAGACGGGCCAGACACTCCCTGGAGCCAACCTCCCCCAACCCCTCCCTGGCCTCTCAAATATTTCTTCTAATTCATTTGTTTTCAATGTGCACAAATCCATGCACCAGGCCTCTAGTATATAATAAATATTTGACTAAAGGAAGCAATGAATAGAGGAATAAAGAAAAAATGCATTGATGGCCAAATGAACAGATAGCACTTTGGCAGTCTAGCATGGTTAGGAAGTCATTGCTTCTGAATTGGAACTCATTCCTGACACATATGCACCACCTGGGTCACTTCTCTGTGCCAGGAGCCAGCCACAGGTGGTGGGGGCTTTCTGCAGAATCTTTCTAAATGCTTCCTCATCTGCCATCGCCTGTGCTTGGCCTTGGTATGAGCAACCTCACCCTCTGGCAGTGATCATGTGCTGTTTTCCTACTTGTCAAGTAGACCCACACTGCTGTACTTGCATAAAATGAATAATCAGCACTTTGAGGGGCCTCTTTTTTTCCTCCTAAAATGAGTTTATTACAGGTTGATTTTTCATTGCCTATCAAACAGATGTTGCCTTCTCTCAGAGGACTTTTCTGCGCTTCCCAGTCCCTCTCGCTGGGTGGAATGCCAGCTGCCCCAGACTCTGCAGAGCTGATCACGGATGCTGGGAGGTGAGCGGGTTGCCGCAGCCACAGGGAAGGGAATCGAAGTGCTGCTGCTCATGGCGGGATGGAGGGGGGCTGCTGCTTGAAAATGGAAAAATGCAAACAAGTACAGAACAGATGCAGACAAGTTCCAACTGCTGTGGAAGCAGCTTGGCGCAGGAGAAAGAGCATCGGATTTGGAACCGAACCGACCTGGGTTGAAATCCCAGATGTGCCATTCACAGTCTCCCTGAGTTGAGCTCATTGCATCTTTTTTAAGTGTAGATTTTTAACACCCAGACCATAGAGTTGTTGTATGGACTAAATACGTTTGTGGTGTATAATAGATGATCAAGAAATATTAGCTGGTCAACCCTTTTCTTAAAAAAATTGTTACTGTGAGTGATTGGACCAAGCCATTTTTAACTATCATTTTTCTAAAATATATATTTTGTTGATTTCAGAGAGGAAGGGAGAGGGAGAGAGATATAGAATCATCAATGATGAGAGAGAACCATTGATCAGCTGCCTCCTATATACCACACACTGGGGATCGAGCCCACAACCTGGGCATGTGCCCTGACCGGGAATCCAACCATGACCTCCTGATTCACAGGTCAGTGCTCAACCACTGAGTCAAGCTGGCCAGGCTAAAATCATCCTTTTTAAAAAAAAAAAAAAATAACCTATCCAGCCCTAACCGGTTTGGCTCAGTGGATAGAGCGTCGGCTTGCAGACTCAAGGGTCCCAGGTTCGATTCCGGTCAAGGGCATGTACCTTGGTTGCGGGCACATCTCCAGTGGGGTGTGTGCAGGAGGCAGCTGATCGATGTTTCTTTCTCATCGATGTTTCTAACTCTCTATCCCTTTCCCTTCCTCTCTGTAAGAAATCAATAAAATATATATTTTTTAAAAAATAACCTATCCAAAACATTATCTATCTATCTATCTATCTATCTATCTATCTATCTATTTCTATCTATTCACCCATACATAAAATTTCCTTTTTATTTTAAGTGGCTACAATTTATGGATCACCATATTAGTAGTAAACAATGAACAAGTAAGTTACTTCATTTTTTTTTAAGTTGTGTAAAGCCTGTCACAGTGAACAATTTCTCTCTCACACACACATATCTCCATGCACTTGTCTGATAATCACTTTAGGGGAAATGTCTAGAACTGGATTTGCTGAGTCCAAAGTTTATGTATTCACACTCTATTTCATAAAGCCAGATGTTTTTCCCTGAAAGATGTATCAATTTGCATTCCCACCCACAACATCTGAGAACTATTTTCCCACAATCTCACAAACTGAGGGCATTAATAAAACTTTAAAAATGCTTTCCTGGATGTCATTTTATTAGGGGCAAGAATGAAAATCTTTCATATACTCATCAGTGATTTGCTTTGTTTCCTTCATGAATTAACCACGAGGACTGTGAGTACAGCCCCTTTAAGTGTTTTGTTTGAGGAGGAGTGAGGTCCTTCCAAAACTAAGTTGGAAAGATGACCTCATGACTGTGTCCAAGGCAGTGCTCTCCAAAAATCCATCTAAAGGGCATTTCGCCACCTCCCTTGTGATCGCATGTACTTAAAACATACTTATGTTTTGTTTTTTTAATATAAAAAAGTTACACACAAGAGCAGAGAAAATATGTTAGTATAATATAAATGAAATTTTAAAATATTATTGATTTCAGAGAGGAAGGGAGAGGGAGAGAGATAGAAACATCAATGATGAGAGAGAATTATTGATTGGCTGCCTCCTGCATGCCCCACACTGGGGATCAAGCCCACAACCTGGGCATGTGCCCTGACTGGAAATCAAACCCTGACCTCCAGGTTCATAGGTCAATGCTCAACCACTGAGCTACACTGGCTGGGCTAAGATGAATACTCTTGTGTAACATTCAAATGGAAATATTATTGCTAAAATAATGGCAAGACAAAATATGCAAAAATAATATGATTAATGAATTTCCCCTCAACCTCCCTAGGTTTATGGAGGTATACCTGACAAGTAAAACTGTATATATTTAAAGTGTACTATGAGAATATTTGGTTTTGGTTGATAAACACTAAGAGGTATGGCAGCTGGAATTAATTTCCCTTATGAAAAACAGTGTGGAGGTGCAGATATTGCTCAGGATAGAGTGATAGCCCCTGCACCAGAGGGTCTCAGATTCTATTCCAGTCAAGGGCATGTCCCTGGGTTGCAGATTTGATCCCTATCTGGGTGCTTGAGCGAGTCAACTCATCAATGTATCTCTCTCACATCCTTGACTCGCTCTCTCTCTCTTCCCCTGTTCCCCCCTTCCTTCTAGTCTCTCTAAGAATCAATGGGAAGAAATATCCTCAGGTGATAACAAAAAATAAACAAACAAACAAAACAGTGTGAATGTGAAGCCCCTGAAGCCATGAGTGGTCATCCTGAGAGAGTATCATGTCTTAATTGAAGGCAGAGCGATGGTGTGCATACATGTACTTATTATGTATGTGTACATGAGTGTGTATATGTGTGCAAACAGTGTCCAGTGAACCCAGATTGATAACATCCTATTGTCATGACATCACATAATCTTCTATGTCCCCTTGAATATCCTAGTCACAAAATTATTTATAAATTTAAGGACCTTCCATGGGTGTTGGTTCTAAACTGTTCTATTTAAAAAATACTACATGACAAATAACATAAGATCTCACTTATATGCAGAATCTAAATGAAAGCAAAACTCATAGAGTCAGAAAGATTCATGGTCACCAGTGACAGTGGTTCAGGGGTAGACAAAATGGACAAAGGGGGTCAAAAGATACAAACTTCCAGTTATAAGATAAACTAGAGTCCTGGTGCATGGAATTCACACACAGGGGCACGGGGTCACTCAGCCCAGCCTGCATCCTCTCCAATCTGGGACCCCTTGGGGTATGTCCGACTGCTCTCACAATCCAGGACCACTGGCTCCTAACTGCTCACCTTCCTGATTGCACCTAACCCCTCTGCCTGCCTGCCTGATCACCCCTAACCACCTCTGCCTGCCTGCCTGATCACCCCTAACCACCTCTGCCTGCCTGCCTGATCACCCCTAACTGCTGTCCTACCATCTTGATCACCCCTAACTGCTCCCCTGCTGGCCTGGTTGTCCCTAACTGCCTCTGCCTCGCCCCCACACCCAGGACTCAGGATTCCTCCTCCAGCTGGTCCCAGGCACCTGGACCCAGGCTTCCCTCCCTCTGGCCAGCTGCAGGCACCCAGGACCTGGGCCAGCTTCACCTGGGCGGGCCCCAGCTGCAGGGGACCATGGGTGGGCAGCTTTGCCTGGGCCGCCGTCGCAGGTGCCTGGGGCTGCAGGGCAGGTGGCTTGAACCTCTCCTGGGCCACAGCCTAGCTGGTCTCCATTCCATTCTCCCCAGTGTTCAGTGTCTGAGCTGTTACGGTGTGTCGGTGTGACAACCATTTGCATATTGGCTCTTTATTATATAGGATAAGCCATAGGGATGTAAGGTACAGCATGGTGACTGTAGTTATAAAACTGTATTGTCTATTTGAAAGTGGCTAAGAGAGTAGATCTTAAAAGTTCTCATCACAAACAACAAAAATGTAATCATGAATAGACATGAATATTAATTAGATGTATGCGGTGATTATTTTGCAATGTAAATGAATATTGCATTGTTAACGTTGTACACCTGAAACTAATAAAATGTGATATGCCAATTATATCTCGATTAGAAAAATATTAGACAAAAACAAAACAGAACAATAAAGAAAACACAAGAACTTTAGAACCACGAAAGCCTACCTTCAAAAACCAAAGCTGTTCTTAGGAGACCTCCCTAAGCTATTCAGCAGTCCCTGGGCCCCCATTTGCTCCTCTGTAAATGGAGAATGTGGGTTGCTCTTCTAAGGTTTTCCTAAGAGTTAACTCAGCAAGTGGCTGTGGAGGCCCAGGACATGTCTTGTATTCTGGCTGGTGCACAGCAGGAGAAGGGCCCTGCTCTTTATCCCTCATCTCACCTAGGGCCTGTTTCCCATCCAAATGAAAGCAAAACTCAGAGAGTCAGAAAACAGACCAGTGGTTGCCAGAGACTGGGATACCCAAGGGGCCATAGAAGACTATGTGATATCATGAAAATAGCTGGAAATAGGTTGTTGTCAATCTGGGTTCACTGTGACACTGTTTGCACACCTACACACACTCACATATGTATACATAATAAGTACATGTACCTGTTCCTAGTCCATGTAATTTGGGTAATACATTAGATAATTTTGACAGAAAAATAAAGCAATATGTCTTATAAATATCAAAATGCTGTATAGTTATTTCCCTATTCTTTTAAGGAATCCGTTCATCTATTAAGGGTATTTCTTTGTTCACATGCACAAATATGGAGTTCCCAAGTGAGATTTTTTTTTAGGTGCTGAGAATAGAATTCTAGTCCGGAGACCTGAGTTTCAGCTCTAGTTCACACTGACCAGCTGGATGATTTTGCAAAGAACACTCAGTCCGCATAATGGGGCAGTAATAACCCAATGACAGCATCATGGAGAGTATCCCATGGGAGCACAGGTGGGTATTTCATTGGCAAACTCCACAATGCCACTTACACAAATGTATTTCCTTTCATAGCCAAGTTTATCTTACTACCATTTTCTGTTTTAAAGTTCTCTGTAGAGAAACATAAAGGCTTCATGGCATTTTGCTTTTTAAAAAATATTTTGTCTTTCTTATTTATTTATTTTTTAATACATTGTTTTTGATTTTAGAAAAGAAGGAAGAGGGAGAGAGATAGATAAACATCAATGATGAGATAATCATTGATTGGCTACCTCCTGCATGCTCCCCACTGGGGATCTAGCCTGCAACCCGGGCAGGTGCCCTTGACTGGAATCAAACTTGGGACCCTTCAGTCCACATGCCCAATGCTCTACCCACTGAGAAAAATGAGCTAGAGCTTTTAAATTTATTTTTGAATAGTACATTTCTCCAGAGGAGACCACTGGTTTTTTCCTGGTTTGCAAATACCAAACTATCATCCAAGCAGAATTACAGATCAATGTAGACATTTACTACCAACTTTGAGTGTTTCATTGTGTATAATGGTTTTATTCTTTCTGATTATAGACATAATTAGTTTTCATTATGTAATGAAAGAGGTTATCCTATATAATAAAAGCCTAATATGCAAATCGACTGAACACAGAAAGACCAGTTGCTATGATGTGCACTGACCACCAGGGGGCAGACGCTCAATGCAGAAGCTACCCCCAGCCCACAGGCCCCAGACTAGCCAAGGCAGGTGCCAGGATCCCGCCCCCCCACCCCCCCCACCCCGCATCGCCCCATCAACCGGCCCTGATCGTTGGCCAGGCCTAGGGCCCCTCCCCATGCTTGAATTTCGCGCACCAGGCCTCTAGTACAAAATAAAGGTGAAAAGACTAAAGCCCCCCATCTAGGTATCAGTGAAGTGTCTGTCCTTCCCATATTTACTTGGTATAGAAATATGTACATGTACACACACACACACAGCTCACACATTCTGATAACACTGTTGATATTACTCTGCATTTTGTATCGCCTATTACAAATATTACAGTGGATACATATTTCTGCCTCAGTCTTCGTAGCTGTCACAGGGTTGCTCATGGCCAGAGCTTCCTCATCAGCAGCCAGGAGGAGAGTGTAAGCTAGATTTATTGGAAACTCAAAGAAATGAAGGGTGGACATAAAGAGGTCTCAGGCCAATAAGTTGTATTCTCCTCTGATACTAACACTGCTCTGTTGGAAGCTAGCTATTCAGAATGCTTATTCCACTGAGAGACGATGTGCTACAGTAAGTCACCAAGTCCCCAGGCCTCCTTGCATGGGAGTCCAAGGCAGTGACTTAACTGTCACTCTGACATCCACTCACTCAGCTCAAGGAAAAATGGAAGACCACCTAGAGCACCATCCACACCCCACAGGGGAAAAATGCTTCTCCGTGGAACAAAGACCAAAACATCCACAAGACAAGAAAGATTAGATTGCTGTACCCAAGAAAGTGATTAATGTGTTTGTTCTCCTTGAAATTCATCAAATTTTCACACAGATACGGAATGTAAGATATGGAATATTAAGAAAGACCTGAGGAAATGTTACATGTAAAATGGTTCAGGCTTCACTCTAGTCTAGGACTTAAGCTAAAAAGTAAAAAAAAAAAAAGGTAAAAATTAAAAATGCTTCATAGATCACAGCCTCTTCCAGTTATGAAAAAAGAAGAAGAATCTTAGCTATTACCCTCAATTATGACATTATTATTAATAACTAGAGGCCTAATGCACAACATTTGTGCAAGGGACTCGGCCCTCGCAGCCCCTGGTTCGTCCAGAAGGTCATCCAGAAGGTCATTTCGCTGTCTGGTCTAATTAGCATATTACACTTTTATTATTATAGATAATACACTTAACACACTATTTATCCAGTCTCATCCTCATAACTTTACATGTGTTAGTTACTAAATCCTAGCTAGGTATCCTATGAGGTAAAAACTATTATTAATAACATTATTTTAAAGGGATGACAAGTAAGGCCTAAAGAGTTAGGTTTTCAGAGCCAGAATTTGAACATAAGGAATCTGGTTGCAGAATCTAGGCTGGCTACTTCAAGAGGGAAACAGGCTAAGCATTTTCCTCTAGCAACTTCTGTCATTGGTCTCTTAAAATGCTATGCATTCTCTTTCCAAGTCTCTGACCAACTTATCACTCTTTTCCTCAGTTTCCTCTTTCAACTAAGACAATAGCAACTGGCATTAAAGCAGGTAACATAGGTAAACTATTTAGCGCATTTCCTTGTACACATGCAATGTTTGGTAAGTGATAGCTATTATTATTATTCATTTTATTACTGTCATTGTGATAAGACAGTTTGTCAAAGATAAGATGATAACCAGTCTGACTTTCACTAGGAGGGATTGTAGAACTGAAAAGCAGCCTTCACAGTGACAGGACTGGAAGTGATGTTTTGATAGAACACAATAGAAGTTCAAGAATTCCTCTGTTCAGCTCCATAAAGTAAAAGGCAGTCACAGAACATATACATGTATTGGTAATGTACCATCAGGATCCAGTTTTATGTGTTGGCTTCGGGTGGGGTAACCTTGGCGGGGGTTGGTGGGAGGAAGGCAAGACTAAGTCTCAGAAATCCTGCTTTGGTTTAGAGGCCCAGTCAGTATTTTGAAGAAGACCAACATTTTTTTTTAATATATGCCTTTATTGATTTCAGAGAGGAAGGGAGAAGGAGAGAGAGAGAAACATCAATGATGAGAGAGAATCATGAATCAGCTGCCTCCTGCACACCCCCTACTGGGGATCGAGCCCACAACCTGGGCATGTGCCCTGACTGGGAATCGAACCATGACCTCCTGGTTCATAGGTTGACACTTAAACACTGAGCCATGCCGACCGACTAAGGAGACCAACATTTTGCTGACATGCATATATTGGTGCACCTGAATATCCAGAGTGCAGTAAAGGCGAGGAAGGAGGTGGAAACAGCAAAGAACAGAAAATGAATACGTGCTCTGGTCTCCCCCCAGTATACACCGATTAGAAAAGTCCCTAAACAGTAAAAATCAAAATCTTAAAAATAACACAATTTTCATCCTCACTAACTTCCTGCTACCACATTAAGAGAAAGTGCTAACATCTGTTTCCCAGGCAGGTAGCTCGCACTTCCCATGTAGGCCAATCGGATCCCCAGCAGGTGAAAGATCCAGCTGCCTGCTATCTCTTTCCGAAGTGCATCTTTATGCAAATCTTGGTAGAACTAAATTTGCTTACTTTCCAATCTCTCAAGTAAAATTTACTTCTTTTCTCCTCTTTTTCTTGGATCTCACATGGGTTTAATAAGTATAAACTATTTTTTCCTCCAATCACTTTTCCATTGAATCTTTCTTTAAAAAGAGGAAAAACCTTTATTGGAATTTTTCTGGTCAACAGTAACCCATACAGTATCTGTAAGACAATTATAGATTACATGTTATGTCATAAATGACTGATTGTTTTGAATATGTATGCCTAACATTATGCTCTTGTCATCATACATCTAATGATGAGTAATGTTCAGAGGTTAGCATTATTTAAGTGAAGTAGCTTGTCCAACGTCACAGGGCTGCCTGCTCACTGTGCTCCTGTATTGCCACGTGAGCCCCATTCAATCTGTTTACCACTCGGTTCAGAAGTGCTCCTCAGCATCATCCATTCATTTGGAAGGTCGTTTACCACATGTTTGTTTTGAAGATTTCAGGCATGTAATTCTTAATTTGCACACAGGGCCCTGTCTGAGAGCCTGTCGCCCAATAGGAGAGTGAGTCTCCCATGTGTTTTCTTAATTCCATTTTCACTGCCCCTTTTTGAATTGTCATTGTCTCTAGCCCTGAGTCCTTGCGGCAGACCAGGGATATTCTAATTTTAACATCTGGCACATTGGGACTGCTTGTTCTAGGCGGTTTGACATTTTCTTCCGAAGAGGAAAAATGTTCTTTTGGGGAGTTTGCGTTTTAGAGGGTGAAGCCAGGAAGTTGGAGAACTTGACATGAACTAAGAAACTGCAATTATATAGGATTCCAAATGGCTTTCTCATTGGCAATTGCGGTTGCCTTCCCATGAGGTACTCACCAGCTATGTTAAACTCATGAAGCATGAATCTTTGCTGTCAATGGAATAATTTGGCTACAGGATGAATTTCAGCCACCTATGACTTATTTTAAAGCCATTTCTTATGTAAACATCTAATCCTAGCTCTCTTCTACCTTTCCTCGTGCTGGATGTTTAGAAAACTTGACCATGTGACCTTCTATGTCCATATTCAAAATTATCCTTTAGTTACCTTTACCCTTTGACTTTTTGACATTGACCAGAGTATACTTTACCTTTTTTTCCCCAGACATTCTAGTTTATCTTCCATACTTGACTGAAAATCTGTGACTATGGGCTGCCTTTTCATCCTTAAGATTATGATGCATAAGTGGGATGTGGTGGGTGAGAAGCCAGTTAATATTGCGTATTGACTCATGTGTGAGTTAGATGCTATGTTTATATCCATATCCATTTTAAGCCTCAAAAACACCTATGATATAGCTATCTTCATTTTCTGATAAGTGAGTGGGGGCTCTCAGTGTTTAGTGCAACATGAAAAATGATCACAGGTTAGTTTGAACACTGTGCCATATAGTGCCAGAGACAGTGTCACAGGTATAGTATGTGCTCAACTAAGATATCCTGAATTAATGAAAAAGTGAGATTAATATATCAGTTTACTACTTCCATTAACGATTGCATAATGAATTAAATTTTGAGTTTACCAATCTGTCCAACACATACTGAATCTGAAGGTGGGGGAAGAGGTTGATTCCAGCAATTTCATCATCGTGTGTGTAACTTTTCTCCACTACTGAGCCGATTTGATTTTACAAGGCAGAGGCAAGTAATAAAATCAGACTTCTGCTAGAGTGAGGCTGCTTCCCTAATTGCAAATGTAAATGTTGCCAGGTGTTCAGCTCCCTTGTTCTAATAAATAAATGATTAGGAAACATGATTAATAGGAAGCTCGCTGCCTAGCTGTGCAGAGTGTTCCCGGAGAGCAATGTGGGGAATTGATTTAGAGGGCAGAAGGCGCACTTAATGATATGCTTCCAAGTGGTCCTGGCAGAAGACACCACATGCCTGTGTAGGGCATAGATGCCAGAACAGCATTCTGGACATGGGAGGGGCCAACCAAGACCCCCTGAACTGCTAGAGGTAGGTGCTGGAAGAAAGGCCACCTGAAATTGGTACGACTTGATAGTTTAGATGTGTCCTGTCTCAAACTGAATTTGGTACCCAAACCTGTCACTTCCAAGATATGTGGAATTTGGAAAGCTCATTGGCTTCTCTTATCTTTCATTTCATCAGTCTTCCCATGACTATAACACCTGTCTCAAATGTAAATATTGAATGAGATTTTGAATGTGTAAATGCCTAGGTCAGAAGTAGTTCATCCTAAACGGTAGTCATTTAGCACTTACTAGATGCCTGGTGCACAAAATTTGTGCACTGGGTGGTGGGAGGGGCGTGGTCCCTCAGCCCAGCCTGCACCCTCTCGAAGTGTGGAAGCACTGCTATGGAAGTGGGGGAGGCTCCCACCACTGACACTGTGCTCGCCAGCCGGGAGCTAGCTCAGGGCTCCTGGCTGAGTGGCACTCAACCTGTGGGAGCGCTTTGACCACCAGGGGGCAGCTTCTGCATTGAGCATCTGCGACCTGGTGGTCAGTATGTGTCATAGTGACTGGTTATCCTGCCGTTTGGTCAATTTGCATATTAGCCTTTTTTATATAGGATTCTCTTTATCCACAAAATTCAAATCAATTTGAGAAAACAACATATATATTAATGACTTTTAAAAATTCGTGCAATAATGAAACTTACTTAGCTTTAACCCAGTAATCCACAAACGCATTCTGCCACATGAACGTAAATGATCACTTTTCTAAATACATTTTGGGAAATACTGTCTTATTTTAAGGAAGAGTGTGATAAACAAAATTAAGATACTATTCCTGTGAATAAACATCTATGGCATTATTAGGTATATAATAGGTATCTTTCCCCTTCTGCCGAAGCAGAAATTTGGGGAAACAAATCAAGATTACTAGAGAAATGAGAGAGAGCTATTAGTTCAAAATTCTGCAAACACTCATTGTGTTTGATAACTTGGCACAATATAAATTCTCCATTCAGAGCCCCTGTTCTTGTCTAAGTTTGTGACTGCCTTTGGGAGTAAGAAGCTGATTTCATATTGAGATTCAAAATGAGAAGGGAATTGACCTACTGGTGCAATGTGGAATACTGTTCTTAAAAAATGGTCAAATATGTATTTCCACCCCTATACTTATGACCTTGTGACATTGCTGGTCCTTTAATCAAAGACTTGAAATGTATTTCTTTAAGCCCTTGAACCTTTCCTGTGTTATGTGACTCTCACTGGCCAGTGGGATATTAAAAAATGAAATGCAAACAAAAACTTCTAAAATGTTTGCACACTGGGACTTCTTTTGCTTTGAATCCTCCTGGTACCACGTGAACAAACATGGATGGATGTGCTGCAGGATGAGAAATCAGTATCCCAATCATCCCAGGTGCGGAGCAACAGGATGTGTGAGCAAGTCTAATCCCTGGTCACCAACTAAATCATGGGCAATTCTTAGTGGTTGTCATTTTAAATCACTGAGTTTTAGGGTGGTTTTAATGGTGCAACAGATAATTCATACAAGCAAATGGTCATGAGTACTAGTCTAGCTCACTTGTATAACATAAGAACCTGGTTATAGAGCCTGGCATATAGTCCTATCTCAAAATATACACATTTATACATTGTCTCTATTTGTAGATATCTAAAACTGAGGCTTAGAAATATGAACTAACTTCCTGAATATCACACAGCTCCTCAGTGCCAGTCATCCATCTAGCTCTAATCTCATTAGACCTATAGATTTTTTCTACATGATATTCTACTTCCTAATTCTCTCTGTAATTCTGAAATTTAAGGGGACAGCTTTTCTCAGAATCACAAGACTGGCATTGTACCCTAGATATCTATTATGTACTCTGATGTTTTACAAGTTGAGGACGATCCAATCGCCTCCTCAGATGACTGTTTTAGAGATGCTAGGACGAATGATTTCTGAGTTACAAGTAATTCCAGACACCCTCTATCTATTACATGGCAGACGATGAGCAATTTACATGCATCACAAAGAACTATCTCTTCAGAAAATCTTACTTATTAACACTCGATATATGGATGCCATCAACAAAGTTGTGAACAAAATAATTGACTTCCAAATAAGTTTTACATCAGCCTGTTTAATCATGCCTCTTTAAACAAAACAAGATAATAAAACAGACATAACTGTGTCTGTTGGTCTCGTTTTTTCTTAGAGAGTTTCTAAAGTATATATATATTCATCATCACTATCACCATCATTGTACTCTACATGTTTCCAATAGACCCAGTAGATTAATGATTATATCTATTGTTGATAATACTTATTTCTCCAGGGAAACAATAGAACAAGTGCACAGATTATTTGCTGAATGAATGAAACCTGATTATTGTTATGCCACTACCATATTGCTGGCAGTTGCATTTGCATTGATTTTATAGTGTTTGAATGATTAAAACCCACATAAAGCAATTAGATTTTAAATAAAAGTCTTAGGTGATGTCTTTTTATTTTTTTATTTAAGCAGTAATAAAATACATTTAGCATTTGAAATAAATAAAACCCAGAAAAATAAAAAACAATTTGCCCAAAAGTATTTGCCTAATAAAAGCAGAGAGAAATTGAGGGGCCCAGACATTCTGATTTATAACCACAGATATATAGAAATAGCATATTTGTGATTGTTAAGCCAAATATTGTAATTTTATCAAGTAGAATATTGAAACCAGCTGAAGGTGATTGACAAGGAAGAAACTCACAGGATTAGAAATAGAACTTAAAGCATAAGTTATCTATGGAAACAGGGAAGTGGTTTTCCAGATAGCATGGGCTGTGGTAGAAACTAATGCTGAGAGAGTAACCCACTTTAAATTGGAAAAAATCAAGTATCAGTAAAGAAACAAAATGCCCTTTTAGTTTATTGTTTTTAAATTTAGAATAAACTCATATAAAATAAAGTGAAGCATTTTAAAGTGTCCAGTCCAGTGGATTTAATGATTTCAAAGTTTTGTGCAACACAACCACTATTAAATGTTTTGAAAATAATTCATCACCTCAAAAGGAAACCCATGAAGTAGTCACAACCTATCGCCCCTATGCCCAAGCAACGGGCCATTGCCATTC
The DNA here is from genome assembly GCF_964212035.1 of Myotis nattereri. NCBI lineage: Eukaryota > Metazoa > Chordata > Mammalia > Chiroptera > Vespertilionidae > Myotis > Myotis nattereri. Next base: position 10,377,504 of record NC_138090.1, read on the forward strand.
TTCTTTCTACATTCCTGAGATAGATCCCACTCCATCATTTGTTATAAACCTTTCATTATGCTGCATAAGGAGTTTGAGACTCTCTGGACTCATCAAGGAAAAACACAGGGCCATGAGATTAAAGCAACAGACAAAGAACTTACGTGGGTGGTATATCAGGCTGGCTGGTATACTCTGTGCACCAGGAGACCATGACAAGAATGTGGATTTACAATATTAATAATTGGGTCCAATACTTAAGTTTAGCATGTATAAAAAAGGGCATTTGTGTACCATGCTGTTAACTTTTGACAAAATTGAAATTTTCTTTAGATAGTATTTAATGTCTACATCTGAGGTTTTATCAATTGTGAGTTTCAGATTAAACATCACTTTAGCCAGGAATATTCGCATGCCTCATAAGAAAAACTAGCAATCCTTGACTATTATACACTCAAAAGTATACCTGACATTTAGTGTAGATTATTTATGTTCTCAATAGTTCTGCAGGTGGATATTTTACAGATGGGGAAACTTTTTCAGATGGGAAACTGAAAGAAAATATTTTTAAATAACCTTTCCAGAAAAATAGAATAATCATCAAACTCAGTTCACCATGTGTCAGTCAATGGTATAAATGTTTTACATGGACTAACATTTCATATGCATTATTAAGTTCAAAAACCATTGTTCTGCCTCTTTGGTGAAGAAATAGAGGTCTGAAGGAAGTGCCTTGACCAAGAGATTTAGCCACAGAAATGTGCGGACATAATGTAAGTTTGTATACAAAGTATGGAAGGCAAATTATTCAAGTTCCAAACACATTTATCTTATTTAAACCCAAATCAAGGGTGACAAGTAGCCAGAGGTAAAATTTTCATGTTGTCATGTTTCTGTTTGTGTGCAAATTTTAAACAAGGTAAAACAAATGTAACACCTAAAACAAAACAACAAAAATCCAAAACAAACAAACAAACAAAAAAACACATACACAAAAAACAAAGCAAAACCAAAAACACAAAACCTAGCGAAATTAAAATAATTATGCCCTTTCGACTTTTGATCATTCATTTCTATGTTGTTTCTCTTTTTGATTTTAAAGGTAGAGAGGACTGTAGTGCCTTGCTAAGTTTCTCAGTGCATGAAAGTGACATTTGCTGATCTCTGGAGCGTCAGTTAGAATATTCCCCATTTAACCTGATCCTGGGATCAGTGCCTGGTTTTGAGACGAGACGCCTACAGTGATTGACAGTCATAGGTGCAGAAGTCATTGTAGCGTCTATTAGAGGCACCGGAAGTCCTGAGCCATAGCCTCAGAATGCTCACCAGTTCACAGCACTGGGAGAGTGGGTGAGAGATTATATATTTATGTGTATTTATATAAATACATGTTTGCATTATTATATATAAATATTTATGTTATATATAATGTGTTATATATTTTCACAATTTTGAGTTTTAGAAATATCTTAGAGGCAGAGCTTAATCTGATCATCTTTTCTGCCAAGGATATTTATGAATGCATTTTCATAATGAAAAAAAATGTAAAATGTCAGATCAGCATGAAGATTTTGTATTAAGCAGTCTCCCTGACAGCCAAAATGTTATACTTTCCTGGATGATGATGATGATGATGATGGTGGTAGTGATGGTGATGATGCCAGTATGCTAATGTTAATGGTAAACTTATAATAGTCATAGCTAACATTTTATTAGGCATATTATACTATATGTAATCTATACTAATAAAAGCCTACGTGGTCATCATGCCCTCACGCCGTAACAATCCATCACCAGGAGGCTGCGTGCTCAGTGGGCATGCACGGGTAGGCAGGGACTAGACGCTGGAGGTGGGTACTGGCAGCTCCTCACGTCGATGCCGGGGGTGGGTCCCCAGACCCCCGGCTTTGGCCTACCTCTTTGGGGCAATCAATCAAGGAGCCCTGGATGGGTATGAGGGGCCTACCTCTTTGGGGAGATCAATCGCGGGGCTCCCACACTGTGAGAGGGCACAGGCCAGGCTAGGGAACCCCTTGCCCCTGAGTGCACGAATTTCGTGCACCAGGCCTCTAGTATCCCTTATAATATCTCAACAATTTTTTAATTTAGGGTTAGTTCAATTTTACAGATGAGAAAACTGTGCCCAGGAATTAGTTTCCCAAGGTTATGCAGCTGGTAAATATTCATCAAGGTCCAGGAAGCCAGGCATAGGTAGCCTCGCTCTGCTATGCTAGGCGTCATCCTATCACCAGCCAGACTCTCTGATATCCTAGGACTAGCCCATGCTATTTTCTTTGCTGGTTAATCTATTCTTCTATCTCCCTTCATCTTTTGTTCCCACCAGCATTTTAAACACTGCTTTTAGTAGGGGTCTCAAGTTGCCCTAAGACTGGGTTACTTATTCCATTTACTTGTCAACTTTTTCTAAAAATATAAATTTCTAGAGAGCAGAGGTATGACTCCTTGTAAATCCTAACAGGGAGTGGCTTAACACATATTTGTGAATAAATTATTGCCACAGATTTGTAATGGCAGCTGTTACATAAATCCTTGCCATGATCAGGTTGTTGATATGCTCATTTTTAATTCTGATAATAGCTCTGCAAAGGAAATAAGTCTTTAAGTTATTTTCATCACTATTACTACTACTATGACAACAATGATATTATTATTGGCACTTCACAAATAAGTTAGTAGAAGCTCAGAGAGTTTAAGTAACTAGTTCTCCCAATGCTAAAACTTGACAAAGCTAAAATGAGTTTTGTGACTATAACTGTGTTCCCTATTGAAAGAACCTTTGGATTTGCCATATTAATGTTCAGTGGTTACATCATAAGGTGCTTAATTTTGCTTAAGTTGCTTCTGTTGCCATCCACCTTTTTCACCCCAAGGTTGGTGCTGTTGGGAGAGAGACAAAAAAAGTCTCTCCTGTTACAAGAGCCCTGGTGAAAGCAGTCTAACCTTTTCTCTACTTCTGGAGTTGGCTATATTTGCATAATTGTTTTGACTCTGCTGCCTCTATTCAATATTTCTCTTCCTAAGGTTCAAGGTCAGGGCAGATGCTCATGGGCGCACTTATTCAGAAGTGGCCCTTGGCACCCTCATTTCTCACAGTCTTTTGTTTTGTTCATCTGCTGGGGAAGCCTGGCTTTCCGAGGGCTCACTGGCTGGTTAATTGCATTCCCAGGTCCTCTAAGAAGGCTGGCACACCTGCTCTGCACTTACCAACTCCTTTGATCTCTCCAGCAACATCCAACTTTGATTATGTGAAAATCTGTAACTGTAATGCCTACCTGGAAAGCAACTGAAAACCTCCATTGTGACTATTTTGACCTGAAAGAGAGGCTATTTTAGTGCTGGTGTGTAGTGATAACCAGAAAAAAAAAGAAACACACACAAAACAGAGCTACTTGTCTGTCTGTAATCCAGTGCAGGATTTGATTCACCTGATGTTTGCCAGATGTTAAAAAGATATGATTAAAGCTAACACACTTTACCACAATTTTAAAAATGCTGGTCTACTATTACATTTCTATTTTCTAAGCAATCATAAAAATTGAGGGGTAAACAGAATTAAGACCCCATTTCTAAATAGATACCTAAGGAGAAAAAAACATATACACAAGAAAATAGGGGAAAAAAATAAACAACTATCCCTCAGTAGATGAGTGGATAAGAAATCTGTGGTGCATTTGCCCATTGGAATACTACTCTACTGTGAAAAGAAAAAAAATTTACCCTTTATGACAGCATGGATGGAACGGGAGAGAATTATGCTAAGTGAAATAAGGTAGAGAAAGCCAAGTACCATATGATCTCCCGCATATGTGGAATTTAATGAACATGAACAAAATGAACTAGGGAGCAGGCAAACATATATGGTGAAGAGGGGGACTTGGGGGGATGGGAGATTGACCAGAAAAGAAAAAAGAAGAGCGAGAACTAATGGCCATGGACAATAGTGTGGTATGGCAGGGGAGAGGGGGGAGGGGGAGAGGGAAGAGGACATAGAGTGGATAAATGGTGATAGGAAAAAAATAAATTATACCATCTAAAAATAAAAAGAAAATACTTTTTCTTGGTTGGCCACAAGACTTTTCTTGCTGGCAACAGAGATCTTACTCTATTCAAGCTTCTCTGGAGTTTACTGAACTAATGTAACAATCAATGGGAACTACCATTTCCAATTTCATTTAATCCAGATTTCTTGTGGTGACTATCCAAAGCCATTAGAGTAATAATTGTTATTCCTCTACTATTAGATCTTATTTTCAGTTCAGCGATAATGCATCTTATTTCCCTTCTGGAGCATGGGCGTCTCTTGTTGCTCCGGAGTCTCTAATTAGGCCATCTGTTTTAAAATTAGTCAGCCATTGGGAATGTAGCTAGTTTTGTTTGTGTGTATTCATCTGTGTGTTTATTTTATCTTTACCAATGGCTTTTCTTTTTTTAGTCCTCATCTGGGGGTATATCAGCTTCCCCAGAGCCTCTTAGGTACTGGAGTTTTGGACACATACAGGCCCTCACGTGGCACTTGAGTCCTCACTAACTTGGAAACACAGGGCATTCATCAGCCCTTATGATCAACCCTGGACCAAAGAGGCGGGTTCTACACAATGTGGGTGCACAGCAAGTTATGCAATTAATTGTGTACTTAGATGAGAATACCACACACATGACAATGGTTTCAGTTCCAAGCAAACCTCCCCCACTTTCACCTGCCCCCGCTGTGCAATATATCAGGGATTAATAAACTCTCCCTTGCACTTGTCAGGATGGCTGAACTTCTGAAGCAGAGTTAATATCGAAAGTCTAATAAAAGTGGGTGAGCCAACTGCTGGTTTTCTAAATATGATATGCTTTCAAGGAGTGAAGTAAAACAATTCACTCGGCTATCCACAAAGCGTCTCAACTGAGGAGGCAACGAGAGAAATGAAAAGTGTGGCTATTTAGCCTCTTGCACATAAATATTCATTTAGATTTTAAGTGCCCATAATAGATTTCTTCGTCAGCAGTTTTCATTATCTTTTCTTTATGGTCATTTTTTTCATTCACTTTTCAATCTGTGTGACAGTACTTGCAGCTAAGATAATGTAAATTAAATTTTCAAGCAAGATCTTTTTGGATGTGTGTTTGTGAACTGCTATCAAGTTGTTTTACGATGATCAAGATATTTTCCATCTACTCTATTCTTTTATCCACTAATTTAGTGAGTTTATAAAAACAAAAAGAAACAATCAAGTTTGTCTGGCATGACATGTTCTTTATAAATTTAGCATGGCCCCAGAGAATGAAATCTGCTATTTATTAACAAAGCAAGAGACACAGTGAACACATTTTTTTAAAACCATACTCCTCCAGGGAATGATTGCAGAGACCAGTTCTTAGTTTGAAAGAGGAGAAATAATCGGTTCTTTTTAAAGGGGTAGGCCTCTTAAAGCCAGGGTTGAGTCTCTTGAAATGCACAGAGAAATTTCCATTTTTTAAATCAAATGGGTTTAGAAGAGACTGTGTCCCCAAAGTGAAATCAAGGACCTTGAAGTGTCACGGACATGGCATCTGAAACCCTGCAAGCTGGTCAGAGCCGAAGCTCACAGTCAGTCATGTTGCAACTCTAGGGGGCCCGAAAGGTCCTGCCATCTGCCGCACACTTTCAATTTTAAACTTTTAATTGGCTTCATCTTAATATTTTTCTGGACCTACCCAGCCAAGTTTTCTTTAAAAACAAAACAAAAAAACTCATTTTGGTAAATACATTTAGAATGTTTTTCTCTTTGTATTAGAACAGGAAGGATATAAATATAAATGCAAATAAATAAAACATTTTGAAAACTCCTGGTAAGTCAAGTAGGGCTATATGTAAATTAAATAAAATGTCTCCTATGAGAAAGCTTGCAAAATTTAAATACTCTCTGCCTAAATTTAGCCAGTAGATGGACTGATTATTTAAAATTAAAAAAATTGGAGTTCCACTCACATAGATTTAGTAAGTTCTGATTTAGCAAGTTAAGAAGTGGTAATCTTACTTTTAAAAGCAGTGAATTTGATAAAGATGACCCTAAGACTTAAGGAAAACAAGCACAAACAAACTTGTTTTAAAGTAACCATTATATTGAAAGAAATTGTTAATTTTGAAATGATCAATTTTATATATCATTTATGGGTTCACTCAACCCATTTTATATACCATTTATGGGTTCACATATTATGCATATCTTTTTTTCTGCTGTAGTAATGTGATTGTTAACATTTATAAAGAGTCTTGGAATACCCTATTGAGATCATTACATGACAGCAATATACAACATTTCTACTCTAATTCTTTTGGCCAGAATTCAGTCACACGGCCCCAACCTAATTTGACAGAGAATGGGATGTACAATCTTCCTCTGAGCCTGGGAAGAAGACAGTGAGTTAATTATTCCCATAGCCCAGCAAGGTCCTGCAATAAACCAGATCCATATATTCCTGAAAATAAGACTTAACTCACTCTCGGAATAGGAATGAAATACTATTCAAGAGAACAACAGTTGTACCAATTCTATTCTCAGACCATCATGGAATTAAACAAAAAACTTGTAAAAGAAATATATCTGGAAAATTCCTCAAATATTTGGAAATTAAATAATACCTTTATAAGTAACCACTGGGTCAAAGAAGTTTTAAAATAAATTGAAAATGATTTTGAACTAAACAAAAGTGAAAATACAGCTTTTCAAAATGTGTAAGATGCAGTAGAAGTGGTATTTAGAAGGAAACTTAGATCATTAAACTTCCATATTAGAAAAGAATAAAGATCACAAATGAATAAACTAAGCTGCAACCTTATGAATCTACTAAAGACCCGATGCATGAAATCCGTGCAAGGGTAAGCCTTCCTTCCCCCGGCTGCCAGCTTTGCAGACCCAGCCCTGCACTTGCCTTGGCCTGGCACTGCCCACGTCCGCTGACACACAACCCTGGTTCCCCGGTTCCACGGAGCCCATCCCCTCCCCCCACCCCTCCGTTGATTGCCCTGCCGGCCGGTGGCCTGCACCTCCCTCTGCGGGACAATCATGGGGCTATGGTGGAACTGGCTCCAATGTGTGTCATAGCATGGTCATCCAGATGGTTGTTCTGCTCTTCCGCCGTTCAGTCTATTTGCATATTATGCTTTTATTATTATAGATATCAAGAAAAGCTAATATGTCTAAAGCAAGTAGAAGACAAGAAATCAAAATAAAAGCATAAATTGAAAATAAGAATATCATAGAGAAAATCAATGAAGCCAAATGCTGATTAATCTCTGAAATGTTCACAAAAATTGATAAATCTTTTCCAAGCAAAAAACAACCAAAGATGGAAAATGCAAACTGTTAATGTTAGAAATGAAAGAGGGTCATAACTATTCATATTTTAAAAATAAAATAAAACACTATTCTGTGTTCACAAATTTTATAATTTAGATAAAATGGACCAGTTCATTGATACAATCTACCAAAATTCACACAATGGAAACAGACATAAATAAATGGATTGATAGCCCTGGCCAGTTTGCTCAGTGGTTAGAGTGTTGACCTGGGAACAAAAGGGTCTCAGGTTTGATTCCCAATCAAGGACACATACCTCGGTTGCAGGTTCTTTACCAGGGCACGTGAAGGAGGTAACAAATCAATGTGCCCATCAATCATATACATATTTATTTACCCAATGAATCTGAAAACGTATGTCCACATGAAAACCAGCGTGCACATATTTATAACAGTTCTATTCACAATTGTCCCAAACTGGAAACAACCAGATGCTTTCAATAGACGAATACATTAAAATTAAAAACTGTGGTGCACAGAATATCACCCAACAAAACAAAACAATTATATTGCTAATTGAAAGCAACCAGTCTTAAAAGACTTCATTCTGTATGATTCCCATTACAGTATATCACTTTCAGGAAAAGGTAAAAATGTAGAGTGAGTAAACAAATCAGTGGTCACAGGGTTTCAGTTGGAGAGGGGTGAGTACATGAAACAGGATTTTTTAGAGTAGTGAATTTATTTTATATGACACTGTAATATTAGATACATGACACTATGCACATGTCAAAACCTATAGACATCTACAGAAGAAAGTGTGAATCTTCAAGTAAGTATGCAAATTTTTAAGCATTATTTATTTAGGAGATCAAGAGACCTCAGAACAGAATGCAAATTGTCACAAAAGCACCTAACTGCATTCCAAATAAATGATGACCTAAATAACTTCAGGAAATGATCAGAATCTGTAAGACTAAAGGCCAAAAGGATGTTCATAGCACTGCCGTCTTGTTAACAAAGTTATTTCTCATTTCTGTACAGATGAAAAATTATGAAATCACTACACATGAACATTGCAATTGAACAATGAAGCAAATGAATGGCAGATGGTGAAAGACGGTTTCTCCCTTTTGCAGTGACACGTTATAGATAAGCCAGGGAGAATGTCTGAATGATCCATATGGTAATGGATTAAATTGGAGAAATCCATATGGAATTGTGTTTAGGTTAATATAGATACAGATGATTACACACAAAAATATGTACAAATATGTGTATGTATGTGGATCACTATACACACGCTAATTTCTTTGCTCTCTCAGAGGTAAGGGCCTTGAAGAATTTGACAACTCAATAGCAACAGCATGTCTAGCACAGATTTTGGTTTTTAATAACATTCTCTAATGTGAGGAACCAGGGCGCATTGGAGATATCGATGGTTCTGGGACTAGGACAGGAAATATACAATCTGAGCCTGGAGTATCTTAGTGTAGCAGAAAGTCAGGAGGGACTCAAAAAACAAATGACAGGCCCAGCTGGTGTGGCTCAGTGATTGAACATCAACCTATGAACCAGGAGGTCATGGTTCAATTCCCAGTTAGGGCACATGCCTGGGTTGTGGGCTCGATTCCTAGTAGGGGATCTCCTCCATCAGTACTGGCTGCAATAGTTGTTTAAGATACAAAAAGCCGATGGCCAGTTAGCCTGAAGGTCAAATCACCCCGGTATTGCCGACAACAATCAAGGCTTAACTACAACAAGACTGCGCACAAAGACCACTAGGGGGTGCACCAAGAAAAGATAAAAAAATGCGGAGACAAAGAAACAGGACGCGAATGTCAGAAATGGAACATATAGAGCTGAAAACCATACTTTTAAGGTCTCTCAAGAACTGTCTAGAAGCCGCCGATAAATGTAGTGAGATCCTCAAGAAATCTAATGAGACCCTCGATGTTGTGATAGAGAACCAACTAGAAATTAAGCATACACTGACTTAAATAAAGAATATTATACAGACACCCAACAGCAGACCAGAGGAGCGCAAGAATCAAGTCAAAGATTCGAAATGCGAAGAAGCAAAAAACACCCAACTGGAAAAGCAAAAATGAAAAAAGAATCCAAAAATACGAAGATAGTGTAAGGAGCCTCTGTGACAGCTTCAAGCGTACCAACATCAGAATTATAGGGATGCCAGAAGATGAGAGAGAGCAAGATATTGAAAATCTATTTGAAGAAATAATGACAGAAAACTTCCCCCACCTGGTGAAAGAAATAGACTTACAGGTCCAGGAAGCACAGAGAACCCAAACAAAAGGAATCCAAAGAGGACCACACCAAGACACATCATAATTAAAATGCCAGGAGCAAAAGACAAAGAGAGAATCTTACAAGCAGCAAGAGAAAGAAACTCAGTTACCTACAAGGGAATACCCATATGACTGTCAGCTGATTTCTCAACAGAAACTTTGCAGGCCAGAAGGGAATGGCAAGAAATATTCAAAGTGATGAATACCAAGAACCTACAACCAAGATTACTTTATCCAGCAAAGCTATCATTCAGAATGGAAGGTCATATAAAGAGCTTCACAGATAAGGAAAAGCTAAAGGAATTCATCACCACCAAACCAGTATTATATGAAATGCTGAAAGGTATCCTTTAAGAAGAGGAAGAAGAAGAAAAAGGTAAAGATACAAACTGTGAACAACAAATACACATCTATCAACAAGTGAATCTAAAAATCAAGTGAATAAATAATCTGATGAGCAGAATAAACTGGTGAATATAATAGAATCAGGGGCATAGAAAGGGAGTGGACTGACAATTCATGGCGGGAAAGGAGTGCGGGGGTGTGGGAAGAGACTGGACAAAAATCGTGCACCTATGGATGAGGACAGTTGGGGGGGGTGAGGGCGGAGGGGGGGGTGGGAAACAGGTGAAGGGAAGCTATGGGGGAAAAAAGAAGAACAACTGTAATAATCTGAACAATAAAGAATTAATTTAAATAAATAAATAAATAAATAAATTTAAAAAACAAAAAAACCCAAAAAGCCAAAGGTTAGCCTGGTCAAATACTGCTGCTATACTACTCACATAGTATTCAAAACTTAATCATGTCCTTAAGAATAAGGAAGGTGGGGGTAGGTGAGTGGATAGGAAGAGATCAACCAAAGAACTTGTATGAATACATGCATAACCATGGACACAGACAACAGGGTGGTGAAGGCCTGGGGTGAGGGGTGGGAGCGGGCTAGAAGGGGTCAGTGGAGAAAAGAAGGGGGGGATATATGTAATACATTCAACAATAATGACTAAAAAAATAAGAATTGATACATCCAAGAATTCCATTTGCATGGATCTCAGATCTGCCTAGTGTTAGGAATAGAGAAAATTGTTACACTATCTACATTTCAGTATGTGGCCATTTGAGAAAATATGAATATAAACTTTATATCCCTAAACAGGTATTTGCTTTCTGCAACTCTGCACATTTAAGCCAGCCACTAGTCCAGATTTTTGATAATGACTAACCTTTGTTACACTTGATACTTCTGCACCCAAAAATCCTGCCAACATTGAAACTCAGGCCAGATGTTATATTGTATATTGACCTCTCAATATCTTTACCTTCAGTATTTAGGTAAAAGGAGCTTACAAGTAGAAACATACATTATGTTTTTGTGGTTCCAAGACCCTTATGGTATTAACTTTATTTATTTTTTTAAAAAATCTTTAAAAAGTATTGTTGAAAGTATTGCATATGTCCCCTTTTTTCTTCCATTGACTCCTCTAGCCTGCCCCCCGGCCCTGCCCCTCTGGCCTCCACCACCCTATTGTCTGTGTCCATGGGTTATGCGTACAAGTTCTTTGGTTGATCTCTTCTTCCCCTGCCCTCACCCCCGCATTATCTTCCCTCTGAGATTTCACATTCAGTTCCAAGCTTCTATGTTTCTGGATCCATTTAGTTTCACATGTTTTATTTTAATATTTGAGGTATTTGCACCAAGTCCCCAAGGATTTCCCGGGAGAGAAGCACTGTGCAGCCCGTTTATATTGCAATTTACCTAACTCTTCTTTATTAAGACCTACACATTTAGAGACACTGGTTGATGAAGCTTAAAAATAATCAAGTGCCACTGAGCAACTCAGATATCAAAGATTAAATTCATCATGAGAAGATTGCCCTTTTATCTGGATTCTGAGAGAGTTTTCCCATCACCTGCTACTTTGCATGGATGAGTGGTTTCCAACGAAGATGCTGCATCTACTGCACACACTGCTTTTACAGGCTGCCTGAGGTCTTCAGCACTCTAATGACTTTAGACCAAATAAAAACCAGACATAATAACATTAGAAACAGATGTTCCCCTACATGATCCTGTGATTAAATCAGAGAAAATGATATTATCATGATTTCTTTAAAAAAATGTTAACTTGTGCTTTGAAAGAAATCCCACTCTGATACCAAATCCTTCTTGTCATTTCCAAGGAACTCTTTGGTTCCAGTTGTGTCACCGTAACTGTGTTATGTTTTGTTTTTATTACATTACACAAATAAGTTAAAACCAGTTACTTTTTGTTAGTCCAATTATTAAAATTAGGTGGGCATTGTGCAAAACCATAATGTGTTTTGTGTGTGTCGGTAGAAAAGAATGAGAGAAAGCAGTAACTATGGATATATATGTTTTTACATAATGTTTTTCAACACCTTTAAATGCTGTATTCTCAAAGGCAGGCATACAGTCTTAAACCAAATGCAACATAAAATTTAAGGACCCTTTGTAGAATTGCAGGCACCAGAGTGGCACAGATCATGTGGCACATTTCAAACAAACTTGCATATACAGTCAGATAGCACATTTAGGGAAATAAAAATCACACAGTGACTGGCTTTAACGTTTCTCCCTCTTTCCATAATTTACTCAAAACTCAGAGACCACACATACACAAGGATAAATGTTATTTTTAAACTGAAAATATGGTTTACTGAGTTTGTGGGCATTTTAAGAAATATCAAGGAGTCCATTATCTGGCTAAGTTTCAGTGCTATCAATAAAATCATCTTCACTTGCACCATAGAAAAGAAGAAATAAAAGGAAGGAAAGAAGGAAGGGAGGGAAGGAGGGAGGGAGGGAGGGAGGGAGGGAGGGAGGGAGGAAGGAAGGAAGGAAGGAAGGAAGGGAGGGTGGAAGGAAGGAAGGAAAATATTGTTATGAAAGAAAATTTAACTTTGGGTGGTGAGTGCACAATGCAATATATAGGTGATGTGTCATAGAACTGTACATTTAAAACCTATACAATTTTATTAACCAATATCACCCGAATACACTTAACTAAAAAGGAAAAAAAGCTATCTCTCCCAAAGGCAAGCTCAGTGTCAAGTATCTTTGGAATATCTTTTGTGTTAGAGCTACATGCTTATTTGAAGACCAAGTCACACCAAAATTATATGGTGACATTTTGCCCATCACAACTAAGATGTGAAAAAAAACCCATAATTTTTTTTATCTTGCTTTATATCCCCCAGTCTGTTTTTTAAGCAGAGATGGCAGAAACGGTGCAGATATACTTAAAATTACAGCGTATTGTCACTCCTTGTTTACTTTGTTCCTTTTTCATTCCTTCACAACCCATTTATTTAATCATTTATTTATTCAGTGATTTACTTAATCACTTATTTACATCAATATCAACTCATAGTTCAGCATTCTCTGTACGTAATCCAATGGCATTGCTATGTATTTTATTGCTCATTTGTATACCAGGGCTGCTTATTGGGAACTCTTTCAGATTGGATCCTGTATCCTATCAACATACTTTTTTAAAGTGTTTTATTTTCTGGCAACAGAAGAAGGTGTAAGCTTAAGCTCAGCTTTGTATTTTCCCTGGCCCAACTCTAGATTCATTGTTTTCTGAAAGATGTGTGTTTCTTTGATTAGAAAATTGGCCTTAGATGCCATGATCTTCACACTGGGTGAGCTCATTGCTTCTGGGTTGTCATTGCTTCTATGCTCACCCAGAGAATGAAGTTAGAAAACATATGTATGTACACACATATATCTGTATGCACATATACCAATATTTGTTCTTATCTATATCTTTATTAGCATAAATTCATAGTGTTATGTGTGTATATATATATAGTATGAATTTATATTACTAGTTTTATATTAATAGATACGGTTTTGCATTATGTGTGTGTATGTGTGTATGTGTGTGTGTGTGTGTGTGTGTGTGTATGTGTGTGGGTATGACTAATTCTCAAACACATCATAACATTCATTATAACATTCCCCTTTAGAATAACATTCATTATAACATTCCCATTTAGAATGCCTTTATTTTGACAGTGAGAAATCTAGCACTCAGTAGCTACATTATAATCACTTATTTCTTTCAACATCAGCATAAAGTCATTGCAGAATTGTGAAATACTACCCCTGAGATAAAGACATTTGTAAGCATATCAGAATGTCCATGTGCAGTACTATTTTTATAGCCTTATGTATTTTGATGAAACACTCTTTTTTCAAAATTATTATGGTCAGGTACCACTCTTTAAATATGTCATCTATACTAATAAAAGGGTAATATGCTAATTAGGGTGGATGTCTTCTGGATGTCCATCCAGACATCCATCTGGACAAAGCCACAGCGGCTGCAAGGCCCAGGGCTCATGGCAGTCTTGAGCCCCAGCGGCTGTGAGGCTCAGGGCTCAGGCCTCACAGCCACTGTGGCCGGCAGTGGCAGCAGTAGCGGGGTGATGGGGGCAGTGCCTTCCCCTGATTAGCCCTCTTGTCTCCCGCAGAGGGAGGCCAGACTGCTGCTTAGGCCTGCTCCCCATGGGAAGCAGGCCTAAACTGTCAGTAAGACATCGCCTGAGGGCTCCCAGACTGTGAGAGGGGGCAGGCTTGGCTGAAGGACCCCCTTCCCCCAGTGCACAAATTTTCATGTACCGGGCCTCTAGTATTAGTAATAAAACTAGATCCGTTTCCACATCTCATTACACCCTGAAGACCCCCCAATAAACTGGATGAATTTGTTTTTAGCTTATTAGCATTTTATAGAGATTTGAACAGGGTCAGATTTTCTGACCCCTGGCTAAAGGCAAATGCATGAATAAATCTAGCCAAAACCAGCTCAGGCAAATTGTCAATCCACAGAATTGACCACAGGCCTAGATGATAAATGCAAAACATCCTCTCGTTTCCTTCTTTTTCTTCAATTTCATCATCTAGAACTAAACGAGCATCCTCTTGCTATTGGATGATAAATCCTTTATGGTCCATCTATGTTTTCCATAGTCTGTGGCTCTTACATCTTAATGATTGAGAGAAAACTTTGTAGTACTGAGAACTCCAGTATTTACCCCCAGAGTCTGCTTTCAAGGAAATTGATTTACTGTGTACAAATCTATCTATAAAATTTGAAATTCAGATATTAGCAATGGACCATTTCTCTGAGCTTAATGTCCCAAATCAGTAAAAGCATTGATTTAAATGGGTGGAGAAAGCTGGAAATATATGCACTAATGATTCAAGGAGCATTGATTCAACAGCACATAAGAATTATACATTTTATCATTTACTAACCACAGTCATTCCTTTCCATCTTTCCCAGGTATATCCATTGCTAATTCATGACTTTCCACTCTACTCTCTCCTAACTTGATATTACTGTGTTGTAGATATTTACTCCCATAAAGTATTAAATATTTTTGCACTATCTGAAAGGATTCATTGTTAGCAGAATATTTGTTGCCAATTATATTTTCTTCATTTGTAATTGAAACATCTTTACACCAAATATTTGGAATCATATTATTGCTTTTGTTCTACTGATAGAAACGCCCTAACTAGAACATATTTTGTGTTATCTAAAAAGGCATGAGTGAAACAAGAAGGGGGCACCAGCACTCTAGTACTTTATCAAGGGGTATACTTTCAAATACCTATTCAGTCTCTGCTTTGAAAAATAAATATTTCCTTCAAAAGTCCCACATTATTAACTTCAGGATAAAGACCATGCTGATTATTTTGTAAGGCCCTATAGTATCAGGCTGCTGCTGAACTAATATAACTAATATTACACAAAGCCTTCTAAAATACATTCACTCCCCTACACATTACCCTGTGTAATGTGTATATACAGGGTGAGGCACAAGTAGGTTTACAGTTGTTCATATGGAAATAATAAAAGCCTACTATGCAAATCAACCAAACAGCAGAAGGACCGGTGGAATGACTGGTTACTATGATGTGCACTGACCACCACAGGGCAGACGTCAACGCAAGGGCTGCCCCCAGCCTGCAGGTCCGATGCCAGCCAAAGCAGGTGTCAGTGGGGTCTCCGCCCTCGATCACTCCACCACTGCCGGTCGCCTCACAGATTGGCTGATTGCTGGGTAGGCCTAGGGACCCTACCTGTGCACGAATTTTGTGCACCGGGCCTCTAGTAATTAATAAATAATAATACAAGAGTCGACTCTGTGTTTCGTGGACTCATAACTATACACCTACATTTGTCCCACCCTGCATATAGCCATATCCATTTTATTACAGTGCTTTTCTCTACCTTGTTTTATTTGACCAGATGTACATGTGTTTTCAAAATAAAATTTTTGCACTCCTCTTTGACATCCTCAGGGTCACAAAAATCTATTTTTATGTGATATGAGAGCATTTGTACATAGCTCTATAAATGCATAGATAAGTGTGTGGCATGGTGATTGTCCATTCATGTTAGATTCATTACAAAAAAAGAGGCCTTGTCAGTTAGGGAATACCAGGAACACTGCAGTCCTGTTATTTTATAAATTACAAGAGTGAAAGCCATGACTACCTTGCCTTTGACTCTCTTCCTGGCACCTAACATAGGTCTAAAACCTGATTAAAAAAAAAAAAATGAATGCCTAGTGAGGGAGTGGAGTTAGTTTGAACATTATGTAAATAAGTAATGAAAAAATCAGAGTAAATATAGTTCCTGCTTCCTGGAACTGATGGATCATGGATGAATAGATATCAAAACAGATCATTCTTTTACAAAATAAACCCAGAACTTCAATTAGAAAGCTATGGAGAAAAATACATTAAGAGCTCCATTTAAAAAAAAAAAAAAGAACTATCCAAACACAGCATAGGAACACTCAATGATATTTGGGTATTACCAAATGTAGTATTTCAGTGAAGTAAAAACAAAATCAAAATACACACATATCACTTTTTACATAGAAATCTATCTATCTATCTATCTATCTATCTATCTATCTATCTATCTATCTCACAGGGCTAATGCAAAGTACCTTAAATGTACAATAGCAGTTTAATATATATTTGTATTGATTTCAGAGAGGAAAGGAAAGGGGAGAGAGAGAAACATCAGTGATGAGAGAAAATCATTGATCAGCTGCCTCCTGCATGCCCCTACTGGGGATCGAGCCCGCAATCCAGGCCTGTGCCCTTGACCAGGAATCAAACTGTGATCTCCTGGTTCATAGGTTGATGATTACTGAGCAAGACTACAATAACATTTTTCAAACATGGAGAATTAATATTAAGGTCACATCACATTAATTGCTAAGTACATGTTTTCATGAAGCAGATTTTATCATCTTTTGTCACTCTATGCATTAAGTTAAGGCTGTTCAGAGTATGCTGTCTTCGGGAGTAGAAAACTATTACTGAGCTCATGGAGCAGTCATTGTTAATAGTTAATAACCCTTTGTTTAAGACAATTCTTCAGACATTGATTGAGCATTTGCTATTCAGAATGCACTGTTGTAAGAACTACATATTTAGTCTGATTAAAGGAATGGAGAAATAGGGGTTGAACTTTATTTCTATCTCGGGTATGAGAAGCCTTAAAAAAATCTAAATATGAGCCTAAAAATGCTGATATACTGCAGAAGTCTCATAGGTTCTATCCCTTTGAAATGTCATCAATAAGAAAGAAATCAGTATCTATGATCCAAGTTAGGTAATAGGGAGATAAGGTGCACCCCAAAACAAGTACAGATCAGCACAAATCTAGAATCAAACATGGTTGATTGCCAATAAATTGGAATTAAAAAGTCAGAGACCATCTGAGATGTGCAGTTGTCATGGGTTGGCAAGAAAGCCAGCCAAAGGAAAATAAGAAACATGTGTTGGGTTTCAAGCAAGAAGTGCAGATTCTTTAGGAAGCACTAGAGCCTCATCCTTGCTAATATGTTCCCACTTGTTGTTAACTAATTAAGGCTTGAAGATTTGTCATTTGTGAATATAAAGCAAAGAGAACATTATAGGTCAGACAAAAATATTATCAACATTAGCAAAATGTCATTTGCTAATTCCAGGTGTTAAATTACAGTGGATGCTTCTATTGTTCTCAGCAATTGAATACAGAAATAAAAATTACCTGGCATCCAAAACAATTCAGGAATTAAGAGTTTCCCCACTAGATCACTTAATGAATATTTTCTGTTTGCCTGATTTCCATCCTCCTATATTTGGAACCTATGGTTTTCACGACCAGTCTAATAACTCTCAGTCCATGGAGTCTGAGATAGGCTTCCTCCCCACACCAGCCCCCACCCAACTCAAGAGAAGTACATAGCCCAACATGAAGAGTTAAAGTCTGATTCAGACATTGACCTAGATGCTGAAATAGTCTAGTTCAGTGGTTCTCAACCTTCCTAATGCCCTGACTCTTTAATACAGTTCCTCATGCTGTGGTGACCCCCAACCATAAAATTATTTTCGTTGCTACTTCATAACTGTAATTTTGCTACTGTTATGAATCATAATGTAAATATCTGATATGCAGGATATATTTTCATTGTTACAAATTGAAGATAATTAAAGCATAGTGATTAATCACAAAAACAATATGTAATTATATATGTGTTTTCTGATGATCTTAGGTGACCCCTGTGAAAGGGTCGTTCCACCCCCAAAGGGGTCGTGACCCACAAGTTGAGAACCGCTGGTCTAGGTGCTATGGACTAAATGTTTTTGCTTCCAACTACTATTCATATATTGAAACCCTTATGCCCTATATTAGAGATTTTCAATCGGAGTGCCTCAAGTATTTTTAAAATACGCAATACCTGACTATTTAGTCACGGGCACTGACCAATTGACCTTGAGATTGTCAAATAAAGGACAGCAGCCAATACAATAATAGCCATCCAGGTGTGAATGCCAATCTTGAACCATACATATATAGGTCATATAGTAGAGTTGCTTTTGATTGGTCTTGTTGCATAATAAGGTTGGTCTGATTGGTTAATTCTTGGTAACAGAAACCTTTCTATACAAATATAGGCATCTGATATTTTAAAAGTCACTTTGGAGCAAAAAGAGCAGGTAATTACACTTTTTTTAAGTAAATAAAAACTGTACCTTTTGGGGGGTCAGATCAGCAAAAAAAATATATACTTTTTTGTGCTGCAGAATTTTAGTAATTAGTTTATGTGTGCCATGAAAAGAAAAGGGTTGAAAATCAGTGCCCTATAGGATGGTATTTGGCGATGGGGCCTTGAAGGGGTAACCAGGTCATGAGGGTGGCAGCCTTATAAGAAGAGACAAGACAGAACTTGCTCTCTGTCTCCCTCCCATGTGAGAACACAGCGAGAATAAATTGATCTGCAAGCTAGGAAGAGGGCTCTCACCAGAACCGGACCAGGCAGGCACCCTGATCTCAGGCTTCCCAGTCTCCAGAACTCTGAGAAATACAGTTTTATTTAAGGAACACAATCTATGCTATTTGTCAGGCAGCCCAATCTGACTAAGACATTCAGCAAAATAAAACAAAAGAGTATGGTACTCAGAGATGAAAAGATTGGTAGACAGAACTTCAATATCCATTTTCCCATTGTCAGAGAAAGCCATAGAATATGCCAGGAACAGCATTTAGCGATGAAGAAACTCACTGGCACTTTTATTTGCATGAAGGGTCAAAATTGTGCTCCTCCCTGGATCTGTTCTTCTTTGTAATGTTAGCTTAAGGTCCCACACTCAACAGAACTCAACTTCCTTAAACTCTTTAATCTAGGTTGGACTTGTGAGTTTCTATGACTAATAGAATTTGTCAAAAATATCCTTGGGCCAGTTTCAAGCCTAATCTTAGACCTTATGCTTTACACTCCTCTGCTCTTGTTCTTGGAACCTTGGCAGGGTCATATGATCAATCCTGGGATCCGTTTGCTGGATTCTGGGCATGTGGCCAGTCATACTTCTAGCTCCAGCTGACAGCAAGCAAACTTCAAGAAGCAAAGCCACCTGGCTGACTCACAACAAAACCATGACCGAAAAGTGAGGTCAGCTGAGATGAGACCTACCCAGCTACGCAAACCAAATTCCTGACCTACATAATCATGAGCAACAGAAAGGTTTGTTTCAACCACTGAGTTTAGGGTAGTTTGTTATGCATTAAAAGCTGATTTTCAACCTTTTCCATTTCACATCACAACTAATTACTAAAATTCTACGGCATGCCAAATATAGAGTTTTTGCCAGTCTGACAAAAAAATTAAAAATAGGTATAATATTGATTCATACACACCAGGCGGCTATTGTTGTGTTGGCTGTTGTCATTTTTTTATTTGACAACCTAAGGGAAACGAGGTCAGTGCCACTGACTAAGGAGTCGGGTATTGCATATTTTGAAAATTCTTGCGGCCCATCGGTTGAAAATTGCTGCCGTAATCAATGTAGTAGGAGAGAGATCAAGTCTGGGTGGTACTGCTGAATCCCTGAACCCAGCCAGCTGCCCTTTGACTTTTTAGTTTCCTTAATGAGTAGAATCCATTTTCCCCTTAATCTAGCATAAATTGGATTTTTCTGACAATTGCAACAGGAAAGAATCCTTGTTGACTCACATATGAATCAATTTCTATCCCTTCAATTTTTCTACCTGCTACAGATAGGAGCTTATTACTCCGCTGCATAAAATGCCTATCTGACTCCTTATCTCCTTTTCAACATGTTTCAAAGTCTTTACATGATCCTTCTCACCTCATAGACTGTATAGGCCCTGACACTGATGCGTTATCACACAGCTCCACACTCCAGGATTGCTACTAAAACAATCATTGTCATTGAAACACCTAAAAACACTAACGCACCACCGTACTTTTATGCATAATATTCTCTTTGCCAGAAATGCCCTTCCCACTTGTCTCCCTTTCTAACTCCTCTTTATTTTACAAGAACCAGCTCCTTTAACAAACATTTAATAAACATTATAGGCTTTGTAAGGAGACCGTCATCTGTGCTGTGACTCAGTGGCAGCTTTGGAGCTAGCTGACAATGCTATAGTCAGGAGACTGATTGGTGGATTTCTTACTCCCTAGGACTTGGACCAAGGCTCACAGTATAGCAGGTCTTTAATGTGCTTTGATGAACGCACATACACATATGTCCTAAAGACTTTGTTCAGTGCCTTTAGAATGTACTGTCTATGAGATTGAACAATTTTACTTATTCTTAACAGCAAAAATACTTATATTTTTATTATTTGTAATTATATTAAATTAATTGAGGTGGCATTGGTTAATGAGATTATATAATTTCAAGTGAACAGTTCCATAATACTAAATATACTACCAAGATTTTAAAATACAACTTTAGTTAATGATTTGGTCATTCCCTTTTCCTTTCCAATTAAAATGGATAAGCAACTATTAATAAAATTACCTAACAATTAAACTCCAGGAAGCAAATGAAAAGATATTTGGAGGGTAGGCAAGGAAGTATATCTATGAAATAGAAATTGCCAGGAGCATTTATTAATTGCAGACATATAAACACATTACAAGAGCCAAAAAGACCTGATATAAAATCCAAGGGTTAACTTTTCTCTGTATAATTGTGCTAGATATTTCTTATTTTGCATTCTTATTTTCATACAAATCAATATCTGTTCTCCTTTAGTTAGGATACTATACATTCTTCACACATGTTTTATCATAAGTTTACCAAATGCCCCAGGTTGATTTCATTTTTATAGCTTCACAGAATTAGACTTTTCTAAAGTCTAATCTCCTTAATTTGGTATGACCTTGAAACATTTGTTTTTATATGAAGCTGGAGGCCCGGTGCATGAAATTCTCGCACTCGTGGGAGTTCCTCAGCCTGGCCTGTGCCCTCTCCTATACTGGAAGCCCTCGGGGGATATCCGACTGCCAACTTAGCGCTGCCGCAGAGGCGGGAGAGGCTCCCGCCACTGCTGCTGTGCTCGCCAGCCATCAGCCTGGCTTGTGGCTGAGCAGCACTCCCCCTGTGGGAGTGCACTGACCACCAGGGGGCAGCTCCTGTGTTGAGCATATTCCCCCTGGTGGTCAGTGCGCATCATAGCAACCGGTCATTCCGCTTTCGGTCAATTTGCATATTACCCTTTTATTATTTAGATTATGGAATCACTAAGAGAGCTTTTATTTCTATTAGATTGTGAGAGCTATTTCACATTAAATTGTAAGTTTGCACAATATTGGTTGTATTTTTGGTCAGTGTTAAGTATCTCAACATGACTTCCACAGCCAAAATATCTCACAATGCAAGTTGAGTGACACTAAAGGTCTTATTTTCCCCAAATTGAAACAATTCCATAATAGCTGAGTGGCACATTGAAGTAAGAATATGTTTGGAGCCAGGAGCCTAGCCTCATTCCCAGCAACACGGGGAATGTTTTTGATGTCTCCAATTTGGCTCCCTCAGCTGTACAGTGAACACAATAGCATGTGTCACCCATAGCACAAGGTTGTTTTCAAAATAAACAGACATAAGAACTGTTACTACTTTGAAATATATGATGCCTTATTCCATGAAAAAGGATATCAACATTGGAACATTAGATGGCATTTCTGTCTCTCCAACATCTGTGTCATGAAATATCGCTCATAACATTGGTAAAACTAGGGATGTAGATGGCCATGCCAGGCAGATGAAACAGATTGTGACTTTTCCTTTTATAAAACATGTCACTAATTTCTGTGAGTATATATTTAATAGATATATTCTCAAGGTGTGTGTGTGAATGTGTGTGTGAATCAGCAGCATTTGAGGATGCTGCTGCTTCTTTAAAAGGACTGATTTAGGAATCAAATGGTGCAAGATAATAAGACTCTTGTAGGCCTTATTAACCCAGCAGGTGCTGAATACACACAGTTACTGTTGACACGCTTATTGTTTCTATTTATTTGAAGATCAGTACTCACTGATGAAATGAAATAAGAAAAGTCAAGCAATCAAGGATAGGAGAATTATGGCAGAAGCTTATGTCCAAAGAAGTTACTGAAATATTTTAAAATATGAAATATAATAAGTAGAGTCAGAAGTGAAAATTAAAAGGTGGGTGCGGAAGAGTATGTTATGTCACAAATGGTATAATGATGAAAATTTTCAGAATCAGACTATATATATACCTAAGTGACCGAACGACCGAAATGACCAGTCGCTATGACACACACTGACCACCAGGGGGCAGAAGCTCAATGCAGGAGCTGCCCCCCTGGTGGTCAGTGCGCTCCCACAGCGGGAGGGCTTCTCAGCTGAGACCCATCCCAGCGGCCCACCAGTCTGTCGGCAGCCACTCCCTCCCTCAGTAGTCCTGCAGGTCCAATCTCTAGAGAACCGGATGGGCACTGACAGACCAGCGAAGCAGACACTGGCATCCTGGAAGTCAGCCTCGGGCACTGCAGCTGTTTCCCCTCCCTAGACGCTCCACAAGGAAGAAACAATATAAAAGCGGCTGCCAGGTGGCTCCCAACAACCGGCGCGAATGTCAGTGGGATGGATCTGGATCTCAGGCTGGCAAGGGCATCCAACTGCCTTGCCTGCCTGGAGGGCCAATCATGTCCCGCCCCACCCCCACCCCTGGGGACCCCACCAGTGCATGAATTCATGCACTGGGCCTCTAGTAATGAAATAAAATACTAGGCTTCTGGTTCAACAATGCACTTCATTTAGCACCTACAATGTAATGTTTCCCAAATTCTCATAAGAGAAAAAAAGTGTAAATATTAATAAAAATAAGGCCTGCCGAAACCGGTTTGGCTCAGTGGATAGAGCGTCGGCCTGCGGACTGAAAGGTCCCAGGTTTGATTCCGGTCAAGGGCATGTACCTGGGTTGCGGGCATATCCCCAGTAGGAGATGTGCAGGAGGCAGCTGATCGATGTTTCTCTCTCATCGATGTTTCTAACTCTCTATCTCTCTCCCTTCCTCTCTGTAAAAAATCAATAAAATATATTTTAAAAAAATAATAATAAAAAATAAAAATAAGGCCTATACATTTGAAAAATACACAATAATATCACAGAACAAGCACTAATAGTCTAATGCCATAAACTAGAAAGGGTGCCATGTACTATTATTAAAACCTACTCAGCTATCACAATGTGAAATTGAAGTCTGCCTAACACATGAAGGTAAGGTAGTTTATATTTCTTCTATCACCTGTCTCTGTCAATAACTAACCAGAAGGTAGAGAATTATCTCACCCACAAGAGGGTGATTATGTAGGTTGCTAGCATCTTGTTATATCTCCCCAACGTAGTCCATGCTGACTTATTTAAACACAAGTTAATGGAGAAGGGGTGACCTATCTCATCTTACTATTATTTTAAAAGCTATATCAATAATCTTTATCTTCTTTATTCCTTCTTTATACTTAATAGTACAGAATAGACTCCCATTTATAACTGGCTTTTAATAACAACAACAACAATAATAAAATAATGTAATGTAAAATTTTATTCAGAAACTATTTTCTAACTTGATCTTACTTCTCTTGCTAGAATGAGCCCCATTATCTTTCTGAAAAAAATACAATTGTTTAACCATGTAGGAAATGACCAGAACTACCCATGAACATCGAATTATTCCTAACAGAAATGTCAATTTCCAGCCCATTAACTCAGTATTTTATTCTGGTCCAACTTTACAACACAGAATTTCCTACCCAACTGCAAGCAGCAGGAAAAAGTTTTAAGGCTAAGGCAGCGACTATAAAACAGATGACATTTTAAAACTCACTCCAAGGTAAATATTTCATTTGAAAAGAGAAACAAAACGGAGGAATGGGCACAGGTGAATAACAGTTTAAACACACACTTATGCCCACAAGTGTCTCCATTCATGCCATTCATAATCATTGGGAGGAAAGTACTGATTTTTCTATCGCCTTCCCAAGCACTGCAAGCTCTTTAAATTACAGAGCGAGCACTTCTGAAATTCCTATCGACATAGAGTAACACGTGAAGCAGGCAGCCCTGCAGTTAAACTCTGAAGATCCTGACCCCAGGCCCCCTCTTATACCTGTGACATTTACCTCATGGTGCCTTGCCGTTTCTGATCTGGGCAATGGGAATAAGATTAAATCTCACTGCTGGGAAAATGAAAAGATTTAATAAAATCAACAAAGTCTCTTAGAATCATGCCTCAAGGTCTACTGTAAAGTCTCTATAAGAGATACCGATTCCTTCATATTGTTCAGAGCCCAGAACAATCAATAGCTGCTGTACTATATGTGTGTAAATAACTAAATGTTGTTGTTTTTTGTGTTTTGTTTTTGAGTTGCCTTTTACGTCTTGCATTTCCCTTGTCGTTCTGAGAAACATGAGAGGCTGTGACAGTAAAAATAGGTATTTTGAGTAAATTATGCACACTATTACCCCCCTTCATGCTTGAATCAATGAAAGACTATTTTATAGAGGAAAGTAAAATCACGAAACCGGATCCAGTGCACTGACTCTGCAATCTGAATGCCCTGTGCAAATGCCATTTTCACTTCTAAGCCAATGGAATACAACGTGGTGAAAGAAATGGACATGGAATTATGTTTTCTTTATACAGGTCCCACCCAGGGGAGGCACAATTTGGGGCCGGGGCGGGGGTCTTTGACAGCAGACGTGATGTCTCTTCAGCGCTGGCTACTTAAAGTATGCTGAGCGTGAGACTTGGGAGTTGGTTGAGCATCGGCACTGTGTCTTTCTCATCTCAATAAAATGCTCGATATTGTTAAAGAGCCCAACACACGTTAGGAACTCTGAGAACGCTTGCGCAATCACTGTCTTTTTAAAAATATGGCCCAAAATACGTTGACCTTTCTGCAACTTGGTGAAAACCCGTTGTACTTAGTGCAAGATTTACCTGCCTGTGGTATCAAAAGTACCCGCCCACTTCCTATGATGCAATGTACTATATAACATCCAGCTTCACTTCCTACTATATCTGGTTTTCTACTGGGTAAAATAAGGCAAGAAAAATAAATGAAAGAGATGGAGGTTAGAAAGTAAGAATTAACACTGCACTTACCCACAATAGGATTGTCTATGCAGAAAAACCAATAAAGTCTAGAAAATATGAGTAGATAAAATAAGTGGCTTTAGGAAGGTTATAGGATGCAAGCAATATTAAAATCTATAAAGTGTAAGCGAGAGAAAGTAAAGAAAGTCTAAGGTAACAGAGAGATAGATGCATGTTTTTAGACACACCCACAAAAAAAAATAGGAAAATGGCTGTATGGCTTTGGTCTGCCATGCAATGCCAAAAGCACAATTCTTAAAGTAATACATTGACAGGTTGGGCATCTGACTGCTACACTAACAACAGGGACCTGGGCTGAATGGCTGGTCCGCCACCTTTGCAAGGTGAACACAGAGGAATTTAGGACTATTAGAGAGAGGGGGGGATGGGGAGAACAGTGAGATGGGACAATGCAGAAAAAAAGACCAATTTAAACAAAATGAGAGTAGGGAGATGGAGAAAGATGTTGCTGTTGTTACAGTTGATGTCATTCATATCTTTTACCTTCTCTTAAAATCAAAAGTAAAAACATCTTAGGGTTTTCAAAGTGAGAATCCTGCCATCTGAGAAATAATTATTCTAAATATATCAGACCACTGGAGGGCACTGTGGCATTGCATTTTGGTCCGACCTTTAAAATCTCAGTTCGGGAGATTAATCTAGCTTTGGAAACCCAGGATGAGCACACACAGGTACTCTGGGGTATGTCTGAACCTGTGGATGGGCACAGCCGTGCGGACGTGTAAATCAGTTAGCGGCCCGCTGAGACAGCTCCAGGCCCAGAAATCGCTTTCCACATCGGCCTTCACAGCACGCTTCAGGGAGTTCCTTACTGGTTGTTCAGGCTGAACTCTGATATTATGATTTTCTAATTGCAGTGAAAATGGATCATATCTGGCATTTCCCACTCATTAGAATCTGTGCCAGTGTGATGGATTAATTTAGGGGCATTTTCTGTCCTTGGTATAATCATTGGAAAGGGAGTAGCAATGGCTGCTGCATTTGGGTAAATCACAGCACAGGGGCCAGGACTTAGATGCGAAAGAGGAGAGAGGGAGGGAGAGTGGAAGGCAGAGAAAAAGGGAGGAAAAGAGAGAGAGAGTTAAAGAGCGTGATTGACAGACAGTGTGTGTGAAGAAGGCTTAGCTGAGCAAAGGTAAAAGTCCCAGCATGCTGGCTGGGATCAGAATCACAGGCAGGTCACAGTGGAACGCAGTGTTAATATTGGAAAATGTTTAAAGGTATGCTAATAGATCTGGATCCTCTCATGCAGTAATTTTCCTTTTTATTAAAAACCAACTGACTGCAATAAAAATCATGGAGCCTTTTGATTTTCCATTTGCATTTTTTAACATTTATAATTCTTATAGTAAAAGAAATAGCAGATGATCACTTAGTAAATTTTATACTATCTAATCACTGGGGTGTACACCTGAAACTAATATAATAGAGCAGCTCAACTGAAATTGGAAAATTAAAAACAATGATTTAAAGAAAGAAAGAAATATCAGACCTGAGTTTTAGTCCTGTTCTTAAAGTATGTTTGATAAAAATATATTGAATGTTTATACCGTGCTGAGCACAGCTATATGATGGTAAATGCAGAAGGTAGTAAGAGTTCTTCCTGCCTTTCCTCAGATACCCCTTGAATAAGCTGAAATACTGTTTGAAACAAATGAAACAATAGTACAGTGTGAATTCAGTTCCTATGATCTCAAGTTCTTCATTTCCTAAATGTATTCAAAAACTATAAATTTCTGATTCTACATTTTTTGGTCTTGAGTAAAGAAAGCTAAGTTTTCAAAAAAAAAATCTTCAAGCTTACACATTTGAATAATTAAAATTGCCAATAGCCTGGGAAACGTCCCGATAGCACAGATAAAATAGTGAGGATAGCCTCAGATTTTTGACATGTATATGGTGAGAAATCAGAGGTAATCTTGTTACCAGAGAAAAAAAGAAAGGTAAAGTAGAAAGTGTGACAGAGTTAAAAATACAAAAGAATATAAAAAAGAAATGGCTTATTTAAATATTAATAAATGACAATGAACTTTTCATACAGATTCACATAAATGTAGAATAATGAAGGCTTTGATGGGTCTAGCACTTGGCTCTGTGCTCAGCCCAGTGATAAGAATGAAACTACAGAAAGTCTTAACAGCTCCTCCTGCCCTTACTCAGACACTCTTTGAATAATTTGAAATACTTTATTTAAAAAGAGAATGTCCCAAATATATGGTGACAGGAGAAGGTCTGATTTTGGGTGATGGGCATATGGTGCAATATACAGAACTTGTAACATAGAAACCCACACCTGAAATCTGTATGTTCATGTTGACCAATATCACCCCAATAAATTTAATAATAAAAAAGAGAGCTCTAGTTGGTTTGGCTCAGTGGTTTGAGCGTTGGCCTGTGGACAGAAGGGTTCCAGGTTCGATTCCAGTCAAGGGCACGTAACTTAGTTGCAGGCTTTATCCCTGGCCCTGGTCAGGGCGTGTGTGGAAGACAAGCATTCGAAATGTCTCTCTCACATCAATGTTTCTCTCTCTGTGCCTCTCCCCCTACCTTCCACTCTCCCTGAAAATCAATGGGAAAATATCCTTGGGCGAAGATAAACAAGAGAGAGAGAGAGAGAGAGAGAGAGAGAGAGAGAGAGAGAGAGAGAATGTTAGAAAATACTATACGATTAACTTTACTTTCATAGTTTAGCAAAGTTTTAAAACTCTTCTTATAAAATACTGAAAAGATCATGGGGATTGTTTGAACAAGTATAGTAAAGAACTATTGTTTTATCTGCCCATTGCACCTCCTTTTGTAAATGTTACTCCATTCTTTTGGGAATGCTCTTCTCCCACTGGAACCAAGTGATTCTGAGGAAACATCCATGTTCATATATAACCCATTCCCCTCTCCCCCACACAGGGCCTAGTAAATTGCTCTTAATATAGACCACATCGCCAAGCTGAGGCAATTAGACCTTCCTCTGGTAATTTCTGACTTTTCAGCAGAAAAAGAGTAAATTAATCCATAGAAGAATAAATTAATCCATATGGGATAGAAGTCGCAGGATGTAGAACTCGGGAAATGTTGACAGCAATGTTTCTTGTCATGTAGAAGCCAGACTAAGGTAGTCAACACAGAAAGAGCTGGAGAAAGATCCCGAATAGTGTTTAACCCCTTGTTTCAGTTTTTCTGGAAGTCCATCTGCATCCCCCCCTTTGGTGAACACCATACTGTTGTATGTGTCTATGAGTTCTTTTTTCACCCAATCCCGCAACCCCCACCCCTCTGTCAGCTATCAGTCTGTTCTCTATGAGTCTGTTTCTATTTTGTTTGTTATTTTGGTTCATTAGATTCCACGTATGAGTGAAATCATATGGTACTTGTCTTTCTCTGGCTGGCTTATTTCACTTAGCATAATGTCCCTCCATGCTGTCACAAAGGGCAAGAGTTCCTTTTTTTTTACAGCCATGTAGTATTTGTAGTATTTCATGATGTGAATGTACCACAGCTTTTTATCCACTCATCTACCAATTGACACTTGAGCTGCTTCCAAATCTTAGCTATTGTAAATAACACTGCAATGAACATAAGAGGACATATTCTTTCAAATTATTGTTTCGGGTTTCTTTGGATATATTCCCAGAAGTGGAATTGCTGCTTCATAAGGCAATTTATTTTTTTTAGGAAACTCCATACTGCTTTCCTCAGTGGCTGCACCAATCTGCATTCTCACCAACAGTGCATGAGCATTCCCTTTTCTCCACCTCCTCACCAACACTTGATGTTTGTTGTTGGATTGATGATAATCATTCTGACAGATTTGAGGTGATTATCTCATGATTTTAATTTGCATTTCTGATTATTAGTGACATTGAGCATCTCTTCATATGTCCCTTGGCCATCCGTAGGTACTCTTTGGAGAAATGTCTACCCGGGTACCATACCCACTTATTAATTGAATTTCTTTGTCTTGGGATGTTGAGATATATAAGTTTTTAAAATAAAAACTGGATATTTATCTTACAAGATATCACTGGAGAATATATCTTCCATTCAGTAGCTTGCCTTTTCATTTTGTTGATGGTTTCCTTTGCTGTGCAATCTTTTTAGTTTAATGTAGTCCTGTTTATTTTTTCGTTTATTTCCCTTTCCCAAGGAGACATATTAGAAAAATACTGCTACAAGAAATGTCTGAAATTTGGCTGCCTATCTTTTCTTCTAGGAATTTTATAGTTTCCAGTCTAACATTTAAGTTGTTAATCCATTTTGAATTGACCCTAGTGTATGGGGTAAGAAGGTGGTCTAATTTTATTTTTTGCATGTATCTGTCCAATTTTCCCTGCACCGTTTATTGAATAGGCTATCTTTACCCCATTGTATATTTTTGCCTCTTTTATCAAATATTAATTGACTATACATGTGTGGGTTTATTACTAGGCTCTCTCTTCTGTTCCATTGATCTATATGTCTGTTGTTTTTTTTTTGTTGTTTTTTTTTAAATTTTTTTTATTTTATTGATTTTTTACAGAGAGGAAGGGAGAGAGATAGAGAGTTAGAAACATCGATGAGAGAGTAACATCGATCAGCTGCCTCCTACACATCTCCGACTGGGGATGTGCCCGCAACCCAGGTACATGCCCTTGACCGGAATCGAACCCGGGACCCTTCAGTCCGCAAGCCGACGCTCTATCCACCGAGCCAAACCGGTTTCGGCTATATGTCTGTTTTTATGTCAGTACCTTCCTGTTTGGATTACTATGGCTTTGTAGAATAGTTTGATATCAGGTAGCATGATTCCTCAAACTTTGTTCTTCTTTCTCAAGACTGCTGTGGCTATTTGGAGAATTTTGTGGCTCCATATAAATTTTTGGAATACTTATTTGAAATATACCATCGGTATCTTTTGTTTGTTTGTTATTTTTGTTGTTAATCCTCAATAGAGGATTTTTTCTATTGATTTTTTTTTTTTTTTTTTTTAGAGAGAGTGGGAGGGAGGGAAAGAGAGAGAAACATTGATGTGAGAGAAACACATTGATCAGTTGCCTATCCCATATGCCCTGACCATGGCCAGCGGTGAACTTGAAACCCAGGGACATGCCCTTGACCAGGAATTGAACCCAGAACCCTTCAGTCCATAGGTTGATATTCCAACTACTGAGAAACACCAGCCAGGGCCACCACTGGTATCATGATAGGAATTGTGTTGAAATTACAGATTACTTTGGGTAGTATGGACATTTTAAAGATGCTAATTCTTCTAATCCATGAACAAGGTACATGTTTTCACTTGTTTATATCCTCTTCAATTTCTTACTTCAGTGTCTTATCATTTGCCAAGTACAGGTCTTTTACATTCTTGATTAAAATTATCTCTAGGTATTTTTGAAGCAATTGTGACTGGGGTTGTTTTCTTTGTTTACCTTTTTGATAGCTCATTATTGGTGTATAAAAATGCAATTGATTTCTGGATATTTATTTTGTATCCTGCCACTTGACTGAATTCATTTATCGGTTCTAGTAGTTTTTTGGTGGAATCTTTAGGATTTTCTACTTATAAAGTGTCAAGTCATCTGCACATAATGACAGTTTTACCTCTTCCTTTTCAATATAAAAGCCTTTTGTTTCTTCTTATCTGATTGTTGTGGGTAGGACTTCAAGTACTAGGTTGAATGAGAGTGCTGAAAGCTGACATCCCTGCCTTGTTAATTACCATTTCCTATACTCTTACCAATTACAGATTTGTTCTTTCTGATTTTTTGGTAATATACAGAATCCTCTTATTCCAAGCAGAAAGCAACTCTTATCAAAGGTGTAGTATAAGTCCATGTGTCCAGCATCTTCCTTTGTGTTGTGTTTGTCACCGTTCATTAGTGACATTCTGAGACCATCTTCTAAATCATCTTTTACCATAGGGCAACAGTTTTGTCCATTTGTGTTGTACAGAGAAATACAAACTGAATTCACTAATTCAGAGTGAAGTTATCTTTCTTTTTTCTTAATATATACATATATACATATATATATATATATATATATATATATATATATATATATATTGATTTCAGACAAGAAGGGAGACACAGAGAGAGAGATAGAGACATCAGATATGATGAGAGAGAATCATTGATCAGCTGCCTCCTGTATGCCTCCTACAGGGGATCAAGCCCGCAACCTGGGCATGTGCTCTTGACCAGAATCAAACCTGGGACCTTTCAGTCCACTGGCTGACGCTCTATCCATTGAGCAAAACCAGCGAGAGTCAGAGTGAAGTTATCTTTATGTGTCTTCCCAGCAAATACAACCTTGTGTCATCTGATTCAGGGAAAGCATTTCTCCATAAGTAATTGTCCCTGAATAAAAAAGACTTCCAACTCATGGAATTGTAATCACGTTAGACAAGCACAAGCATCCCTTTAAAATGCTGTCATTGTTCATCGTAGACCTTAGAAGTAGATGTTAAATAGTGGAATTTTGAAATGAAAGAAAAAAACACATCTCTATATTCTGTCAGGCTTGTGCTCTTATACGAATGTGAGCAGACATTTGCAGATAATATTATCAAAAGTTCACAAACAATAATTGTAGTCTTCACTTGATGCCCCATTTTGTCAGTTTCTCTCAAGATTAAATGTGAAAAATGCACCTAAAATATATTTAACGTGTGTTTGTGGGAGATAGATTCCTCAAAACTGTTTTCAGACTCAATTGAAGATTTACTACATGAAGAGGGGGAGATGATTGTAAGTGATTGTAAAGTCTGCCACGAGAAATCCATTACTTAGTGCCTGTATATCTAACTGCTAATTTGCTGACGGGTGCTGTATATATACACACTCTCAGATAGTCATGTACACAGATATATATATATACACATGCACATATATGATGATCACAACATCAATAAGGCCACAATCTGAGATCTTATTATGCTTTAGAAATGTCTTTTCTCCTTGAATTTTACTTATATCTCCAGCCCTTCATCTCACAGCTTTCCATGTATTACTCTTACCTTCTTTCAATTCTGTGGAATCCCCCTGTCCATTCTGCCACCAAACGTTACCCCATGCTGATCCCCTATCTGGGATACCCTTGACCTTACCCCTTCCTATTTCCAGTATCATCTTTAAAGGCATGTTCTTCAAGAAGCATTCCAGTCCCCCATGTCTGGGTGAGTTGTCTTTTCTATGTGCTTTCAAAGTGCATTTACCACTATGATTTCATCCATCAATCATCAGTGACTGAATACTTTCTCCTTCCTCAGTTAGACGATAAACTCCATGAGTACTGCTGTGAAACTATTAACTGTTGTATTCCCAGTGCTCTAAACACAGAGAAAACATTTAATGACATTTCATGGAATGAATGTATAAAAGAATGAATGAACCAAGTGATTTGGGCAGCTAAGTTTGGGCTTAATATATTCACCTTCACAGGGATTGGAGATCAGAAGAGGGAAAAAGGGAAAGGACAGGGGGTTTCTTCTCTGCTGGTACCAACAAAAATATTTCTCTCTCTCTTTTTTTTTTTTTTGCCAAATATCTGTTCGTAAGAACATAAGCCCAACCATCAGGGAAATTCCAGTGGGTGACTTAATTTCAATGATCAGGGGTTCTTTTCCATGATTAGGAAGTAGCTGATTCAAAAACATCAGTTAATAACAAATCATTGCAAAATCTTCACCCTCAGTTGTCCAGATGCTCACAGGTCCTCTCAGAAGAAACAGGCACAAGGCTCAGGATAGGGACCGTGTAAGCACAATGATGAAACTGATTACTTTCCCATATTTTGCTCATTTTTTTTAATATGTAATGTTTCATTAATAATATTAGTATATTTTTAAAGCAAGCTTTACAAATTTGAATAGACATATTAATATACCTTTCCCATGACAATTACACCTTTAGAGGAGTCATTACAATAGGTCAAATATATGTATGCATTTACAATAACACTAGGGGCCCCGTGCACGAAATTCGTGCACTGGGTGTGTGTGTGTGTGGTGGGGGAAGTGTCCCTCAGCCCAGCCTGCCCCCTCTCACATACTGGGAGCCCTCAGGCGTTGACCCCCATCACCCTCCGATCGCCTGATCGGCCCCTTGCCCAGGCCTGACGCCTCCGCCAGAGGTGTCAGGCTTGGACAGGGGACCCCCATCTCCCCCCGATCACTGGCTCTGGCCCCCGCCCAGGCCTGAGGCCTCTGGCCCAGGAATCATGCCTGGGCAGGGGACCCCCATCTCCCTCTGATCGCTTGCTCCACCCCCCGCCCAAGCCTGACGCCTCTGACCCAGGCTTCAGGCCTGGGCAAGGGGACCATCATATCCCCCCAATCCCCGGCTCCGCCCCCCCACCCAGGCCTGATGCCTCAGTCAGAGGAGTTGACCCTCATCACCCTCCGATCACCAATCACCGGATCGGCCCCTTGACCAGGCCTGAGGCCTCCGGCAGAGGTGTCAGGCCTGGGCAGGGGACCCCCAGCTCCCCGCGGTTGCAGGCTCCGCCCCTACCCAGGCCTAACGCCTCTGGCCTAGGCGTCCGGCCCGGGCAGCGGGGACCTGCAGTGGCAGCGGGGGGTGCCGCGATCGTGGGCTTCGCTTTAGGCCCAGGCAAGGGACCCCTAGCTCCTGGGACTGCCAGCTTCGACCGTGCCCAGCTCCCATCGCTGGCTCCACCCCTACTTCCTGCTATCACTGGCCAGGGCGGCAAAGGCGCCTGATTCTCCGATCATGGCTGGGGGGCAGGGCAAAGACGGCCCCAGGGCCGCCTTTGCCCTGCCCCCCAGCTCTTAGCTCCCCCCTGGGTTTCCGATCACTGTCAGTGGCAGGGGGCTTCTTCCTGCTTTCCCTTTCGCCTCCCTGCATTGTGCCTACATATGCAAATTAGGCGCCATCTTGTTGGCAGTTAACTGCCAATCTTAGTTGGCAGTTAATTTGCATATAGCCCTGATTAGCCAATGAAAAAGGTATCGCTGTACGCCAATTACCATTTTTCTCTTTTATTAGTGTAGATATGTAATGTTTTATATCTATTGAAATTTTTATATCATGAACTACTTCCACCATTGTGAAAGGAATGCATCAGGCATCCCTATATCATGTTTTGTCTGTCACATAATTAAATCCAAGGGAGCTTTATTTTGCTGTGAGCTACATGATCATTAACAGAATATTAGGTCTCTCTTGGTTTCAGTATTTCCTCCATAGATGAGGAATTGAACCAAATATCATCTAGGTTTCTTTAGGTTGCAAAGTCTAAATCACTTGAAGTGAGATTTTATATAAAAATTGTGCTTCTCCATTATCATGTATGTTATTCCTTTCTGAAAAGGATTCATATCCTAGTCTACTGATTGATTCATGTATACATTCAATATGTGGCCAGGACAGAGTATTATAGTAACAGCAGCACTAATAGTGGTAATAGTACTTCTATACCATTGCCTCCACAAC
This sequence comes from Myotis nattereri, assembly GCF_964212035.1. NCBI lineage: Eukaryota > Metazoa > Chordata > Mammalia > Chiroptera > Vespertilionidae > Myotis > Myotis nattereri. The sequence goes on from NC_138090.1 coordinate 10,412,510, forward strand.
TACTAGTAATGCTAATAATACCAACAATTATTGATTAGTTATCATGTCTTAAATGCTGAGCTAACAGGATTTATATGTATTTAATCCTTTTAGCAAGAATGGTATTTCCTAGTCACCATCTAGTACTCTGATTTCAATGAGTGTGGGGCATTTAAGCTTCCAAAACATAAATAAATAAACAAATAAATAAATAAATAACAATAAAAAATAAAAAAACCCAACCTCCTCATCTCTGCTGTTATCATTTTTATTTTAGATATAATTAAACATAAGCCAATATACTTTTCCAGCATTATGCTTTTATGTAATGCTGTTATATGGCTGAGGTGGGATTTAAACGAAGCCCTCATTTTTAACCATGCTGACACTACTATTATGGTATTTTTCAGTTCCTGCTTTTATTTTATTACTAGAGGCCCAGTGCCCGACATTTGTGCACAGATGAGGTCTCTAGGCCTGGCCAGCAATCAGGGCCGATTGGGGCCTTCTGGCTGCCAGCCTGGGCCTTCCCTCCCATGGCCCCTCCCCCTGGTTGGGGTCTTCCTGCTGGCTGCCAGCTGCTGGCTGCTGGCCGGGGCCTGCCGGATGCGGGGAGGGACCACAGGAAGTTGGCTGACATAGGGAGGGACCAGAGGAGGTTGGCCAGCCACAGGAGGTTGGCCAGCCACGGAAGGTTGGCTGTGGGAGTGCACTGACCACTAGAGGCAGCTCCTGAATTGAGTGTTTGCCTCCTGGTGGTTAGTGCTAGTCATAGCAACCGGTTGTTCCGGCATTCCAGTCACTTAGGCTTTTATATAGATATAAGAATTTTATTTTAGAATAAGCCTAGAATTATAACATTGCTTTTTAGTGTTGTCTGTAGTTCAGAAATCTACCTGCGAGATGCTAAACAAGGATTTCCTTGAGAATAAGAAGCATATTCTCAGAGCATAACAACATTTCCAAAATACAAAATAAAAATGGATACTCATTGTGTTATTTAAATCTAATGAAAATTGAATGAACATACAAAAGAGAAAGAACAGAAATAACAAAAGTAGCATAAAATAAACTAAAAAAACACATTAGAGACCAGTCTTCCCCTATGGCAGGAGGCAGAAATGGTCTTTGCCCAACACTGGGACTTCATGGGAAATGGAAAAGAACTTCTGATGGAGAGGCAGGTTATGCATCTCGGCTGAGCAGGGGGCAAATTGGAGTAAAAGACCCACATACCCGATAGGGAGGGAAATATTTAGAGAATACGCAGCCATATTTTGATAAGAACAATTTATTTTTAACTTAATGGTTTTACAAATCTACTTCTATTATTTAGTTTTATTTTGAGGTTTGATTTCACATTATTTAACAAAAAGAGATCTTAACTGACTAAGCCCTTGGTTTAGAGCGCCGGGATGTGACTGCTACGTGCTATGTGCCATGTGCCTTCCTTGCTATTCATTTAAAGATTCTATTAGCCACCCTGTGAGTGTGCTCACAGGTAGTCTGCATATCCTTGCCATTTATGCTATTGTTCCAAGGGAGTATGGAAATAACAAAAGTAGCATAAAATAAACTAAAAAAACACATTAGAGACCAGTCTTCCCCTATGGCAGGAGGCAGAAATGGTCTTTTGTTATTTCTGTTCTTTCTCTTTTGTATGTTCATTCAATTTTCATTAGATTTAAATAACACAATGAGTATCCATTTTTATGCTATTGCCCAATGTAAGCAGAACACAGCACAGGCGTATTAATCCTTGCATCTTTCCTGATGCCTTTTGAGCATTTTTTTTTAAGTCAGCTTTTTACTAAGATGTCAATAGTTCCAGAATTGGATGGAAAAAGCAAAATTGGTTCTGTCAGAACTGAGAACCCACAAGTATAATCTATAATTTTAAGTATCTTTTTTTTCCAGTTTCATTATTAAAGTTGAGCAGTGTTTAATGTCACTTAGAAAATGACTTGGTGGTGTTGTTTTAGAAATCTGAGATAGACTTGGTATGCTATTACTTAGAACATTTGGCAGCATAACCACTATGGGCAGGCAGCAGGAAATAAAATATAAAGGTGAAGACATTAACTTTTACTTCCTAATCTGATATCAAGTGGATTTCATGAGAGATTTTAATTAGAAGTAACTATCAAGACTGAAACAAACTCAAACCCCTCTATTTTCTCAATGTTGCCTTTTCCTAGTGAGGCAGACTTGAACATATATTAACCTCTTTGAGCTTAGGGATTTTTATTTAATAAACATTGGTTTTTCTTATTATGTGTGCATTATTACATGTTATTTCTTGATTGCGATACTTAACACATTTTAAAAAGCAGGCCTTTATAGACTTACAAGATTAAATATTGGAATAAACCTCCTATAAATATAATACAAATGATAAGCATCAATACGTGGTGATTACATGGAGAGTTAGTATCTAGCATGCACAAAATAAAGTATTATGTATGAAAATTTTCAGAAGTAAAATCATGCTGTCCACACTACTGATTATTTTCACCAAATAAAAAAAAAGTGGGAAAAATAAATGTGTTATGATTAAGTAGAGGTCATAATGCCTATGTCCTAAGTTTGATTTTGTTATAAAAAATGATACATGAAAAAGAATTTGAGAGTACATAAAAAACATTGTAAATATTATGTAACATTTTTATTTTCACTCATATCCATCATGAAAGAAACAAAGGTATTTTGCATTTTTGTATTAATATGTCTTCATTAATGATCTCTAAAACATTTAGTTTTACCTTAATTAAAGCATGTTTGTTTGAATAGAAGAAGAAGCATAAATCATGACTGCATGGAAAGAGATGTTGAGATGGACAATCTTAGTAGGACAATCAATCCAGGACACCTCAGATTTCCATTTATTATTCAAGTTTTGACAAATCCTTCTTTTGGGCCATTGGGAATTCCAAATCCCTCCTCTGAAATAATTGATGTTAGATCTGCATTTCAAAAGAATTAAGGGAGATCACATACCTAAAATCATCAAACACAGGGTTTGGCAATTATATGCTTTCTCAATTACCTCCTTAATGAGAAAGAATAGTTTATTATTACTAATAAATTAACGGCATATTTGTTAACAAATACAAATTGTGTACCTGTTATTTGTTTACAAAGGAAAACCTATCTCCCTTTCAGCCATATTATATATCTACGTACATTTTAATGCAAAATCTTTCTGCCTTACAAATAGATATGTATGTGTATATAATTTATACATTAAAAACAGGTTTTATTTTTATTAACAAACTCTAATATTACCTGCTGAGAAGGAATTTCTCGACCTCAAGAAATTTTTACTTGACTTGGAAAAATATTGTTCACTGTCTGGGATATACTTGTAAATCTAATTTTCATCTAGCATTCTTAGGGACTCACTGGCTGCTTAATCTGATGACTTAGGACCTATTCATAATTATAGTAAAAACATACATGTTAGAACACATTTCTGAATGACAAGGTTATTTAATGACTATCATTTCCACTGGGCAAAAACATCATTATTGTCAGTATTTACAGAAATATATGGACTTGCTGAATATGATACAAAAGGAGAGAATGTAATATGTATGGAATTTTTACATTTACCCTGATTCTCACTTCACATCCCAAGCTTTATGCATTTTGGATTCATGTATTTAGTTAGTTAGTTCATATCCTAGATTAAAAGTAATTGCACAGCTCTATTATCAAAATCAACTTGATTTGAGTTAAATTCAGGAAATTAGAAATGAAATGGTCTGTAGTAAAAATATTTATGCATTACTTAGATTTCAGAAATATTTCCCTGGTGGACATTTTAACATGACTGGGGTAAATGAACCTCTACAAAATTGCTTCTTCTAACTCATATTTATAATAGGAAATGTTCCACATGAAAAAAAATTGATATCCTAATTTTCTCAGGAAAATAATATATTTATATACACAGGGAATGCAAAATAATTTAGGTACACTATTTGGCAAAATATTTCTGTCTTATAAGTAGATAATGATTCATTAATTCTATAAATATTCCCTAAGGGCATATATTTGTAGACATAGACGAGCCAAGAGATCTTAAAACATTAGGTCTCCTCTCTAAAAGTACCCCCAATGTACTTCTGGGTACAAAAGACTCAATTGCATTACAGTAGAGTAAAGCACATGGTCACATAAATTATTCCAGTCCTGTGGTACTGACTCTTGACATATGAATAAGAGTTTGCCAAGCAAGAATAATAGGACGACTTTGGACAGTATACCAAGAAGTATAATCACAAATAGTTCAGGCTGACTGAAAACAGTCAGATAAGACTGGTCAGACCAAGTAGGATGCACACAAAACTGGTATATAATGAAAATTAGCTGGAAAGCCTCCCATGAGATAAGTTTGAGAATGGCAAGAGAAGACTGTCAAGCAGATGCAGGAAAGTTCAGGCAAGTCTCATGTGCCATGAACAGGAGTTCAGAATTTTATCCTGAATAACTGAAATAGAATCCTGATGTACCTTAGCTTTTCTGAGGATTCATTCTAGCAGTTTTGTAATCTATATGTGCTATGTTATTTTTTAATACTCACTGGAGAATATATTTTTATTGAATTTTTAGAGGGGGTGGGGAAGAGAGAGAGAGAGAGAAGCATGATTGGTTGCATCCCGTAAGAGCCTAACCAGGGATCAGGCCTGACTGGGGATGGAACCCACAAACCAGGTATGTACACTGACCAGGAATGGAACCCATAAGCTTTTGGTGTATGAGATGACACTCCAGCCAACTGAGCCACTCGGCTTTTTTTATTTTTAATGAAACAGGGGGATGATTTTTCTTCACTTTCTTTTACGCTCCCATATTAGTTCATTAGTTTAAAGCTAAAGATGTGAATCACATGAAAATAGTTTCTTCCCTCTTACTAGTCTCAAATTCACCATGACGTTTATAAAAACAGAAAAGAGATTAGTTTGAGAAAGAAACCAGCTTTGACTTCCTCTTTTATCCAATCAAAAATTCCAGTAGTGCAGCCTGGCCAGTGTGGCTCAGTGGCTGAGTGTGGACCTATGAACCAAGAAGTCACAATTCAATTCCTGGTTAGGGCACATTCCTGGGTTGTGGGTTCAATCCCCAGTAGGGGGTGTGCAGGAGGCAGCCGATCAATGATTCTCTTTCATCATGGATGTTTCTATCTCTCCCTCTTCCTTCCTCTCTGAAATGAATAAGAAATAATAATAATTTTTTTAAAAAAAAAATCCACTAGTGCAGAACAAAATGGGGAGTTTTCACAGGTGACTCCACTGTGACGTGTGTCATTGAGGAAGAACAGAATGTGCCTCTTGGGATAAGCTATAGTAAGGGGAAGGACAGAGGGAAATGAATGTTTCTATTACACTGCAATGTCTCCCTTAAAATGTTCCCTACAGATGAGTATATTTGTTTATATGTTCCCATGAGCAGCAGAAAATATGTGTTTTGTATATGTGTTTGTGTGTGTAACATTCTCAAATAATTCTGACATGGAGGATGATTTATATATATGATTAACAATAATTAATAATTGAATTATAATTTAAAATGTATAATTAAGAATTAGATTTCTATTTTTCACCCCAGTTTTTAGTAATTTATTTATTTTTTTAAGTATATGGATTTTTAAATTGAATTTATCTGGGGTAAGATTAGCTAAATAAAATTATATAGGCTTCAGTGGTGTATATGGTGTATAATTCATCTGTATACTGTAGTGCGTGTTGACCACACAAGTGAAGCCTCTCTCCCCCCCCCCCCCCCCCCCGCATATACATGTGAGCTCAAGCACACACACACACACACACACACACACACAGAAGCACAAGCATTCATTGCTGGCCAAACATTTCAATGTTTGAAGTCAATAATCGACTTTTCTCAATAAACAGGCAAGAGTCACTTGCCCTGAAGTAACCATTGTGCATGAAAATCCTGTAACAAGTTATTCAAAGCAGCTAAAGCCTTTGCAGCATCATAACAGTGATGCTTTCACACATGTTTACATCTAATTTGAACTCTGAGTCTTTGAGTCGGTTATAGGTATAATAGGAATCTCTGTCCCAGTCAGAACACAAGCAAAGAATGACTAGGAAATTGGCTTGCATCATCTTCCATTTCTGCCTACTGCCTCCATACTTAACTAATACACATAAGCATTTCATCCAAAACCCTATTATCATCTCCTGTTCACCAGAGTGCAGTTCCCAAGTCATATTCTGAGAAATACTAGCATCCCCACAAATTGTGACCCTGAGTGGAATATATTTTGGAAATGCTCTGCTCCCTGCAACAAAAAAATCACAATTCAGGGGACTATATTAAATTCTCAATAATGACACTTATTTACAGTGTCCTGCACAGAATTTTTCAAAACATATCTGACAACAGAATCTTCCTTCCCTTACTATATTTACACACAGGCACACATGGGAATACACACACACACACACACACACACACACACACAAGTGATAGCATGGAAATCCATTTTTAGAAACATCAACCAAGAAAATATAATAATTTATAGATCTGTTAGCGTGGCATTCAAGGTTTTGCATAGTCTATTCTAATCCTTCTTTCATAACCTCACTTTCCCTGATGACTCACCCCAGAAGGTAGACTCAGCACTACAGAATCCCCTACATTGCCCAAGGGACAAGCTCTAGGTGTGTGACATGGCCATGGATAAACTAATTAATGAAGAGATGGCTGGAACATATTTGTCTGAGTTATCAACAGAAGAGGATTACAATGTCATTGATTGGCTCTACAACTTTAAGTGGAATGACTTACAACAAAACCAAATTTCCCTTAGGTTAATCCTACATAATAAAAGCCTAATATGCTAAGTGTCTGACTGTTCAACCAGTAGCTATGATGTGCACTGACCACCAGGGGGCAGATGCTCCGACCAGTAGGTTAGCTTGCTGCTGGGGTCCGGATGATCGGGACTGGGTGAGATGGGCAGGACACGTCCTGGAGCCCTCCTGCAATCCCTTCCTGGCCCCAATCGTGCACCAGTGGGGTCCCTCAGCCTGGCCTGCACCCTCTTGCAATCCGGGACCCCTGGGGGGATGTCAGAGAGCTGGTTTCAGCCCAGTCCCTGCAGGTAAGGCCAAGGGACCCCACCAGTGCACGGATCCATGCACAGCGCCTCTAGTTTATAAAAGTAAGGGTTGAGGTCCTAAGGCATCTCATCAACTATATGCAAAGACCGGCAACACTTATTCTGACCTCCTAGGGTCATATCATATTCACCATGTTCAGATTTCTTTCTTCCATTTGGAAGATGTGCAATATCAATTGTCATTAAGGAATATTCATATATTTCCAGTGTTGAATATGGAACTTGAGAGCTATCCAGTGGAACAGGAAGTAACAGCTTTTTAGTGAAGACAATTGTGGCCGCCCCAGACAAGAGATGGAATGAATGGTGTCAAGTTTCACCACAAAGAACAATAATGCTAGAGGCAACATTGAGATTAGGCTATCATACATTAGAACAATAGAGGAGGAAGAGAATTACCATATAGGGAGGTCTACACTAAGTGTTTTACTTTTATCATCAAACTTGGTATTTAAAACTCCCTGAATGTTAGGATTTCACAACCAGATGAGGAAATATTCAGAAAGGTTAAGTGAGTTGTCTAAGGTGACACAGTTAAAAAGTGATATACCTCATATATGAATACAGATATGTCTAGTTTATAATTAAATGATATTTTTATAGAGGCTATAAGACCTGTCTCTAAATGTGGCTAAGTTTATTATTAAGCAATCATGATTATAATATTTGACATTAACAGCCATTTTATAACTTGCTATAAAATATTATTTTGGGAATTTATTTTGTATTTTTCCTTCATCATAACTTGTCTGCAAAGCAAAGCAAAAAATGACCACCTTGTTTTATACATGAGAAGATTTAGGCTTAAATAAGGAAAGGGTCCATTTGTCTTCTCCAGCTTTGGTCCGCTGTGGATTCTGTCTTTCAGCTGGAATGATAGAACTCCCGCCCTCGTTTTCCACCAGGGGTGATGCCATTCTGGACACGCTTGGCCATGCAGAGAGGTGGGCCATTTCCTTGTTGATGCCTTCCCTCCAAAATCACCCAACAGAAGAGTTTCAAAGAGGCTAGGTGACTTGTCCAAAGTGACTCAGCTTAGACATGGCAGAGTCCAACCACAAAAACAGGTTGTCTGTTGCAAAAACATCTGGCCTATTTTGTGACACAACAGCTGCTGCAGCTCTTGTTCTCCTGGCTAAGTGATTCTTTCTTAATTTTTCTGGGGTTCCTGCTTCTGCTAAAATGTTTAAGTTCTGCTTCTCAAATACTGATGGCAAGGAGGTGAAGTCAAACACAGGAGACCCGGGGTAATCTCCTGCCCCAGATAATGACCAGATTGCCCTCTCTGTCTGCTCCTGGAATCTCTTTGAATGACCCCTCCCAACCTATTTTTTGTCCCAGCTGCAGGAATGTAGGAGATCTTTCCTCTTGCCATAGTGGGATAATAAAATTAAAAATAAAGAAGCTGTTGTTTTTCTCTTTCCCGCATCTTTCAGTTTGCAGAAAATTCTTTTGAAGTTGGATGACTTTGCTTTAATCACTCCCAATTCCATTCACTCAACAATCTTTGTATTACCCATTTTTCAGTTTTATATGGCAAGGGATTTATTTAATCTTCAACTTGTTTTTCTATTCTGATAGTTATTTCAGAGAAACTAACCTATTATGAGCAAAATAAGTCATGTGTTCTCTGGAACATGTTTCCTTGCTATATATATACACATATATATATATAAAATAAGATACACATACATACACACACACACACACACACACACACACATTTTCTCTAAAACCAAAGGAAATATGTATATTTAGATAAGGACAGAGAAATCTGATAACCGAATAATCAGAAGTGAGCACTGATAGCATAAGGAAAAATCAGCTTTAAATTTTTCTTTGTTCTGGAGCAATGCGGAGAAAAATATGGAAGATAAATGCAATTCTCCTCACAAGCCACTAAAACTCTAATGTACTAGTATTAGAATTCTAAAAATAAGATTTGAGTCCAAAGCCTCATTCATCCGTCTGTCATTCATCTCTATCCACTCATTCAGTCATTTATTCATTCAATATTCATAAGCACCTAATAGATTCCAGCTACTAATAGGTCATTCCATTGCCTTGGTTTAGTTCCCACAAGCATATGTCTCCCTTAGAAGATATTACTGGATCTTTAGACCATAATCTGACCACCGATTCTAGTACAGTGTCAAATATGCTTTAAAAATTAATTAAAACCGTGAATTTGCTCATTGTGAGGGCACTTTCTCTACCTTTCTTTCCTTATATGCTTTTCATTAACTTTCTCTTTGGGCACTTTCTCTATTCCTTACAATTCTACAGTGATCCATCTGAGTGAGATGCAAAAGCAATCTTTATTTTTCTGAATAATCTTAGGTTTGCCCCATACCTCTCCAGAGGTAAGTAAGCTTCACTTTGTTCTGTTATTAAATGTATCAAATGAGGGGTTTCTTTACTGAGGATGGGTTTTTCTCAACTCTTCAAATTAGAAATAAAACAAAAGAGAGCCACTATCATTCATTTTAGCTCAACTTTCAAAGACATTAATCCTCACAAAATATTTCAGAGACAAGAATCATTAAGTCATTTTCACCGAAGAGAAAACAGGCTTTGGGAGTTAACCTGCGCACATGGGCAGGGAGTTCATCCATCATGGAGCTGAGGCTGACCTCAGTTCTGTCTCAATCCAAAGCCTTTACTATTTCCACCACACTAAAGCGAGAGAGGGCTATTCACAAGTGTAGGAACCCTCGGGGATTGCCCCCAAATCAGAGCTTCAGCTGCTTTCTACTGCTCATGTGTAATATGTGTTGTGATTCTTTTCCCTTAGAGCCTTCCCTCATGCCTTGCCTCTCTCTCAATCCACTGAGCTATTATGTCTGTGATTTATCTCCTCCTCTATTAAAGCAGTTGGCACCCCGAGCTTAAATGCGTCCATGTATAATTTTAACATACACGGCCTCTTCCTGTCACTAACCCCCTCTCCATTTTAATTAAGCGAGTGCAGAGACCTACCATTGCAGTGGTTCCTTGTATCAAAAATAGTCATAAATCATACCCTCCCCAATAATCTGTGCTCAAATAAGATGTGTCTAGAAATTCACGTTCTAGATCACATTTATGCCCGAGGTGCACTGTGTTCACAGCATTTCCCTCTTGCACATGTAATAACTCCTTATTTGTTTCATGAGGGTGATTAGTTGCCTTAAATTGCCAGAAATGAAACGCATCTCCCTCAGCAATGGGCATATACGCGAGAGCCTCCGGTTGTGTGTTCTCCAGGCCCTTTTTTATAATGGCACTAAATACATATAAACAAGCATCTGCTGCAGTCATGGCAATGTTTTCCCCGTATGTGCTGCATGTACATTAAAAGCAGAATGTGTTATTTAAAATGTCAGTTATGTCCATGGATTAGAATCTTTGTCGTGAATGAGTAGCACAGAAAGGTCACTGAGGGAAGATGGCAAAGTGTATCTTTCTGACTCCCACAAGCACATCTCCATGACTCTATGTGCTTCACGTTCATTATTCAGGATCATGTTTCAAAGTACTTAGAATCTACATCTGCCAGAGGTCATACCTCTCCTTGCCTTCAGAGGTTTTAAAGAAAATAACTACTTTTTCTGAAGCTATCCAGAGATTCAAAAGCAATTCTAAAATTTGCTGCCTTGAAATAATGGGGCTGATTATAATTAAAATTAGAATAGAAATTGAAAATTAAATTGACAAAAAAGAAGGCCCTAGAGATCGGGGAAATGTACATAAAATAGGGTCATAGAAGGAGAGAATAGTTAGGGAATAGTAGTAGGCTGACAGTAATTTTAGAAATAAAATGTTAATAACTATAATGGAAGCTTACATATTCTATGTAAAATGAGGTGACTCTTACCCTGCTATTTTGGATGCAGTGATACTTGATGTGTAAGAAATTAAATGGAACATAAACTGTTCAAAATAAGAAAGGTCAGTAGATAGACATAATTTGAGTGTTCTTTCATTAATTTTACTGCTCCCAAATTCAAGCGGGTTGCAGAATAAAGCCAATTTTACAGACATTTTATTTGACCCAATCCCCTCAAAAATAATAATATTTAACCACCGTCACCAGTCTGTAATAAAGTGCTTTATACTTGAATTAGACAATAAATGGCTTTTACTTTCTTCTCTACTTTGTGCATTTCTGTAGGCATATACGTCACCAGTCTGTAATAAAGTGCTTTATACTTGAATTAGACAATAAATGGCTTTTACTTTCTTCTCTCCTCTGTGCATTTCTGTAGGCATATACTAAATATCTATGGCAGTGGATCTCAACCTTTGGGTTGCGACCCCTTTAGGGGTTGAACGACCCTTTCACAGGGGTCACCTAAGACCATCAGAAAACACATATATAATTACATATTATTTTTATGATTAATCACTATGCTTTAATTATGTTCAATTTGTAACAATGAAAATGCATCCTGCAAATCAGATATTTACATGACAATTCATAACAGTAGCAAAATTACAGTTATGAAGTAGCAACGAAAATAATTTTATGGTTGGGGGTCACCACAACATGAGGAACTGTATTAAAGGGTCGCGGCATTAGGAAAGTTGAGAACCACTGATCTATGGAATGGAATAATCTGTATTGAAGACTAATTTCAGGATAATAAATTAACTGGTTGATATGCCAATTAAAAATAATATTTATCTTCAAATAGAATATGCAGTTTTATCCATATTCAGACATTGTCATTCATTTGTTCAGATAATTATTTTAAGTGTTGTATTAGCTCCCTATTGCTACACAACAAATTATGATAAATTTAGCATCTTAAAACATTGCACATTTTTTTATCTCATTGTTTCTGTGGGTTAGAAATGTAGGTATGGTGTACCTGAGTTCTATGTTCAGGGTTTCAGAAGACTACAAGCAAAGTACCCCCAGAACACAGCTCAGCATAATGGAAAAACTAGAGCACAGGGCAGAGTCAAAGACAATAAGTGTGTGGATGTTAACCTCCCTTTGGCACTAACTAGAATTCTGTTGCTTAGAATATTGGGTTTTTGTTGATGTTTGTTTAATAGACCTAGATGTTTAGGTCCACCCCAGGATGGCAGTTAAACAGAGTTAGTAAATCCATATTCTTAATTCTGTTAAGTATTTTATTTAGCTTACTATTTTTCACTCCATTACTTTCAGTGATCCTGGGAGAGTATAGGTTTCAGCAGCCTCCTTGACTGCCTTTTTTATACCCCTAGGAAGTGTAATGGTCTCCCTCTGCCTCTGGTAACTGATACCATTAATTAGACCTGACAAATTAATGATAGGCTATATTAACCACATTTGTCTAAGCATTTCACAGACATCTCCTGCTTCCAGTGGGAATCATTTAAACGAAAGGAAAATATTTAGAATCCTGGATTCACAGGTAATGTCAGGTTTCCTAATTTCAGAAGTATCTCAAATAACACTTAACTAAAGGTCAGTATAAAATCCAGTGCTTGCATGTTGTCCAACAGTAGGAAGTTCATAGACCAGCCCACTTGAAATCGGATCCTAATAATTAACAATTATGACTATCTCTCCATTACTTATTTGCCAGACAAAACACTTCATATTCTGCCTTTCCTAATTTATATATGTTTCCTTTCATACAGATTATATTCCAGACTAGTTGAGATTTGGCTGTATCTTCTTGGTTCATCCTTATAGTAAGAGTGAGACAAAGAATATATAACTTCATTCACATGTTGTTCCAATGTCAAGAAATGGGTGATTGTCTGGGTAGCACAGCTGTAAGCACTGATCCTTCATTCATCCATTTAACAAACTACCCATTAGGTGCTTCTGCCAAGGCTGTGTTTCAAGGTCACCCAGGAAGGGATAAATAAGAGCAATCCCAGCATGCCGAGAGTCCCAGCTCTTCTGTCTCAGACCTCTTGTCACTTAGGGAGTGGAGATGTGAAAGCTAGGGGGGCAGGCAGAGACTCAGGCTCTGAGGAATTTGCCTCAAGAAGAGAAGAGTCAATAAAGATTCAGTAGGTAGCCCTAACCGGTTTGGCTCAGTGGATAGAGCGTCGGCCTGCGGACTGAAGGGTCCCAGGTTCAATTCCGGTCAAGGGCATGTACCTTGGTTGCAGGCACATCCCCAGTAGGGAGTGTGCAGGAGGCAGCTGATCGATGTTTCTCTCTCATGGCTGTTTCTAAGTCTCTATCCCTCTCCCTTCCTCTCTGTAAAAAAATTAATAAAATATATTTTTAAAAGAAGATTCAGTGGGTGGGTGGGAAGAGAGCAACCAAAGGACTTCTAACCCATGGAACACTGACAATGGTGTGCTGAATGCCTGGGGGTGGGGGTGGGGGCAGAGGTGGGGTCAACGAAGAAGAAAAGGGGACATATGTAATACTTTCAACAATTAAGATAAAAAATAAAAGAATTGGGTTTTAAAGCCCGCATGGCTACTAGCTGAAACCACATCAGTATCAGATAGCTCTGCCCATTTACCCCAAGGTCAGAGCTAAACCACCATTTGTTACAATCCGGTACTAGGTACCTTCAGTGACTCCATGGCCTGGCAAGGAAAAGCTCATGAGTCAGAGAAGGATCATATTGTTTACCTTTATTTACCTGGCACAGGACTCGTTCAAGGGAGCATCTTAGAATAAGGATCTGAGGGGCATTTGAGAAAGTTTGGGAAAATGGGGTAAATAAGGTGACTTTGGGTGCCAATTTTTCTACTCTAGGAACCAACCCTCTATGGGGAGGCACTCCCTTCCATCTAACATAGTTGTTCAACAAGTTGGAACTGATGGTAGACAGAATGTTTTATTGCCATGTGTCAGGCAGCTCGATGCATTTCATGCCCGAATAATGCAAAATGAAATTTTAGCTGAAGGAGATGGCCTAGCAAATTGTTCTCCACAGAGCAGGCAGTAGGACCACGTCTCCCATGGAGAAGCTCACGGTGACAATGTGTCTGATTCATACTTTAATTGCCAGAATAAAATCAAACATCCATAGGTTCAGGCATGCTAATGAACAAGAAGCAGAATTAGCTTTTTCTCTGCCTATTGAATTGTCTAATGTTTGTTGAGAGAGGCAAACAGAGCACGGAGGATCCAAATTTTACCCCGAAGTGTTATAAGCAATATAATTCACAAATTAACATAGAATGGCCTTTTAGAAGACTCTTTTGAAATGACACTAAATCTTCAGCAACATGGTTTGCCCAAAAAGAAATGTTAAAATGATTTGCTGAAATTCTCTATTGAATTTTATTAAAATGGGACAGGCTATAAAATAAATCTGACTTTGGATTTTGATTGATTCTAGTATATTTTAAAAACTGGCTTGGACAAACATTGGTTTCCTATTTACCATAAGGATGTGATTTGTTACTCCACCTCCCTTCCAAAAAATGTTGTTTACTATACTATTTATTTAAATATTATTTTTACTTTTATTATCAATATAAGTGTCAATGCTAACTAATGCTATTCTTTCACTAAAGATGTTTGCATTTCTAAATTAAGTTACTATGATTTCAGCTTACCGGGTGTACCAGTTAATAATGCAGATTTTTTTTTCAATAGATGGAGTTACACATATGTTAATACATATGCGATTTGATACGTACGCTATTTTGTTGTATTGACAGCAAGCTTCAAAACATCATATGTCAAATTTTCTGAAAGCATTAATATCATAGATATTTTTACTCTTAAAAATGTCGAATTTCGTGCCAAAAAAAGAGCATTTGCGGGAAGTTCTAATTCATTACTTTATTTTGAAGAAAAGTGCTGCTGAAAGTTATCATATACTTCAGGAAGCTTATGGTGAACATGCTCCATCTCAAGATAGTTGTGAACGTTGATTTAAACTCTTTAAAAGTGATGATTTTGATGTGAAAGACAAAGAATGTCCTGGTCAACTGAAAAAGTTTGAAGACCAACAATTACACGCATTATTGGATGAAGATGTGCGTCAAACTAAAAAACAATTTGCAGAAAGATTAAACGTTGCTCAGCAAACAATTTCTGATCATTACAAACAATGGGAAAGATTTTAAAGGAAGGAAAATGGGTGCCACATCAACTGAAAGACAAATGGAAAACCGAAAAGTCATCAGTAAAATGTTGCTTCAACGGCACAAAAGAAAGTCTTTTTTGCATCCAGTTGTGACTGGTGATGAAAAGTGGGTTTATTTTGAGAATCCCAAATGCACAAAATCATGGGTTGATCCGGGTCAACCATCAACATCTACTGCAAGACCAGTTAAAGACACGTTAAAAGATCTTGCCTGGGAAGTATTAACCCACCCGCCGTATTCATCAGACCTTGCTCCTTCAGATTACCACTTGTTCCAATCGATGGCACACGCACTTTCTGAGCAGCACTTCAAAATGTATGAAGAAGTGGAAAATTGGGTCTCTGAATAGTCTGCCTCAAAACAAGAAAAGTTCTATTGGGATGGTATCCACAAATTACCTGAAAGATGGGGGGAATGTGTAGCTAGCGATGGACATTACTTTGAATAAAGCACTTTTGATGTTTCTCTTGAAATCATCATGTTTTCTTTTATTACAAAATCTGCATTATCAACCGGTATAGGTGGTAAAAACCAAATGCACATTTGCTCTGGCCAGTGGGCTCAGTGCTTAGATCATTGCCCCATGCATCAAAGGGTCTTGGGTTCGTTGCCAAGTCAAGGGCAGGTACCTGGGTTGCAGGTTCAATCTTGCGTGTAGAAGGCAAACCAATCATGTGTCTCTCTCACATCAATGTTTATCTATCTATCTATCTATCTATCTATCTATCTATCTATCTATCATCTATCTATCAATCATCTATCTATCTAGTTATCTCTACCTCTCTCTTTCCCCCTTTCCCTCCCTCCCTTCCACTTTCTGTAAAAATCAATGGAAAAAAATATCCTTGAGCAAGGATTAACAAAACAACAACAACAAAAAACAAACAAACAAACAAACAAACAAGCACACATTTAATGTTTTAGTTTGTCCATGTGGTCTAGTTGTAGGGAAAACACACAATCTTAACATTTTAACAACAGCTCACAGTTATCTTTGCAAAAAATCTATTTACTAGAGAATTTTAATGTTTTTTTTTAATATATTTTATTGATTTTTTACAGAGAGGAAGGGGGAGAGAGAGAGAGAGAGAGAGTTAGAAACATCGATGAGAGAGAAACATCAATCAGCTGCCTCCTGCACATCTCCTACTGGGGATGTGCCCGCAACCCAGGTACATGCCCTTGACCGGAATCGAACCTGGGACCTTTCAGTCCGCAGGCCGACGCTCTATCCACTGAGCCAAACCGGTTTCGGCGAATTTTAATGTTATTATAGATTTGTTTTTATTGATTTTTGAGAGAGAGAGAGAGAGAGAGAGAGAGAGAGAGAGAGAGAGAGAGAGAGATGAGAGAGAAACATTGATAGGCTGCCTGACTAGGGATTGAACATGCAACCCAGGCATGTGCCCTGACCAGAATCAAACCTGCGTGGGACCTTTCAGTACACTGGACCACACTCAACCAACTGAGCCACACTGCTCGGGGCCTATTTGCAATTTCTTGAGGCATCTCCAGACTGTTTTCCATAATGACTGTACCAATTTACATTCCCACCAACATTATATAAAGGTTCCCTTTTCTCAATATCTTCATCCACCCTTGTTTTCTTTTATATTTATGATAATAGCCACCCTAAGAGGTGTGAGATAATACCGTATTGTGATTTTGATTTGCACTCCCGTGATAATTAGATACTCCTTATTGGATATATGGTTTGCAAATAATTTCTCTCCTCCCTTAGGTTCTCTCTTCAATCTGTTGATTGTTTCCTTTGCAGTGCAGAAACTTTTTAGTTTGATGCAATCCATTAATTTATTTCTGCTTTCATTGTTAGTGGCTTTAGGGTAGATCCAAAAAATCATTGCCAGACCAAAAACATCCTTGCCTAGACCAGTGGTTGGCAAACTGCGGCTCGCAAGCCACATGCGGCTCTTTGGCCCCTTGAGTGTGGCCACGAAGTTTCAATCGCACTGTACGTGCGCGCCCGCACGTGGTATTTTGTGGAAGAGCCACACTCAAGGGGCCGCAGTTTGCCGACCACTGGCCTAGACCATCATCAAAACACTTTTATCCTATGTTTTCTTCTAACAGCTTTATTGTATCAGGTCTTAAATTTAACTCCGATGTTTTTTGAAGTTGCCTTTTTTATATGGAGTGGGATATGTGTCTAACTTCATTTTTCTGCGTGCGGAAAACTAATTTTCCTCTCACGATTAATTGAAGAAATATATCTATGTATAAACACACACACACACACACTTAGGTAGTTGCAAGTTTATACGTAATTCTATATAATTGTATATCAGACTGATAGGATAAAACTTTTATAGTTATAAGTGCCATTCTG
The DNA here is from genome assembly GCF_964212035.1 of Myotis nattereri. Classification (NCBI taxonomy): domain Eukaryota; kingdom Metazoa; phylum Chordata; class Mammalia; order Chiroptera; family Vespertilionidae; genus Myotis; species Myotis nattereri. The sequence goes on from NC_138090.1 coordinate 10,430,038, forward strand.
ATTCTCTAGTAATATTTTTGTCTTATGGTGGAAAATTTTTTATAATCAAAGCTCAGAACATTTTGATTGAATAGCTTATCCCATTAATATTAAAGGTAATTGCTGATATAGTTTATGTATTTATAGAGTTTTCTAAATTTTCTTTCTATTTACATTTGTTTCTTTTTATTATAGGTACCATTTAGTGTCATATCCTTATACCAATACAACTTAGCTCCCACAGGTCTTTTTTGTGCTGTTTTGTAAAATATGTGTGTGTAACATAGATAAGATATAATTTTACAGATGTTGTTTTATATAATTGATGTCTACATCAGTTAAGAGAAGGAGAAAAAATATTCATATACATTCTCTTTTAGAATTTACATAATTACTTTTACCAGTGCTCTGGTTTTGTTTTGTTTATTTTCTCATGTGGATTTAAATTACTGTCTAGGGTTCACTTGCTTTCATCTGAAAGAACGCCCTTTAGTATACCTTGTAAGTTTATTCTACTAGCAATACATTCTCTCAGTTTTTCTGTACTTTGACCTGTCTTGATTTTATCTTCATTTCCAAGGATAGTTTTTCTGGGTATAAGAGTCATAGTTAATATTTTTCCATTTTTTACAGTATTTTGAATATGTCTTATGACTGCTTTCTGACCTCTATTTTGTGTGATAGGAACAAAGCTCTTATTTTAGCAGAGGCTTATTGTACATCTTGCTGATTTTAAGATTTTCTCTTGTCTGTGTCTTACAGTTGTTTGGCTGGCATAATTTCTATCCATCTATCATCAAGTTTACTGATAGTTTCTTTTATTAGTTAAGGTCCACTTTTGAACCTCTCTAGGGTATTTTCCCATTGCAGGTAATGTAATTTTACATTTTAGTACAGAAATTTTATCCTGCCATTGCTTGGGTAGAGTCTTACCATATGATAGCTAAAGAAAGAGAGCTCTTGGCATCTGAAATTTAGGCTTTGCACTCTGAAGCTGGGAGAGGGAAGAAATTTCAGAGGCCTATTCCTCCCAGCAATTTTTTGAAATATGTGGGGAAACCTCACCCTGTAGGACACATCACTTGGAGTTGAGTTTCTATGTTGAGGTGGGGAGAAGGTGAGGGAGACAATGGCTCATGGCTCAACTTTTACTGTCTTCATGAGATGTAGTAGATTTTCTTTTCTTTTTTTAATATATTTTATTGATTTTTTACAGAGAGGAAAGGAGAGAGATAGAGAGTTAGAAACATCGATGAGAGAGAAACATCGATCAGCTGCCTCCTGCACATCTCCTACTGGGGATATGCCCGCAACCCAGGTATATGCCCTTGACCGGAATCGAACCTGGGACCTTTCAGTCCGCAGGCCGATGCTCTATTCACTGAGCCAAACCGGTTTCGGCAGTAGATTTTCTTATATAAATGTTTCTTCATTTGCTGTGATCCTAGGATAATTTTCATAGACTTTACATGTTTATTTTTAATAATTTTCATCAGTTTCAGTTGTTGATTCATGGAATTCCTCACAAAGCCATTCTAGAAGTTGTGTCAAAATAGTTAACATTCATCATTCATAACTGATGTCTCTATATATTTACATATCCTAGCACTTATTAGATGTTGAAGGGATGGTTTTGTAAGTAAGTAAATAAATACATACATATATACATACATACATACATACATACATACATACATAAATGTTAAGAAAACAAGGATGAAGAATTCCAATATGTTGGCCAGCATTAAATGTTAGTGAAATTGATTGGCCTCACATACAGGGCTTAACATGTTACTTTTCACTTCTTTTGAAATCCTATATAATAAAAGCCTAGCAACCAAAACGGCAAAACAATCAGAACAACCAGAGACCAGAATGACTGCAGTCCCTCGCCCCGGCTATCCCCACTCCCCAGCGGGGACCCCCACCCTGATTTGAGGCCCCTATCAGGGCAGGCTGGCCAGCCCCCCACCCGTGCACTGGGCCTCTTTCCTATATAATAAAAGGGTAATATGCAAATTGACTCTAATGGTGGAATGACTAGAATGACCACTTGACCAATCACTATGAGGCGCACTGACCACATCTCTGTCCCTTTCCCCAGCCAGCAGGCTCTGATCGCCCGATGGCGAATGGGAAACCGGGATGGGTGGTGGCGGGGAGCGGGGCCAGCTGCGGGCAGCGAGGAAAGACGGCCCTGATCACAGGCCAGGCCTAGGGACCATACCTGTGAACGAATTTTGTGCGCCAGTCCTCTAGTTGATATATAAAAAGATATCTTAGGTCTCACTTCTAAATACTTCTTATAGCTCAGAATTTAAGTGTGCCAGGAGAGTGGATTTGATCACCATGGAAACGAGATATCTCCCCATCTACAGCTTGGTCAGCCAATAAGAATCTTTCCATACAGGTTATGATGTGCCATCTAGGGAAGGCTGTGTCAGTATCGATTCAAAATGAAAAAGAATGCACAAAGGAGAATGAACACCCCACTCCTCAAGTACCATGTTAAACATAACTCTACAAAAAATCCTTAAGCAGAATTTCAATGGAAATGGCATTTTATTTGTATTTCTTCAATGAAAAGAGTCAATTCTCCTGTAAGGTGTCTGATATTATCATGTCTAATGCTCACAAAGCCTTAGAATTGAAGTCTCCAAGTGATAAGCAATTCAAGTAATACATTAAGAAGTTAGGCTTCTAAGTCAGGGATATCTATAGTCAAACATTTTCTCTTTTCCATAGTTATTGAAATAAAGTAAATTCATAGTATCTTAATATATATATATTTTAGTCCTCATCTGTTACTTCTGTTGTCAATATATGAAAATGGGTTCTTTCAATCGTGAGGCTAAAACACCCTGGCACTGAGTGAGTTGTGTTTAGTAAACAAACAAACAAAAAAACAAACAAAAACTCTTAGGTTTTTACATTTCCTTTTTGTTATGTATTTTTCATTTTAAGTTTAGTTGAAATCTGTCATTTGGATGGCAGATGAAAGGACGGTTTTCTTCCTTTAGATATTTAAAAACAAAACAACTCAAATGTATTTTTATTATTGGCCCTGCTGTAACGCAGCAGTATGTTTAAAAAAATAACACAGTGTAGCAGAAAATTGGCTTGATACCAAATGTACCTCAAAGTCTCAGGTCTCCGAATCCTTAGGCATAGACCTGGGTAATCACCTTATTGCAACTCCATAAAATATACCTTTATATTTTGCATTTATTTAGTCTTGGCTTGTTTGCTTTCCCTCGTAGTTGTGTAGAGAAACTCTATTTATGAACAAACCACACTAATGGAGGAAAATGGGTCAATGATAATGTTAGCTACCTTTTTATATTATAATTATTTTTAGGTACAGCTGCAAGACTTATTTAAGTCAATCAGTTTCTCAGGGTTTGTGAAATTGTAGGATGTGGCAATAATTATTACTGAATGATCATCTCTCAAATAATAACTGACTGTCAGTGAGCAATCGGGTTTCTTGCTTTTACTGCAAAAAAAAAATCACTTGAGTTTTGAAGAAATCACTATCAAAACAATATACACAATGTACACAGGTGGAATCATTGTTAAACTTTCCTCGTCATTCTCCACTAGTAAAAGAGGAAGAGTCCCGCTCTTAGAAGATATATTAGGAAAAACATCCCCCAAATCTCTCATACTCCACTGAAATGTATTTCTAAATTTACAATGATGGCCATTTAATACAATGCTGTTACAAAATTACAAACTGTAAGAGTAAATAACCAAAACAGCCTTCACAATGTGTACTTCTGAAATCACAGAACCTGAGCTGTATAAACTTTATAAATAACAAATGCAGTCTCTGCTGAGTACACTTTGTAAATCATGATTGTAGTTCCTATTGTTTATGCTTTGTAAATCACACACACGTTTCATGTTGTTCAATTAGCTTGGAGCAAACAGACCATATCCAAAGGAAGGATATCATGATGTGAGGAGATTTCTAAGCAAGTCCTATAAGCAATCATTGAAAGAGAATTTTTTTTTCCTTTTACTTCCCTAAAAAAAAAAAAAAAAGACTGGATAGGGATAGCAAGTTTCTATTTGTGTAGGAAAAATAAGACTTTATGTGTGTGTTTGTCTAGAAAAAAGGGTGCCTTCCTTGAGTGTACAGAAGGTACTAATCGAACAGAAAGTAAATCCTTACAGCAACCACAACGGAAACGATGCCGAAGTAGTTGAAGATGCCATTTTAACACACTGCATGGTAATGTTTCAACACTGAGACTCTTCAACAGGCTAATCCATCCTTTTTTTTTAAGTGCAATTTTCAATATATTTTTTTTCTCCAAACACCAATCCCAAGGCAGAAGTCATGTGTCCTGCAAATTCAGACTTTGATGAATCCATTCCAACTTTCTGTCTTCTTGTCTCCCTTCCTTAAGAATTTCATTTTTTCTTGGCTCATTCCTGATTTGCTGTAACATTCCCACTGAGGGCAACCCTCTCTTACTTCATTTTCTCGGTCAGCAACATAAAAACTGGTGAAAGAGCCCTGTTTCCCTCCTGAAAGCCAGGATCCAAAGCTTCCTACATAAACTATCTATGTCCTTCCGATGGAGTTCCCAATTTTCTATCATCAGCGTATTAAAATTATTTCAAGTATCTTATTTATTTTTTAAGTATATAAAGAAGACAGAATATCAGGTTTATATTTAGTGTTAGTATATTCACAGCCCTCTAATAGGCATTTTAAACCAATTATGTTACTTAATTCATATTTCAACAATGAAAAAACATTATTGTACTTCTTTTTATAGAAGTTAATACCAAGGTTCAGCATGATTAAATAATTTGGCCTAAATCATAAGCCTGCTTTGATGTCCACAATCACTCACGTATCTGGTGGTGGTTTGTTCCGGCTATAACTTCTGTCTCTTCAGAATTTAACTGGGTGCCATTTGGAATGCTAACATGCTTTCTGATGTGGCCTGGGATTCCTTGCAATATGGCAGCTTAATTCCAAGGGCAGAACAGGGAGGGAAATAGTGAGGGAGGGTGGAAGGGTGGAAGAGAGAAAGAAGAAGAAGAGGAAGAGGAAAAGGAGGAATAGATGGAAGAGGAGGAAGAAGAATATGTGTCAGGGCTGAAGTGATTAAGAAAAAAAAAACCAAGCAAACAAAGATAAGGCACACATTATGCAGTTTACAAAGCTATGGTAAGCCTTACACAAGAAACCTACTCATGGTTTGCACTTAATATAATACATTTGTAAACTCCAAATATTAGAGCCTCAAAATCTTTGTTGTCCTTGAAATATCTTCAAAGATCCTCTTTTTCTTCACTTTCCTATATTCCATACTGACCATCCTTGATTCATCTCAAAAAGGTACCTTAGGAGAATATGCCTCATGAAAACGTATATTCTTGCAACACACAGCTAGAGAAATAAAGTACTTGTACTTTTTTATATTGCGCTTATTAGCACAACTGAAAACCTAGGATAGTATATATAAAACAAACAAAGACATTCTGAAAGGTGGAGAGGAAAAGAAAGGCCAGCTAGAGAATTCAGGGCCCTAAGATGGTCACATCGGTGAGCTCTTTGGGCTTCCTTTTGGCCTTATATATCCCAGACTTGGAGCTCAGAAAGCCAATATCCAAGAAACACTAACAGGCACAGCTAAAAATGACCAAGGAACATCTGTTCTCTCAAGTCAAACACCAGGAAAGAGGTAGCATATCAAGAAAGAAACATAGGGGTGCATATATCCTTTCTGATTGGTGTTTCTAGTTTCTTCTATTCCTAGAAGTGGGGTTACTGGGTCAAATGGGAGTTCCATTCTTAGTTTTTTTGAGGAAACTCCATACTGTTCTCCACAGTGGCTGCATGCATATAAGCATAACCAATGGACTCAAACACCAGGGGGTGAGGGGATGAGCAGGGAGGGGGGCAATGGGAGGATAAGGACACATATGTAATACCTTAATCAATAAAAAAAGAGAAAGAAACAGTTTAGATAATAATCAATCTACTCTAGCCAAACATCACAGCCAAACCCTACTCCCATGCACCCAGCACAGGCTGAGTGATCAGTCTAAACCTCCATTCTCATGAGGCTGTAATGAGTTGTTCCAACATCCCTGTCAGGGTAGGATCAGAGAAAGCCAAGTAGAGAGCCAGGGCTTTCATTCCCACTTCAGCACATGGTGCCAGAGGAGACAATGGAAGCAGCCTCTACTTTCAGCCCCCCTACCCTTTAGCCATAACAAGACATGCCTCTCCCTCCCAGCTACGGTCCTGTCGGAGGAGAGAGAGAAAAACAAAACAAAACATCGATGAGGGAGAGACACAATGATCGGTTGCCTCCCGCACATGCCTGAACCAGGGCCAAGACTGAGCCTACAGTAATCCAGGTATGTGCCCGTGACTGGGAATCACACCTGGGACCCTTCAGTGTGCTGGCTGATGCTCTAACCACTGAGATACTGGCCAGGGCTATGCTGCTTTTTAATTAAAAATTAGTATAGACACTTTGGACCAGTATGCATCGACCCTCTCTACTTTAGTGGCATCTTAGCCTGGATCATGTCAAATTCCTTCTGGTGTAGCTTTTCTTAGCTCATATTCTATGAACACCAGTCTCTCTTCCTGAAATACCCTTTAAGAGACTGCCGTCAGTGGGAGAAATTTAGTTGGGTACTATTTAAAGTTATAAATAGTGGGCAATGGAAATAAGGAGAACACTGAAAAGTACGTCAAGCTTATCAGGAATACTATATTCGAATCCAGCATTAACCATTCTGTCACAAAGTAGGGCTCACAATAAAACTATACTTCAATAGATGGGCATGAGTGACATAGGTTTCTTCTTTAGTCAGATAGAGTAAGGGGCTGCAATTTAGAAAACTTGCTCATGATTTTCTGAAATATTAGAAATATATAAATGCCTTTTAGCTTTAGTAGTCCCCGAAAGAGATTCAAATGCCAAGAATGCAGTAACTCCATTTGATAAGATGTTCAAAGGCAAAATATTTAACAGTGAGTCTTTTTTATATTGAAGCATAATTTTAACAATGAAGGTCCTGCAACCTTCAAAGACCTTAACACATCCTCCATCAACATCTTCTCCAATGACCATAACATGTGGCCCTTGAAAAGTGCCCTTTCACTGTGTCATCTCTTTTCACATATTTTCACCTTTGGATCTTGGATCTGTCAAGGTCTATGTGGTTTTAGAATTAAGGAGGGGCAGTAGAGGGAGCTCTCACAACATCAATTCTAGGGGCGTAATTTTTCCCTTTCAGTGATCCAGGCAACCTTGTGAGATCCATTGTGATTTGTGACAAATTGTGAGATAATCCACATGAGACCAATAACACAGCAATTGTTTTAATTTCCACATTGTAGCACACCTTTATGGAAATCTTTGAAATTTTTGTTGATAAAAGACCATCTTACCATATACCTGGCTTAGATGCCCATCCCCATACCCGTATCTTTTCAGTCACCTTAAATGTCAAGCATAGATTTCAAAATCAATACCTAAAGATACTTGGTGCAACACTATAAAATTTAATTTGTTTCTCTAATAGAAAAGGGGAACAAAATAATCTTCTCTAGTAGTGGTCCCGCCTCCCCCCTCATTTGTCCCTCTGATCAGCAGTATTTTCGATTTCTTGTTCTTAAAGCCTAATTCTAATGTAACACTCTTGTGTTCTCAAAAATTTTCAGTTTATTATTCCATTGACTCCCCGCCTGTCTTTTCTCATCACAAGCTACTAGTGTGATGACAGAATGAGCTGGTGACCTTCACTGGAAGAGGTCCCCTGGAAACTTCTCAGCTGAGGTTAGTGCAAGTGACAGGAAGAAATTCACAGCCGTTGCTACTAATGGTATTTAGCAGCATTAGAAAAGGCAGCCCCTTGGCACAGTCAACAAAGGTCATCCAGAAGCCACCAGCGCCAGCTTTCAGCAGACACCCGAGTTGTTTCACATGGCAAACCCAATTACTCATCCCTCCCCTCCCTCCACCGTGTCTCAGGGTATCTGTAACTATCCACCAGCAACCGATCTCATACTGGGGCCACCAGCAGTGCCATTGTCCTTAAGTCATGAGAACGACTCCTTTCAGGTGCTTAGATTTAAGATGAAGACTAAAAAGTACTGAACCTCACTCTGCAAGAAAATAATTCATTTTTTGTGGCTGCTTCTTGTCATCCAGACTTAGAATATCACTTTAGCTGACTCTGAATCTCCAATGCTTTATTTGTAGAACAAGGATAAAATGCCCACAGCGCAAGGCTTTGTGAGAATCAGATCATGTATCTGGTATTTGACACAGTGGTTGGTACAATGAAAGGGTTTTATAAAGATGGTAATATGTTTATTGTGATTTCACAATATCATGTCATAGTTAAATTGAATATTTTGGCAAGGTTTTAAGATATCTATTTAGTTATTGCTATTAAATGAAGTATTTTTTCCCTAAGAATTACAGTTACAGAGAATCTTTTTTTTTCCTAATTGATTTTTAGGGGAGAGAGAGAGTAAAGGAGAGGGAGAGAGGGAGAGAAACATCGGTGAGAGAGAAACATCCATTGGCTGTCTCCTGCATGCTCCCTACTGGGGATCTCACCCTAAACCTGAACATGTGCCCTGACACAGAACCAAGGTGCAACCGCTCAGTGCACATAACGATGCCCAGCCAACTGAGTCACATAGGCAAGAGCAGAAGTACAAAGTTTCAATGAAGTAAGTGTCATCAAAAATATCCCCATTTGTAATATCCACTTACAGTAAGTGGTCACCAAATATCCTTCACTACCTCAGCTAGCCAAGGGACAAAAAAGAACAGACTTGGTCAGAATTACAGAGAAAATAGCAGCATCAATGGTGAAAATTACTGGGATCTATTCCAAACTGAGTGAATTCTGAGACCATCCCAAAAAACAAATGCAGAAGTTAGAAGTTAAAGAAGGTTCCCTCCTTCCTTCCTTCCTTCCTTCCTTCCTTCCTTCCTTCCTTCCTTCCTCCCTCCCTCCCTCCCTCCCTTCCTCCCTCCCTCCCTCCCTCCCTCCCTCCCTCCCTCCTCCCTCCCTCCCTCCCTTCCTTCCTTCCTTTCTTCTTTCTTTCTTTTCCTTACTAGGAGTCAATGTCATGAATATATTTACAAAACCTTTGTTACAAAACTATTGTAACTCACCCACATATGATTATTTAATTGCTTGAAAATTGTCTCTTTGAAGTTGTAAGCATTAATTATCTACAAAGGATATAAATAAGTATGGATTTTACATTAAGCAGATTTTGCAAGTGAGAACATTTTAGTGGCTGCTTTGGAATTCTGAACAAGTATAAGCTTAGCATCTACTTTTTGCATTATGGTTTAGTTCTGAAAGTAAATAAGTAATGTCTTCAGTGGCAAATGTTTATAGTTCAAAGGGTAGTCAGGCATTAAAACAGACCGTTGTTTAATAACACAATTATTACAGTGGGTTGCGACAGATGTGGTTAGGAGTGGAAGCCCTCACACACAGTAACATTTGAGAAAAGGGATAAATAATGGGTCGTAATTGCCCATGTGTACCATTTGTGGGAGACATTGGGATGGTTTAGATAAGTGGTTCTCAACCTGTGGGTCACAACCCCTTTGGGGGTCAAACGACCCTTTCAAAGGGGTCGCCTAAGACCATTGGAAAACACATATATAATTACAAATTGTTTTTGTGATTAATCACCATGCTTTAATTATGCTCCATTTATAACAATGAAATTGGGGGTCACCACAACATGAGGAACTGTATTAAAGGGTCGCGTCATTAGGAAGGTTGAGAACCACTGGTTTAGATGCTTTACATGTTCAATTTTGTTCTCATGGTTGGTTCTTCTCCCTTGAGAAATAGTGGGAACTCCACATCCAAGGTGATAATTAGGGCTGTTACCAAAGGCTGGAATGGGAAGAGGCAGCTAACAAGACAATCAGAGCCCCTGAAGCTAGATGAAAGGAAATAACGGAGAGCCAAGTTACTAACCAGGCTTTGAAAATCAGTCCACAGTGCAAAGTGGAAAGGTCTACGGCTTTCTTCACTTTTCTCTCTCTGGATATTGTAATTGTCTTGGTTGCTCACATCCTCAAAGGGCCTTTGGCATCTCCTGGAGAGGTTGATCTCAAGGGCTTTTAAACAGTGTTGTATGGTGAGAACTGAGGGCCGTGCTGGCATGCCCTCTGGGACAGGATTGAACTATGTGCACTGAGTAACTTTCCGAATAACTGAAAGGAAGGAGCTCTTTAGACCATCTGTGCCAGACCATCACATGCACTGAGTATGCTGGGAGTTACATGCTATTCTCCCTCATTAGACGGAGATCTCCAAGGGTCAGAATTGTATTTTACTTATTTGAATGAACAACGTGAGGTCAAAACTAGGATTTGTCAGTATCAATGCGCAACTGAAGGATAAGAATCCGGTGATAAGTGGAGAGTTCTGAGGCGCAGTGTTCATTCTTCAGAGAGAGGGAATATTTTAGCCAAGGCTGAAGCAAAGTCCAATGTGTTAGTATCATGAGATGTGGAATTGTAGGGTTCAAGGAAGTTTAGAATGTTAGACAATGGAAGTACCAGACATATTCTCTAGGAGCACCACAATTTAGTTGTGATAAACTAGCATCCTAGCAAGTACCACCACAGGACATAGAAATATTCAAAGGCCTGATCTATCAATGCGGGATTGGAAGCAATGATTATGACTCATCCCACCACTAACAACAAAGACAGAGAGTTGGGTTTAGAACTTGTGGGATGCAATTCAAAGACCTGGCTTTGCTATCTTATGGCTTTGAAACTGTAAAGAGTTTTTTAATATAACTGAGCCTCAGCTTCTACATCTATAAAAAAGGGAAATGTTTATTCTTCAACATTATTGCTAAACTTTGCTAGAATTGTGTCTTATATAATGTATGGACCTTTGACATACTTTATCCTTCCTTTGATACTGAGAAGAAGAACTACTGAAGAAATGACACCACATAACCCCACCTGTGGCAGCAGAACCGGTTTACTGTAAGAGTTGGATTCTGCTTTCAAATACTGTTTGGTGTGTGCTAGGCACTCAATGAATATTTGATAAAACAAAAGAACTTATATAATCACTCTTCAATATTAAAAGGGCCTGGGTAATTCACATTTTCTGGGAATGCCATTAAAAGAAAGTGTTATGGAGTGTTTACTCCATCACTCTCTTTTTATATGCAGGAAATTGGAAAAAAAGAGATTAAACATCTATGCAGGACAGCCAGTTTGAGGCAAGACTAACATTTAAACCATGGTATTAGTTTTTATTTGTTCTCTTTGAACCATTTATTTTGTTTTTATTCATTGGGTTAAGTTATAAAATATATAACCCAAGAGATCTTTGGGGAAATACTTATCCTTTATTTGATTTTAGTGAATTAAATGTTCTTTTAGATACAAAGGTTCTCAAAATTCAGTGCACAACACACACACACACACACACACACACACACACACAGAATACCTCTCAGGGACAATGGTTTGTGTGTGTATGTGTGGTGCATACAGGACTTCTTTGGACTAGGCTTACTCCACACATACTGATTTATTTTATTTGAAGTAGAACCAAGACATCTACAATTGTGTATGGAACAAAGGTAATTCATATCCAAATTGTTTATTATCTATTTGAGAAGTACTGCTTGCATTCCTTCCTTGTTTGATTTCCCAATCATTTATCCACTCAACAATTATTTAAATTATTATAATGATACAATAAACACCTGAGTGCCACCTCCTAACCAAATAAAACTGTTCACTTTCACCATGGGCGTCATGGTTATTCAAGTAGAATTGGAATTTCCTTTGTAAATTTTTACTGATTCTATTCCCAAGTCCCTACTCAAAAGTAATCACTTTTCTGATTTTTTTTTCTGTTCCATACCTGCAAATGTTTACTATATTATACTGCTACAATCTATGTTCGCAACTGTCTTTCATGTGCCCAGACGTTATATGTTGTTATCATTCAGAATGAATCATTCAATATCTTGCTTTTTTGGCAAATATTATAATTTTGGGATACTGGATAATTTCAGTCCTTTTACTAGTCCACAGTTATCTCAGACTTTTTAAAATCTATATCCTACAGATGTGTATGTATGCCATTTTCAGTTTTTGTTATTAAAAATAATGCTGTAACTCAAACTTCCAGTATGTGGTGTTATTTTGTTGTTGTTGTTTGTTTTTTTAGTTTATCTTTATTTTTGAAAGTGTTATAGTTGTCCCCTCTCTCCACCCACCATTGACCCATGATATATGTTTTTCTAAGCATATGCCTAGAATTAATATCTTTAATGGATATTAATACATGGATAATATCCTTAAAGGCACTTTGGATGATAGTAAGAATTTGGGGCATTTTATTTAATCTAACCCAGCCCGATAATGTTGCCTAAAAATGAGGATAGTAATTAGCACAAGATTTCATAGAGATTAAACGGGTCATTGTGAAAGTCGTGACAAACTAACAACCAATAGTTTCTTCTATTTTTTTTTTCTTTCTTATCCTACACTGTGTTTATGGACAGAGCCCTGAATACACAGACCGCCATGGAGATAGTCAGCATTTCACATGTTTATCTAAGTCCGAGACATCAGCCATATAAATGAGAAACATCTGCATTCTGTCTGAGCTTGTCTGAGTAACGTTTACCTTGATATTCAGAATCCTCCTCTTTGAATCTCTGAATCTGTGACCTGCACACATGTGGGTGGTGTGTCTGTGTCTCTGATTTTAGAGAAGAAATAGCGCCGTCAAATCTTATTTCTTATTCTGCCCCTTTTTTCCTCCTCTATTTTATATTCATTTGCTTGTCCTTGCTAAGTCTTCCCAGGCTTTTCAACCAAATACAAACATTAAGTGAAGGTTTGCCGGCAATTTCAAAGCCAAGCCAAGCAATTCCCCCGAAGGGAGAGAAGGCAGCTGCTGATTGTGCACAGGCGCGGTGGGCGGGCATTCACCTTGGCAAGGAGAAAGGGAGGTCTGAGCTAAGAATGAAGGGCCAGGCCAGTGGTGCTGTCTGATATGAGTTGTTGGACAGGGAAGGGAAGGGAAGGGAAGGGAAGGGAAGGGAAGGGAAGGGAAGGGAAGGGAAGGGAAGGGAAGGGAAGGGAAGGGAAGGGAAGGGAAGTAATCGAAGCAGATAGATTATACTCCTAGTGTGTACCAGGCTCTGTGCTGGGCCACCTCATCACTTTTTCAAGACAGGACAGATGCCTGCCTATATTTGCAGATTTCAATGTCATGGAGAAGGTCATTATCACTTCTCTGTGTCCCCCTGCCTCTGAGAACCTCGGATCATTGATTCTTGCACTCTCCCAACATGCCGGAGTCTACCTTTCAGTTTCCAAGCTAAAAATTATATGCACAATGTTATAGAATGCACAATTTTCCTGAACTAATATGATATAAATATAGTGTTTCTCTTTGGCTCAGGTATCCTACTTCTATAATATAACATAAAATAATACTATGAAATCAGGAGAAATAGTCATATGAAAAGGTATTTATTTCAACATTCTCTGGACTTGCAAAAAATGAAAATCATTAACTGCATAATAACCAAGAAAAAAACCACTGAACTAGCGTGTATTCATATTAGAAAATATTATGCTGACATTCAACTGAGGTTTATAAAGAATTTGTCAACATGTCAAAAAGCTTACCACATAAAAGTAAGGAACTAAAGATAAACATGCAATTGGACTTAAGTTGTGTAAATACACTTAAAAAGATAATATAGCCAATGACTACAAATGCAAATAAAAGTAAAAATTGTTTCTATTTCTGTCTTAATTGTAGTACTATATGTATGTTTTATGTATTTTTGATGGTTTCTACAGTATCTAAAAGTTGTTTTTATATCTAAGTTATGGTGAAAATAAAATTGCCATTATTTACAGGTAGGTTTCATTTATTTTTGTTGTTGGTAAAAGTCTTGGAGATTAAAAAAAGGTTTTTACTAACCAAAGACTGCCACAAAACCAGTCAACTTATTTGAACTCTAGACCTCATTTATAAGGTGAGGCTACATCATCAGACTTGCTCCCGGCCAGTGGTGCTCAAAGGATAACATGAGCAAATAAGGGTGGCGATGCCTTACAAACACAGATCATCAAAGAAATGTGCGCGCCACATTTTGCCAGAGCAGCCCTACTTTTTGCATATAGGAGCAGAGGTCATGATGTATTTTCCCTGAAACTCCTCTCTGGCCTGAAGGTGTGGAAGAGGAAGGACAGACACAGTCTCCCATGAGTGGGCTTCTGCTACAGGCTCCTGTGGGAAAGGGGTGGGCTATCCAGTGAAAGGGTCTGGAAATCCGGGGCGGGTCTGATGCCTTCTGGTCTGTTTCCTCACAGAGAAGGCAAAACTGACATCACTCCTCCCACGAAGGTTGCTCTAAAGATCAATGTTGTTGACATCTCTGAACCGCCTTTAAGGCTCTGTCTGAGACAGGGTTGCAATAAATACATTGCCCCGGGTCACATAATGTCAACTGTTCCAACCAATAGCAGGCATTCCTCATTTTTTATGTCCACTGGTGGAAGTGATTATGAAACATGAAATCATGTAAACACAAATGAGCTGGAATAGTGAACAAGGAATCAAAACATGAGGTAGTAAGTCATAACACACACACACAGGCACATACACACAGTGAAAAAAGCTACTTCCCATGTCTACCACTCCTAAATCTCTGAGAGGTAATTTCTCGTTGGTAATCGTAGCTTGTCATAACCAGTTGTCAAAAGCCCAGAAAAAGCCAGTGAAAATTAACATGGCTCCCTTCTTATTATAAACATAATGGGGACAAAAAGGCACTTGGACATGATGGAAGGGCATGGGATGGATTTCTTTGGGGCCTTCTTTTATAAAACATTAATCTAATTCCTGAGGACTCTGCTTCATAACCCAGTTACCTCCCAAAAGGCTCCCTACTAATATAATCACATTGGACATTAAGATTTCTACCTATGAATTTTGGAGGGACACAAACACTCAGTCCACAACATGGATGTATACCCAAAAGAATTGAAAGCAGGGTCTTAAAAGATATTTGTACACACATGTTCATAACACCAATATTCACAATAGCTAAAACAGAATTTAAAAAAAAAAATAATGAAATCCAACTCATCAATCACTTCTTTTCGTGTGTGTGTTATATCTAAAAACTCATGGCCAAATCTGAGGTCATCTGGATTTTATGGCCATCTAAGAATTTTATTATTTATTTATTTTTGCATTGTACATTTTATTCTGTGATCCTCCCTAAAAATTTTACTTATTTTTGGCCTGGGTTTTCCAAAAGATGGAGCTAAAATTCTAAAACCCCAAGCGTTCTCAGAGATATTAGGAATATTCACCAGTGAAGATTAGGGAGGAAAGAATTCTTGTCACTGACAGAGCATCCAGATGGAGTCTGTTGCACACTGAGTCACGTGGGAGACAGAGGATCTCGAAATGACTTCATCTGGAAAGAGGCCTGGCAAATAGTTCCTCCTTGACGGTAATGCATTTAATGGATCATTACCAGGTATAATAAAACGTAGATAAAAATGGATGTCTTTGTCAAATAAGTGTTGGAAAATTTTACTTAACATGTAGCATAGACTTTACCATTAGGATTTGGAGAGCCTTTAATGTATTAATGACTCCTATGGCTCTCCAAATGGACCAGATTTCACAGACTCATCTTATAATATTTTTTTTTCCCCCTCAGGAAAGTAATGTTTTGAGTGGAAAAAATTTATAGATAAGAAAATAAGTTTAGCACATGAATCTTAGCACTACGCCAAAAAATCATTCAGTCAGTTATTGGAACATTTGGGATTGGTACAGACTGTTTAATTATAAGCCAGTGATGACTTCATTTTCATTTACTTCCCCTTGAAAAAAAGTGAAGACTCATTCATTGAGTCACAGTTGCTAGAACATCTATGATGGCATTTTGTGCATGGGAAATGCCATTACAATGTCCACACCTTGAAATGGACTTCTAGTGCCCTCAGAAATAACTTTTATCATGATCTAGGGGAATATGTTTTGATTAACTGAGTGACTGTTCTAGTGTTTTAGGAGTCTGTCTTACTATAGACACTGCTAGGTCTCTTCAGCCCTTCTCAATGAACGTGACATCAAGATTAACTGAGTGCTTCTCCTGTCATTTGGGAGCATGCATGTATGCCCCAGTGACCTTGTTTGTGGTAACGCGCTATAGGTCTTTCTATTTGCCCGCAGACTTTGTGAAGATGCTATTTCTGTGGTTGGTGATTTTGCAGTCTGAAAACTTTGTGCATTCCCTATGAGTTTATCTTCTTCCTTAAAAACACTATTAATTCAATTCTGTAATCCACTTCCCTCCTTGCCATGCAAAGCTTGGGCCGAGTTGCTCTTCAGAGAATCAGAGAAGACTCAAAATGACAGCCCTCAGTGAGAACTCAGGATAAGCATTAACATTATGAAAGAGCTTGTCCATCTGTTAAATGAAAGCTAAACCTGATTCAGCTTGAGCACAATGCATGTATTTCCCCAACAAAGCATTCACTCAGAGTCTCTCTCAGCCCAGGTAATGCAACGTTTATTATGAGCATCACCCTATGATCAGAAAACCCATTTTAACTTTTGTTTAATGTCTTACGGTTTCGCAGTTCAACTGTAGGAGCATGGCTATGCCTACTACTCTATCCTCTCCAGGTTTATTAAGAGCAACAATAGATATATTGGCACAGTTTGTTTGTGGAATGCCCATCTGTCAAAGTTTTCCATGTGTTTACAAAAGAAAAATTATCAAAATATGAAGATGTGTTTCTTGGCAAATATTATATTAATTAGTTAATGTCATAAAGGTTGACAAAAGCAATTATTAAGACAAAGTTTTGATCATTCTTAGCATAAACAAACAAATAAACTAATAAGAACTCCTGAGCATATTCCTCTGGAGAAAGAACAGCCTCATCCGAAATGATGATACTGTCCTAAATGATACGTGCAGAAAAGAGCGAGGGCTCACCGAGGCAGGCAGGCCATGGCTATACCTCTTAGCGCTTTCACATACTAGACACTTGACCATGGGTGACTTAAGCAACACATCTTATCTCAGTTTTCTCACCTGGTAAATGGGCACACTGAACATTACAGTGTCAAGTGTAGTAAAAAGTGAATCATGCAATGTAACAAATATGGAACTTAGAATATGTACACAGGTATACAGGAGATAGTGCTTCTTTTCCTTTCATAGAAAAACTGTTCATTTATAAAACACACGCAGTTGCTACAGAGTTCAGTGCTAGAAAAAGGAAAAAAAAAGGCCATTTGTTTTTATCTGTCTAATTTACTGAAACAAGAGTATATTGTGTAATAAAATTGGATATTGTGAATCATTCAAGTAAAGAAGATTGAACAAGATCCAATTCATAATATCCAATTCAATACTTACAACACATGTGTTTCCTTAAATATATCATCTAAATGGCATTTAGGTGATACGCAGCAAACCTGTTTTTTAAAATATAATTTAAATTACATTTGGCAGTTTATAATACCCTCAAGGCCCTTTTCTTTTTGAAAGGATGGAATAATGAAAATGTGACTAACCTTCTGTATTAGTGTGCTAGGGTTGCCATGGCGAAATACCACAGACTGGGTGGCTTACACAACAGAAGTTCATGGTGACTAGAAGCCCGAGATCAATGTGTGGGCAGCTTTGGTTTCTTCTAAGGCTTCTCTCCTTGACTTGGAGATGGACACCTTCTCACTGCATTCCTACATGGTTGTCACCTGGTGTGTATGCATCTGTATCCTAATTCCCTCTTCTTTTAAGGTCACCAGTCATGTTGGATTAGGGCCCACCCTTATGACCTCATTTTACCTTAATTACCTCTTTAAAGGTCCTATCTCCAAATACAGTCCCACTCTAACATACTAGGTGTTAGAACTTTAACATCTAAATTTTTGAGGGGAGGGGCATAACTCAGTCTCTAACATCTTCCCACCATTACAAGTACTAGACAGGACAAAATAAAGATTGCTCAACTGGTATTGGACTTAGCCAAATGATTGAGAATCATTTAAAAGGAAGGGGCCTAAAAGGCTGGCATCATAAGCAATATTTGGGGTTAAATTCTATAGTATCCAAGGACTTCTGGGGAAAATTAGACATCAGATGATGTTATATAAAAACAAAGTGTGGCCCAGCCAGCCCCATGAGCCAAGAGGTCATGGTTTGATTCCTGGTCAGGGCAAATGCCCAGGTTTGAGACTTGATTGCCAGTAGGGGGCGTGCAAGAGGCAGCCAATTGAAGATTCTCATCACCGATGTTTCTATCTCTCTCTCCCTCTCCATTACTCTCTCTGAAATCAACTTATAAAAATCATACTTAAAAAATAACTAAGTGTGTAATTCCTCACTCTATAATTAAAAATAACTAATTATACAATTTAAATATATATAGTAAAATAATATAAGGAAAAATCAATAACCATAAGTCTACCTCCCAAATATATTTACTATGAAGAGATGGATGGATAGATAGATAGATAGATAGATAGATGATAGATAATATGTATATATAAATATATCAACAATTTTAGGCACTTGCTTTGAGTAAAATATAAATGCATATAGACAGACATACATATGTTTAAGAGTAAGATAATAATATCTGTCTCATCCATTCATGCATCTATACATCCCACCAGTCACCCATATTTTACATTAAAATTTAATGAACAGCCATGAGGCCATAGAGCAGGGGTGGGCAACCTTTTTGTGAGTGCGTGCCAAAACCAGCAAAATCTCTGACTCAAAATTCTTCTGCGTGCCAACCCTAATTTTTTGAGAATATGTTACGCTTACTTGATATCTCTTTAGGTGTACGTATGTGAAGAACCTTGAAGAAATAATAAAATTCATTCGAGCAACAAAAACATAGTATATGATGAAAAATACATTTATTTTTTAATGTATACATGTACACTGATAGTCCGACAGAAAACTTTATGACTCCGTTTGATATTACCAGTGGGACTTTTGCTGCTGCATCACTGATGACAGAGATTTCACATCAGGTTTATATTTCATGACCTTCAGAGATATGCATGAGCTACTACTTTTATCCCTCATGCTACTCCTATTATGAACAAAATTCATCACTGAGAACAAAGATGCACAAGCGTATGTGGATGAAAACATGGAGAGTAACGCTGTTGCAAAGTTTTTTAAACAGAAAACATTTTCTGGGATGGCATTCCAAGTCCTCAATAGTTTGTTTTCAACACTATTGAAATTGCTCTTCCCCTCTCTCCTCAATCCATGTCTATGGTCTTTAAGATAACTTGTTATGTAAAATTATTTATTTACCTAAGATGCACCTACACTGAATTTATCTGAAAAATAAAAAAAGTTGATATTGATAAAAAATTGTAAATGGAAGATTATAAGAGAGGGTTTCGCGTGCAAGCAAAAGTTACTTGTGTGCCATGTATGGCACGCGTGCCAGGGGTTGCCCACCCCTGCCATAGAGTAATTGATAGAGCCAGCTTTGACTCTAGTAGATTAGAAAATATCTTTATCACCGTCATTTTTTGCTTGCTATCACTGACTTGACCTGAGAAATTCATTGTAACACGAATTTAAAAAACAAACTGCACACAATGAGAGAGAAATTTCATCAAATGCCCCTGTTCGAGTAATAGCACATAAAAATAGAATGCACACATCTGTGAAATATTAAATATCAATGCAATGTATAGTCACTCCAAAGTCATTCTTTTTACATAAGATGTTAGGTCTTAATCCTCCTTCCAATTTAACGTTGCTGCTCTGCTCCTGATAGAATTTTTATATCTTTCAAGTGCTGGTTAATACAGTAGCAGTGCAGATTTATCTTCACACCGCATGCATTACCCAGGTCAGGCTCACAGGGATTTCAAGAGAAAACAATATTTACAAAAACCAATATTTTAGTATTTTAGCTAAGCATTTATTTTTGTATATTTGTTGTGTTATTCACGTATGTGTGACTCACCAGTACAGAAAGAGACAAAGATGAAATTTTGGAAGTTTTAATTAAGGCAAACTCAACATTTCAAAGTGGGGAGACTGGGAGTTGACCACACCCTGAGGGTTACATTCAGCTGCAAAGCAGTGCTACAGATAGCGGGACAACACCCTGCCATTCCAATGAACAGCAAGCCCTCTCATAACATCTCAGTACTGGTTAGCACCACAGTCCAAATCCTCTCACCATAGCAGACCAAGATGGAATAACAATTGGCTATTCTGAATTATTTTAATGTCAACTTATTTAAGTTCCTTGACTGTAGAAACCAGCTAGCAACTCACCTAAGGCTGAGACAAGCAGCTTCACACAGAGACAGTGGTAACATGGGAAACACATCAAGAGGCTGAAGTCAGATTTCACGGTAAAAACCAAGATCAGTTCCTGAGAATGTGATCCACTGTGGTTTAACATGAGATAGTGGACTGAATGTAAGTGTCAGTGACCAGTGTTGAATAAAAAGGTTCTACAAAGCTATGGATCTGTCAACTGAATTGAAATCATCGATATGGGGCATGTCAGGTATTAGGAATTTAATTGGAAAGTGTTGGGAAGTCCAAATAAGAATGTTGCTTGTCATTTGGTCACTTCATGACTAATTTTGTAAATAATATCCTCTGTCTTTAATACCTTATTTGTTCTCTTATAATTTGGGGATGGGGGCTCAATGGATTTGAAAAATATATTGCAGTTGGAGTAAAAGAAAAAGGGGGAGAGTCTATCCTATTCAAATTACCTGAGCCCTGGCCTCTTCATTTCTAAGCTAAAGGTAATTGCCCGGCCTGTCTCTTTCTGGGCATTGTTTTGGAGACATACGGGACATGGAGAGAAAATACTATACAAGCCTGACATCATCATCCCTATTGAATTATTTATCCTGTTTAAATTTCTAAATTTGAATTCTTTAACCTCATTTAAGGTGCAGTTAGAGAATAGACTTTTGGCAAGTCCAAAATTCTATATGCATATAGTTCTTGTAATTTGTAATGCTTCCTTTGGAAGTATCAAAACCAATATTAATCCTAAATCATTTGGAGACTTTAAGTTTTTTTATTAAATTTATTGGCGTGACATTGATTAATAAGATCATGTAGATTTCAAGTACATTTCTATGACGCATGATATTCATTTTGCATTTTGTGCCTACCACCTAAAGTCAAATTCTTTCTTAACCATATATATGAGATCCCTTTACCCTTTACTACCCTCACCCCCTTCCTCCTCTGTCTACAAGTTTTTGGGTTTTTGTTTGTGTGTTTGTTCATTTGTTGCTTGCAGTTTTAGATCCCACATATGATTGAAATCATATAGCTCTTAACTTTGTCTAACTTATTTCACATAGCATGATAATCTCAAGGTTTGTCCACAGAGATTTTTAAGTTTTCAAGAGCCACAGGATAAAAATGAGACTATTCATAAATTTAATGTGTGGCTGTGTTTTTCCCAAGCACAAAACATTCTTCTGTAATTAAAAAAGTGCAGTAAGGCAAGTATGTGTGAGAGGACATTTGTACATATGAATGAAATAGTGTGTATAGACTATATGCATGTAAGTCAGTAAAAATAATGAAACTGACCTATCATGTAAACATCTGCCTGTCTTGGTCATATTGCTCTTTTCAAATGCATATAAGAAGGGTTTAGGATAGAATATTTGTTACTAATATTTAAAACTATAGAATAAATATGCAGAATTACTCAGATGGTAGAAGCCTATCAACAGGGGTCACTCCTTATTCTGATTAGCAGGTAACTAGATTGGCTTAGAATATGAAAATAAACATTTCCAGCTGGATTATATATGTCCCACGGAGAAGGCCATTTTGAACGAAATGCATTCTAATGTCCACACCAGTTAAATACTGCATGAGTACCATTCAAAGGTGCTAGCTTAGCAGGAAGCATGGGCAGAGGAAATGACTTCCTTAGGTAAAATGATGAGCTCAGTTAATCAGCTTCCAAACCCTTGACAGGGGTTAATCTTCCATTAGGCCAGCAAGCCCTCCCCGCCACAGCCAGCACACGGTGGGCTATTGTCCGCCAGCCAGAGAAACAGCCATCAATGCCTCTTATATTACATTAGCTCTTTGTTCATAATTATCTGCAGCTCAATCAAAACTGAATTATATTATTATGAGTAATAATAAATAGCATTCATTGGGCACAAATTATATGTTAGGCACAATGCTAAGCACCTCACATGCCTAACCATCATTTGAAGTAAACTGGTTGTTAAGAACAATTAATACACTAATCCTAGCGTTGACTTGCCCAAGTTGACAAGGCTGCCATGAGGCAGAGCAGGAACTGGACTGTCTTCAGCTCACTCCAGAGTCATGGTCCTAATGAGGCAGTCATTTTTCTTCCCCTCTTACTTCTCTGTGACATTAGGCCTTAATGAAGACAACTCCAGAATTGAACTAAAAAAAATAAGTTTTGGTTTGTAACCTGATTTCACCATTATTCAGTTCCATGAATTTGGTGCCTTAATGTCATCACCTGGAGTCTATGTAGAATGGTACTATAGGAGATAAAAACTCATATCTCTATTGCACTGATAACACATCCTCATGTTTACTCATGCAAATGACTTAATTTCTCCAGTAATATGTTCTCATTTGTAAAATGAGCAATGAAAAATTGTCTTGTGGCTGGGATGATTCACTCAGGTAAAGGCTATGAAAGTACTTAACCTGGTACCTGGCACATGGCCCTTAACAATGAAACATTTATCTACTTGTCAAGTCCTAGAAATAATAGACAAAGATGATAACCTAAAATGTGATTATGCACAGATTGGGGATCCAATAAACCATGGTTTCTCCACCTGAGATCAATGTCATGTGCTCTCTAGCAGGTAATGGAGAGATAATCATAAAACATTTGGTCAGAATCCAGGTTTTGTCATGACAGAGATCTTTGGCCAAGATGTAATGGAAGTTCAGTGCAGAAGGAAAGAAAAGCTATGGACAGACTTAGGAATTTAGCAACCTAGTATTCGAGTCAGAGTTCTTGTCTAAAGACTTCCCTTCCTGGGACCCAGGGAGGCTGCGAAGTATGCCAGGAGTCACTGTGCTTAGCCAGAGCACAATAAATGGGAGAAAGATTCCTGGTAAATCTCAATATTCATTTTCTGGGATGGTGCTTGCAGGAGGGACCAGTGACATCTACAAAGACTGGTTAGAATGTGTGTGCTTCATTTGCACTTAGTTAACAGGAAAGTTACTTGATTATCATTTGAATTCCTCTAATCCAGCGGTGGGGAACCTTTTTCCTGGCAAGGGCCATTTGGAATTCATAACATCATTTGTGGGCCATACAAAATCATCAACTTAGAAATTAGCCTGCTATATTTGGTCAAATATTTAATTAACTCACCCCTAATGCCTCGGCAGGGTCAGATCAAATGATTTCTAGGGCCTTATGCAGCCTGTGGGCTTGATGTTCCCCACCTCTGGAATAGGGATTAAGTCATTTACTTTGACATTATCAGTAAGCTAGAGAAACATGTTATATTTACAAGGCCTGGGTGATAACATGGTATGAGCTGGTCAAAGAGGGCACTATGCTATACCTGCCTGTTCCTGAGACAACAGCCATTGCTGGGGCAGAAATGACCCATGCAAACAGTGGCTTCCCAATGGATGATAATGAACCAATGATTAACCATCTGTGTTTAGGGAAACACCCCTCGATGCCATCCTAGACTAGGTCAGGTCCCTGTGTCATGCTGCATAGCACCCAAAGCCCTATTTCTGCTTTTCAATTCATTTTCTCAAGAGTTCAGTTACCAATCTATCCATAATGCATTCCTTTGATAAGAATTCGTTGAATACCTATTCAGTGCCAGGCACCAGACAAGCATTTTGCCCTGCTTATTAGACTCAACAGTAAACAAAGTACGCATACCTCTTACGTTTAGAAAGCTTGTGGATATAAGGGGACATTTAGCTCATGAGTCTCCAGAGGCTACCGAATTTTCATAGATGTCACCAGAGTCAACCCCATTTCCTGATGTGTACCAAATGATCTTTATAAGATGGGGAATTTAGCTAAATGATCCCTCGGGACAGCCCAGACTCTACTGTTCTAACATAGCAAGGATATGATCATGATGATAATGGCATCAACTCTGGTGCCAGTTTGATGATGATAATGAACACATTTTATTGTTCACTAACTGTGAGGCTCTCCGTTAATTACCTTACATGAATTAGCTTATGCAACACTGACAAAGCAAGTCTTTCCATATTATTATTCTCTACGTTTCACATATGAGAAGTTGAGTCCTAGGTTGGTGAACATGGATACAATTTTGAGAGCAGAAAATCACACATATTAGATATTGGACTATAAAACTGTCATGTGATGCTACTTCCTTTCTGCAGGAACATGCACCAGTAACAGATACATATGACTGTGGGTCACAGCAGCACTGGAGTAAAAACACATTTTTTTGTAAAAAGACCAAAAAACAAACAAACAAAAAGCCAGCTGACTATAATTTGAGATCTTTCTTCGGTCCATCACACTCAGTGTAGTTAAAAATACAGACAACTATTTTTACAGCATCCCTTGCCATTTATCTTACCTCTCCATTACTTGGGCAAAAACATCACCATGGCAACCAGTCTCTTCCAATTGTATTTACACTAATGTTTTCACTTTAACTACGAACTTTGAGAGTACTCTCTAACTCTGGTTTAACTGTAAGTTAGGAGGACACAGTTGTTAATGGAAAAAAGTACAACAAAACCCTCAATAATCTTCATAGAAAACAATAGCAGTAGTGATAATAATAGAAAAACCAAAGGCTACTACTTATTAAATGTGTAAAATAAACCAGAACATCTGGGAAGATCCCTATATCACATTT